>NW_026535805.1:7847500-8447500 GCF_028551555.1 Melozone crissalis | reverse complement strand
TTATTGTAAACAATGTATAGTTTCACTGAAGCGAACTCTCAGGGGCTCTGCCACAGGGCTTCCTCTCTCAAGGTCTTGGAGGGTGCAGCCTCCTTTTTATCCTAATTCCCAGTAACATGTTGCCCTCTTCCTTTCCCCATTGGCTGAGGTACTAGAAAGGTACAGCTTTCCCAAACCACCTGCCACGTATTCCCCCCCTTGAACCTACTATTTTACCCCAAAATTCAGAAGTTCAGGCTTGTGCAGACCTTTGTCTGTTTCAGGAGCCAAGATGAGCTCTGCAACACACCTGCCGTCCAAAGTTAGTAGAGTTATTAAAGCCCCATTTCAAAGACGTTAACACACGCAGCTTCACCCAAATTATTTGTAAAGACATTAGCTTTCCTCTCAAGCCTGAACTTTGTATTCCATGAAATGCTGTAACACAGATACAGCAAAAGCCATGATAACATTGCAAGTATTGTCTTACAAGCTGCAAGTTATTCCTCAGTGAGCAATGTTGAACATCCAGGACTTTGATAAATAACAAAAATGAGTGTACATAACAATTAAAAACTGACCATGTTGCATCTTGATGATGAGACAAGTCTTTCCAAGTAAAGTGGAATTGGAAAAGGCTGGTCATAGCCGATCTGCCTTTAGAGTAATTATTTGCAAGTTACAGCAAAAATAAAGACATGGTTTTTGCATAAAAATATGCATTTAATTTCTAGGTACCTCAGTTAATGTTTTATGTCACAGCAACCAGGTTAACTTGGACACTAAAATGAAGCACCAATTCAGGTGGCATCTCAGTAAATACATGCAACCTCAGGCAGAGATTTACTATGGATATTTGCTTTAATGATGTTCTTCCCTCTGCTTGCAACTTCCAGGTGTGAAAAACGCCAATCACTTGTTTTTAAAATTTTAAAAACTTAATAGTAATAAAATGGTTATAAAAATAGTAATACAATTAGAGTAATAAAAATTTGGACAAAATTAATTAGGACAATATGAGACAATAGAAACAAAGAGTTATGGATGTCTGGGTACCTTTTTCTGGGCAGCATAAGCCAGAAAAAGGACCCCCGTTAACAAAGGATTACCCCTTAAAAACAACAGCCTGTTGTGTATTCATACATCTCATACATGATGCATAAATTCCATTCAAACACAGGATTCTCTCTGGTCATTGTCAACTTCTTCCTCCGAATCGTGACAGCGCCTTCGAGGCGGGAAGAAGTTCGTTTCTCCTGATAATGGGGCAATAAATTCTCTTTCTCTGAAAGATTTAGGTGTCCTGTGGCTGCTATCTCACTGCAAGTCCTTTCTTTAAAAAGAAAAGTATCCTACATAGCACAGTTTCTATTTTAACAATTTTTTATAACCAAAAACTTTATTTAACACACTACTTAAAAGAATTAATACAGCATTACTTTCTAACACAACACATATAAGATTCATTTTAATATTTGCGAAAAGCCAATCATAAAATACGCATTTTTCACACAGGCAATGGTAACATTTCGGCGGAAAGGCTGACAGAGACCAGCAGCTTTCCCAGCCCGGCTCCCCATGGCTCCCCTGGCGTACACGCCGGCCCGCTACGCTTTCGGTAGGGTGTGGAACCATCAGGGGCAGCGAAGAAGCGGCGGCCACCGGTGGGCAGGCAGGGCCAGCCGGGCGGGCAGGGCCAGCAGGCCAGGGGACCGGCACGGAGGAGCTCCCGGGAGTGGCCACAGGGAGAGCCAAGCGGGCAGGGCCAGCAGGCCCCGCGGACCGGCACGGAAGAGCTCCTAGGAATGCCCAGGAGGGCCAGCAGGCCCCGCGGAAGGGCACGGAAGAGCTCCCAGGAGCGCCCTTCGGCAAACGCGCCCCTTCCCGCCGCTTCCCGCCGCTTCCTCCCGCGCGCCCGCCTTCCGCCGGGGCCGCTCCCGGTTGGCTGCCGGGCGGCCCAACCCGGGCCTGCGTGGAACGGCCCATCGGCGGCACGGGGTGGAAATTAGCAGGGCGCTGGCGCCTGAGTGGGTCCTTTCCGAGGCCGCGCTGGGCGCCTCCCCCCTGAGCGGAATGGTTCGCCCCCGTCACGTGGGGCTGACGGCGGCGCGGCGCCGGCGCGCGGCTCACGTGCTGCGGGCGGTCATGGCCGCGCTGCTGAGCTCCGCCGGGCGCCTCCGGGCGCTGCGCCCTCGCCTCCCGCCGCTGCTCCCGCCGCTCCTCCGTCCGCCCGCCGCCCCCGCCCCGCCGTCCGACCTCGCCAGGTGAAGTCCCGCGCCGCCGCGCCGCCTAGTAGGGTTGGCGGGGCCGGCTGAGGCTGCGCGCCGCACGCCCAAGGGCACTGCCGGCCATGCTGCCGGGCCCTGCGGCGCCGCCCGCCGTGGCTGCCCCGGGGGCTCTGAGGCAGCGCTCGGCCCGGCGGCCTCACCGCGTGTGCGCGGCCTCGGGGTGAGCGCAGGGCAAAGGCCGCGCCGGAGCCCCGCTGCCCTCAGGCTGGGCGGCCTGGGCTGGCCGCGCTTCCCGCCGAGCTGCGCTCCCAGCAGAGCCCTGACCGCCGGGGACGCGGCTGTGTGTGCGGGGGACACGGCTGTGTGTGCGGGGGACGCGGCTGTGTGTGCGGGGGACACGGCTGTGTGTGCGGGGGACGCGGCTGTGAGGGGGACACGGCTGTGAGGGGGACACGGCTGGGGGGGGACACGCCGAGGGAAGGGAGCGTGGAAGGAGAGGCGAAGATTCCAGGAGATAAGCAGTGATGGAGCGGAGTTACTGTTCCTTGAGGCGTTCAAGGAACGACTGGACGTGGCACTTGGTGTTCTGGTTATAGCTGACACGTCAGACTTGATGATCTTGGAGGTTTTTTGCACCCTAAGTGAGTCGGTGGTTCTGTGACCGACTCTGGGTACCTGCACAGTTGGAATCTGGGATTCCTCTTCGTGCCCTCTGACTCTGCTGTGTCTCCTGTGAGGAGGCACGGCGAAATTTCTTTGCCATCGTTTTCTCTCCCCTTTGTCACAAAGGTAGGGTGGAAAACAGCCTGTGCTGCCTGTGTGCATCCCTGCTGCAGGTTTGACAACACGTACACGTGTTTGGTGCCCTGCAGGAAGCTTAGAGACACAAACCTTCAATAACACAACTTCAGACACAAACAGATTTATGAGCTGATATAAGGGCTTAGTGCTACCCAAGTTGTTCTGTCTCTTGTTTCATGTTGTATTTCTGGTGCTCCTTCTAAGTTAATGTAGCGTAATTCCTGGTAAGAAACCATAACAGTGTTCTGCTATTCTAAGTAGATAAGTATGTTCAGCAAAGGACTTGGTGAGTTCCAGAGCTCCTTCAGAAGAAGGGATGGGAAAAGACAAGAATCAGAAATGGAGAACTCCTAAAGGGAAGTCTCACTGTCAAAATAAGGACATTGTTCCTAATTTCCCTTCTTCTAGTGCTTATTAGTCTTAGTTTGGGGCTGTTTTATTGGTAGCCTGGCCAAAATCTTACTTAAAAAAAGATGGTTTTCTGTGGTCTTTAATCACTGATGTGTATCAGCTGCCAACAAATGTTAAAGTTGGTGTGAAAGATGGAGTAGGAAGGACCAGGAATATCTGATTTATGGTTGGCAACAGAACTGCACATTTAATTATCTACAAATTATCAATAAACATTTCTTCTTTCTAGTAACTAAGTTTTGTTTTACTGAACTGGAAGCTTAATTCACTAAATTTGTTGCAAGAAATAATATTCACTGGAATTCATATGTGACTTGGTGAAGGACTAACTTTTTATGACCCTAGAACTCCATTTCTAGAAAGAACTTTAGAAGTGCTTTATGTGATGATATCTTGGTTCTTACAGCTGAGGTTTGGTTTATTGGTTATTTCCTTCCCCATATGTTTTTCTTACACCAAATTATACTTAATTTCAGTTATAAATTTGGTCATATGTGGGATAGTTCAGTGATCATACTGAAAACTCTTTTGAAACTTTTTGTACATCCCTCTTGTTCAGTAATTTCATTCCTGAGATAAGTTTTCACTTAAAATCTCCCTGTCACACTACTTTGTGTTTGGGCATCCTAGTGCACAAGTGATGATCTAGAGTCAAAGTGTAAAGCAAAGGTAATACTTACAAACTGATATTTCATGTATTAAGCATATGATCTTATGATCTAATTTAATTTTTTTACCTTAAGTAACTATTTATTGCCTTTTTTTATTTTTTTACTTAAGCCCTAATTTCTGCAACTGGACCTCCTTTGAAGAACTAGACTGGCATATGGACAACATTTGGGCTTATTGTACTTGCTGTTCAGGTCTCAAGATTATTTTGAGAATGACATGCAGTCTATTTGGAATAGTAGGGGAAGACACACTCAGTTTTAAGATTCAATAAATAAACAAGAATAATCTGGCATTTTGCAAGAAAATTGTGTAAAGAACTGTTTCCATGTGCTGTAGTCACTTTAACATTGAACATAATAAAGTCAGTTCAGAGGCAAGTCTCTGACTACTATTGCAGTAATGGTTACAGAAAAGTTGCAAATCTGTGAACTTCTTTAGGGATGTGAAAGAGCAAGCATCACATTCAAGCTGAGGTTTAGTCAAAGCATCATGATTGCTTTGATTTTTAATCTAAACTTCTTGGAAAAATGAATTAGGATAGTAGATGCATGTTCTAATGGTTGAGCAGCATTTCATAGCAAGTCAGATTTAAGACACATTTACTCTTTCACTTGACCCACCTGTGCTGTGAAATGTGAAATAACTTGAGCTACATCATCACTCTCCTGCCGTGCAATTTCATTGCAGATCAACTTCAGCAGACCAATACAGCAAACTTCAGATCTGCAGGAGCACAGTTCAGCAGTGCCCTGATTTATGTGGTGCAAATGGCTTACTGGAACTTACAAAAGCTTCACTAGGGGGAAAAATGCTTGAATTTGCTGTTAGTATCTGACTGTCAAGAATGGTGTAACAAACCTCTCCACTGACAAGTGTTCAGAGTGTTTTTGAGTTCACATCAGGATATTTATTCTACATACTCTAGGTGATGTTATGGCTTGATGTTGCAGCTTTCTGCTGTGGGAAAGTTAGTGCTCAGAAATAGGGTCTTGGCTCCATTCTTCTGGCAGCCTGCTGTTGCTGGCCTCCTTGGCTGGCTCTAAATCAGGGAAGGGGAACAGTTAGGCTCCTAAAGCTTAGAGATCATGGAAGTGTAGCTGAAGAGGAAAATCAAGGAGAATCAGTACAATAACAAAATGAAATCAAGCTAGCAAACCTGCTCCAGTGTGGGCTCCTCTCTCTGCAGGCCCAAAGGTCCTGCCAGGGCTCTGCTCCTTCACGAGCTTGTCTCTGTTTTCAAAACTGAACTCAGCATAAATCCAAAAGACAGCCCCATACTTGCTACTTTGAAGAAAATTAACCCAGGCAAAACCAGCACAGAAGGTGCTTGTAAGAACTCTTGCCTTTTGATTCATTGTGCTCTGTTTCAATTATGTTGGTAAGATGGGAGAGGGAATATCTCTTTAAAAAAGGTTTAAGATTGGGAAGATGGATTTTATTAAGTCATAAATAAAAGACCCAAATGATTCATGGCTTAGTGAATAGTGCATTTTCATTTTTTTATTTGTTTTAGATTAGCTGCAAGCAAGTTCTTTTTGGCTATTTACTGTCATACTCAGCAATCCATTACCAATGGACAGAAATGTAGAACTGAATGCTTAATGAAAGCGTAGAACTGAATGCTTAATTACATTAGCAAAATGGTAGAAGGAAGGGTCCTCAAATGCAGAGGAGGCATAGAGTAGACTTGCTTTCCATAATACTTTCCTGTAATAAAGTTGCACAAGCTGTGCTGTTGTAGTTAAGTGTTTTAGTGATGGTTATAAAATGCCCAGATACTTCCCAAGAAATCACAGAATCTTAGAGCTGTTAAGGTAGGGAAAGGTCTCTAGGATTATCGAGTCCAGCAGTTGGCTGACACTGCCAACTTCACCACTAAGCCATGTCCCCAAGTACCTCACCTACCTGTCCTTTGAACACCCCAGGGAAGGTGACTGACACTTCCTGGGCACCCTGTTCCAGTGCTTGACACCCTTTTCAGTGAAGAGGTTTTTCCCAAGATCCTAAGTGCAGTACAAAAGGTTTTCTCTTTTACTTCTTGTGAATCACTTAAGGAATTTTTTAGACATTCTCCAAGAAACACAAAGCTTGTCAGTCTACATGGAAAGACATGAATTTTTCTCTCTGGTAAGATCCTGCTGGATCTCATTGTAGCAACTATATGGTGGCCTGAACATTGTGCCTTTTTGTACAGCTGATCATGGCTAACAGCACAAATACCCTTTTAGCAGTTGTGTGAATCATGCTGGGATCTCAGGTGGTAAATTTAGTGTTAGGTTTACTGAATTTAGTGTTAGATCTGGAGTGCTTTTATGTACACTAATGAATTCTAACTCACTTAAGTTTGCCATTATTCTGCTTCAATGATGACTTTATTTTGAGAACTATTTCATGCAGGTTTTGCCTATTTAGTTTAGAAAGAATGAAATATTCGATACTTTCTGTAGAAAAAGCACAACAGCTACCTAATTATGGCTCTGGTAAAGGGAGGCAAATGTCTCATATTTATAATTAAACATGTGATTATCTTCATATATTTATACAAATGTATAAATAATGTATGAATAAATATATAGCTGAATATATAAATATAATTTAATGTTTGTAATTGGTCAAGTCTTATGGAAAGCAACCCTTCTGCTGCTGCAAGGGGAAACATGAACATCACCTACTTTTTGGGTTTTGGGAAAGATGGGACTTTTACTCAGGCTGGTGTGTAAGATATGTTCCTATAGGAAATTAAAGGCAGTGCCTTAAGTCTGCTCTGGCAGTGTGGAAGACATAAGTATGTGGGTACAGCACTGGGATTCCTACTTAAACCCTTGTAAACAGAAGAATTTTACTGGTTGATTTAATGTAAATTTCTCCATGCACACTTCATCTCTGCATCAGTTTTTGTGAGATGATTTTCAGCTGCTTTCTCAGTGTTGTAAGCTAAACTGGAGGTGGAGTTGCCACTTGTTTTGGGATTACAACTGCACAGGTAACCTTTCCTGAGGTAACCTTTCCTGTGTGGGTGAGGGCTGCAGTTGTAGAGACAAAGCAGAAAATGGTGTAAAGGCTTCAATATCTCAATGCTGCTTCCAATCCTGTGATTGTGGGAGTTGGAGAGAGATTGTCATAGGGCTCAGTGTATCCTTTTGAGCTTCTCCCAAGTGTATTAGAGAGAAGTTACATGTTTTGGGGAAGAACCACATTGCTGGTTCAGACAGATCTGAAATTTACTGTGCAGCTTTATGTGCTTACAAATAAAGTGTTTCACATGGGGAAAAAGCTTAAAATGCCATTTGGAGGTAATAGATGAAAGTAAATACTTGGTACTCATTGCAGCTCTTAGGGAAGTATATGTTTTGTTGTGTAGCATAGCATTTAAGTCTGAAAAAAGTGAATTAAAATAATAGAGAAAATGTAATTACATCATAAAACTGTGTAATCAAGCATCTAGTACTGAGGCAGGATCAGAAATATCAAGGTCATGCATGATAGATTTTTTCCCCACTCCTAATCTTACTTTAGAAACTTCCAAATGAGAAAGCTTGACTGAAGTATTCCATTCAAATATTTCATTACAATTAATAATACAACCATTAGTATTGGTTGTGTGGTTCCTGGTGGATTAGGTTCAGTTGCTTCTGTGTTTGGAGAGTGGGATGGGATAGACAAGTCCTTTAGGTCTTTTATACTTGGGTTTTTTTCCTGAATAAACACACCATGATGAAGAGATCATTATCTGTATTTTAGCTATGTTCCTGTGTTTAGGAGCTGAGAATTCAAAGTCTTTTTCCTGTGTGGTGTTTCATGCTTAGCAATGCCTCATTTTCAGTCCCCTCTGGGCTGCACAGCTTAGCAAGTTGTACCCCATCTTGAATTTCTGCTTTTGTCCAAAACACACAACTTTTTGTGTTCTGTATTGAAGCTATTATTGCACATGGATTGTGCCAGTCCTTTCCTAGTTGGGCCAGGAGATAGTTTCACTTAGACTCCCCCACAATATTCCCAGTTCTGCAAGGAACTACATTTTAATTTTGTGTATGGATTTAAAATTTTCTTTGCACAACTACTGCATCCATGCTAGAAGTACATTGTACCTCCTTGCTTTGCTTGCAAGCAGGTTGTCAGGTAAAGTGGTGTCAAAAGCCTGTACATCAATCTGTATTTTTTTGTTAGGCTTCTGTTTTTCCCACAACTTCCATGGATTTTTCAGAGTAAATCCAAAGATTGGAGTTTGAGTAAGATGCAGTAATTTGCCTTCAATATATCGTAATGTTTTCAGGAATTATTTGAGTCATTCTTCCATATTCTCACCTACACCCCCATCTCCTTGTTAAAATTAGTGATGATAGTTAAAATTTACAGATGGTTTCAATTAACATTTCTTGAAAGCCAAACAGTGTATGAGCTGTCATTTTTTTCCTCTGTGAAGAGGTGATTTCTAAAATCATCTTTATTAAATTTAGCAACCTTTCTTGCTGCCTTTTTAGGTCACTTCCTGAGAGAAATAGTTAACATGGCCTTCTTGATTTTTATCCTTGCTTTTTTTTCTATTTGTCTTAATTGGGTGTTGTTTTTCAGCTTCTGAAAATTAAAGATTCCTGATGTATGGATAACTGCCTCGTTTTGTTAGCTTCTTTTTGTGTTTCATAGGGAGGTTGCCTACTCTGTTCTCCTGCCATTTGCCTGAAATCAAACCTAATGCCGTGTCCCTTAATTTGTTAAGTTTGTATCTTTTTTTGAAAGCTGACTTTCTGGTCTGCTCAATCTTTCATCTTATAAAATAGTGAGCTCTTTTTTGGTGTTTTTGGTTTTTTGTGGGCTTTTTTTTTTTTTTTTAATTTTGAGTTCTTAGTTGATTTGTAGTGCTACATACCAGATTCAAAACAGTAGATGCTGCAGCATCATTCACCTTTTGAAGCCATAGTTATTTTTAACAAATTCTTATTATGGGATTGGCTTAACATTACACAGCACCTTAGTGTAAAGATGTAATTCATTCAAATGCTGAAGGCCTGCTGAAGAAATGCTCAATTCTGCTCACCTTTCAGAAGGTGAAGTTACTGTATAAAAATAACACTTTCATATGTGTCTAGTGTTTTACAGTGTGCAACTGTAGCAATTGATACTTATGTTATAAATAGCGTGGTGCTAAATGTGAAGCAGGAGAGTTTAGTAGCAAATGAAACTTAAGAGTCTTCTTGTGCTGTTAACCAGCTTATGCTGAGCATGCACATACTGTTATCTTTACACTTCATCTGATGGTGCTGTGCAAGTGTTTAAAGTACTTGTGACTTCTGAGAAGAAACTCTTACAAAGATGGATTTCTTAAAACAGTGCAGGACTTAAGAACTTAGATACCAATTTGTCTATGGTTAGAATTATGCTGTATATCGTAAGATACTGTTCAATAATTTGAAAAATATTTCAAACATGAGCAGGTTTTTACAGGGAAAAGCATTTCAATTCTAATCTGAAGCATAAGACTTGTGTCCACTCATGCTTTGATTGTTAATGGGAGTTAAAATATGAATTTCTGTGTTCCAAATACAGCCCTGTGTTGCTACAGCTTCCAGAGCATTTTTCTAACCTTTCTGGAAGTATTCTGAAAAGCTTTCAAGTGGCTTTTCAATTTTCTTTTTTAATTTATATCTTTAAGAAATTGATAAAGAATTTGCATTCATTACAATTTGATTCTTCTAGCTGTCCACTGGCTAGCTGAAAGTTGAGTATTGCTATTCATGTGTTAGAAGGAGTTATTTGAGTTCTAGGCATCTCACTTGTTTGTTAAATCCTGGAGGAGTGAAAACTTAGTGTCTCACTGTTATTCTTACCTTGTGCTACTGGATTTTATGCTAATTAGTCTAATGATTTCAGTTTTCCAGAAGTACCCTCTGGTCATAGGAGGAAATAGAAGGGGAGGAAAAGGAGGGAAAGAACTGGGGAAAATGACACCCTTGGGAATACTTTTAGCGAGACATGGCATTACTAGTAGCAGCAAAAAAGTTTGTTGTTAATCTGGTAAGGTGCTTACCATGAAAGGTAGTGTTTCAGAGCTTTTCCTTTTTTGTTTGTTTTTATTTCTATGATTTTAGGTACTTTTTCTTTCTCAGTTTCTTTTTATTCCATGTTAATTCTGGTGGGTTGTGGACCTGGTGAGCTGTTTCCTCTCTAAGCTGATGCAACAGTAATTTTACTTTTTTGTAGAAGTGGATAAATTGATATTGTGCTCAGTTAGTAAGTGAAATAAACTCACAGAGGGATCTGAATAAAATGAGAGCTAGCCCAAAGGGATTGGTGGGGACTTGCATCTATCAAGGAATGGAACTGACACTACAGGAGGGGAGCTCTCCTTTTTTGTCAGTCTTTCTTCCCTTCTTCAATTCTTCTTTGTACTTTCCCTAGTGAAATACCATGTAGGTAGTTAACTGGGCTCTGGGATATTCTTCAGGAGGAAACTTTAGAAGATAGGACAGTGTAAAAATCATGTTCTTGAAAAAGCTAATGTCAAATAATAGTGATGTTCTTCATTACTGAAGGATTTTTTTAAAATCAAATATCATCTGTTTAACTGCTGTCATGGCTCCATTAGGAAAGAGATTCTGCTTCAGGCTACTTCTAGAATTTATGGCCTGCTGAGCTACCAAATCAAGATTTCAAAGAGCAAGGAAGAAGTTGGCCTTTTGGGCTACTTTCTGCTCACAAGAGGCAACCAGATGGTAAACCACCAGTCTGTATTTTGTACCTCAGTGATGATCTCTGCCATTTAGCAGCTTGCTGCCAGTGCTTCTGAAACACGCAGTGTCCACCAGCAAGCTTTTCTCCTCCACTGGGCTTGTCTCCTTGGGCCCTAAACTATGGCTGTTGGGTAGGAAAGCAACCAGCAGATAGAGCTGGGGAAAAGCTGCAGGGACAGGAAATGGTTTTGTAGAGAATGTCAGCACTCCTGGCTTTTAGGGCTGCCATTTCACAAAATGTGGAGCCATTACTCTGTGGTATAGACTCCTGGAGCACCTGGAACAGCAGGGAGTACAAACCTTGGAGGTTCGGGGTTTTTTAAAGTAGTCTAGAAAGCTTACAAAAATTTAACTTAAGAGTTGTCTGAAGAGCCAGAGATGAGGAAGGGCAATTTTAGAAGTTGCTGAATCTTGCTTTTGCCACCCAGGAAATAGCACCTTTTTTTGTACAGGATTCTGGAGGAGAATAATCTGGTTTATTTTTTGAAGTTGTAAGCACAGTTGAGAACAGACTTCCTGAAATGCTTATGTGTAATGATAATTTCACCTGCACAGGCTGTGCATAACCTTGGTGTGGCACATATTCAATTTTTTTATTCTTATGTATATTAACTAGTTCTGTTAAAAAAATAAAAGGCAAGCTTTTTTTTTATTGCTTTGCTGGAAATAAGATCACTTTCTTGTTACGCTTCTTTTTGTCTATTTCTATTTGAGAAAATAAATGTTTAAACAAATCTGCTGTTTATGTCTGGTTTACATGGCAGAATGGGTGGATACTTCATGCTGGTTATTGTCAATTCTGTAAAATGTGGAATGATCCTGTTGGTGTCCAAGCCATTGTTGTCTAACGCACCGACCTCTGCATTAGTTCTTGAGCAGTTTAATTGACATGGAAGGTATGATTTGCTACCTTGATTTACTGTGTTCTGGAAGATCTGTCTGTGACTGTTCTTGAGATTTTTCAAAACCTTTTGAGAGCTTTAGGGAGTGGCTGTAATGGGACAATAGACTTTTATAGCACTTTGGATGACTTAAAAGTTTTATTTTTGTGGGAATATTATTTGAACCATTTAATTCATGGGATGAAAATAACTGAAAATTTCAGAGAAACTTGTCACTGTGAGAAAATGTATGACTGACTTCTTAAGTAGAAAGACACTGAAACGAATCACTTATATTTGTTTGTTTATTTTAAAATGGAATGTTTTTGAGACTGTTCATCAGCAAGCAGTGCGTTACTATATTTTTGACATTATGTGACTAGTCTAGATCCAAAATGACTCACAGAAATGTAATCTTTATTTTTTTTTTGTTTGTTTCTGTTCAAGCAGAAATGCTGTGAGCCAAATCAGGTTCCTCACACTTGCACCTCAAGAGGAAGGAAGTGTTAAAGAAGAAGCAGTCGCAGAAGTTCGAACCAGACGGACCTGGCAGTTTGACTGGGCACTAAATAAAGTGGATAACTCTGTCAGAAAAACTGGCCGCATCCCTAAAACTCTTCTACTCAAAATCTTCCAGGATATAAGCAATGCAGGTAAGTTGCTTCCACTTAAAACCCAATTAAGCTGAGTTTCAGGCTGCTGTCTAACCAAGGAAATGAATTGAGTGTTCTGATCTGTATTTTGTCTTTGAATGTTGTTTGATCTGCTGTATATGTTGATGGACAGACTTTAACTGCTTTGGAGATATTATTTTGTTTTGAATGCTCATGTTAGCTTATTCAAGCTTGGGTTTTTTGTGTCTTTAAGAATTTAAGTCTTATAAAGGTGTACTTTTAAGGTATGTTATATTGCCTTGCTTATTGTCGAGTTTTAATCTGGTAATGCACTTTCCTCATGTAACTGTATTTTGCTCTCTGAGCAGGGATCATATGTGCCTCCTTTGCAGTGTATATTTTTAAAGCATCTATAACGAACCATGCTGCCCTTAAGATGGTATTTGTCTTAAATGGAATTACAACAGGGAAATGTGGAGGTGATACACAAGTTTCCACGTTCCCAGGTAGCTCTGTTCATGACAAGAAAGCTTTGTTTTTTTTCTAATAAAAGAAAACCAAATAGCTGAGGCATTGTCCATTCTGATAGATTCAATACCTCTTTGGCTAAAATATGCAGACCACATTAGTGTTTTGCAGACCAGCTGCCACAGTTGCTGAGGTTTGGTACCAGTTGGGATGAGTCAGTGGAGGTATTTAAAGAATATACTTGCTTGGTACTACTGCCAATATTTATCAATGGCAGCATGTCGCAGACATCTTTTCATTAAAATCCTTTCTTAGGATTTTTCCTGCTGAAGCTGCGAAGTTTCAGCCACAAATGTAAACAATGGTTATCTGCTGCTGTAGAATCCAACAGGTGGATCCATGATTGGTCTCCTGTGGATGTTTGGATTTACTGACCACTCACGGCAGAGCTGCTCTCGCTCTCTGCCGAGACACAGACCTTTGTTATTCATTCTTTTCTATTCTTAGCTTAGCTGGCCTTCTGAGAACTTTTCCTTCTGTTTCTTTTAGTATAGATATAATGTAATATATATATAATAAAATAATAAATCAAGTCTACTGATCATGGAATCAACATTCTCGGCTCTCTCTCATCCTGAAACCCCTGTGACCACGGTCACAGCAGCATGTATTGTTTTGCTTAAGTTTTAAACTTTGCTGTGTGTTACTCTATACTATAACGCCTTATCTAGCTGGCATTGTGCTTTTAAAAATGTTCCATTTTACTGTTTAAAGGCTGAACCTTCAATTCATGCTCTTTCTGTTGAATGTAGTTTTTTCTTTTTTGCTTGGGACATCCTTTCTGGTTCTGACTGCTTTGTTGTTTTTTCCATGTAAACCTGTAATTTGAGAATGTGGGTTGGCAAGAACTTTGTGTCTGTGAACCTCTCTGCAAGTAGTTCTTCATGAACCTTGACTAGTTCACAGTTTCTAAGTCATACTAACAAAAAAAGATCTTAATCGCTTATAGGGTATTCCTTTGACTTTGGAATTATATTTAAAAATAAAAGCATAGAACTTCACAAATTATTTAGTTAAGGTGCTATTAAAATAAATGGCAAATATTACCATATGAAAAATTTAGTCCTTGTTTATTTATTAATAATGAAATTTATTTATTAATAATAAATAAATTAATATTTATTTATTAATAATGAGTTTAGCAAAAGTGTGGAAAGTTAGTATTGATTTCTGCCTGTTTTTATTGTTTTTCCATTTCTAATTACAACACAAAAAATGCCTGAAAAGATCTACCTGTTTGCAGTAGATCTCATTGTGCATCTCTCCATCCTCACACTGCCAAAAGTTTTTGATTTTCTTTTCCCTTTCAAGGTACTATGAAACTGAAGATGTGTTGTCGTTTTCATTGCATGAAGTAATTATGTGCAGGGATTTAAATGCTGGTCAGTTAAGAATTGATGATCATACTTGACAGCATGTTGCTTTCTAAGGAAACTCATTTTTGTATCTAAACTCTCTTTGTATCCAAAGGTGGGATAGAGAAAATAATTGTCTTCAGCTGACTGGGTCATCTGCGATAGATTCTGCAGTTCTGCCTTTGCCTCAGGAATAGTAGTGAAGTACAAGAAAGAGATGAGTTTATAGTTAATTTTTTGACATTCTGTGACTAGTACAGAAGTCAGAAAAGGCAGATAATCTTACAGTTCACTATTCTCTAGGCGTAAATTTTCTCATTTGTTATGTATTAAGCATAGGCAGAACTGGAAATGGAAGTTTATGTGTGGAAGTGTCTCTGACTACCACTTGTGGAATTATATTGAATTGGTATGAAGCATTTTGACATTTTAGAAATTTATGAGAAAGTCATGTCCCTGTTACAACGAAATTATCTCAGGAACTTGAGTTGGGAAGTTGAAAGTATTAGATAATCTAAGTTTAGGAATTTTGAGTTGTCTTCTGACAATTTCTGCTCAGCTAAGCTCATTATTGTACTAAATGGCATGTTTTGTCATGAATCTTTTTAGGTAGTGCACAATAGTGCTGTTGTTTAGTCATTTGGGTATCCTGTTCATTTAAAATCTTCAGTCTTGGAGAAAATTCTGTTTTATAGAAAGTGCTTAAATATTTCAGTAGATCAGTCTCAAATCTTATTTCTGATATTGAATGCATAATCATTTATTAATAAATTTGTGGTTTTGTTCCATTTGCAGGGTGTCCAGGGAGTAACCACACCTTGCTTTTGTTACAAAGTTGTGGTGCTGTCTTACCAGAGGTATTGTCATCGGAAAGAACAGAACTGGCCCATATGATATGGGACAAGATGAAAGAACTTGGTACGTTGTGTCTGTTAGTCCTTCTTGCAAGAACAGCTCTGTGCTTTAGTTGCTCTCTTTGTAATGAGACACAATTTATTTTAATGGTATTTAAATGTTAGGTTATAACAGGTTGCACTTACTACTGAATGAACAGTGGGTTTTATTGTTCAGGTGAGAGACCTGTTTGTAATTCTGGGGGTTATAGTGACATCTAGGGGTGTTAATCTAAAATTCTAAAATCTAAAGATTTTTTGAAACATGCTTAAATTGGACTTCTGCTTGATTTTTATTATTGAGTTTACTTTCTGTTAGATGCTACCTATATATTTGGTGGGCTGACTATTCCTAGTGCTACAGCAATTTTATCAGATGATATTTTTATTCTGAGTGAGTCATTTATGTATAGATAATGCATAGGTAAATGCTTTTTTGGTAGTAACATTGCCGAACCTGTTAAATAAATACAGCTGTATAGAGACTGTAGAATAGCATTGCTGTTACTGTGCTCATTATGTTTTAGCCTTTTATAAACACCAGAGCTGTTAAATAAATGTCTGATGCTTCAAAGGTGAATAAAATTACTGTCTCCTAAGTTCATACAGAATAAAATTGACATGAAATTAATTACCTGAGAGAGCTATGAAACTGTGTTGAATTTAGAGAATCTACATTGACTGTGGTTGAAATATTTCCTTAGGTGCTGTGTATGATACGAGCCATTACAATGCTTTGCTTAAAGTGTATCTTCAGAATGAGCACAAGTTTTCTCCAACAGAATTCTTGGCCAGGATGGAGGAAGCAAATGTGCAGCCCAATCGAGTAGGTGTCCTTTTAAAGATCTTCATTCTTAATAGCAGGCTCCATTTATTGAATGGAAATAATTAAATTCCCCATTTTGTTTTCTACAGGTTACATACCAAAGGTTGATTGCTGCTTATTGCAATGAGGGTGACATTGAAGGAGCAAGGTATTCTTTTGGCATTTATGTTTAAAGGGATTTCCACAAAATCTGTTTCTCATATTCCTTACCACTGATGTTAAAACTGATTTCTGTGTGATTCATCGAAATTGCGCAAAGCAAAGAAGGATTTTAATAGAAGTATATTTTTATCCAAGCAATGAAGAACAATTTCCTGGAGACTGCCAAAATCTACACAAACAAAATAAAAATAAGTGATAGAGCAGTGTGTTCAAATCAAGTTGTAATCACATTGCTCAGAAAATAACTTGTTTTTGTCATTGCTAGAGCCATCATGCAAAAGCCTGAGGTTATGAAGGCTTACTGGCAAAGGCATTTGAGAATAAAGTGGGCTAAGGAGCAAATAGTAATAATTCTGGTTGTTGTTGTTCTCACACAGGGCTTGCCGGGTATCTCTAACTATTTTAGCAAGGTTAAGCTGTAACAGTGTGATTGAGGGGTATGAGAAATAAGTAAAAGGAAGACAAAAATAAAAAGAACCCAGCCCCACCTTAGTGTCTGCATGTTCCAAAGTGGCAAATACAATTTTTTTTTTTTTTTCAGTAAGATTCTTGGATTTATGAAGAGCAAAGATCTCCCCATCACTGAGGCAGTATTCAGTAGTCTTTTGAAAGGACATGCAAGATCGGGGTAATGTTTAATACCTTTTATTCCTTTTGTTTACTGTTAGCTTTACTAAAATACAAAGTGTTACTGTACAGAAAAAATTACATGCTGCAGAATAGTGTGGTGGTTTTGAATAATAATGTGTAGAAGACTGTCTCTACATTTATGAAGCAAAAAAGCTATTTAACAAAGGAAGTAGATTTTTTTCTTGTGTCTGAAAATCTTGTATTTCAAGATAAATTACTGTACTTTTGTAGTGTTTGAGAAGAAATTTGCTGCATTTAGTTCTGAACTTTATAATCTGTTAAAGTTGAAAGAGTATTTTAAGTAATACAATTATTAAAAAGATATGCACTTTAACCTTTTAGGATTTGCTTAGTTAAAATAAGTTTCTGTAAGCCTGTTGCAGTCTTTGTTTCCAATTCTAATTAATTTAGTGAGGAAATGAAGTAGTCACAATAAGCATCATTATGATTAAATCTACTGAGAATCTTGCTTTGAATTCTTTCAGAGATATGAAAAGTGCAGAAAACATCCTTTCAGTGATGAGGATGGCTGGTGTTGAACCAGGTCCAGACACCTATTTATCACTGCTGAATGTATATGCTGAAAAGGGTGATGCTGATAGCATCAAAAAGGTATTGCCAGTTTGAATTTAAATGCAACTTGTTTTATCTTTTGTTCAATATAACTTTGGAATGCTTTCTGTCCCGACTGGAGAAATAAAAATTTATAATTGGTTTCCTCCTACTTGGAAGTAATTATCAAAAATTTTTTATTGCAATTAAATAGCTGATTTAACTGAAAGCAATGTCACAATTTCTGAAAAATATTTGTCTTTTGATAGTGGCATCTATCTTTCACTCTGGGAAGACAGATCTGTCAGTGAGCGATTTAATAATATAGGGTTTTTTTTAAAGACAGTACATGTGGGATATCTATGTATTTATTTATTAAAACAACAAAAAAAGTAAACCTTGCTTATTCTGTTCCCATTGAGCCATTCTTTGGCCATTGAAATCACAGGATCTTTCCAGTAAAAATGAATTTTTTTTTTGAGAATTCATACAAGTACAGCTTAGGTATTTGTAAGGTGAGGCTTCCTTACAGCCCTTTGTGAAGCTGATTTTTTTCAAGTGTCCTCTCACTTTTTTTTTAAATCAAAGAAATACTCATGAAGCAATGAGAAAAGATCAAACCAGTTTTCTTAAGTTGTTTCAGGAGTTTAATCAGATGTAGAGGACCAAATCAAGGAAGAAGATATTGGAAACAATTTTCTGCTATGACTTGAACAAATATTCATCAACCAATATTCTTCCAAACAGTGACAAAATGTTGGATTTGTTCTTCTTCCCTTTACAAAGTAATTTCTTTTGAAAGTCATCTCACAATGAGAATACCTCTAGTGTTTTAATATATTATTAGATATTAGAAAGAAACTATATGCTGTATCCCTTTTAGGTGTCCCTTTTTCTTTTCACAGTCTAAAGGTGTTTGAGTCTTTCTTAATACTTCTTGCGTATTTTTTTTCTCTACCATGTTCCATTATCTAAATCTGTGGATTTTAAAAAAGAAAAAACCCAGGTTTTTATGCTTGTTTTGATTTAAAAAGTATTCTGTTTTGAGTCACTTTGGAGTTGATTCAAGTTAAATTTATTTTGATTTTACAGACTCTAGAGCAGGTTGAGAAGACTGAAGGGTACCTTATGGACAGGATTTTGATGCAGGTGATTTTTAGCCTTGCCAAGGCTGGATATCCACAGCACATCGAGGATATTAAAGGACGTATAAGATTTGAAAAGGAAATAATTCCAGGTATGTCCTTGGTTCCCGCAGCAGGGTGGAGAGAGAACACTTTTTTCCTTTTTTTCATATTTTTGGTTTTTTGTTTGGTTTTGTTGTTGCTGGTTTTTTCCTTCTTTTTCCAAAAATAGGTAATTTTGCAATTTTCTCTTGAATACTGAGGGAAAGGAACATTTTTGCCATTAGTTTGTGGATAAATTTGTGTGCTTGTGTGGTTTAGATTGTATTTCATAAATTCTAAATATGAAACAGCTTTAATAATTTGCAAAATTAATCTATCATTAAAAAAAATTCTAACATGAATTTTTATAAGAAGGCAGCAAGGGTGGAGTCCTTTCTTAACACTGCTGTTAAGATTCCTGTTGTGAGAGCTCTTCAAGACTGCCATAAAAAAAGGGATAGTAAATACTGAATACAGTTTTTTATTGCCTACCTTTAAAGTTGCTTGTGGATCCCAGTATGTTTAATCTGATCGATAACTATTAATTATACTTCATGCTTTTTTTTTTTTGATGTGTCTAGGAATTAGTTTATTTTTTCCTTATCCTTCTGTCATGCTGCGGGGGTGATACTTCTGTAATTTTTGGCCTAGTCTTCTTATGAGAAAAGTGAATTTCATTGATAAGTATAAATAATTCTGGAAAAGGTAGTCTCAGATTTGGATTGTGAATCTTATTTAAAAGTATGTTAATGGTACTTGTAAAACCTTTACTTTTCTAGCTCTCACTAATTTCAGTAGCTTAGGGTGAAAAAGTTTTGTGCACTTTATTAATGTATTAATATTGTTGTTGTCTGTTTTTCACTTGCTAGATGTAATGAACCTGTGTTTGACTCTGATAACTCATGGCTTTGAAGATATCAGCTTCAGCATCTTGAAGTCTTTAAGTCATTTATCACGTGAAGATATGGACCAAGGTAGCTTCTTCTTGCAACATTGTGTAAACAGAAATCTGGTAAGCAGAATAGTAATACTTTTTTTCTTAATCTAATAATAACAGTATATTTATTTAGTTTAATGCAGCTGTGAAGATTGCAAATGATGAGTTGTTGCACAGTTCTTCAAGAGCAAAAGAAACGTTTTATTATTCTGTATCAACTTGTATAGTAAATTGAAATTCACAAAGGAATCCTGTTTTGCTTATGTAATATCCATTTTCTAAACATTAGAAGAATCTGACATTCTTAGCAGTTTGAGAAATTGATAAATACCTTAAATTAATTTTTGAAATTGTTTGCAGCCTATGAGCAAGCTGAAGCAGTTCTGTGAGGAGTTAAAAGAAGCAAAGATGCACTCGGCGCCGTTACCATTTATCTTGCGTTGCGCTTTGGAGGCCAACAGATCAGGTACTCTGCTTGTTAGTTATTCTGCCTGTGCTCATTTACAGTACCTGGTCACTGTTTAATTATTTGGCTAATGTTTTCAGCCTTGGCCATTGATGTGATGAAGATGATGAAGGAGGAAGGCTTGCCACTCAGACCTCACTATTGCTGGCCACTGCTAGTTGCATACCAGAAAGAGAATAATCTTAAAGGTGAGTTGTCTGAAAAATGCTCCTGTGGCATTATTGCATACCTTAAGCACAAATCCTACTGCTATGAGATTCATCAGAAATTTAACAAAGCCTTTGCTGTATGTCCTCATTTCAAACAATTTTTCCTTCAGAAAGACTTTTTTTAAAACCTCCTTTCTTGCTTGATTGTGATACAGTTCTGCAAATTTCAAATCTCACTTGACATAGAAAGATGTGAGAGAGTGTTTGGTTATCTTTTTAACTCTTCAAATTCTTTGTGCATTCCAGCATACTCTGTGTTGCTCATTACTATTTACAGTTTGCTATTGAAGAAACTGCACTCCAAGTGAAGAATTTAAAAGTAAAGTTATGTTATTATAGCTCTCTTGGACTGCAAACCCAGTCCTTTATTCAAGCCAGCTTCTTACTATTTGCCAGATGAACCAAATGTGATTTTTTTTAGAATCATAAAAACTGCAGGAGAACTTACATTGCTGAATGTGTGAGCCTGACCTGACAGCATACTGATTGAAGGACAAAAATGCTCAATCTTTGGGATTCTTAAGTAGGTTGAAGCATTTAGCATACTTTCCCCTGTTACACATGGGGATGTCTACAGGATATGAATAAGAATTGAAAAAATATTAAATTTTATAGTACAGTATCTAATTCTTTGGTTTGCGTTATTGGTAATTCAGAAAGAACGGTATTGTAAAAAGATGCTTTTAACAGAAGTACTTCCCCCTTGGGGAAACAAAAAACTGTCTTTTTCATCTTATCTCACAGTATAATGTGCTTTAGAATGAGATGCAGAGTTGTTAGTGTGACACTGGGTGACAAACAAAATGCACAAACAAAAAAAAAGTGCTTTTAGCAGACTCTTCCATATCGCAATTTTATCTTAAATATACAGTCACATTCCAGTTTGGAAGAAATGCTGAAACAAGTATTCCCTAATTGTTTCTGGCTATAAAAATGTCTCAAGTCTTTTTCAAAAAGCCTTTGTGAAAACAATATTCAGTTTTTATTAACTCCTTAGGCTCTGTTCCTGCTAGGCTACTGCCCAGGTTTATCTTCTCCCAGGTTTTCAAATCCTTGAAAGTTCTATGATATTTTAAAAGTCTGGCAATGTTGTTTTAGTTGGGTCCTTTGTGACTTACTTGAAACACAATGTTGCCAAAAATAAGTAAATGGAAATAAATCAGTACCATACTTCCTTGTGCGGTTGCTGCCTACTGAAGAAAGCTGCTTTCTTTTACTCCATGAAAAAATTCACCTCACTGACACAATTCTGGGAGATGTTGGAAGTATTTTTAGATTTAGACTTGGCTCCCAAAATTAAAGCAATAGTTGAGCATCAAGAGAAACTTAGGTTTTCATACTTCTTTTGGTCTTTGTCAAGATCAGAGTTTGCCTTAATTTGGACTCCCTGCTGTAGAAATCAACTGTGCTTTGGCAACTGTAGTTGCTGCTGGAGGTCATGTAAGCAAATTGAGAAGAGAAGTGATGAAGGATCCCTCAATTCCAGCATTTTTAGCCATTTTCTGTAGAGCCTTTGTTTTTCTGTCTGCAATGGCATTGCATACATGTACTTCTGTGTGGCTGTAAGATAACGCTGTGAATTTGCGAACTCAGTTTGTAGCCTGGTGCTCACTATCCAAGTTGATATTGTCAAGTGGAAGCACAGTACATACCTACACAAGTCAGTGAGTTTTCAATTCTTTAAATATATTAGGTAAGAAATCCCTGCTCAGTTGCTTCTGTAGTGAGGAACCAGTGTAACCATTCTTCTTGAATGGTGAAACAAGTTGTCTTCTTCTCTTATGTAAGCTTGCATTCAATTTTTTCCGAGTTAAGGATAAAAAAAAAAGAATAAATAAGTTCCACTATGTAAAAATACAGCCAGTACACTTGAAGAAAGGTAAATAGGGGGAAAAAACCTCATCCACCTTGGAATTGTTTCATAGAAATAATAGAGCAAACAGTCATGCTGCAGTGCGAGTCTAAGGATGACAGCAGGTAGTAAATTAATAGAATGATGCTTTCTAGGAGCAAAAAATGATGTGAACAGGAGTATAGACACAGTATCACATCTCATACCAAAAATAAGGTAATTAATTTCTCAACAAGGTAGTAATGCCCAGCCTAATATGTGTAGTTTTGTGTCTTGCTGTAGGCAAGGCTGGTAATGGAAGAGAACTTGGTGGAAAAACTATTAAAAATATGATAGAATGTAGACTGGACTAAGTAATTAGAATGAACAGAATAAAAGCAACAAGTTATCTAGAACTGCAGTGTACAAACATCTGGATCAGTACATATAGTGTGACCCAATCAATTAAATAACAAATAGCAGTGTTTAATTACACGTTTCTCTAATGTTTATTACAGCAAAATCTGACACTGGATAACAAAGAAAATTCTGTAATTTCTGTATTAGGGAATTGTGTTTGAAAGAAGAGTAGCAGTGAAGTGGTGGCTAGGAGGTATGAAACTAAATAAGGCCATTTTAAAATACACCTTAACCACTCTGAAATAGCAAACAGTTCTTTTCAGTCATTTTACACAGGCAGATAATTTCAGGTGGGGCATTGCCTTTATGTGCATCTGTTACATGAGTTGAGAAATACTTATTTTCTTAGTATTTATTAGACTTTTAGGAATGAAAAGTGCTTGCCCAGTTTAGAAGATCAATATGCAGTGGATCTGAAACTGTTATTGGCACTGAGAGTCATTTTGTATCAGATTATGCACTAAAGTCTAGAGGGCCTAGTGTAAGTAAGCAGAAATGTCCAACTTAGGCTTATTCCTGAATATTTTATAGCTCCCCTTTGCCTTTGAATGATCATGCTATTTTTAAAAACTCTTCTTACAAGTGTGTATTTTGCTTTTGGGTTCTACTGTTGTTGAACTATTGTATAAACTACTGTTACATACAAAACCCATGGTTAGTGAATGGTAATTCAGTTTTTACTTTGGAAAATAAGAGTCTGGGTCCAAAGGGAATAAGGGTGGTGATTTCACAAAGTTACTGCTTGAAATCTTGTTTTATATGCAGACTCTTCTGGCAAAGAATGTTCTGAGTGGATCTGAAACTACCAGCACAGCAAAAATACATTAAATGCTATACTTTCCTGAATGTGAGCTTACTTTTTTACCTGAAGTTTCAGTTTTTTGTTTCCTCAGAAAACTGCTTAAAGCCACATTTATCTTCCTTGCTCATGTAGAGCCATACATAGCTGCCTGAGAAATTCCTTCTGTTCTCATGGGACTGCTTTAGGGAGTAGACATGACTTAACTGTGAGAACTTGAGGAGATGAATGGTAGACTGAAATGCAAGCCTCACTTTGCAGTTTTTGCAAAGCTGCTCTACCACATAAATACTATGACCACCTCATAGTTAATCTCTTATATTTGTTCTTCAATATACTGATTTGAGGTTGGAATCTGTTCGTTGTGGTGTTTGAGTGCTGTTTCCAGTATTGACAAAAAGGAATTGACTTCATTTTGTTTTCTATTTCTATCCTCTTTCTACTCAGTTATTTAATTTTGTTTACTCAGCTCCTGTTTACTTACACATGTCAGCCTAAAACCTCAAAAAGCCTGTTCTCAATTGAGTGGGGAGATGATCAAAAGACTTTACTGGGGGTTTTAGTCATGCCCAGTCTTCTGGATCAGTGGTCTCCAGAGTGGGGTGTGCAGGGCAATCCATTGGGTTGTGAGTGGACTGTTAGCAAATAAATATTGTATCATTTTATTATTTTTGCCTCTCTATTTTCATGTATGTTTGGTAATGCCCACAATACATGTGAATGTGTTCTCTACATGTGAATAATTTCTAAATCAATATACATGTATATTTGGGGGAGTGATCTCGAAAAAGATTGTGAGACCAGTGTTCTGCATGAGCATGACTGCACTTTTGTGCCTTTCTTTTTTAGTCTGTTTTTTGGTTGGGAGGGAGAGAAGAAGTCAGTGTGCTTTCCATTATGAGCAGCAAAGAACTTATAAAAGTCCATGTACATAATGCTCAAATCTTTTTAACTGAAATGGAAATGTTTCATTGCTTAGTATTGTGGAAGATGTTTATTTGACTGTAAAGTAGTTCTGCTTTTGATGAGGTAGAAAATGTATGCAAAACTGTAGAACTCTGTGTTGGTTTCATTAATCTTCTGTCCCCCCACAAATTGTACATCAGCTGCCTTAAAAAAATGCTGCTGCACATATTTTCATTTTAAGTTTGTTATTACTTTGGCTATGCAATTACTTTGGTGCAGTATGGTTGTGCTGGTGTTCTCACACCTGCCTTTTGCTGCTCAGGAAATGTGCCCTAGTCTGTCTGCCAGGGCGTGGGGATGCTTAATAAGCCTGTTTTCTGCACTCTGCTGCATACAGGCTTGAACTCAAACCTCCTGAGTGCACCACACCTTATTCACTGTTGGATCTAGTTCTTGGTCTTCAAACTAATTTTAATGTTAGAGTTATTTTTGAAAAGGTTTCAGCGTGAGAGGACTTAATGTATTTTCTGCATGTTGAAAACATGAAATAGAAACTAGCTGTCAACATTTGAAAGGTATGAAGAAAGACTTGGTGTAATTAATTCTTTATTCATATTTTTGCAGATTCTGGTCCAAAATCAGAGTTTTGTTTAAGGCAAACTTGAACAGATGATGCGACTTTAATCTAGTGTGACTTGCCTGCATGTATTTTCAAGTGCTCAAAGGGAATTCACATTTGATTATTTGCACCATAGTGCACTGCATAAAATATTCATGGAAGTGTCACTTTTCCATAGGTGGCACTCCAGGGCAAAGACAGGGACTTTGGACATTTTTAAAGTAATAAGTATGAAATGCAAGTTGAAAAAAACATATGCTGTTTGGTACTGGTGTCCTGCAGCAACTGACAAATCCTTTTTAGACCAGCAAAAAATTATTATACCTGTATTGGTTTTGACAGGAGTTCAGAGTTTGGTAGCTAAGGTTACTGTAAGAAGTTTCTGCAAATCAGAAGAGTGTAGGCAATTAAAAAGAATGACATATACTCTACACTCTGCTTGCTGGACTATTAATATTGGTGTCTGGTGTCTTCAAATGTGACTCTGCAGAAGTGATACACAGTCTCATTGTGTGACATGATGTGAGCCCTGTAAAAGTTACAATGTAGCTTCACTGGGATTGGGAGACTCCTTTTTCTGAGTTTCCAGTTTGAAGCTGATGTGTTGTAATCAACCAGTTTGATTGCAAACATGTTACTACTTTTAAACAAGTCCAGAGGAAAGTCCTGAGTACTGACACTAATCAGAGTTGGATACTGGAAACAAAACGACGAATGTATGATGTGTTGAAGAATGTGTTTGTATCTTGAGTTTATGTACTTTATATCAAATTTCAGATTTGTTTATTATGCACAATAATATGGGCATTTTGATACATATGTACATGAGTAACTCATATTTGCTGTGTAAGAAAATAACTTTGTATAATAGCAATTTCCAAACTGAACTTTCATGGTTTTTATAGTACAGCACAGAATACAAAGTTTTGTGAATTTATTTTAAGTTTCACAGTTAAAAATTTTATTAATACCTAAAATAGAAATGCAGGAATTTTCATGGCAATTTCAAGGAGGGAAATTGAGCCTTTTTTTGTAAAGCAACATTTATTTTTACATGTTTATTATCAAGTTTTCATTTTTCTAAAGGCTTAGCCTTATTAATTTTGCCTTGATAGGTATCTTTGAAGTTCTCAAAGTGATGCACACATTGGGAGTGGACCTTGATGCAGAAACCTATACAGACTATGTTTTTAAAAACTTTGCTGATACTGAAACTGCCCATGCCCAGCTGAAGGTGAGTTTATATGTAAAATCTGTAAAAATGGCTATTACATGGCTTCTTATATTATGTTCTCTGTGAGGGCTTTAGATACCAGTAGTGCTCCAAACATGAACCTGTTATGATGAAACCTGTTACGAATACTTAGAATATTTTTCAAACAGTTATTGCACTGATAGCTTGTTTATCATGTCTTCCTCCTGCTGCTTTACTTTTTCTTCTTCAGAGCTAACCAAAGTATTTTGCTCCAGACCTAGCAGCTTTTTGTTTCCTGAAGTGGAAAACAAATGAATGAATAGTCTCTTTTTGTTTCTGGTGAATAGTTTTTTTTACTCACTAAAGAATTGAGAATTGGAGACCAAATATAAGTGTCCCAGTCTTTCTGCCTTTCATAACTTTGTCTGTTGCAGTTGAGTTCAATGCTAAAAACAAATCTGATCAGCAGCAACTCGTTTGGCTGCCATATAGACTTGTGTAGAGCACCTCTGTGTTCTCAACAGCTAGCTTTGGGAAGGAAATGTTTAAAAATATGAAGTATCAGAAGTTCCATGGTTGATTGCTTTTTCTCTAGGAAAATGGCTGCCTGTTTGAAAGTGCTGGGCTCTATGTAGCAGAAATAAGAAGTGAAGCACTTCAGGGGAGACTGGACAAAGTTCTTTCTATATGTGAGTATTTTTCATGTTGCTTGTTGCTGTGTACTTGGTGATAGTTGGGATTGGTTGTAGGCTGAGAGATTTACTTGTGAGGTTTCAACATATGTGGGGAACTTGAGCAAAGTGCTTATCATGTGAGGTCTTCTGTGATGACTTGTCAGATTGAAACTGCCATAAATTTCTGAACCATAAAGTTCTGAACCATAAATCATAGTTTAATTCTTCTTTGGTATTGAACCTGACCATAAGATTTGTATCCAAGTTATTTGCATATAGCAGCTTTACTGTGATTCTGACAGGAATGTGACACCCTTGTACTTAGAGAGTTAAGCAAAGAGTTTGTTTTTCACAAGGCCTCTGAGGTGGTTGGTGCTGAGATTGCTTTTGTTTGCAGCATCAATGACTATAGAAAACCAGGAACGATACAACTCTGAAGTACTGCAGAGTTACTCATAAAAGAACCAGCTTTAAAGATCTGATGGTCACTGACATTAACCTGAGGGTGTTCTGCTGATCTTTTGGTCATGGAAGTTGTGTATAAATGTGATTGGTTAATTAGGCATTGAATTGTAGCATGTTTAAAAGGTTTTTTCAAAGACTGTTCTGAGGCTCAGTGCTTGCAAATGTTAATTTGTGTCATTGACTGAATGTAGGGATGGAATAATTGGCTTGGTTAAGTAAGAATGAGATTCTCTTCAAAATTTAAAGAAATAGTTTTAATATTCCTAGTATGCTGATGCATTAATAAAATAATTAAACTTGGGCTAAATCTAATACAGGAAAATCTCTTTGTGAACAACAGTTTTGTTTGTCCCAGTCTCAGGGAAAAGCTTAAGCAGTTGCTTGCTGTGGTTGTCTTTAACTGTTTTATTTAACAAATACAGAGATAAATAGTCTATATACCATGACTCTGGGAAGCTGTTGTGTTACAGGTGAGAAAATTGAGTAGTTGCTAATCAGTGATTTGATTTTGGTATTGGAGAGTTATCAATTAGTGAATCCTCAAGATTCACCTTACATTTTGTTTGGTTTTATTACAAAAAGAACCTAAAAAGCATAAACCCAGCCATTGACCCATAAAATTTAAGTCCCTAAAAAGAAACTTTGAATTTTCTTTCAAAGGAGGACTGTTTATTAACAACAATGAAATCTCTTTTGGAATGTGAAATAGTTTGGGGAATTTTTTTCTCCATGAAAATGTAGACCACTCCTTTCATTCTGCTTAACTGAAACAGGCTGGCTTTAATATGTTGTAAGACACAAATGCATGTATGCCCGGTATGTGGTAAATGTATATATCAAAAGTATGATACAGGCACATAGAGTAAGTTGAATTCTGTCTTACTGTCACAAAATTAGTATCACTTAGTATATTATTTAGCCATTGTCTGTGAGTTGAATTTAAATCTTTTAGTGGTATTTCTGTTTACAAAGAACAGGGTTAATAATTCATGGAGACATATCAAATTTCTTTGAACTTGAGCTTTAAAGGAAGCTATTCCCTAAATAGTTTACCAAGCTGAAATGAATGCTAGTAAATCTAATTAGCACCTATGTGATGATAAGGCACAGATATTAAACAGCTGATTTTTTTTTTTCTTTTTGACTTGTCTCCTTTTGCAGTATTACAAAGAGGGAAAAATAAATGCAGTATGGAAAATAGTTTGAGATTGTCTCATCAGTATAGTCAGAGGAGGCAAAGGTTGGTTATTAATGCTGGCTGCTATCTAGGTGTATTGATTCAGCTTCTCATGCCTTATAATGTATAGATTGGTGCTACTGACAAGATGAAAACTCCGAGGATCAGCTGAGGAATCTGGGCACATAAGGCAGCGTACATGAGAGCCGCTTTTTCCCTTTATCATGCCGTTCCATTCCACTTCATTGTCAGCCCCTTGATTTTCTCAGACTTGTTTGTTGCTAAGGAAACCAGGTTGCCGATTGTCAGCAGCAGCTGAGCATACTAAGATGCTTTTCTGCTGGTTTTTGTATGAGCAAAAAGTTTAATATACTGCTGGAGGAGAATTTGTATTGAAGGTGTCTTGAAACCAACTCTACCTGAGGTTTTCAAACAAAAAGTAATGTTCCAGCATTTAAAGCTAGAGTTAGACTAAGGAAGTGCTCTTAGCATGTTCTTGTCTTTAACTTCCCAGGTTCCTTTAGAGCTGGGGTTTTTATTTTGGTTATCTTCTACCATATTGCAGCCCTTGCAGAAAGGGCCCTGTGCAGTCAGGTTTTTCCTGCAATTAATTCCATTGTGGTGCTGGAGTGAGATGTAGGTGATAACTTCATACAGGACATAAATGCACCCACTACTGCATTTTTTTCTTTGCTGGTCTGCGGTGCTGGAGTGAGAGGCAGCAATTCTACAGGAAGAAGGTAGAAAGCTATGGAATATTTAGTCAAGCAATGGTGTAAAGATGAGGACATGAATCATAACTGTAAATTACCTCTCAGAGACATCTAATTTTAAGTGATTTTGCAGTTTCCTTTGTGTTTTAATATTATTGTATATAACAACATATAGAACTGTATATTTGTCTCTTTTTCCCCCCCCCCCCGTAGATTTAATTTAATTCAGTGGATAGCACTTTACATGGAACTACTTTTTCTATCTTATCAGGGAGTTTATACTAGTGGAAGCGCACACTTAAGAAAGTGTTGTGCCATTGATTTTTGCTTGGATTTTTATAATTTTATTTTTATTATTATTTAAAAAATAAAAGGCAAAAATTTAAAACCTATTTTAAGGCAGGTGTTCGGTCTGAAACAATTAGCAAATCATTTGCCTTCAGTGGATTTTTTTTGTTCCAGCACTAGTATCTCAGGTTTTCTTGATTAGTATTGTTTGAGGTTTGTCTGGCTTTATGGAATTGGTCTTGTACTTTCTTTAGAAAGATGCTTTATGCAATTAATAATTATAAAAAGTTAATTTATTAACTATTGACATGGAAGACAATATAGAGGGAAAACTTCTGACTTTCTGAATATTTGATTGCTTTTGAAATGGATCAGATTTAGAGCTGATAAAAACAAGACTGTTTCAAACACTTGGACATTTTAAATCTTGGTTTATAAATGTTTGTCAGCATTTAGTAAACTATCAAAATAGCTTTTCAAGTGGTGGTTTATTTACATGATCTGCTCAGTTGTTGCAATTCAGGGATTTTTTGACAATGACTATTGAGAAAATTTTCTTTATTTCCAGTGTCTTCAGCAAACATGCCTGCTATAGATAATCGTCTGTTTAGAAACAGCCTCTTTATGGGTTTTAAAAGGTAAGGTTGTTATATGAATACTTTCTTTTTCCTGTGTAACAAAGTTCCCTCTCTTTTTGTCTTGTTGAACAGAAGTCTGTCTAGTCTTTTGTCCCCTGCTTCAGGTTTGAAAAGTAGCATTCCAGGTGTAGTAGGAGATACTGTTGTTCCTCCCTGCTTTCCTCATTTTCCTTGCCTCTACTATGTATGAGCCTACACTTGAAACATTATGTGTAGTAGATGAAAAAGAATTTCATTATTCTTTGTTCTGTGCTATGTGCCCATATATAAACTTAGGTTAGTAAACATTTGGGGGTTTATCTTCATTCACTTTTTTTTTAATAAACAGCTGTGCTACTGTAAAATTTCCCTAAAGATTGTCACTATTAACCAGTAAAGTAATAGGGTGCTTGATGAAGGTGAAATACCAGTAGGAGCCTGGCTTTTTCTGCTACATGTGCTAACTTTCTGTGCCCTCTGGGTTAATGTGGCTCCTGAACACTGACATGTAACACCTGGTTCTGAGCTACATTGCCAGGACTTTGTGTTCCCAGTCGTATGGTCCTGTTCTGCAAGGAAGGTTCCTTGGGTGTTTGTAAGATTGTCTTAAGCTTCTGCAAGCAGGTGTGAATTAGCAAGCACTTCTATCATGCAATGCTTGCCCCAGTCAAATGTTTAGGACTGGGAATGATAGGGTTTTTTTCAGCATGCCTACACCACAGGGAACAAGAGAAGTCACCTAATATTATCCAGGACCAGGGTTTGAAGGTTGATTTTGTTATTTCTTGGAATTTTGTAATGAGTGTGAAGTAGAACTGGTTTTGGTTGGATATTAGTAAAACATGACAGGTGAATATGACCAAAATAATTTCCTAGTAAATTGCATGTTCTATCTACCTGGTCCTGTTGTATCATAGGAAAAGGAGGAGAAAAAGCAAACCAGTGTTGAAATTTGGTTTCTCAGCTAGGCCCTAGCTGGCCTTGGCATCCAAGGGATAAGTGAAATATTTTAGATCCAGTAGGAGCATATTGCTGTTTCTTCAATAGTCAGCCCCGGAATCATCTGTTTCAGATGTATTAATTAAAGTAAAAGACTTTCTAAACACATTTTCTCTCTATAAGTATGGATAAATATCCAACTGAAGTAGGATTTTCACTAGAAAGCAATCCATGCCAATGTTTACCACCCACAACCAACACCAGGCTGAAATATTCCTGCCACGGAGAAACTGTGCAGGTGTGCAGAATGTGATTTAAAGTATCTTTACAATGTCATCATCTTGCTAGCAAACTATGTGCTAAATATTACAGTCTTCCCAAGTGAAACAGTTACTTTCCTCATAGGGGAAACAATTCCTGCTGTTCTGATTACATCAGTTATTGGATATCTGGGCTAAAAGCTCAGAATTCTGATAGAAATTAAGGTTAGAGGTCTTTTGATGTGATTTTTTTGGGGGGATGGGGTGGTGGTGGGTTTTTTTCACTTTTTACTTCAGCTTTCATTGCCACTCTTAGGTGTGTCATAAGTTTCGTTTATCTGTTTTATGTTTTTCTTTTGTTTGCCCTTCTTGCTCCCTGGTTTCAGACACTGTGTTCAAGGTCACCTGTGCTCAGATTTTACCCTTACATTATTTCTGAAAGCATACCCACTCATGTTGCCTTTTCTGTTTTAAACTTTAATGGCTATAACAGCCTGAGCATGAAACTTGAGGGTATGATATAGCAGAGAAGAAAGAATATTTGTAACTTTTGTAAAGACCACAGCAAAATTTTATGGCTAAATGCAGGTCTTGTGTGTTGAAATGAACAAAGTTCAGGATTGGAGTGCAAAAGTACAGGGTAGGGATGCCAGGGACATGTAAACAATGTCTGTGGCAGACTAGTTTATGGATTTCTGGTGAAACTGCTCTTTTCCAGTAACTGCTTGAAAGTATTCCCATTCTATTTGCCTGATGTACCATTACTATTTCAGAGTCAAGTACTTTAGGAAATTGATGCATTTGCTATCTGCAGTTCATTGTCATGCTGTCAGTGTTGGAGTGAGTTCACCCAACAAAGCTTAACTAACCTCACAGATGGCATTTTCTTTTCCCTCTGTGTGGACCTGCATTTGACTCATTTTCAAATACAAGTGGCAGTTGCACAGAAGGAACAAATGTTTCATAGGCTTGAACTTCCTAAATAAAGTCCTAAATTTCTGTGAATGCATTCTAGTTTTTGTGCATCTGTTCAGACTGACATCTTACTTTCCTCTAATGAGAATTACAGGAAAATAAAATCATGTAATAAGATTTTGTTTTCTTACCCGTGCCTATATTAATGCTGTTTTATAGTTTTCCGAAAGTTACAAGTATTGAAAACTTACAGATTCTAATGAGAATTTTGAAGTTCTATGAATTACAGGAAAATGTCAGGTTTTTAATAGTTGAGACAGCTGATTTACATTAAGATGTCAGGGGTTTAATACTTTGGTGAACTGGTTAGCATGATTTTTCGTTGTAACCTCATGATGTACAGAGAATATTCTTCTTCAAGTTCTGTTTCAATCTATGAGGGGAGAAAATCTATGTTTGGTTTTCTACTTTCTAAAATATTATGTGTTTCTCTCACTATAATGACCATTATACCTTAAAAGATTTGATTACTTTCTTTTTTTGCATAGGATTAATGCGGTAATAGCTGCTTGTAGTTATCTTGGTGTATAAAAGGTCTAATGCACAGGAGAGTTAGATTTTTTTGTTCCTAGCAAATTCCATGTATCAAGTGGTTTCTATGTAAAGTGCAGCTTAAGTGAAGCTTATTTTCTTGAAATGCTAAATAGAGAAGTATAAAAAAAAAATACAATTAGGATATGTTAAAAAATTGAACTAAGACCAAAACTAAAACACTTTCTAGTCATAAGTGATCTATTTGGAATCCTGGATTGTTTTAAGTTTTTTAGCAGAAATTATGAGCATATTGAGTATAGTAAAAAGCCCTTAAGTTATTCTGTGCAAAATTGACTTAAACAGTATGTGGCAATTACTGTATTTTAATTTCATCTAAATAAGATATTCAGTGTTAATGTTCTGTGTTGTTTTAAAGAAAGCTACAAGAGTAAAATAATTTTGTTGCTTTTGTTATCCTTTGCTGCCCTCTTCAGCTCAGATGATGTACATCTATGGAGCAAGGTAAGTGGAGATAAAACTAAATAAAATCAAGATTCTTTAGGCATTGCATGTTTGTGCTGCATTGTTGTAAATCTGAATTGTGAAGATGAAAATGGTAGACCGGCTAACTTGAGCTTCTGTCAGTGGCAGATGGGACAAGTGTATCAAACTGAGTTTTCAAATCAGACAGTTAAGTGGAATTGTGAAAAGTCAAGTGTGGTATTACCATGTCATTTAGCTTATTCTACTGCAGTTTCTAGATCAATGTAGTTACTACTGAAGGTAATTGTAGCTTCTGGACCAAAGTCTGCCATGGTTGTGCCATCCGACATCAATTCGCTTTCCTGCCCTCCTTAAACTTTCTCCCTGTCCTCACACTGGTGCTACCAAAATAGTAAGGCAGACTTAGTTTTTCAGAGTTTCTGTTATATCACTTAAAGCATCGAAGTCAAAGCCAAATAAAGAAGTTACCTGGATGAACTCCAAGGGAAATTGCTGATCGTTTTGCCCGATCCTGCATTAGGGCTACATTAGAAAGACACTGCAATATAACTTGATTGTTACATTTCACACAGTACTAGAATAAGGGAGATGTTGGCAGATACTGCTTTGGATGTGGTTTCAGAATTTGGGATGGGATGCACTGTGTTTTTATTGTTATTCCTCAGGACTGTAACTGCTGATTAATAAAAGTGCATTTTAGATTTCACAAAGAAATCTTGGAAGTAAATGGAACTTGAGATTTGGAAAGTCTCTGATCAATGGTTTGCGTAAAATCAGTTCAGGATTTTTTTGACATTTTATTACCTTTTACTGCTATGTGATGATTCTGGTGAGAGGATATTTTTGTCTGCTGCCTCTCTCCTTCCTTTTTTGCATTTAAAAAAAAAGGGAGAGCAGGAGAAGAAAATAGGACATCTCTTATTGATCCCATTATGAAAAAAATTTTGAAGGACAGAGAGCTGAAGTAATAGTGGTCTGCATGTGAAGTAATATCTAGAGTTAATTTTGTTCTTCATCACAATGGAAGAAAAATTTTGTTGCCTTCACTAAGTTTAAGAGTAAATACATTCATTGAACTTCTAAAATAAGAAATGCTAACACTGGAAGTAAATAGACACTTAGAAAGAGAAATAATATTACACATTTTTTTCTGTAATTCATTGCTTTTAGTATTCTGATATTTGATTCAGAAGAACTGTTATGACTTTTTTGTATTTTATTGCAGTGTGTATTGATTTGTCATAGGAAGATGAGGTGAAAAGGGCAGAAAAATGCTGTATTTTCACTGTGAACAGTGTCCATGGTGTTGGTAGAAAAGTAATAGATAAGATATTCAGGTGCACATTTGGTATTTTGTCTTTATTTATCTATCCATTCTCATCAACAATTGAAGGTGAGGGTTCCTTTTCTTTTGTCATTACTTAAAACACAGCACTTTGGCAGTAAGAATGCATCTCTTTCTGACTTCTTTGAGATTGCATTCTAGAATCATGGGATATAAAACAAAAATTCTTGAAGCACAATTTCAGTTTTAACTGAAGATTTAATTCATAAAGTTATTTTATTTCCTTAAGAAGAGTCAAATGATTTTTAAAGTGATGTTGTTTGGGTTAAAGTATTTGTAGGTAAGATGTGGGGGGCTTTTGGGTAAATGCTTTTTTCCTTTCAGTGGAGGTAAAATCTATATATTTCTTTGGTTTGCAGGATGGATCAAACAAGTGCTAAATATAGTTGTATTTAATTTTTATGAACACATGTTCTGTCATTCAAAATTGCACTTATTTACAACTAGCTATGCTAGTTACCTTAACTTTACCGGAGCATGATAAATGTTGTTCCTTTATAATTTTTTTGTATTTGCTTCTTTCAGATGTAAAAAATAAGAAGCTTTTTAGGACAATTTCAGCCTTTTGATAAATTGGAAGATAATTGTAGCATCTTCAGGAGTGACACAATTAAGCAGTGTCTTAGGATAGCTAGCTTCCTAAGAAGATATATAAACAGAATACCAGTGTTCCCTGTCTTAAAGCTATACCTCAGAAAGCATTTCTGTTGCAATATTTTTTCAAGAAAACCCTTTTATTTGCCAAAAAACCCCTTTGTGTTTCTTAGGGAATGACTATGATGTGGTAAAGAATAATACTTTAACAGAGAGATGTTTTATTATTTTGAGAATTCAATTTCAGATACTATTTGTCCTTGCTTGCTGCTTTTGGCTGCAATGTACGATTATTCTGTCTCACCAGATAACAGAAGTGTTGTACAAGGATGAACGTTATTGCCTGACGCCTCCAGGACCAACTGGTAGAGTTTCAATTTCTATGATTGTAACTTATCCACAAATCCCTTCTTCTGTGTAATGATGGGTTTGAGGGATTACAACAGTAAACACTGATTGCTTCTTTTTGAAAGTGAAATTTGAAAACATGTTGGGTAAAATCCTGATTCAAATAATCAGAGCATATTCTGTGAGATCCACAAGATATTTTTTCTTTTTAGAATGATAAACAAATCTTACTGATAATGATGTATTTTTCTAAATTTATAGATCAAAATGGAGAAGGAGCACAGTATCAGTGCTTAAATACTTTAAAAAGAAAGCAGTTTTTCAACCTATTTTTACATTTAATGGTAAAGGTACTGATTTGGTTAGGCAAATGGTACTTAATATCCCAAATCTTCTAGCTTGAAATAAGTATACTTTTTTGTTTATGTGTTTGTTTAAAAAAGGTTTGGGTTTTCTCCCTCCTTTCAGAGCTGGAGGAACAAGAAGGTATGAGGACAGCTAACCTTTGAGAAGGCAGTACTTGATACTCTTCCTGTTCTGGGAAGAGCTACAGAGCCCCACATATTTTGCACTGCATAGATAAGAAACTTAGCATAATTTGATGAAATCTGTTCATCTTAATTTTCATTGGCTAATAGGCAGTTTCTTCAGTGTTACTTGCTCAAATGGTTAAAATATTTTTGTATGCTTTTATATTAATATTACAATACTTAATGTAGCTTGGTAATGGAATATAATGGGTAAAATGTACAGAATAAATATGCAAAGTGTTATAAATCTGTTTTTTCTTTTGAGCAATGACAAAATATTTGTGGCAACTATTTGGGGTAGCAGGCAGGAAAGGGGGGGAAGGCCTTGGGCAGTACCACTTCTGTCATACGGTAGTGGAAAAAAATAGATTGAAGTAAGATTCTGTACTGAAAAGCTGTCACTAGGTCTGAAAATAATTAATATTCCTTTCACTCACCAGTTAGATATGTGCTCCCAAACCACATAATCTCTATGCCTCAGTGATCATTGTTGCCATTTCAGAGCCTCTCATCAGGGTGACATCTCACACCAAAATGATTTCTTATAAATTAATCTTGATAACATGACAGTCTCGGTAATTTTAGTGGAATGCTTTCTCTTGTTTTTTTCCACAGAAGCTGTTGGCTATTTTCTTTATCACTTGATTGACAGCATGAGTGACTCAGAGGTACAGGCCAAGGAGGAGCGTTTGAGACAATACTTCCATCAGCTGAAGAAGATGGTACCATTTCATTTTTTGCTACATAATGCCTGTCCTGCCTGACATGTATCTATTAGGTTTGAAATTGCTGCTTTTAAGTACAACCAGACCACTTCTCAATGACATGCAAGAGCTGGAGACTTGAATTACGTCTGAGATAATTTCTGTTAGACAAATTTCAGTTTGGTTCTGTTTCAAAACTCATATAATTTTTTTCCCCACCTCTTGGTACAGAATATAGTTATCCCCACCAGCCACTACAGCGGCATTTGCAGACTGCTGGACTCCTCTCAAGTTCCTGAATTAATTAAGGTCTGTGGTTCTATAGCAATTACTTTGAATCTAAAAAAATCTCTGAATATATTCTCCTTTGCAAAATAAATATCTTCATGCAGTGATTATATGTAAGCCTTTTAACCTTTCTGTGATTTTTCACTGTTGTAGCTGGTTTCATTTCTAATGTGAAAGGGATACATTTAATAAGTGCTGTTTCAAGTCAGTGTAATAGTGCTGCAGAACACAGCTTTTTTTACCATTGCTGTTATGTAATTACCTTGAACCTTTTGAGTACGATATGCTTACTTAGAGATTGAACTTAGGGGGAGATCAGTGATATTTTTTGTCTTACTGAATTTCAGGATGTAAGGTTACTGTGTCATAAACCATCCCTGTCTACAGACAACATTCCAGAAGTAAGTAAATTCACAGATAGCTGTGCTTGTTCTTACTGTAATAATACTGTTTGGATATAGGGTTTAGATGAAGTGTAATCGCTGGCTTTCAGGTCATGGAAGTATATTAACGTTATTTAAATCTACCATTTCAAGTTCAGAGGTTACTTTCCAGAGTAGGAGTAAAGGCTATCCAGATTTTCATACAGACCTGATACTTGACCTTGGAGTTGGCTGAGTTCTCATGCCTCAGTTTCCCTGCCTGGTAGATATTTTTTTTGAAAGTTCTAGTTAGTTAACAATAGTGGTGTGAGGCTTAATTCATGCTTGTAAATTACAGTGATCCACTTGAGTGGCAGGAAACATATAAATCCATACTGCTTCTAATGGTCGAGTGTCAAGTCCTTACATTTCTGATCTGAGCAAAGTGGAGATGGAAAAAGAAACAGGCTTGTATTCCCTACTTCCCTGAACACAAAGAACTGAGTGCGAGAGAAATAGTAATGTTGACCTTTGTAGATATGTGACTTAATATTGGGTTTTTATTTTTTTTACTGTATTCTGACTCAAGTCTTCAATTAGTATGTACTGTTTAAACAGATAAAAGCACCTTAAATGATTAAAAAAATTTCTTTGAGTATGAAAGAAAAGGATTATTTTGTCTGTCTTTTATTAAAGTGATCCGACAAGTTGCTCAGGGAAGGGTGTTTTCACAATTGACATTCTTTCTGTTTCCTCCATTTAGAGTGCTAAATCTGACGTGTCTGCTTTGGAGAAGAAACTGGAAAAGCGAAAAGCTGAAAACCAGCCTATTACAGATGTCTTGAAACAACTCATACATGCTCTTTGTGAAGAAGAGGTATCTTAAGCAATGCAGAGATAATTGGAAACACATAGCTATATTTTTAAAGGGACATAAATGACTGTGTTATGGAAAGACACAGTTAAGCAAAGACAAGTGCAGTGCTTCAGGTTTCATGGTTTTGATGCTTATAAATCAAACATAAGTGCAAAAAGCAATTAAATCAAAAGGTTAACTAATTTCAGCAACACCTTGAATGGCATGTTTTGGGGTTGCTGAAGTTTGTTTACAATAATCTGCAAAGTGAATGATAGTAACAGCTGTGATAGGTTTATCATACATGCCAAATGTCCTTTCAAGCCATGGCTCCGGTCTCTTATATCTAGATTGTCAAGCAACTGATACATGCACTAGTCATTTGCAATTCAAATATTACTAGGTTGTTAATGCAGGGATTGAAATTCCATTTTCCTGCAGGAGGAAAGCTCTTCTGAGATAAAGGGTCTCTTGCCTTCATTCGGCAGGCGTCCAGCTGTAGTTTACATTCATTTAGTGTGTGTCTGTAATTTGTGGGGTATCACCACACTTTTGTTAGGTTTCTTGTTCAGTATGATCCTGCCTGTAAAGCTGGATCTATAGGAGCAGTAACAGTTGTGCAGGTGATAGCACAATATTCTCTGCTGCTACGAACACAATTTAGAAAGAGTTGAGTATCTCGGCTGTGTATCTCTACAATTTTGCATATGAAATAAGCCTAGATGCAAACACCATTGCAAGTTCAGAGTGGTCAAAATGTATGAATAAGAATTTATAGAAAGATAAGCTTTCTATGGAATTAATAAGTAGTTTCTTATCCTTTAGAAAGTAGTTTTGTTATGTGTTTGGCAGTGTACCAGGTGAAAATGGTTATGAATTCCAAATAAATAAGAACTGTTTTAGAATATGGGTTAATCATGTTCACGATTATTGGGATGAAAAAAAAAAAAGACATCTCTTACATTAAAAAATGCAAAAAATATAAATGCAAAGCAAGAAATTTTATTAGAAGTCTATTCTCAAATTAATGTAAAAGGTGTTCTACAAAAATAATGTTTGCGAAACAGCTTTCACTCTTAAAATTTCCTAAAGCATTACAGCACTGTGTTCTCGTATGTGATCCTACACTACTAAAAGCACTAAAGCAGTCATATAACTGCACACTGAATGTATAAGATTCATAATGTCAGATTGACTTTTCCTCTCGTTCACATCTTTGCTTTGTTCCTTTTTTAGAATATGCAAAAAGCCCTTGAAGTGAAAGCCAAATACGAACCGGACATGGTTGTCGGTGGCTATGCAGCCTTAATAAATTTGTGCTGTCGACATGATAATGTAGAAGAGGCAATGAACCTGAAAGAAAAAGTGTAAGTACACCGGCACTGAAACATGTCACAGAGATTTATGCTGATACACAGACCTTGTTGAATTAAGTAGGTTGAGTATTAACCCCCTCATCCATTTTTAATTAGTTTTCCCCAACAATGTATGTGCATTTAAAACAGTCATGGGTGTGGTTTTTGGAAACAAAAAATTTGCTTTGTATAATTGAACATTAGAAGCAGCTACTTCTTGTGGTCAGTAATTTCATTTTATTTTTATTTTGAAAAAGGCAGATTGCTACATAAGATGTTTTATTTTTATTTTAAACAGGCATGGTGTCTAAATTGAATTTTGGCTTAATTTACAGTTAAAGACGGGCACCTGTATTGTGTGTTACAAAGCACCTAGAATGTGTTTAGAGTGTGGAACACCTATATTGTTTTTAGAATAGCAGTGTTTGAGTAGTGTTACTTTAAGACTGTCAACAAGCATTCTATTTTAAATTTTTATATTCAGTTCTTTGAAACTTGGCAGTAAAAGTTAGCTCCCAGCTAAAACATGCCATGCATGACTTAGCCCAGAGCGAATTCCTACAGATGATCCTTTTATTTGTCCCTTTCTTTTTTCCCTCAAAAGGCTCCTTTTGGTCTGGTGCTGTAGTGACTTAAAAACAAGTTATATGTGACTTTCAGGGTCTCTCTCTCACATACATCCACAAAGTACTTGTTTAGGTTTTACAGTAGGTTGGCAGTCAGGTGCTCATTACACCTTGCTAGTGTTAGAAATTATGTGAAATGATTGAGCTGTGAATATAAAGAATTTTGCCACTCTACAAATAAGGGTTGTGGATTGGCTTTGACTGCAGTTCTGCTCTCACACAGTCCCCAGCGTGAGTTTGCAGGAAGTGAAATTCAGTGTTCTGCTGGAGTTTCACTGCAGTAGCGCATTTTTACTGATCTGCCTCAAGTGTAGCCTCATGTTGCAAAAAAGTGTCCCTTTGGATTGTTATACAAAGAAATAGTGGTGAAGGAATTAACTTCTAGTACTTCCAGAGAAAAGAAACAATGCTTAGAAGGAACTTGAAAATAGTGGCTATGAACTTAGGCAAATAGTTTCAGTCTCTCTGTCGAAAAGAATATAGCCCTGTTCCAGTCATCTGCACTATTTTCTTCCCTGGCTTCTGAAAAATACCCTATTTTAGAGTCAGATTATTTAATTATCTGCCTTTCTCAGAAACATAACCTTTGGCTTTTGAGGGTGGGAAAGTCCATGGATCATGTTTTTAAATCATGTTCTAATGATGCATCTTTTCAATTCTATCAGATTTTTCCTTTAAGACTCACTATCATTTTTAGCTCTTAATGCTGTGGCTGTGTTATGCATTTCTAAAAATAAATATTTAAGCAGAAGCTATGAAATGTCAGCCTCTGTTGATAAAATTCTTAATGCTTTAATTTCCAGCTTCCCTAAGAATTCACCTGTTGCTCTTGACAGTGGAAAGTACATAGCCCTGATAGAAGTCTTAGAAAAGCATGGTAGACTGGAAGGTAATCCATTTGCTTTCATTGTGTGTTTCTGCTATATAATAAAGGTATCTTGCCTCGAGAATAAAAATGTGACTTGATATTAATGGTATATCATGTCCTGAAAAGTGCTTGAACATTTTGCATACAAATTTGCATGTGAATTCAACCAGAGATGCTTGGACAGTGCAGGCCATTAGTTTTAATGGATTGGCAAGCTTGTCATTTACATTTGCACAGCTCAGTGCTTTTTGCATTTCTGCAGCTAGTTTTTATTAGCATTGCTGTTTGGATTGAGTTTGAAGATCATGACTTATGGCACAAATTGCGTATGTGCCTAGACTAATGGCTTTGTTTTTGCTTAAGAAGGTCTGAAGGCTGAACATAAAACCTATAAACATAACCCTCTCATAAGAGCCAAGTACTGCAAAAAAAAAATTAACTTTTCACAAAGTATGTATTTTTCTGTTACTATTCTTTTTTATATTTGCTATTGGATTTTATATTCAATCTGTAAACTGCCTGGAAATTTTGGCTTTTTAATGAGTGTTCTACAAACTGCGTACTTCATATTTCTAGATGTTTGCATTAAGCTGTTAGCTCTTTGGTTTTTGTAATTTAGTCTGATATAATTCTGTGGCTTACATGGTTTGGTTGATCTTTAAAAATAACTCTAGACTGTCATTAGCTTTAGAAGATGATTCTGAGTATTGAGCTCTATGATTTTGTAGAGTAACAACTAAAGTAACACTATAAAACATGGTCTAAGCCTAGACACAAAATGTCATGGTTTTATTTAAAGCACTGTGAAACAAAACAAAAAAACTAATACAGTTTTTTTCATGTAAGATCTTCCTTTGAAATTTGTATTGGCCTTTTATTAAGCTTACTGTTAGAAAAATAATAAACAAAGCTGATGTTGTCCAAATCATAATAAATCAGATCATGTCCACCTCTACATTAAGCAGTTTGAAAATATGAGCTTGCTTTTAAGACGATAAATGTTCCTCAGAAAATAAAATAATTCAGAAATGTAGCCAAATGTAAAGTGGTCAAAACATTCTGTGTATGCAGTAATTAAGAACATTATAAAAATGCGCTTATTCCATATACAAAAATGTTTGTTTCCGCCTTACTAATGAAGCTTAATGAACCTAATGTTTTAACATGCAGTCTGTTAGAAAGCTTTCATTGGCTCTCCTTGGCTAATTAGTATCGACACAGCAAACAGGCCCTATCGGTATCAGACCATTAGTCTGGCTGTATATACAGTGTAAACATATCTTTATTATCTGGCCTCGTGACAAGCCATCTGCTGAAGAAACAATGGAGTGATTTAGCAGATGTTAGCATTGAACGATAAAAGCATCCATTTAGTAGAATCTTGCAGCTATAGGGCAGGCTGTACAGGGTTATGTGGTGCAGAGTGGGCACACAGTTCCTATCTATAATTTGTAGTCAAAGTTGCAGGAAAATGATAAAACCATGCTATTGTGGATTTATAATTGTAGTCTCGTTTAGAAATGCAAGTAGTAATTAACTTGAAATCGGCATTATACACCAGAATTTACATTCCTGCTGGGTTTGAAATGCTGTTTTAATAGCAGTTTGTTTTCCCTACATGAAATTACCTAAGGGTCTTTTGTGTTGTTTCATTGTAGATGCTATTAACATTCTAACGGAGATGAAAGAGAAGGATGTTCCTATCTCAGGCAGAACAGTTGCATCTTTTCTCCGCATTCTTAATGCCGCTGCCACACGAGGTGAAGTTGAAACAGTGAATCGATTACATGACACCATTGCAAACCTGGGCTTGGTGCGAACTGCTGCCCTTCATGCCCCTCTGATTACAGTTCACCTTGAAAAGTAAGCTATGCTTGGGCTTCAGATGAACCAAGTTATGATATTTATGTGTGTTCTGTGACCTGTGTACGCAATTCACAGCTGCGCATACGTGTCTGGAAGTGCTCACGCACGTGCAATTACTGAAGTGATCTTAGAGCAGTAATGAACAAATATGTTTTCTTCATTTAGCTAAGTCTCTTTTCATCAGCTAGACATCATGTCACGATCTCTGGGAACAGCAGCTGTGTTTTACGGGCACATCAGAGATGAAGTGGCTATATGTTGGAATATGCTTATGAATTAGTTTGTTCTAAAGTCTGTTTGACAAGATAGCTATTGAGAGCATGATAGGTGCAGTGTCAGCTCTTGTGGTTAAGTGGAACCACATCAAAACAGCATTATTTTGCTGTGCCTTCCAGTATATCTCAGGTGAGTTGCAGGATGGTTGTTGAATGCTGAAGTATTTTTAATTCATGTAATTCAAATAGTTTGATATCATTGCCAGTAGGCTGCTGTGTTTCTGAATTTAAAATTCAAAGTAAATACTGTCTGGTCTGTTATGTTTGAGGGATTTTGCCAATATATACTTGTACCATTTATTAGAGAGAAGGAATTTTGTACAGGCATTCTGTTGGGAAGTGTCTTAAATTCCTTGTGAATTATTCCTTTGCATAAGTTTTCATTATGACGTGTAGAATATTTGAATTAACATGCATATGAATTTTACAATAATTTCCTTTTAAAATCAAGGCAAGAGTTGCTTTTCCTTTACCATATGCACAATCCTTTTATTATTCTTTTCTGTGTCACTTCTGTAGTTCCGGGATTTTCGACACTTGTAGCTAGAGTTTATGAATCGATTTCTTAAGATTTGGTTCATGTAAACAAAATGTTATTGGCATAAATATAATATCTATGAAATAAATGATTTTTCATATTATCATATAAGTCAGCCAATAGGGGCTTTTAGTTCTTGTAGGTATTCTGGGTATGCAAGGTCTGTATACCATTTCTGTATTGGAAATTCTTGAGCAAGCGCTAACTCATGGTAGATGTGTGCACATTCTCTTTGAAAAACAGTGTTTTAAAAAGTGGTCAGCAGTTAAGAATATAGTGTACATCTTCTCAGTCAGTGACTCTGCCTTGGTTGCATCACAAGCCAGGCAGATGTTTATGAAAGCAATTTAACTGCAATCATATGTAACTAATGTGTCGGAAAAATATCTGATATGCTTTGCAGTGTGCATAAGAGCAGCTGCATTTTGCATAATTGCTTTATGCACATTGACATGCAAGTTGTACCTGGTGCTACTTCAGCTCTTTTCACTTGAGATGTAGTGTATGATGGTGTAGATAAAGGTGTGATCATGTGCAGATGAAGAGGGGGACAGTAATGAGTGTTATTTTATTTTGATTCCACTGGTTTTTTTTGAATTAGAAGTTTTTGAGAAAACTTTATGAAAAGTTAGAGGTTTTTTTATTAATAAAGGAACTTTTGATGAGACTAGATTCACGAAGGAGAAAGTAGTTCCAGACTTTGGAATTGTATGGCTTGAAGTCATTGGTCCTTAACTGTAGGGGTGCCAATATAATTCATATATATAAATAAAAGGAAAGTATGCTAATGGAGAGACTACATCTTCTTTGATGGTAGACAGAATTTGGAAGGTTTTTTCCTGCATATTTGCTTAGGAGGAATAACTGCATTTTTACTGGGGTGTTTGGTTTTTGGCAAGGGGGAGGTGTTGTGGTTTGAGGTTTGTTTGTATTTCTTAGATATGCCAAGAGTATTTTGAAAGTTATGAGTGACAGAAATAAGTGTTAGTCATTTCTTTCAGTAGTAGTGCTTATTGTTTGCCATCCTACAGCTCAGGTATCATGCTGAAATGTTGTCATTTAGCTGCAGGTCATCAGCATGACTCTGAAATAAACTCTGGGCTATTTTAAAATGTTCCACAGTAGTGATTATACTAGTGTTTTGTTTTCTTAATTTATTTCAAACTTTTTAATTGCTTGTAAAGGAATCTGTGATTCGCTTTTGAAGACTTCAACAATTACAGGTATAAAATGTTTTCATCCACCCTTTTCTTCCAATCCTGAATATTCTAAAGTTCTTATTAAGTCCTAGTGCAAGTTAAAAGTTTTTAACGGAGCATGGAAAACAAAAAAAAATGTTGGTGGTGGACAGCATAACTTTACAAAAGCCAGCATTCTAGTAGAATGGACATTTTGCCTTTAATATTCTGTGAAGTATTTAACTGAAGTAACTAGAGAAAGAACCTGTGCTTACTTTACAGTTTTTCTGACACTGAGTAATGGAACTATCCCCCTGCATTAAATTTTCTGATTTTTATTTATGACCTTGAACAGTTTCTCAAGATGGGAAAATCACATTAAAAAATGAGACAATCCATATGGTCTTGGTCTGTCATATAATGTCATAAACCTTCCTTGGATTGTGTGAGAAAATCTGCAGGTATATAAAGAACTTGTACTTTGTCTTAAAATATGTCTTACTTTTGAACTGATTTTTCCACCTGCTGATAATTAGAAAAACTTCTGATACCTACATCATGTAAAAATTATTAAGATTTTTAAGTATTGTGGGTTTGGCTTAAGTTCTCTAAAAACTCACCTTTGAGAAAAGAAACAAAAAATAAAAAATCTTCAGGTTTGAAAATTTACTAATTCTTGTTATAAGAAGTACTCTTAAGCAGAGGGAAGAAAATTTGCAGGTTAACTATGAAAGCATTATGTTACAGACCATATGAGTAGATTATTTTGTAGTTCTAAGTCAGGGAACACAGGCTGTTAATACCTGTATCTTTAATGATAAAAAGGCTATAGTTGGATTGTTTTTCTTTAAAAATAGTCAGTGTATTTTAATACAGCATTGTCCAGTAGAGCATTGTGTGCTCATTTGTCATTAATCTCATATAAACCCATTTTGATTAGTTTCTTATGTAGTAGACAGAGCATGAATGCAGTGCCTTGACAATTTTCCTTCTGTTGTTTTCACGGAGTTAAAATCACCTGTGATTCTTTTTGAGATCACTCTGCAGCACTTACAAGTTATTTGACTTCTATATGCACTTGTAAAAACAGGCATCTTTGTAAATGAAGTGGTATTTTTAGTGGAGGACACATGTCTCTACTGGCGAGAGGTTTTTTCCCAATTTTTTTTAGCAGCTTTATTTCAAATATTGTATTAAAACTCCTTGTGTGTTGCAATGAAATTAGGGATGTTTGGCTCTCTTACTCCATTATTGCAATTAGGAATTTAGCATCATCAGTGCCAAAGGACAGAAGTGTCTCATTTGCCCTATGGGGACAGGACAGTGATAAGATGATTTTTCGTCAAGGATCATTGGGTCGTAATTAAGTTACATTCATGGCTATTGCTTTTTGAAGGATGATTGGTAAATGACAGGCTTCATGTGCTTGCTATGGACAGTGTTCACTAGGGTTTTTTCTCCCTCTGTCAGAAAATCCTGTTGAGTCTGATAATGTAAATGTGGCATTTTATTCTGAACAAAAGAGCAGGGAAATGAGCTATCTTGTCTAATCATTCAGTTGTTTAACACCGACTTCCAGTTTAGACTCAATTGGCTGGAAAGCACTTGACATGTGAAGTTAGTGCTGTTCCGAACGCATGTTTGAGTAAATTTTAAAGTAAGTGACAGCTAAATTGTACCTAGGGAAATTACAAAGCCTTCAACACAGTTAATTTTTTGGGGAGGATTAGTTGTAATTGCAACACCAGTCTCCTTGAAGATTCCTTAGTACAGCAAATGAACAGAAACACATTTAGCTCTTTCAAGAGCCTGTTCTCTTTTTACAGAATAATTTTTGTAAAGCTGATTGTACCTTGCTGAATTGACTTCCCTCTACACTAACATCTGCTTCAGATTTGTAGAGAGGGATTTGTTTTACCAGGCTACCCTCCACCCCCACTCCAGAGAGTCCCTTTTTTCTTTTTACCTCTCTAGTGATTTCAGGTTTGAGAGCTTTTCAATCAGTAAACCCCTTAGGTAAATTGCCACTTCACTAAAGCTTTATGCATAATGTTGCAGCACTTCATTCCAATTAAAATCAATATTTGGAGTCTTATTTTTATCAGGCAGACTCTCTGGTTGGAAAAGTTGTTTATTACAAGTAAAAGGGTTAGATTTAGTGCTACATTCTTTAAGCAAGAGGGGAGTGGCTTGTTGAAAGAGAGGGGGGCTGAAATATCGGGGAATGCTATAGCCAGTCCTGCCACAGTGTATCCTGCAAACCTTCCACTTCCTGAATAATTTTGGCTCTTCAGATAGCTTTGTGTGATTAAAATTGCCCACACAAATATTTTGGAAGATTGGACCCATAATACCTTGGACTTCGTAGCCATTCTAAACAGAAAAGAATAAAAAAACTTGGTGTCTTAACTTGAACTTCAGCTGCAAAATAATGCCAAAATAGGACTCTCCTGGGGCTGCATAAAGGCCAAGCAGAATGTACTCATGGCTGAGGCTTCTTCTGTCATTCAAAAATAATAGTGTATCTTCTTTTTTAAAAGAGCAAGTTTCAAAGTGCCAGAAAAATACACCTAATCTTTAAGTGGAACAGGTCTCAGTCTTGAAAAGATAATATTTGTGAGTGACTTAAAGCTGTAGTATCTGGCCAACTCAAAATGAAGCGTGGACCATCTGTGTTCACACTTTAAATACTGTTTATTCCAAACTGATGCTGGAAATACGGTTTTTCCAACATAGCTATGAATATATGGGCTTTTTTTTCCCTTTTTGACTAGAACCATATTAATGAAATAGTAGTTTTAGAGAAGGCTTTTAATGTCTTAGAGTAGTAAGTATCCTTGGGGAAGATAAAAGGGTGTTTGACATGCATAACTTCTTACAGAAAGGCTCCCAAATACTTTCAAATGTACAGCTGTTTGTTAGTTTAAAATCATTATGTCTAAATAGCATTTTCTTAAAATGTAGAAATTCTCTTTTGTGCAGCTCTTTTTATTATAATTGTTTCAAGAAGCACATTAAAATTTCATGTCTGCTTGAAATTTGAAGCCTACAGTGAGTTCCTTATTTTTCATTTTCTAAAAGGACTGTAAAAACTGCTCACAAAAGTTGCTGCTGGTACTCACTTGGAATTAACTGCGGTTTGTGACAGTTAAAAAATACTGCAGTTTGCTAAATCATAGGAGCTCAAGTACAGGCATAAGCTTGATAATTTTTTCTTTGCAGTAGTGATTTATCAAGTTGGAACTTCTCTATGTTTTCTTGTTTTATATTTGTCTTTGTCAGTTTTAGTATTTATATGTTCTATAAACCCCATTCTCTGGTAAACTGTGGATGACTGGTTGGTTGATTAAATGCAACTGAACAAATAGATCTGATTTTAGTAGATTACAAATAGTTGTAACAATACATCAGTGTGTAAGATACAGTACTCCTTAAACACAAACTTACTCAGCCCCTTTGAGCAGTACGTCCCAGTTACAAGTACAATATTTCAATTTGTTTTTGTCTCAGGTCTTTGCTGACTTTTTTTTCTCTGCATGTGCAGTATTAATGCCTTCAGAAGTATACATGTAGAGACTAGAAAACTGTTAATGCTACTGCTTGAATGACATTGCAATTATTCATTCATTTATTGATAGCTTTGACCTAAAAACAGTCACTTTAATCCTTTAGGAATACAGCCGAGACAATACTATAGCTGTTTGAGCATCAGTCTGAAAAGCTAGATTTATCACTGAAAACTTTAATTTGAATGTATAAATGTTGTTGTGCCTCCTTAGAAATTGAGTAGTTTTCTGTAAAACTGGTTTTTTTCTAGATGTTAACTGAACTTGCATCTAAAGCAGGAGAAAAATACTGATTATATAAATCTTTATATCTGACTATGGTAACTACCATAGTATTTCGCTTTTATGACAGTAATCTAGCCTGCAACATCTACTTGCAGTTTTGAAATTAACCTGTAATTTAGTCTTCACCCCAAATGACAAAAATTCAAATGACTCCATGGGGTGCCAGAAGATGCACTGTAAACAGGGCTCAGTAAGGGGGATAAGGTAGAAATCCATCATCTTAGGTTCTTTTAAAGAATGCCAGTATTACTGAATAAAATTAATTCTTCCTCTGTGTTTTACTGTTAAATTTTAAAAAAATATTAGCCTAGATAATGATAGTAGTACATGGTAGTTTAGTTAGTTATTCTTTGAAAAAGCAAAATCTGTGCTGCACAAGAAATGCAGTGTGAGGAGAGGACATCTGAATTGGGCTTGTTTTAACAGTAATGTCTTGATTTGTTAAGGTTTTGTTGGTGAAAAATAACATTTTCATCCTGCTTGGGAATGTAGCTTCGGGAATGTTAAATCATTATTTCGAGTCAGCATCTCAGCTGCTGTTGTTAAGTGATTTTTAAATTTTTTTTTCCCTTTGGTAACTTACATCACCCGTATCAAATAAGGCTCCTTGAATCTAAAATGCAGTCTCACTGACTGCCTGGCTACTTACATTTTGTGTGTGTGGTCTTGGTTTGTTTCTGCTTAAACCTCACCCTTCAAAGAATAATTTGACCTATTGTTTTACCAGTGTTTCTGTGGTTGTCCTTGGTTGTTTCTGGTGTTTTTGCTTTGTTTTGTTTGATTTTGTTTCAAGATTGGGTTGTAATTCTTTGAAAAAAAGGTCTGCAGCAGATGATTAAGTACAGTTAGAGTTACACAATATGGAAGGTTATTTTGTATTTGTTGTTACTGTGATTGTTTTTATGACTTTACAGTTTTGCATTTAAATTATGTGTACTTCTGAAGGTGTTAATAGTTTGTACATAGGGGAAAATTCAGTGAAGGATTGAGGTACCAAAAATGGAAATATTCTCTGTGTTACTTCTACTTGCTGCTCAAAGACTCCTGACAAAATGCATTTAATGCCTTCTTGTACACTTACTTACCCTTACATGGATTTACACTAGTGCCATGTCTGACGTGGATAGGCCAGCATAAAACACATTTTGGTGCCACACTGTATTGTTGGATTAACTGCAAAAATTGTATTTTTTAAAGTAGAAAATATCTGTTGTATTCTGATTTTCATATAGAACATAATAATGCTATAGCCCTTCCATTGTGATGGAGTGGGCATCAACAGATAATTTACAGGCACTCTGTTAAGGTGTAAAACCAGTGTAAAGCAATGTAATGAGCTGTGGTTATCTTAACTCTGATGATCTCTATTGAAACAAAATGTTGTGGAATAATTGTGAAGAACTTAAAAACTGGAAATGCCCAAGCATAGACAGAGAGGTAATAGAGTGTACATGGTATTACTTACAAATGAGAAAATAAAGCTGTTAAACGCTTAAGTGAAATTTCCATGAAGTTTGGGTTTTGTCAAGATAGGACATAGCATAACTTAAGAATATTGCTCAGAATTTAAGTGCATCTCATGCTGAGGAACATTCACACCTTTGGCTAATTTGTAGTAAACAAGTGGTCATGGAATCAAAAACAGTAAGACTTGAGGGGGGAATAAGCACTTGGATTATAGACTGCTAAATGAATTTTCTGTGAAATTTTCAAGATTAAAGTGCTTTCAGCATGGATTACTCCTGCTCAGAATGTTTTTATTCTTGTTTTGTTTCTTTCCACAAGGGATGACATGCCTGCAGCTCTGGAAACTTTAATCAGCTGTTACAAGAAGTATGGTAAAATTCTTCAACTCCATGACATCTGCTGTAAACTGGTAGAAAAAGGAGATGCTGATCTTCTGCAAAAGGGTTAGTTGCATGTACTCAAATGCTGTCTACTAATATGAAGTGTTTTCTGGGGGTTTTTCTTTCAGGATTTGTGTATAATTTCTTTCAACTGAAAGAAAAAACAGTTTGTCTTAATGTACTAACTTCAAAGCACTGATATGATGCCTGCATTCTTCAGATTGAAAAATTGATTGTAATTTTAAACATGGAACAGCTCTGTTTGTATAATACATCATTGAGCTCTCACAGATTAGTGCTAATACTTGTTCTAGCTATGTGTGCTACTGTTAAGAAACGAATTAATAGTAACACATCACACTAACAAAACAATACATCTGTTTTTCAAATAGCTGTGCAGTTCACAAACCATATATCCTCACTTTCTATGAGCAGAGCATTCCAATATAGTGTATTTTGTTGAATATAGTTCAAAATATAGTGCAGAAAAACATTTTAAATATACTCAGCCACAAAGCTACAAAAAATTGTGTCACATGTTATAATCATTCTGTTTGTTTCAAAATTATCCCCCTATAGCTTATCTTTTATGAGGCTTGGAAAATATTGGTGTTAGGAATGTCTGACATAAATATTGAAATGCTTCAGTATGTTGAGTAAATTAATGAGTTTTATTCTGTCTTTAGTTTCAGATTTTATAAGCAGAGAATATGGTGACATGATGGCTCTTTACGATCTCTTCTTCGCCTTCTTGCAAACAGGAAAATACAAAGAGGCCAAGAAGGTCATCGAGGTGGGATTTTAACTATAGTACTTTAATCATGCAGCTATTTAGACTCTTAATTAGAAACATTTAAAGTTTTTAACCTTTAATTAGTCTTGTTCTGATTCACATTAATAGAATGCAATCCCAGTAATAAAAAACCCTCGGCCAGCTTTAGTTTGTATAATTACAGTTCAGAAGAGAGACAGTCGTCTTGTACATTGAAATTGTTTCCTCACTTTTTCAAATTTGCTCTTATATATCAAAATGATATTTGCATATTAAATATCGGATTGTGGAACAATTAAATTAAACTGGCATTCCTGGGTGTAAAGTTGCTAATCCTCTTTCCGAAGGAATTCTTTGTTCTTAAAAGCACTGGAATTTAATTTGCTGCAGACCATGCTCAGATTTATTTGTAATGCTTGTCTACAAGTTAATCAGCCAAACAAGCGCTGTCTGCTACTGTTTGGCATTTAATTTAGCATTTCTTCTCTCTCTCCCTTTTTCAGGATAGTAAGCAGCTTATAGGAAGTGGTAGGTGACAAACTTGGTCTATTTAGGATTAGTATATTTTATCTAGACTTGATTGAAATTGTGCTTACTGAAATTGATAAGTCAAAGGGGCAGCTGCAGAGTCTGCCCAGATTGTGATTATTTTTTTCTTCTTAACACTGTTGTATGTTTTTAAAATGCTGCATAAGTTTTTCACTTAATGTATGGGGGGAGGCATCTTGCAGAAAAAGTAATAGTTTGTACTCAGCATTTTTGTGTTACGCACATACACAACTCTAACCTAATTTTTGTTTGGTTGTTTTTTAATTTCCTGAGACAAAGAATGCTTTTTCTCCCAGTTCCCCTTAGAGTATCTGAAATACTAGCTATCTCTGCTTGAATTGTCTAATAGAATTTTTGCATTTAAAAAAATCTTAACTGAAGGTCTGTTTGTTTGTGTGTGATGGAACAATAATGTCCTGCTGTAGGGTGTGTGGATATTGCTAAGCACAGTGTTGAAACATTGTATTTTTGTTCTGAGAGCATGTTTTAGAGCTCAAATCTTACAGTACAGAAGAACAGAAATATCAGTGTCTGACAGCAGATGACACTGAGGAGTTGAGTTCTTTTTACAGTGATTAAAGCATATAGGAGGTGAAAGTATGAAATCTGAGATTGGAAGTAAACAATCATATGATTTAGCAGCTCTTTCTTTGATATTGGCGTTTAATTTCCCAGAATTTCTATTGGTGTCTGGAGCTCAGCAGTTGTGAATAGGATAATAAGTTATCAAATTGTTGGGGCACTGAAATTCTTGTCATTTTCTTCAAACATGCCAGATTCTCTGTGCAGGTATTCAGTATTTGGTGATTGATTGTGAGTTACTAATATCCACAAATGTTTAAGCATAAATCTAAACACCAAATATCTGGAGATGAAATGGAAGTTGTCCTGCCTTTTATGCTAAAGTATTTTAATCTAACTTTTATGAAGTATGAATTAGAGCTTCGTTTATGCTGCAGAGGAAGAGCTGGTTTAAATTACAGAATTTTTAATAGGGAATTTTCTAGGAATAGTATGCATGTATTTTACTAGTGGAGAAAGTGTTACAAAATCAATTCTATATGGTGCATAATATTTTAAATATGCTTTTGTTATGTCACAATATGTTAAGTATTTTCAAAGAAGTTGTTTCCAAAAGGGGAAGACAGAAACCTTATTGTTGATATTTTGCTGAAGAAGAAAATAGTTTGTATTGTTTTAAAACATAAGCAAGTTCTGTTTGCTCTTTGATTTGTTGGGAAGTGAAAGTCTTATTCAGTATAATGTGAAATGGTGTGTGTGTGTATGTAATATATATATATATATGTGTATGTATATATATAAAAAATGAGTTGTAGGTGTATTTTTTTCTCTAGTCCAGTGGGTTTTGTGACTAAATTACTGCTTTGATGGTCATCTTAGATTATTTTTCTGTCTTCTTTGCTTGTGAAATAATACTTATTGAAGGAGATCAGTTGGTGCTGCTTTCTCTTTTAGATGCTGTTGCATGTACCTTTAGGCATATTCTTTAATCAAGTATTGCTGGTTATGATGGTCAATTTTAGTGATTCGAAAACATCTATGGAATTCATAAAGAGTATCTAAAAGGATAGTAATAAAACTGGAAAGAAAACTCTTTAGGAGCTAAGGAAATTCCACTGTGGAGGATAATGGTTGCTTAAATGGGATTTTTACTCATTGCAGACCACTGCCTCTGCTTGCTCCTGCTTTTTTTAGAAATTAGAGATATACTATATGCTTATGTGAAACTTAATGACAAGTGCTACTTTGAAAAACTTGGAACTCAAAGGAATGAAAAAATAACTCTTAAATCTCAAATCTTTGGTAAAATGAAAGTGGGTGACAATACTGGGAAAGGACAAAGGGTAAGATTTGAGTGAGATTATAAAAATCAGGTCAGACTTGTGTATGTTACATTATCTGACCACAAATGTGTTGTGAATGCATATATAGGCAAGATCATGTCTTGGGAAATAATGAGAAAGTCGAAAGCCCTGGGCCTCATCTGCTTGGTAGAGTAAAAGCAAGACTAACCAGAGAATGAGAGTGTGAGAAGCAGTGAAAGGTAAATGCAGAGGAGATGAGGCAAAGAATTTGTCTGGCCCATGCTAGAACAGCTGGACTGAAGCATGTGGTAGTTTGGTAGTGGGAGTCTCTTCTGAGGCAATGCTGACTGGAAGAGGAGCTGTGTTTGAGAAGCTGTGGGGAAATGCTGTTCCTGAGGCACCGCGGGCTTTGTGTGACAAGGTAGCAGTTTCCATTATTGTTGAACTGCCTCCTTAAGCACTTGAAAGTCTTGTTCTCAGAGACAATAGCTACAGATAAGGCAGCCTTGGCTGCTCTGTAAAATGTAAGTCTATTTTATTCTAGCTGTGCCTGGAGATTCCTGAGCCCCCAAAGTTGTGCTGATAGATGCTGTTTTGCTTTACACTGAAAAAAAGTTCTACCAATGGGTGTACATCCAGACATAATTGAGTCTTCTTAACTGCACCTCAACTGAGAAGTTAGCATTTGTCTTTAGTCCTTCAAAGATGATCTTGTCAAAACAAAGTTGGCACATCTCTCTTCTTGCCCCTTACCACAACGTCACATACTAGCTTGCCTTCCCTTGGATTGGCACAGCATGACTTCTATGTCATCAATTCTAGCTCTGGATACTTAAGATTTTTTCCCTTACTTAGAAAGGCAGCTTAATTGCCTTTTGTCCTTGAATTTTGTTTTTCATAAAGAAAAAAGGAAGTAAATTAGGTCAGTATGTTTTGCTTTTAACTATACTACGTTAGAACCAATGTAGGCTAAAAGAAAGGGATGTGAATTTTCAATAAATAGCATTAGGGAAAAAGTACCTTTTAAAAAATACCTATCCTCTGAAATGTTTTTTTATTTCAAAAATGTTTAATCAGATCTCCTTCTGGAGAGAGGTCTTACATAATTATGTGGCAAGAATATAGAATAATTGTTTGGCCTTATGTTCTTCTAAGTCTGGTTTATAAATGGTAAAAGAATATTTTGGAGCCTAGTCCACCAGATCTTTCAACTTCTTACCTCTTGTCTGTACTGGACAGTTAAAAGTCTCTTTTGTTTACTCAGCTGGTGATTGCCACTTTATTAAACAGGTGCTTAAGAGCTGTACTAATGGGAAGGTCATCCAGAAGAATAGGTGAAAAAGGGAATCTTACAACACCTTGGAGGAATTTATTCCCCTTTTCACTTGTTACCCTGTTTGTTTTCATGCTGCTTGGAGGTTTACAAATTTCACTACTTAGAGTAGTTAAAATATAATGGATGTCTGCCATTTTGGTTGGATTTAATATTTTGGTCATCTCTGAACCTTTAACCAGGATCTCATAATTTGCAGCTGTTTTGCATTCGTGTTGATTGAATATTTCTAAACCCACCCTTTCCCCTTCATTTACTCATGCTAAATGCAGCTATTTAAATACCCACTGAATCAGTGTGTAATGCAGCCCATGTCCAGTCTTGACTTTTTCTGAAAAGGTTTGTGTCTCTTTCAGTACTGTAACAGTTCTGCAGCAGAGGGTCAAGCAAAGCCCAGCTGTAAATCTGCTTACTGAAAGTCTGAACCATGTTTTCATAAGCAGAAATGCACATTCCTGTGACTGAGCAGGCAAGGTAGTAAACTGATGTTAAACCATTTCTGTGCTGTATCAATAAAATCATTGCACCTTAAATGAAGTTTCATTGTACAGCAAAATACTTACCTGAATAAACCAAAACAAGCACCCTGTTCAGAATCATGTATCAGGTCACTTGCATTTTAAATTGGGAGCTTATGGCTCCCTCTGATAGGAAGTAGGAGTTGGTAGCAGTGTTCCACTGTCTTTGTGTTATTCCACAGATCTTCTTGAAATCTTTCTAGATCAAATTACTTGAGCTGTTAAAATAACAGCTGTTAATTTGCTCCTTCAGTGAAAGAGTGAAAGTTCTCATTCCTGCTGTGGTTTTGGTTTTGCTGGAACTGAAGGCAAAGATTGGAATACAGGGAAAGATCTCAGAACTGTGTGGCAAAGTTTTTGAGGAGAAGTTCAACCTATTTTGTTTCCATTAGAGGAGCCTTCCTTGAAAATGGCCATGGATAGTGCATGGCCTCAGAATTCCTTAAACCAAATTTTAACCAAGTGTGATACTATCTCCATCTACTCTCATACTAAATATGTTGTTTATATTTAATAATTAGATTTAGCATACTGAATCCCACATATGTCAAGACATTAGTATGAAGAATTCAGGATCAAATGGTTGTGAAATAGCTTAATGAAATGTGTTCCATTGTGGAGAAATGTAAGAAAAGGCATTTGCTACTGCAGTCTGGGACCTGAGGAAAGAACTGGTTTGGGTGAGTTCAGTGTACAGGAATATATCTATCAAAAGATGTCAAGTTAATTTAAGAGGTAAATAGATTTAAGCAAAGAATTGACATTCATTGTCAGCAGACCTCAAGATACCAGTAGCCTTTGGATTTAATCTGCCATAAAAACAATGAGAATATTTCTACATGATATTGAGAGATTACAACCTTCTTTCATCCAGATTGGTTTTTTAAGAGTCTACATCATAAAATTGCATCCTGATTTTATGCTGGAGATGAGCTACCAGGAGAAGATGCTTTCTTGATTTGTGACAGCAGGGTTGGGGGAGTGAGGGGGTTGCATCAGTTATGTGTAATTTAGTGATGGTTTATATCTAGTCTCTGAATTTATTTACAAAGACTTAATTTTGGTCCTGTTGAGAAAAGAGTGGAGGTGATTTAAACAAAATTTAAATGTTTGTGAACAAGGTTGTATTAGATAACGGCGGTCTGAGATTTAGGAATAGTTTGTAGGGGGTGCCCTAGCTTTTATCAGACTAACTGTATACAACTGAGACAGAGGGGAAAGAGCTTTTAAGCATGCAAGCCCTATACAAGAAAAGATTAATTTTTTTAATTATTGCTATTGAGTCCTATTAGTCCAGTAAAATCATTACTTCTCCTTCTGTAACTGGACTCTGATGCAGTTAGTTATTAGTGAACTTGGATTTTCTTTCCATGCACCAATGTATGTAGGTTAATTTAAAAAGCGGTGCTTACTAGTTCAGTGCACATTATTTTTTAGAAGTTCCTAAGTATTCCTTTCTTACAGGGAAAGGGATACATTTCAAATAAGTAAATTTGTTAAAGGAGATGACTACTGAAAAAATTCCTTCCGAAAAGGAAAGCAGTAATGCATTCAGAATGTGGGATTATGGCAAGATCTGTGCTTCTTTTCTTAGCTCCTGGGACTTTGTGTTAGAAGGAAGAGGTTTATAGTGCTTTTTTTTTTCATTCATCATACACTGTAAAACCACATTACAAGGCCAAGAGCAAATTTTTGCTCTCTTTTTAGTCTAGGATAACCTTGAGGAGTTTGTTTTAAGCAGAGTTTTTGTGTGTTTTGTGTGTCACCTTTTCTTCCAGTGTAGTTATTGTTGGGAATGTCTACTGATTTATTTTTTTTGTAATAATACTTCACTGCATAATTTATCTTGGAAAAGTTACTATAAATGTAGAATATTCCAGTAGTGATTAAATGTACATCAGTTTCACTTGTCTTGAGAACAATAAAGTTGTAGAACTCTATCCTACTTTTATTTTAGTAGTTTTGGAAAATAATTTCCTTGCCTGACATTTTTCTCCAGGTTTACCTAAAATATAGCAGTGTGTATTCCTCTTTCAAGTGAAATAAATTAAATCATGAGTATTTACTAAACAGATACTTGTCTTGGTAAAGTCAGTGAACTGTGAAACTGGCAGAAGCTTTGAAGCAAATACATATGTAGGAAGAAAAAAGCCACAAACCAACAGTGCAAACTTTCCCAGTGGAGACTGTAAGCTTTGTATTTTCTTACTGTGAACTACTGCTGCTTTTTGCATCAAAATTGACGTAGTAGAAGTTGACTGGTTGCCATCTTGTGTGATTTTAGAATAGGCAGAAAGGAGAGCATTAGCTTGAATTCTCATCAGTCTCAGGAGAATAGTTAGTGAGGATCAGTGTGTAGGCATGTGTCCCTTTGTCTTTCATTAACTATCTGGTACTGCAAATAAAATATCAAATACACTTTAGCTGAGTAGGCTTTGAAGGCATGACTTGCAGTGGAGCAGCTCATAAGTTTCGAGATTGCAGTACTGCATGTGAGTACTTGCCCTCATTATCAAACGTGTAAAGTACACATATTGAAGGTACAGATATCATTGTTTTCAAGCTTACATACAGTTATCTCTTGCCCAAAAAGTTGAACAAGAGTCCACATATTTTGGATGAGTTTCTCTTTAAAGAATTCTGTGTTATAGGGGTTATATTTTGTTTAGTCATATTTATTTCTGGGCAAAGTTGCTTATAAAGAAGAAAAGAAATTGCTCATTTTTTAGAGAGCTTGTAAGGTTTTCTTTTGTTTAGAAAGAGTAAAGTGAGTGAGGGTGTCATTCTGTGCTATCACCAAAGAAGCCATTTTTGAAGTCATTGAAAACTCCTTTCAGAGTGGAAAATGAACTTGTAGAAAAAGTATTGCTTCCACTGCCAGCCATAAACAGCCGTAGCTGTAATGCCATCCTGGTAGCACAATGACTTCAATAATAGCTGAGCTAGGAGAGCACTAATGTGTTTTGTTGCGCAGTTGATGTGATTGCAACAGGAAGGATGCTTTTTGATGCACAGGTTATTTTTAGATCACTCAGTCTCTAAAGCTGGATCTTTTGTGAGCTTCTGGACTATTGCATAAAAGTTCAGAGCCAATAATCAAAATAGGTTTTTTTTCCTGTACATTTAACAATGATACTTCACTTGGACTTTGCTATGACGACCATAGTGGGAGAAATACAGCAAAGGGGTGTACCTGCATACATATGAACTCAAGATGTAAGATTATTTTTAAAAATAATATGAATATGTTAATTGGTATTTTTAAAAAACTCATGCATTGTTATTTGAAAGTAAAGGAGTGTTTAGCAGGAGGAAAAATAATAGAAGTGTAAAATAGTTTTAACCATCTCAGTCAACACCTATAGACTAGGATGGCTACATAAGGTACAGAAATTTAATGTATGTTCTTTTGGTTAAGAGGTTCACCTACTGCTTAGTAGAAGTGAGGACTTCTGCTACAAGTTTTAACCTAGGGGAAAATTCAAGGAAAATATGCAGTGTTTATGTTGTAAACAGCTTTGTTCAAATAACCTGCTATGCAAAAATATCCCAGGCTTCATTAAAACTGTATGGAATTAGTGAGATTTTCCTAGACATTTTTGTGGAATCAGGAAAAAAATCTGTCTTTAAATTAAGAACTTCCCATCAAGTGTTCTGTTTTCCATGGTGCTTATGTTGGAGAGAGCTGTTAGGAATGACACACATCAGTTCCTATAGCTGTCTGCCCAAGGCTGTCTGCTTGGGGGAGTAAAGCATTTTCCTGCAAGACATTGCTTTGGCATCTCAATCTCAGTAACTGGTTCTGGTACTGGTAGCATAAGTCTTTTATTGCTGCTGATGTAACTCTTCATGAAATGTTCTTCTTCCTTTAGCAGCATTAGCTGTCTCTTATTATTACTGGATTTTTCAGCTGCAAAGAGAGGAATGAATGGATCTGTCCTTCCAAAGAATACCATCAGGAAGTGCAACATGGATGGCTTCTGTAAAATTTGCCTGTTTCTTTCCAATATGTTTCTATTAGTGATTATAGTAGAACTGTTTCCCTAAGAAAAGACTGAACTTTCTGCAAACAAAATGCAGAAATTTTCAAGAAAATGTAAACTAGCTAAGGTGGTTGGGGTTAAACTTGAATAGTTAGAATTGATGTGCTATTCACAGTGCAGTTATGAAAGGCTAGAATAAGTTGACTGCTGTATGTAAGAATTATTTTGCCAAACAGGCACAGTGGTCATTTGTGAACGTGCAGCATTGCAAGGTTAAAACAGAAGCTCTCCATCTCGTGTCACATATATGCCAAATGAAAAATGCTGCTGCTGGTTTTTAAACAGTTATGCAACCTAAGCCAGCAAAAGTGGCACTGTTTTGGGGCAGTTCTCAGCTCTTAGTTTGCTGAAAGTTTCATCTTTTTGAAAAGGACTCGAGGCTTCTGGTCTGTATGTTGTCTTTTGTGGTTTTTCTCTGCAAGTTTTGTGTTTAAAAAGAAAAAGTTTGGTTTAGGCAAGTGGAGAGGAGTAAATAAATATTTTCATATGTCTTCTGTAATTTTTAAAACTTTTTTGTTAGAAAAGCTTTTTTGATAGTAAAAAACCAGTATGGCTCTATTGGCTGTAGGAGTTACAGAATACTAAGGTAAACAGAACTTGAATATTTCTATCGTTATTTTAAAATCTGGAAAAACATCTCATAAATTCCTCTCTGACAGGTCACTGTTTTTCCAGACAATCTGTTTTCTTTCAGGTAGAAATTAGCTCAAATAAAACTGTTAGTACAGAAAATCTGCTGATTGGACCCCTTCAATCACCTGAAGTGACTGGGTCTCAGGAGGAGGAGAACAAATCAAATGCTTTCAGTGTGTTAGGACTGTTGTTGAATGATTTTTATTGCTGCTTGACAAGAGGTCTTCCAAAGATGCAGCATATTTATCCCTTTCTGGTTAGTGTTCCTTACTGTGTGTGAAGGTGCAGAATCAGTGAGTAAATTGGTGTGGGTGTAAGTGTAGAAAGGTGTAATTCTCATAGAATCACAGAATATGCTGAGTTGGAAGGGGCCCAGCAGCATCATCGAGGCCCCCTCCTGGCCCTGTGTAGGACACCCCAAGAATCACATCAAAACTCTGGGCTGATTTCTGTAGGAGATACAATGAAGTAGCTGAATTCTGCTCAGGGAATTATTTTATATACTAATCATTAAATTAGTATGAAATTGAGATATTAAAGAAAAATCAATTGTATACTGTCTTCTAATACAAAATCCAAGCTAGTAGAAGTTAGGCTGAAAGCAATCAAAAGTGGTAGTACTTTGTTTGCTCTCTGCAGAAGGTGGTGGAGGCAACCCATTGCCAAAAGATCTTCTGAATAAATCTTAAGGGGTTTTAGGGGAACCAGAAGAGCTCATGGAAGAGAAATAACTTACTAGAATAATCCACTGAACCTCAGGTAGTTGGAGAGTGGAAGAGCACTAAAGGGAAAGTATTGCTGTGTTTCCTGACATTTTATATTCTCCTGTTGTTATTGTTACAGAGAGGATAACAAGGTTTGATTTAGTACAGTACAACTGTTTTCTATTTCAAAAGAATGTAAAAGCCAGAAATCTGTGTTTGGTTTATATGCTGATGAATTGCATGAGACTCTCAAAAAAACCCAAGAAAACAAAGAAACCACTAAGTCTCAATATAGATGTATTTTTTTAATTTAGTCCATTGAAACAAGCAAGATTGAAATTGTAAATAGGAGTTTGGAAGAGTAATTATAGTTTTTTACTTAATTTTTCTTTATTCCTTGCATTCTGTTATTCTTTATTTTAGTCTGCTGTATCGTAGAAACACTGCTTGCTGCTAAATGCAATGTTTAAAATTCCCTAAGATTGTAAAGGATAAGCTACAAATATGGACTATCAGGCAAGCCCTGGAGATTTAGTTAATCTGACCTAGATGTTCTTTTGATGATTGAGACCTGCAGTATGTGAAAACACTTCTCAATTTCAAAATGAAACACAAGGATATCTGTTGTATAACTCAGCTGTCCTTGTAGTGACAGACACATCAATCATTTCTGAACAGGAAAGGATTTACTATAAAAAGTTTGTAGCTTTCGAGCTGTTGAGTTCATTGGCATTCGGATCAGCAGTGATATTGGAAGTTGTAAGTGAATTCAGCATTTGAATTTTACCATGTCCTAAAGAGGATTAGCTACAAATGCAGGCAACATACTTCTTTCTTTTTCATTTTCAAGAGCCTGTTGTGTATCAAGAGCCTGTTGTGTAAGATGTTAATTCTTGACTTAGTTTTCAGCATATTTTATGTGAAACTCCTTGGTAGCTTTTAAAAAAGCACTGAACAGTACCTGTAAGTATAAATAACTGTGAGGAGGGGAAAAAACCTAAACAAACAAGTAATTGGAAAAAAAGCACGTACCTGGAAAGCTGTGTTCATATATACCACTTTGAATATGTGGGAAGACAGATTTTTTCTGTAACCTTCTGGGCTGAGACTATTCTAACAGTACAGCTAAACACCCAGAGATGCTTCATGTTGAGGAGCTATGGGATTAGCATCCTGTTTTTAGCAAACCCTTGCATTGACTTCATAGAATGGTTGGGTAATTGGTAGGATTATGTGGCCCAACATTTACTCTACAGAACACTGTTTGCTATATATTTAGCAAAATTTTAGACTTCTCACTGAAATTTTGCATGCTGGTTCTCTGGTGTATGCTGAATTATTTCAGAAAGAGGCAAGGGTAGTAATTCTGCACTTGGAGACCATGGGAAAAGGAAATAATCTCTGTTTAAAAGAGAGAAGGTAAATTCACATTTCCAATAGTAGTTGTTTCCACTGTTTTGAAACTGAAACTTAATATTTCTCACAGCATTTTGTTCAAACTGCCTCTTTTGTGCAAAGTGGCATTCAAATTTTTAACTTGCACGTCACATTTCAACTGTAGAGATTTCTTACAATATTAAAACCTAAAAGCCTTCAAGAGTCAAAACACATGTTTCTCTGTAGGGGTGAACAGACATTTCCTTGGAATTACTTTAAGCTTAATGTGAATCTGGACATTTGAAATAAAAAACAGAGTTCACTCTGTAAATTATATTTGTGCTAAGACAAGGTAGTATAAAGCCCGTAAATCCAAGTATCTATGGGATGGAAAGCCAAGAGGTAAAAATTATGGATGCTTTGCACACATTGTGCTGTAACCTTTTTTTAAATATGTTGGACATGAGTAGGTAGAATGTATGATGTATCTCTTAAAAAAAATTGACTTTTCCTGTCTTTATTTAAGAATTTACTAAAGTTGAGGAGCTGCTGTTTTGATTGTGGCATATGGTGCTGGGAAGGCACAATATGGTTTTCTACACCAGATAGAGTTTCAAGGATTGAAACCTTTCCTTTGAGCGTGTGTAGCTACCATGTAGCTGCAGTCTGCTTGAAACAGCAAAGGAATGAATGAGCAAAGGCTCGCAACCTGGAAAAGTCAGTAACACAAAGAACTGTGGCATGCTGACAATTACACATCAGTTCCTCTGTGTATGCACACATAAGGGTAAGCTTTGAGTGTCTTAGCTTTAAGAGTAAATCTTGAGCCTTCTGTTCTGGAGTAGGAATTGCCCTGCAGTTCCAGTACAGTATATTGGCATCACCAAATGGTGATGGTGCACTTCAGAAACATGGTTCTCTAGCTGCTAGGTTGCAGTGGTGCTGAAAACAAATATTTCATGGTGAAGACAGTTTAGAAATATATGGTGTAATTCTTTACCAGGAGTAATATAAAGGATTACTTTAGCTAGGAGCAATAATACCCTATTAATGTGATGATAGAAGTTATTTAATGTTTCAGTTCATCTGAAATGTATTTTAAATGACCTCTCTCAGCAGTGTTCAACCAAAAAGGAGACTGTCTTGAATAAGATGACTGTAATTTTTATGTCTCATAAATGCAACTTAACTACAAGCTCACAAATAATCATGTTTTCATTTAGATTTCAAAAAACAAACAATAGCTATGAAGTTTCTTTATGAATACCTGTATTATGTTTATTTTCCCTTAGAATGTTCTATGTGCAGTAATGTATTTCTTGTGGAAATATTTTACAGACTCCTGGCTTGAGAGCACACTCTGGAAGATTGAAGTGGTTTGCACAAAAGTGTATATTAAACAAACAGGTATGACTTGTGTGATGTGTTCTATGGAACTGTCATTTTATTCCAGGAAAAATTGTTTTGAAGTATTTTCTCACTTGATTTTTATGTTTGTGAAAGGACATACGACAGGCTGGTGAGGTGAACTTAATGCTGGTGTGTACTTAAATACTATTTTAGCTGAATGCACAGAGCATGTATGGACACAGATATAGAAAAATAATTGTTTGGCTGAGGTATAACTGAGCTCTTCCTTCTTTTTGAAGATGGAAACTTTGGAACAGTTGGTAGAATCAACTCGAAATCTGTTTGAGTGCGATAGAGATGAGATGTACTACCACCTGCTCCAAATGTGTGGTAAGTAAGCTCAAGATCTTATCCATGTTTCTAATCTGGTTTCCTTTGTGGTTGGAGATGGGACATAACCCTGGAGAGAAGCTGTGTCTTGATACACAATTAGTCTGGCTAGCATTTCTGAGGCATCTTGTGGGGGAGGAGATGGCAGGGGTTTGGTTTTTTGCATCTGCAGACCTGAACGCTTAGTTAGTGTTGTGTGTGTGTGTTTGGCTTTCAGTGTGCTTAGAGAAGAAATCCTGTTCATCTATTATCTTCATAACTGGTAAAAATTGAGGGTCTCCTGTAATTGGATCTGGTTCTTCACGGTGCATATATTTTTAAAATTTACTTACTTTTCCCAAGCCACTACCTAACTTTTGCATCATTTATAGTCATGAAACAGTTTTGAAAACTGGAAATGTCATTTCTATGCTGCAGACTTAGTGGAGGATGTGTTTATGAGGTTTTCATTCCTCTTTTTATGTTTTTTAAGTCTATGTTGGTTTTGTTATTCAGTGTATTTTACTGTATTAAAAAGGATTACAATTTTTGAGATTTGTTTTAAAGTACTGAAAAAATACATTGTGTTCAGACTGGATATGGAGCACTGTTGGGTATGGAGCACTACACAGTAAATTGGGACATAAAGCATTGTAGGGATTTCTGTGTCCTTCAGTAAAGTATGTACATATATCTGTATATTATTGAGCTATTACAGGTGTTTGATATGTCTGGAAAACTTGTTTTTGAATTTTGAATAATTTTAGGCTGTTCTCTATGTATGTTTTTGGTTGAGTAGGACTATTGATGCAGGCCTCTTCCCTACTGCATTTAGCTACAGCAGGAGAAGACATGAGTACTTGCACAAAAAAATGCAGCCAGAGACCCCATGAGAATTTTGCTGCTTTTCATTTCCTGAAGCCTTGGAAAGCTTCAAAAAAAACCCAGTGTTACCTAAGTCTGGCTTTACACATACTGGTTCACCATCAAAAATCAAATAGGCCTGAAAATCAATCTTGTCTCAACAGGGAGAGAACCTTCCTATTTCTCCACTCATCCTGTTCACCTCTGGCAGTGACTAAGTCTGACAGTGTGCCTGCTAGGAAGAGAATCTAAGAAGATACAATTCATCAAATTCTGTCATGCAAAATCTTCAGTCTTCTTTCAGAAGACAGAACCAATTCCATCTATTCAAAGAAGTGGAAAAACATTTGTGGGTTTCTGTCACCATGAAAGACAAAAGCCATGCATAATCCTGCTTTCAACCATTTTAGATTACCTATCAAAGCTGCCCCATGCACAACTACAGCAGGACTGTCATTGTGTACCAAAACCATAACTTCAGATCTATTTTAAGCGTATAAAGAAAACCCTGCCATCTAGTCCGGGCAGTAATCAAAAAAGCTGAAAACAAGGATTTGATTATCACAGAATAATTTATACTGGGTGAAACCTCAGGAGTTTTCCTGAAGTTAAGATAGCTCCAAAGTCAGATCACATCAAAGCCTGTTTAGCTAAGGTTTGGGTGCCTTCAGCAGTGGAGATCAGAGAGCCTTTCTGAACAGCCTGATCCAGGATTTGATCATTCTCCAATACTCCATTGCTGTAGCTGTCAAATGTCACCTTCTGCCCTTTGCTGTGCACTTGTGAGGAGAGACCGACTCCTGAAGAGTCGGTGAAAAATTTACAGGATTTGCATGCATAGCAGGAGAGCAAAACCTGATTTGAATGAAGTGCCAAGGCAGTTTATTGAGAAGGATGTTCCTGCTTTAAAGAGCTCATTTTTACCAGGGTGTAAATCAATAGTGACTGAGAGTCATCAGTGCTTCACAGTTAGTGGCTGCAAAGCTAGAAAATGTAAAGGCAACAGGAAAGCACATGCTGTAGGTAGTTAGATGACAGCTAAGCATTTTCTTACATGAAGTCCAGATTTCTGTTTATTTGCAGTATGTACAGTGATGCATATATAAATTTAAATGAACAGTCTAGAACAATAGAACTGATGAGCTGGGATGATCACTTCTGCACTACTTTTGAGCTGATTTCTCATTTATCTGAAAATCCATACAATCATTGGGGGGTTTTTCTGGCATCCTCTAGGTATTAAAATAGTTTGAAACTTCAAACTGATGGTTGTATGAAGCAGAAGTACATGATTAATTGATTTACATTATTAATTGATGGATTATTTTCCAAAGACATAATTTTGAATTACCTTAGATATGCATGCATATTCTAAATGTGCTTTTATCTGAAGATTTTTATCTTGTTTCAGACAGCAATAAGGACTGGGGAAAGGCTGAAGCTATTTGGACTAAAATTCAAGAAGAAAATATTGTTCCTCGTGAGAAGACACTAATTTTACTTGCTGATATATTTGAGAAAAATGGTCAGGTTGTTCCATTTGAGATACCTAAGGTAAGTGGAGTTTAACTTTCCTAGTTAACAACACTTATGAATATATTTCTTCTTATTAAAAAAACTAACAGATATCATTGCAGTACTTGAAATGTTTGCTTCTTTTAAAGGATAGGCCTGAAGATAGCAGCAGTGCTTCTACTGGGGAAGAACTGAAAATACAGATGCTTTGCAAGAAAAATAAAGCAAAAGGTAAACTGAAATCCATTGTGGGTTTTTCCCCTGCCATGTTAATTTTAAGGTTTTAATTAACTGCAGAGCTCTTCTGTGCAAACTTCCCAGTCTCTGCTAAAAACAGAACTAATTTCTGCATGGACCTTTGCCTTTGTATATAGAAGAGCAGAGTGTATTTCAGTGCCATTCCTTTGATTTGGTCTGTGATTAATCATTGGAAATCCATTCCTGTCTATCTCATCCCAAAGCAGAGTGACAGTAGAAGAAATAGCTTTACTGGGCCTTACAAAATGGGGAGGAAATCACAGAATCTCTGAATACCTCAGCTTGGAAAGGTGGATCATGTGGTCCAGCCTTTTTGCTCAGGCAGTGTCACCCTTGAGCACATGGAACAGGATCCTCGAATATCTCCAGTGATGAGACTCCAACACCTCTCTGGGAATCTGTTCCAGTGTTCAGTCACCAGCACAAGTCATATTTAGGGGAAACCTCCTGTGCATCAGTTTCTGCCCATTGCCTCTTGTCCTATTGCTCTGCCCCACTGAGAAGAGCCTTGGTCCCAATCAGTTCATTTCTGTTATTTTCCAGGGTGCAGAGCACTTGAATGTTCTGGAAATACATATTTTCTTCGTTTATACTATAGTAAATAAATAGGCACCTTACTTGAAAGCTGTATAGAAAATAGAATTCAGTAGGTTTAAAAATTATATTTGCGGAATGAGGAAGATTTATAAATGCAAGACACCTAGTAATTTTCTTCTCTTAAGTGTAATCAGTATATATTATGGGTTGGACACAGATTTTTATGCTCTGAGTTTTAACAGAAGAATGTATCAGTCATTCAGACATTTAACTTACATTGTTAGTGAAATTACCATCTAGAGTTACTCAGTCTAAATATTCAGTTTATTTAGATAAGTAGTCCAAAGTTGAGTCTGGACATTCTGCACACTGGTGGTGCAGTACCATGTTATGTGTATGAAATTAAGAATCATGTATTGTGGCAGACATCATGTTTTCAGGAAATTCTTCATGCTGGTAACTGTTGGGTATCATAAAAAGATGAGAAATGAAGAAATGTTGTCATTGAAAATCAGATGAAATCAAGGGAATGTACTTCATGACATTTTCACTAGGAAAGTGTCCTGTGCCTTTGGTATCATAAATGATCAAGTGAAGAGCAGGAGGAAACTAAATAGCTGCCTTAGACTTGACAGGGAGACTAGTTTAAAACAGAAATATAAAATAATACTTCTGTGATGACTTCAGATATTGAACATAGCAATAAATCACTTCTGCATATTCTTTTATTTAAAGGTGCAATATTTGAGAGAAGGTGGTCAAGAGCTATTAGAAATGAAGGGGAAAAAATGTTCCAACTATGTTGGAAAACAATTTATCTTGGAAAGCTGTTCTCTTGGCCTTAGAAAAAACCTAAAAAAACTGAGTTGTTGCTTTTTTTATATAACAGTATCATGTAATTTTGGTGTGAATGTAATGGGGCAGCTTTCTGATGGGAAAAAGATTAACTCAATCTTGTTATGTAACTATTCAGTGAACTTTCCAAGTCTGACACGTTTTGATAATCTGTTCTCCAAAGTGCTTGATTTATGCAAAGTCATATTTTCATCTTTGTCTTGATTTCTCAGTGTGAGAACTTGACTCTAGGGGATCGTGTAACACATATCCCAAACAGTCACAATTACTGAAACAGATTTGACTGTCTTGAGAAGTGAGACTTTCTTGGCAAGTTGTCACTTTTCTAACAAATCTCTCTGCTTGAAATAGCTGGTATAGCACAATATGATTTTGAAACCAAGAAATTTCTCTTTTGAATGCTAATATATTTTAATAATTTTAGATGCCATCTGAAGAAGTAATAAGCTGATAATTCCTGATCAGGGATATGTCTTAATTCAAGATTGATCTAGGTATACTTCAAACATGCAAAATAAAGTTGAGAAAAAAATCTGAACAGGATTATCATAGGACTGACATACACAACAAAATTGATAGAAATATTTTTAATTCTTCGTTGAAGCAGTCATTACAGAAAAACCTGAAAATTAAATACATTTCCTTGTAGAAGGAGATCTTACATGTTATGGACTGTGACAATTGTTCGTAACATATGCCTGACATCTTGACCACTAGGGGCCAGGTCCATTTCTGTACCCAACTGATTAAAGTGATATTTAAACACAGGGTGAAATCTTAGTTCAGTCTGAAGACAGCAGAGCTTTTGTAGGAAAACATAAGGAAATTTTGTCATTAAAAAAAATAGAATTCAAACAGACATTTATGAGCAGAAAGGCCAAACCTATCATCAGTCAGCTACATTTTTGTAAATCATTAGTTGCATTTGTACCAGTCAGAGGGGCATTGTTTTTGTTGAATGTGGTTGCTGGTCTGCTACTACCTCAGCTTTCAGAGCAGTGGATCCAGTGATCAGCATCTGAGCAGGCAAGAGAGTTCATCAATCACATTGCTACAGGCCAAACTAACTTCAGACCTCTAAGTAAAAGTGGGGGAGGATTTCAGGACCTTTCTTATGTGGTCCTGTTGTTGTTCCATTGCTCTTTTGGTTGGCAGTGCAATCACTCTTGTAATGTCAGACTCTCTTGTGAAACTGAAATACACGGAAGTTAATTTAATCTTTACTGAGATGCTGTTACCCTTTATCTCTCTTCACACATATATATACATTTAACAATGTTTCAAGCATACGGAGTAGATTATGAATGGCTGTGGTAATTCTAATTATTAACTTGGTGTAGGAGTCTGTGTGATGTAAATAATAAATTTTATGCATAACCATTTCTTTGCCTGCAGTACAGGAGCTTTTTGTGTATGCTTGTTGGCTAAAGAAGTTAAGATGCACACTGAAAGGCATACCAACAGTTTTGATTAAAATTCCATAACACGCTGTACTAAGTGCAATTAGTATAATGCTTCTTATGACATTAAGATTCAAATGAGTTGTCTTCATCTTTACTTTCAAAGTAAAAGAAAAAAGCTTAATGCTTATCTGTGAAATTTGTGGTGATAGTCCAACTGTTTCTGATAAGTTTTAAGGGTTACTGTGGCTGTGATTTGAACTAGCAAAGGAATTACTTCAGGAGTCATTAAAATAAACATGCAGTCACTGTTAGGATGTAAAAGATCATTTATGGTTCTTAACACAGCTTTCTAGCATATGTTACAGCGTGGATGGCAGTTCTAGCTGCATGTTTATAGCTGCATAATCTTGTTTCAGAAAAATAAATGACTGAAAACTGTGCTTATCATTTTTTCCCCCTTTTTGGTAACATCTTTTCATACACTGACAGTTATTGTGAATGCATGAAATAAAACTGTTAATCAGTCAAACAAATGCAGTGTAGTTTACTTGCTAAATATCTGTATATTTGTAAATTGTATGTTTTGTATAAATCTTGTCGTAGCCAAATAATCTGATCTCCCCATATTGGAATCGCCTCCTATATTATTTGTTAAATGCTGTTGTGATCATGCACCAGACACTGTAACTGCATACCCCAGAATTAGGTGTTGCTTTAAAAATCCTGAGTCTTCCCCTTCTAACCAGCTGTGTTGATATTGAAGCAACAGCCACATATAAAGGAAGAGCAGTGGCAAACTTTTTCTCCTGTAGAAGTGTATCTTGATTTTTTATATACAGGCAGTTCTGAGCAAGCTGTGATTTGCAGCTCTGGGCTTAAAGATGTAAGCAAAAGATACATAAATTTAGGATAGACCTTTTTCAGTGAACAGGTGATTTCTTTCTGTGATCCATGTTCTTGCAGTATGACATTTCCTTTTGGCTTTCTTACTCTTTTTTAGAGGCCTACAGTATTTTCAAGAGAATGCAGAAGGACGAGTCTCATTCTCATTGCTGTGACATCCTTGTAAAAGCGCTGTTAACACAGGATTGTCTTGAAGAAGCCCTTGATGTGAAACGCATGTAAGGCTTTTCTTTGTTTGGGGCACTTTTATTGCCTTAGAGGGAGGGCTTAAAGAATTTCTGGATCATTTTCAGGTGAGTCCTTATCTTTTAATGGGAAAGCAGGTCATGACTAGTGATTAGGAGCTGTGGTAAGAAACACACCAGTGTTTCATAGGGCGATACGCCACATTTTTAAAAAGGTACTAGAGTGACAGTGTGTATTGCTAATAACTCATTTCAAATAGCAATCTGAACAAATCTACTTGGCATCAGAGTTGAAAGTCTACGCTTCTGGCAGTCTGCCTTTTCCTCTTTAGAGCAATATCCAAACAGACAAGATTCCTTCACTTAGCTGCCTGTGAGCCTTCCCCTGAATGCCTGTCCCTGCTGCTGTCTTACCCTGCCCACACTCCCTGGCAGCTGGCTGCCTGCCAAATGCAAAATGGTACGTTTGACTGTGATGCCAGTGGCTAAGAGATGACCATAAACCTTAGATCCAACTCTTACACTTGTGAAATAAATCCAACCTGCTGTCACAAGTTATTGGAAGGAAAGGAATCGAATTAACCTTTAGTGAGTTGTATGATACAGCCCTTGCTTTAATGATTGCCTGTAATGTGTGTTCTGGTCAGGTTATAGGCTTTGAAGTGTTCTGACTTGTCAGTGTAGAGTTCAGAAGAACAAGAATTTAGGTTTAAGGGTTTTAAGTCTTTCAATTTATTCAACTAAAACAAGACTGGTGATTGTCATCAAGTGTGCTCGCTGAATGAATACAGTGGATTTGAGAATGCCTGTAGGTGAATTACCTAATGTATAGAGTACTGTAAAAAGTTTTTAGAGCCAAATTAGTTTCTGATGTCCAGGAACAGTCTAGTGTAAGATGATATTGATTATTTTAATGTTTTCTTTAAAAGTGTTTAGATTGGAGAAATGTCTTTCATTGAAAAAGTGTTGGAGTTCTGCTTTCAGAAGAACAAATAGTCCTTTTGCAAATAACTCTCAGCAACTGGGCTTTATGATAAATAATGTTTGTGCCTGCAGGATATATGGCTTATATTAGAGAAAACTAAATCAGTTTATCAAATTGATCTCCCTGTAATGTAAGTAACTGATAAATCTTTGCCAATAGAAGATGGAGGAGAGATGTGTTAGGGAGTACAAAGAACGCTGATAAAATTTAGATAGTTTGTTTCAGAGAAAATACTCAAGTATATAAAAATGTATTAGAACGTTCTTCAGGGAAGAATCTTGAAACATTGTACTGAAGATTTGTACATGGATACACTGCTTTCCTGCTCTACAGCTCAAACAGTTGTAAAGAAGATGCACAAAGTAGTGCATAATTCCAGCAGTAATTTGCAAAATTACTGGAAAAGAAGAAAGAAGGTGGTGGTTTGTTCCTAGTATTTCAGGGATTCAGATTAGTCACTTTAGATAAGTGTTTAGATAAGTGTAGTACATAAATTCAAAATTCAGGGGAAAAAATAATTTGAAAGACTGAAAAGGTCAGAGATGTGTTAAGCCTCTGAAGTTTGAGATGTTTAGGAGTAAAGTAACAGGATTTTATAAGAGATTTTCTTCTTGGTTGCTGGTCAAAGCCAACTATGATCTAACCCTGCTGCTTTTCACAACTCTCCTACTCCATCTTGTAGCTTAGAAATGCCAAATAATGACAATCTGAGAAGCTTCTGACAGCTTACTGTTGCATCAAGACAGAAAATGCTTCATATTGATCGTGTTCATGGCATATCTGTGGGGCTTTTTTGCTAGTAACAAAATTATGCTTATATTAAGCATTTTTAAAAGCTTTTAAGTTCTAAGTAATTCACTGAAATAGAGAAAGTGATGGTGTGCGTGCCTGTGATTGAGGACTAACAAATCTGTACAGCACACATTACTGGATGCTTCAGAATTTTTCCAGCCTCATACTAAAAAGAGATTACTCCTACAAAGCCTAAATGTGTGTGGTCGTCTGAAACTTGTGCAGCTCCTAATATTTTCATAAAATATAGGAAAGCTACCTTAATTTAGATACAAATTACTCATTTTACTGTTTGAAGCCAAATTTGAAAGGTAAATAATACATAGATAGTCTTACTGTGCACATTAGCATAGGCAACAAAATAACTACTTTTTAAATAATTTTAAAACATCCAATAACTTCAAAATATCCCTCTGTTACCTGAACTGAAAAACTTCCATGAGAAAGTGATGTGGGAGAAGTAAATAGCACTCCTACACTGCCTTTGAAAGAAGCAAACACCAGGCATCCCAGAACATTACTGATCTGTTGGTCAACCCAAGTGTAGTTGCTTTCACATTCTAGAACTGTTTTGAGGAATATTTACTGCATTTAGTCCAAGAAGTTTTAAATAGAAATTTAGGAGTATTGGAATGATGGATTAGTTCTGTAATAGTAGCTAACATCTATTTAATCACACTAAAGATTGGAAGATTGGAGAAAGTAAATCCTTTGTTATATGTAATTTACAGTCTCATGCATGAATTGTTGACTTAAGGGCTTTGACAGATGGGACAAAAGGAAAAAAAAAAGGCGGAACTGAGCAGTGGGTGCTTAGGCAGGGATTAAGGGGATTGGTTGGGAGAGGAAGAAAATCCCGAGTCCAGTGACTGCATTTGTGAGCCTGGGAGGCTGAAAGTGACTGAGAGGATAGTCATATTGTGTGCAATGTGAAGGATTTTCTTGGGATTGAGGAGAACAATTTAGCAATGACCCTGCTTACCTCCCAATCCGCTCAGCCCCTAAGTTCAAGTAGGTAGGCTGCTCAGTTGTTTGCCACAAGATGATCAGTGAGGTTTATCTTGATTGCTGATATGGTAAATGGCAATGCCCCCCTTTGCTCTGTGGAGATTTTGTAATCTAGAAATGAACATTTGTAAAGTTATCCTTATATATTAAAAATGGGGCTTGGCTATATGTCATTTAGGAGCAGGAACATTTTGTAGTACAAGACCGATGTGATTGCTGGTTAGTCTCTCTTGACTAATTTCCAGAGTGTTAGCAAAGCTTTAGCAGGGTTACTGAAGTAAAGGCTGTCTTTGCTCTACTTACATGAAGTTTTGTATTACAGGAGACAAGGAATTGATAAGCGAAATACAATTTTAATGTGGCTAAGGCAGCAAATGTAGGATGTTCGCTTTAAAACCTGTATACATCTAGATGACAGAAATTTGAAAATTAATCAACCAAATGATATGGTGTTAGTTCATAATATGCTTTAGTTTATGTTTAAAATATACAGTGCTGAAAATAAATGTTTCATTTTTATTGCTGAAAGAATAGTTTTATATTTTATAATTATGGTGACTATTGAAAAAAGAAGAAAAAGTATCCAGCTTAGGATACAACAGAACAATGCAGGGCATGCAGTTATTTTAGTCATCTAATATGTCAGCATTCAAGAATCTGAACCGATTGTTTAAAAAAAATCTTGTACTTTGTTTCTTTTGTTGCTCACTTCCAACTTTGTCATCTGTCAGAATGCAAAAAAAAATTATCCTTCTATAACCATTGACAGGATAACACAAAAGCTGTCTCCAGGTCGATATTTTGCAGCAATATTTTTAACATACGAACAGTAGTTTTTATAATTTCACCTTGGTGCTCAACCATTTATTATCGTATCAGAAGCATGTCAGTAATTCCTTTCTAAATGTCTGCTTCTTTTAGTGCTGAGACCCACATCAAGGGCTTCACACTGAACAGTGCTGCCAGCAGCCTCCTCATCATATCGCAAGTTAGGCGGGATTATTTGAAAGGTATGTCACAATGCTTGACCTTTACGTCACATTAATGCCTCTGCAGATTTTTCTTGTAACGCCCTTCGAATACTTGGATAAAGGAGTCCATTTAGCAAATTACCTGCTTATCAAGAGCCTTTTGTGGTAGCTGAGAGACGTAAATTACTGTACATGCATTTATAATACAGCTTGAATATGAATGTACTTGTCATTTGACCACTTAGTCCAGTTTCCATTCCATTTAACACAAGATGGGTTTTCTTAAGATGAATCACAGCTCTTCAGACATGCAAAATTTGTGCTCCAGAACGAGAGAAAGTACAGGCTTTCAAGTGCGTTAAAATTCACAGCACAAGTCATTTTGCTTTGGAAATTAACATACTTTAGAGCATCTGAAACAATTCCCAGCAGTTGTTTCTTGCATATTGTGTTGGTTGTGTGAGATACCAGATGAGTTAAATTGACTGTTAAATGTGCATGATTGTGAACTAAATGATTATAATATTGATTTAAAAACTTAATCAAATACTTTTTAATAGTTCTCAATACCAACAGTAACAAAATACTCTGTTTGGTTTCCTTTTTAATGTAACGATGATAGTGAAGAAAATGGTGGCTGAAGAGTACGTAAGGGTACCCAACAAGATGGTGCATAAAGTTTACAGTTGTTTTATTTTAGTCCTCAGCATTGGCTGCTTTGCAGCCTAGAGATCAGCTCCAGAGAGTTATGTCCTACTTATGTAGTTGGGCTGTAGAAGTGTTGTGATGGAGGAAAACTCTGCATGCAGGTAGTTGTACGTGCAGGGCAATGTCTTTTATCTCCATGCAAGCCTAAGTACAGTGTTGATACATATTTTTGTCAGTACCTTTAAGCATTAAAGCAACTATGTACAAATTCAGAAAATCCACTTTTGATTCTATCATTATTACATTTTAGTTAATTCTGTCATACATAGCTGTGCTAGTAACTCATACCCATGTAATATCAGTTACATTAAAATACTCAAGATGAGCATTTGGACACGTCTTCTCACTTGTACTCTTTGTTTCCTGTGGGTGATAAACCTGTCTTCTTCCTCATTCAGTCTCCAGTTTCATGTCATTGGCAGGTGTCATCCACTGAAGTATTTGTGATGAATGCCATTGCTCCTTTTGCTCTTGGCAGATCTTTTTTTGCTGCTTTCAAGGCCTTCACCTGACTTTCCTGTCTGATTTTATTATCATAAATCTTCTCTGCTTTCTTCTCTAATATGCCATAAATTTTACCAGTTCTTCCTGAATATTGCCCATGAAAAGTCTTCCCTTCTTCAGAACATCAGTGATGTTTCTGTATCCTGCTAGTCTCTTGCACTGGGGTTCTTTTAGCTAGCATACTAAATCGTATTACATCAACTCTCGTCCTTGTTGTACTCTAAAAATCTCACTTTTTGCACAATGCAAAGTTTCTCAATCTTGTGGAATTACATTACTTTGCAAAATTATATTTTCTTATATCTTATGCATTGAACAAGCTTTATCTAACAATTTTATTGAATAGTTGCATTTAATCCTTGTTTCTATTTTAATTTGAGATATACTACTTGTCTTTGTCTAAGTGAAGCCTTGAAAATGCAAGTTACTGAGTATTTCAGCCATACAGGTCATTTTCTAAGGCTCACAGATTACCCAAAACATTTTTGGCATGGTGTTTTTGTAGTCTTTTGTTGGTGAGGTCCATTTGACCTACATCCTGTGGTGGCTTTCATTTCTGTAAAACCTGCTTGCTTTTACCACTTACATACATCATTTAGTTCATCAGCATTCTTTGCTGTGTAATGTGGTGCAGTTAAAAGGTTTTCTGGAGGTACTAAAGTGTACTCCTAAGAGCTCTGATATCTTCTAGCAAGAACTTGGTAAAAACCAAGTTACAGTCAGAACTTGAGTTTCGTGGTAGGAAATTCGCAGAGTTTATAGAAGTTTATTTTGAAAGATGCATGGTTGGTTTCCACAAGCATATAGTTACCTGCAGAATTACCCACTATGCTACTAGTACCTTACTTCTTGCAGTAGTTCTGCACATACGCAGCTTTCAAATCTTTCTCTGTCCTTGTTCTTGAGAAGGCAGGTTGCACTTTGTGCTAGAGGGAGGCCTGCACCTAGTTAGGAGAGAATTTGAACTTGGCATGTGTTCTGAGATTACTTGTTAAATGTTGTGAATCTTCCTCCCCCCCACGTATTGCTCCTTATTTTCCCTAAAAAGAAGAATATGGGGCAGAAAAAAAAACTTCCTGTGAAGGAAGCCTAAGCATAAAGGATGTTTTTTGCTTCCTCTCATGTAAAGGGTAGTACTTGATTTCTGCAGTACCTGCATATTGAATTGGAATGGCAATGCTGTGGAGTTCATGTGGGTGTATATTATGCTAGGAGTGTTATCCCTTGGTATTATAATTATCATCTGTGATTAATCCTGCCTGTGCTGGTAAGGAATAAGAGATTTTTACCAGAGGGGCATGTCTTTCTGTATGTGTTTGCTCATGGATAATATAAACTGACAAGAATTCTGCTAGGAGAAACAGGGGTGACTTCATCAGCTGTGGGTTTGGGGAATTTGTGGCAGATGGACAGGAGATTGACCTTGTGTGTTTTTAACATGTAATTGCTATAATCTTAGGAGTTTCTGAGGTAAGTGTTGAGTTCTTGGTTTTGGTTCTTGCAAGGAAACTTGTATCCCATAATTCTATTTAAAAATTAAATTTGGGGAAACAAAGCTTTCATGCACACTTAAAAAGAGAAATCTCAGTGTTGTAATTCATCAGTTTCTGTAATGGACTACATTTTTAGGCTATATTTATTCTTAAATATACGACATTTTTTGTTTTTAGTAAAGGAAATTGATTGCGGTTTAGGGAAGAAAAGAGTCAGGACTTCAAAATCATAAGAGAGGATGTTTATGACACACCTGCTTTCCTTGAGCTGGTTAAAAACAAATTATTTCAATGTTGAAAGTAGCTTAATACTTCTTATTATGAGATATTACAGCCTTTCAACCTAAATTATTGTTGAAAGTTTTTGTTTGTGTATATGTATTCAAGTTAGAATTCACTCTAGTGATTGCAGGGCTTAAAGAATTTTTTTTCTGTACTTATTTTTAATGGGTAGGATTAATGATACCAGCAGCATGGTGCTTTCTGAACTAAAGTCTGATTTCTATTTCCCTTATTTCTTTACCATTGTTAGATGCCTTGGCTGTTTTAAAAGGAATGCTTGACGGTGGTGTGTTGCCTGCTAGAGCAGCAGCTACTGCTCTCATTCAGGCCCTGGCAGAAAAAGGAGATGTAAAGAGCCTGCAAGTACTTGAAAACATCCTGGGAGATGTCACCAAATCCATTCGTTTACCTGACTCACTAATCTCTAATGCAATTGCATTGGCTCATACAAAAAGGTAAGTATTTCTAGGACTGTGTATTTAATTCTTTTCTGCAATGTGCTGGGAAATCTCTTGCATTATCCATTTCATTCTGTTCCATTTTTACAGTGTCCCAGATGTTGAAATTCTAGTTGAGTATAGTGTGCAGTTCTGTTCTGGTATTGTCTCCCATACAAATTTGGGGTTGGAAATTTAATGAAATAGAGATATAATAATTGTGAAGCATTAAGGTCTTTTTTGGTGCTGTAATTTGATACCTTTGTTCCAATGTGCATGTAAAGTGTTTCCTCGGTGTTAGATCACAAGCTCTATGAAGTCTGAAGGTAAAATGGAATTACTTATTCAAACTTGGCACCCAGAGATTATATATTTATATACTAAATATATTTTGTTGTTGTTGTTGTTTGTTGGAAAGAAAAATCTACTACCTGTTCCAGCAGTTGAAATGGCAGTATATTCTTGAACTCTTATTGTCTTTGCCTTCAAAATGTGAAAGCAAGATGTGTATCTGTGGAGTGAGATCTTTCCAGTAAGAACTAAAAAAGCTTGGCTGATGCTTTAGGCCACAGTTTAGTTATCATAGTTATCCCCACACTTCCTAGTATCCTGTGATTCAGCTGTTTGTTTAGTATTGTGCTCTGTGTGCATTTCAGGTTTAGTTGATACATTAGTACTGTGCTGGTTTATCCTTTGTGTGTAAAACTGCACGAGGAAGCACCTGGAGGAGAGAGAGCAAGGTCAGCTTCTCCACTACACTTTGCAGGGACCAGTCTTCAGGAATCCTCCATATTCTGTTGTTTCATTTCAAACTAGTTTTGTTGGGTGGACCTCCTGTGCCTGACTTGGCAGGAAAGCTGTAGAGCTCTGTAGTACATCACAGATTCCTGGTTGCCTCAGGCATGCCAGGCCACAGGGAGCAGATCCCAGTGGTCCTTGGCACATAGTTCTAGTGCATGGACTTCAATGTAAATGAAATGCTTCAGATGGGAGACACACTTCATTATTTGTGTTATAATATGCCTATTTTCCTCTATTTCCGTGTCATAAAAGTGTGGCAAAATCAGGCTGTGCTCTTAAGATGGAGTTTGGTGACAAGGATAAATAAATAAATTTGCATGCAGGTAGAGCACCAACTTTTCCCATACCAAAACTAACTTCATGTACGAAAAGACTGAGCAGTGTAAATAATATGCACCCTATATATTCTTAAATACCTTGTAATCTCTATCTTTATAACTCTGAAAAACAGATTCTTACTGATATTTCCAATACAATGTTCATTTTTTGGTAGTTCTGTGTTTCTGATTCAGTTTTCAAAGCATTTTTTATAGCTTTTACATGTGCTGCATTGCTGCTTCACCTAAAAGCATTCGTTGTGCTCAGTTTTCTCTTTCAATTTAATTAGGTTTTACAGTGGACTGGTAAGAGATGTTGTCATTTGAACTTTTTAGAAAGCTGGAAGTAGAGTTTACACTTTGGTGAATACTTCTTGCATTATTTTATGAGCATTTGCTGTATTTAAGCCTTAAGATTAAAAGCAAATTGATGTAATGACCAAATGACATTTAGTATTGTCTTTTGCATCCAAAAGGGCAGGCATGGAAAAATCAGGTAAATAATTAATTACATTGCATAAAAATACTTAAGTTACATGCATTAATTATTCAGATACCCTCTGTTAATGTTTAGATTTTACCTTCTAGATTTGCAGGACGCATTTTCCTAAAGCAGAGTGCTGAACTCTTCTTTCTTAATGAGGCATAAAGTGTGTCCAAAATACCTAAACTTTGCACAGGTCAAAGGCTATTTGAAATGACTTATTAATTGATTTATTCATTCAGTCATAAATTGTTTCACGTTTACAATATCTGAGTGGATAATTTTTTTTGGTCAATGTTTTTTCATCAGCTATTCCTGGTAAATACAAACTTGATGTAGAAAACAAAAACTTCATTTTAATTGCTTCTTTAGGTTTAGAAATCTTGATTTCAGAAACTGAGCCAGTTCAATCTCTCTTCCTAGCAATGACCTTGATGCTGCTGTGAAATACCTTGAGCCTCTGCTTATCTCTGGTGCACAGAATCCTGATCAAGCTGTCAGAAGTATTTCCTATTTGTTAAGAAAGGTGTCTGAGGAAGGATTAGAACCAGCTTTGGAAAAATGTAAGTTAATTGCAATGATATTTAAATATTCTGACTCAACAGAGGTGTTATGAAAGAGCTATTGCACATAAAACTTGCTCAGTCAGCATAAATCATGCCTGTTAAGTTTACAATAGCAGCTTTTCAATGCAACCTTTTCCTCATGTTCTCATCATTTTGCAGTTGGTGCGATGGCAGAACGAGTGGCCAGTCAGTGTGGAATGTACAGACCTGTCACAGATCTTTTCCTTCAGTATATCACTGCAGGCAGAGTGGATGATGCCAGATCGTTGATACAGGTAATGACATAACAAGAGGAACAGAAATGCTTAGAGCTCTCCAAAGGTTAACTGAGAAATTGTCACAAAGTGATGTTGTGCAGCTGCTGGGATGCATTTGAATTACAGTGTGAGTAGCTGTGCACCCTTTACACTAAACCATGGGCTCATGCTCTAGTGCTGAGGGTAGCAGTGCATGCCAGAGTCAGGGGTGGTTTTTGTCTTCCAGTAACATGAAGGGAATAAAGGAAGTATTTGTATATTGCACATATTTTTTTCTCCAAGTTCTCTGTTAGATGTCAGTTGCTTCTTGCAAACTATTTCCTTGCAACTTCTCACCTAATTTCCTAAGTGCTGTAAACACGATATCTTACAGCTGTACAGTTTGCAAAACAAGCAGGCAATAATTGCTTGTCATGGACTTTACTTCACTTGGCTGTAATATTGTATATATTGTATTCAGGGTTGATTAAGAGCTGAATTTGCTTTCTAGTTGTCACAGATGCATTAAACCCCAAATGCTGGTCTCTGGGTCACAGTCTCAGCTAAGTTAGGAGTTGAGACAGCTGCATTTGTGCCAAGCTAAAGACAAGCCAAGCAAGAGGTGGGATGAGCTGTGGGTGCTGGGAGCAGGCTCTGTCAGGAGGCTCATCCAAGCAGGTGACAGTCCAGCAGTCAGACTAATGTGTGCATAGGCTCCTGCCTCAAATCAGGGCCTCTTATCATCTCCTGATAGTGCATGCTACTCATTTACCAGTGCCCAAGTGTTTTAAACTCTTAAAGAAAAAGCTCTGCTTTATCCATGACATATTTTATGATATTCCAAGACACTACCAACAAAGCTGTTCTGTTACTTCTGCTGCAGTGTGAGGGTGTATTCCTTGTAATTCCCTTACTTTGTGCAGGGCTTTGCCTAACTGGTGATCTGAATATTAAATGAAAAGGAGACTACAATTTTGCCATAAAACCCTCTTGCTATATAGCTTGAAACATCAAAATGCAAAAAATTCTCGAGTTATTCCACTCTTTCTGATTTATTGATTGCTCTTTGATTGCTCTTTCCTTGAAATGGAATGAGTAAATGAAAATTGGGTACTTTTTTTCTTTTGTGAAGATAAGGTTTTTTTCATTTTTAAGTAAAATGATACTATTCCTAAAATTTTCCAAAACATGGAATAATATACATGTATATATTCCTGAAACTTGCTACAAGAGCATCTAACTGTTGGAATTAAATTAATGGCTCTATAGCATACTTGAAATAACCTTGTATACATTGTATCTTAATGGACAATTTAAAAATACCTTGTTATAAGTGGATATTTACAGGTAAGCTTGAGTTATAACTTCTGTGTCTAGGAGAAAAATAGGGGATTTTATGACTCAGGAAAAACTTTGAGCTGGGTTAAACATTTGTGACTGCTATGTGGATCAAGTGTTTCACTAATTGGAATCCACCAACTGGAGGATAGGAATAGTCACTCTGCATTGTTATATTTTGGAAATTAAACAACAATCTAAATAAACTACTTTGCTTGTAATCTAAAATATTAGTATATACATGAAGACTCCATGGTTTCAGAAATGCATCTAAGAGTCTATTTAAAAGTTTATGGAGCAGCTGCAGTGTCTGTTACTGTCTGGAGGGAGAATGCTTTTACTGATGAGAGTCGGAAGGGATTTGATATTTCAGCATGAAAGGGAGCTGTGGATAATATTTCTCATACTAGACTCTTTCCTGTCAGAGCAGTTACTGGCAGTAGGTGAGAATGGCTAGAACTGGTAACAAAATATTGCAAGTTTCTCTCAGCAGTGTTTTTCCCCTATTTAGCACCATAAAGGCACTTCTTGTCTGTTTGCCTAAAGGAGGGAACCTTCACACCTTTTCACCTGGACTTTAAAGAGCTTGTAAACATATTACTTCAACAGAATATTCATAATGGCATAACTCAAATTTTCTTGTTTGCAAATGTCTACAATACTAGTTGAATACAGGAAAATCATAGTATGTGTTTTCATATGCACAATATTCTCTTTTTCCTGTGCATTTTGGTGCTGATATCACACAGCTGGTAAAAAAACCACACTCTGCATTTTTAAGCATTCTAACACTGACACCTTTGAGGAACACACACTTAATATTGTCTTGTATATTTTATTTTGTCCTTGTTTTTAAAGTAAGATCAATTTTTGATTTTTATCTGGTCTGTCTCAAACTTTTTTAAGTTCAACTTCTCTTTCTCAAACCCTGTCTATTGCAGCTAAAGCCTTTTATAAAATAGAGAGATTGAAATCAGTCCTTTGTATGCATAAGTGTAGGTAATTATACTTTAAAGAGAACTTGCTTTGTACATTTTAATTTTTATAAAGAAACGAGCAGTTATCTCCCTGACACCTTATTAAATGTATAATTAACCTTATGATCCCTAGCTCACTTGTGAATGCTTGGCAGTATAATTGGAGAGGAATAGTGTTTCTCTTTTTCATTCTTTTGCAGTCCTAAACCTCGTTTTTGTGGTATATTTGAAGTATTAGTTTAATTCTTTCCCCTATTGTTTTAAACAAACTTTATCCCTACCATTTAAAAAATGTTTACCAATGAAGTGCATTAAATGAACTTGGTTTGTGGTTGGTTTTTTTTGTTTTCTTGTCAACCTAATATTCAATTATTTACCTTATAAATTGGTAATATGTTAGTATATTGTTTTAAGCATCTGTAATTGGAAACTTTCACCTTGGTAATTTTGTTTAACAGTAACCTACTTATGTCTGCTACATTAATCATTTCTTTGTCTTCAGAGGTGGGGTGGAATAGTTCAGGAGAAGAGAACCTTAGGGCGTTTTTTGGCTAGATCAGCATCTCAACCTGGACAGGTACAATATTTTTTTCATGTATACAATTTCATATGTTGCAAAATACTAGTTCATCAACCTTTGTTAAAGGGTTTTGAACTTCACAGTTGACAGCTTTACTGGGTTTCTTGAGGAGGGGGGAGGTTAATTTGCAGAGCTGGTTATATTTAAAGAACAGTTTACATCATGGAGCATGATGGAAAGGAGAGTGTACTTAATACTTTTCTATTGTTTCGGTTATTTCCTGCATTTTCTATGTTACACTGTACATCCTGCAAACATTGTGCTTAGAATGTTTTACTGCATTATCCATTTCAGTTTCACAATCTGAAGGTCCTTATTTTATTGGCTACCTTGTACAAATACAAATGCAAGTTAAAACCTCAGCCTCTCTCTGATCAAATGCCTCTGTGTTTACATTAAAAGACACATTTCATATTACTTGGTATGGTGGTTTGGACATGTATCTAGTTGGAGCATCTGTTTAGATTCCTGGCTTTGTCCTCATTCCCTGTAATTTGAAATGCTGTTTATATGCTTGCTCTACTCCTGTCCTTCCCTCCTCCTATTGCCCCCTTAAAGTAAACAGAATAACCCCAAAACAAATAAAATACAAATCCAAAGGCCAACAAAGAAACTCCAACCCACACAAAAAAAAACTTAGAACGCACTAAAAAAATCAAACCCCCACCCCTCAAACCCAACATTGAACAACAACCAAAAAACCCTGAAATACACACCCAAGCAAAACCATATGGATTTCTCTTTCATAGAGGAGCAGCATCAGGAACATCTAGCACACAAACTAGCGTAATTTTTTTTTCAAATTAGTCAAATGCACATTTATGTTTTGTGGGAATTGCATTAAATACTAGTAGATTTAAAGGTCTTCTCTTGAAGTGATGATGATAAATATAATGTGATAAACACTATTGTTTGGTGTCTATAAGAAGGAACTAAAAATGTCTAAGTTTCCCAGCTCATCAAGCTGAAATTTTACTAACACATCAAAGTCGGTAGTGTATGATAAAGATGTTCTTCATTTCAATAAACTGCTTTTAATTTAAAACCTAAGAATTTTTTAAACTGCAATCAGAGGCTGAGGGAAGGAGGTTCCAAATTTAAGCACTTCAGTTAGTGATCTGACTCCTTTTAAGCATTGATCATTGCTGCCATTGACCTCTGGGTCATTGAAGGATGCTGAGTGTTTTGCAGTTTTCCTAAATTGGTTGTAATCTTGCCATATTCTTATTGATGCATTAATTGTCTACTTGAAGAAAAAAAAAGACACTAATGTTTAGGATTCTTGAGTATAGATTTTAGATCTGTATTGCATTAATTGCATTTTATGCCTAATTTTCATATCTGCAAAATTTTGGGAAGGAAATTATTGTACATACTTTGAGTCACACAGTCTATTCTTTGTTACCAGTACAGTTTATTTCACTTTAAAACTGTGCAATCACTGTTCTGAATTTGGTGACTTCATTTTGTTCTTTAAGATTTCAAATTCATGGGTTTTTTTGTATGTGCATTGAATCTCACAGGCCAAGAGGATTGAGGCACTTGTGGAACTGATTCCTGAGCATCTTGATCCAGCAGTGGTGTACCGGTACCTCTTGAGATGTTATGGTAAGCAGTGCTCCTTGGAACAGTGTTTTAGTGAGAGCTCTGGAGACATTCAGAAAGGTCATGCAAGCCCTTACTTTACAGTTCAAGTCATAAAGAGGTGCAGGGGTTATCTGAGGTTTTTCTTGTTTCAGTCTGTTGGGTCTGTATGCTGTCCTGGCTGTTAGGATGAAAGAGCAACCAGCTGACACAAGCCATGAATCCTTTACTTAGAACCTTAAGTAGAGGCTTCATGGAATAAGAAAGAATCCATCCTAACCCATGAGGAAAAATGCTGTAGAAATGAATGACTTTTAAAATGAATTTAGCTTTTTTCTCCCCAAAACATGTAGTAATATTGGTTCCTTTTATGTGTGCGTGTGTATGTTTCACAATCATAAGTGATGTGTTCAGTCAGTAATGTGAAACGATCTTATTGTTATTAGTGTAAATTATTTATACATCTTATAATGTAGCCAAAGTTAGTATTCCAGATGTCTGCATTTGAATTTACATAAATAGTTGAAATACTTATCAGTTCTCTTTGTAGCTGAAGTCAGAAGAGACCACCTCTAAAAAAGTCAAGTTTTTTGTTTATGCATGTTTATTTGCAAGGCTCACTCTTGAAAAACTAGGACAAACAGCTCCTTTGGCAACACTGGCATCTCTGTGCTGTAGAGTCCTTTGCCTTTTGTACTCTAATACTGTCCTCCAGTTTTATAACAGTGAGTAAATCCTTTTCACATGTGTTACAAGCAAAAAAGAACAAGGACAGAAGCCTTTGTGTACCAGTCTATCACAGAGGAGATAAATAGGAATAATTAGGTAAAACACTTCAAACACTTCAAAGATATGGTGTTAAAGGAATACAAACATACTTATTTGTATCAAGTTGTAGAAATGCTGATGTGTTATCCAACTTAGAAAATTTGCTTGCTTAGTAATATTGCTAAGAGCAATCACTACCAAAATTGTTTAGCCCTGTAACAGATAGGTTCAGGTTCACAGCAGGGTATGTTTTTTAACATGTTTTCATGAAACAAAAAATTGCCCTTTTGTCACCAGCACTGTACTTGCTGCTTTATGCTGTCATTAGTCCTCTGCTGCTTTAACTTCAGTAAAAATTCTGTAAGTAAGCTAAACTTTTCACTGTCCTTCCTAACTGCATGATGGTAGAGCAGTTTCATAAAGAGATTGCAGAGAATCAGCCACTTGCTCTGCTACACCCACAACAGTGGTTAGAGTGTATTGAACAGTGAAGCTACACTCTGTATGAACAGATGCTTGCTGTACTCTCTTCAGGCAGAGATGTACCTGGTTCCTAGCAGGTTCTAGAGGAGACACTCAGTACCAGCATGAAGAGTTTTAAAAGCTGTTCCTAGGTCATTCTGTGCAAGCATCTTGCCTGTATGAGACATTGATCATTTGACCATTAAAGGAATCATCAGCAAAATATTTAGCCCAACTGAAAATGAGAAGGCTTAGATTGTGCTCTAACTATGAGGGGTAGAAATAAGATCTTTTAAATAAAAGTTGCTGGGTTTTTTTAATTTTAAAGTTAGTAGTAAACTTTCAAACATGCTTTCTTTTTTTGCACCAAATCCAACCCTGTATTCACATTAATTTCTTCACTCAAAAATTTTCTCCTTTCAAGCCATTGTTATTTTTAATTAGAAAAGGCTATGAAACATGGCAGAGGATTGTTATTACCACAATTGGTAACTGTTTCTAATTAACAAAAAAATGGGCAAATAAAATTATAATTGTTTGTGTTTAGCAAAGATATAGTAGAACATAGATCACAGCTGAAAGAAGCTTGATCATCTGTCAGGCATCCATGATGGAACAAATAAAAGGACCTTTACTCCTGTCCTTGTCCTGAGATGAGAGCCACTGCCAGGGCTAGCTTTCCTTCAGTCTGGTGAGATGCACAATCCTTTGCTGCATACCTTTTAGAAAAAAGAAATATGTAAAATCACGATTGTGTGGTCCATTAAATGCAATCTAAGTATTAGCTCTTTTTGTTGGTGTTTCCCATACAATAAATCTATTTTAAAGTTGTAGAAAGTTAACAATTTCTATGCTTTCATTAAGCTGTCATTTCATGCAGTTTTTGCAGTAGCCTCCCACATTAAAAAAGGAGCTCAGCCACTTGCCAGATGTGAGTGGGAAGCTCTTTCTCATGAGAAAGGGACACAGGCTATCCATTTCTGCACAAAGCTTTTTTTTTTTCCTTTATGAACCATTGCTTTTATAGCTCCTGTGGTTGCGAAGATGATGTTTCCAAATGTGAACAAGTAAAACCTGAGACAGCTCCCATACTGCAGGTGTTTGTGTTCTCCCTCCCAGGCAACAGAATGAGTTTAACTGGACATGATGACTTCCTTGGTGTTTACAAGGTGCTGGGAGCTGTTGTACTGCTTCTAGGACCCTGGGGACAGCAGTGAAACTGTCAGGGGTCGCTTCAGTTTCATCCCAATGCTTCTCAAGCAAATGTCTGAGCAGCAGTCGATGGTTAAGCATGAGTGAAAACAGGTGGAAAGAGAAACAAGTAACCATTGAGATTTTTTGGGTTCTATTTTTTTCCTCAGAATTGGATGGGGATGTTGCTTCTGTAAAGGCTACGTATGAGAAAGCAAAAGCGAAGAATGTAGAGCTGCACGAGATCGCTTTGAAATCTTTAGCAACTTTTCTGAAGAAAGTAGGAGAGCCTGTCCCTTTCACTGAACCCCCTGTGAGTATTTCCTAATTAAGAAATAGAGCTTCAGACTTGTGTATGTTCAATATTAATAAAACAAATTGCATGAATAATTACATAGGGACTAGGTCTCTGCAGAGATTCCTCAAAGGAGGTAATGTGTGAAGTCCTGGGTGTTGTGGGAGCTGTGGTAATCTTGCATTGGATTTGACTTGAGGAAATAAAATCCCTTGGGGCTTATGATATTTAAACTGCCTCCTTATCAGGCACTCATCTACAGGTGTACCTTTATCAAATCTCCTTGGGGCATTTTTCTAAGCAATTGGACTTGAAAAGGCGTGCAGAAATTGTGCTTCAGTAACAATTAATGGCTTCTAGTTTTCATTAATTAGTGTTTTGTGTCTAGTATAAGTTGCTGAGCTAGTAAGATGGAATTTTAGAACTGTAGGAATTATTTTTCTGTTGCAGCTTTGCTTCTAGCTGCCCTGCCAAGATACCTATGCACTGTGCAAAAACATATTACTTGAGGGTGACAAACAGCATGATATTAAATCTGTGAAGATTGCAAATAGTTCTGCATCATTCCTTTGACTAATAGTTTACCACTACCATTTTTGCTAGGCAGATTTTGAAGACATTCTCTTTTCCATTCCCTAAGCAAACCTTTTATTGCAATTTTCTCATCACTTTTTATATTCTAAAAAAATGTTCTGTAATTTGGTGAAAACTGGCTATATACTGTTTCTCTATATTGCTTCATGATAAATGTGATTTTTAATTTGGAAAGAGTTGGAGAAAATTTTGGCGCAAAATATTTAGTTTACTCTTTCAATGATTATGGTGGGTTTTTTCTGCAGCTTTACATAGTTTATAGTCTGAATTTTTGTTTGGACTATAAATTTAAAACATAGAATGTGTTTCTTATATGTAGCTAGTGAAAATAAGAGTGTTTTTTCCAAGTCAGTGGAATGATTCATTCCATGTTCAATTTTTCTCTAATGCAGCTTGATCTTTAAAAACGTTTCAATTTTTTTGACACAATTGCAGATTGAAGTTAAAAAGTATTTTCATTTTAAAATGAAATTGATTATATTATTGCATTTAGTAATAGAAGCTTCATTATGCATTTTTGGCAAGGTTTTCCTTTTCCTTTTATTCACTCTCTCTGGTATTTCTCCTAATTATACAGACTTCAATACAGATCTAGTTTTGCATGACAGAGAATAATAGATTTTGTCAGGACGTGAGACTTTGTTCAGAATTAGTAACTTCTCAGCTGAAACAAGGTTGAACTTGTTTATTCCACTCTGTTTATAGGAGCCTCTCAAGGTCTATGTGGAAAAATGGAGGAATAGAAGATCGGCAGCATCATGAACAGACGGTTTTATGATTTAGTTGTTTATGAAATTGTTTAAATACTACACTCAATAAAAACTTTAAAAAGCATGTTATGTGTAATTTTTAATTTAAATCTGTGATTAACATCACTTTCCGTAACTGCAGTTGGTAGAAACGTTTATTAATGGAAATGCTGTTAAAATTGCTAATGAAATATCAAGGTGCAGCCCTGTCAGATATTTCCATTTTGATGTATGATCTGCTGTAAACTCAACTGGTTTTTTGCCTCTGTTGATTTGTCAGATATATGTATATCAAGAAAATTGCTAGAGGGGTACAGAACTTTAACTGAAGGAGACTGTCTTGTCCTTGTTCTTTGCCTGGTCACTGTACTTTGGGGTGAAAATATGAGGGTGAAGAACATCATCTTCAGGATTCAGCTGTATCTACACAGAAAATAAACAATTTTTTTAAGTTTTCTCTTAATTGTACTTTCTTAATTGTACTTTCTTGTGTTAAGTGTCTTGGTAGGATATTGGATATTATATGTAAAGACAAAATACTTTCACCTTTTATACTAGCCTTGTGTGTTGTAGTCATATAGCATTTCATTCTCATAACTCTTAGTCCAGTTAATTTTATGGATACAAGAACTCCATATCCATGAAAACATCAAAGCAGTACCTATTCTTTGCAGGGGTAGCAATTTCTACTTGCTGGGAGACTGGTGGGCATTCTTTATTTGAAGGAATGTGGGAGAACAACTATTCTGAGATGATATTTTAGAGCCCAGAGTTGTGTGATCATGAAAATAAGACATGTCTAAGTTACAAAGATTAAATATTAGGTAGAAAATACATCCATTATGGAATGGAAACTGTGCATTATGGAAACTCACAAATGTGCACATTGGTATTGCAAATGGAATATGTTGCCTGCTGAGTACCTCAAACAGGTTTTACTGAAATGAAAGATTGTTTCTGTGCATTTCAGCTTTGTTTATTAATCCTTAAATTTTCAGCCATATCTTAACTGAGATATCTTTCTTAGGTTTTCCCACATAGGCAAAATTGTGGTAATTAAAAATTCATGTGTAAGTTCAAGGTTTTGGCAAAATTTTGCAAGACTTGTATGGTCAAAGAAAGAAATTCAGACTCAATTTTTTTAAAGTTAAACTCCCAGTTTAATTAATTATTATATTAAGAAATGCACAGAAAAATCCTGCTGTCGTTTAAAAATGAGGCTTCACTGATCAGGAGGGGGAGAGGGGTAAATTTTGTTCTCCAGGTAAGCTGGATGAGTGCAAGCAGTGTCTGCCTCCTCGGTGGCGTGGTTTTGCAGTGACCTTCATCACTCTGCGAGCGTCGACTCGACAGCACACGGCGGCTACGTGCCTCGAACCGCCTCGCACCCTTTGTTCCTGCCTTGTCAAGATAAGGCATTAACGTCTGAAATTTCATTCACAGCCTAATGGTTGTGTGCCCTATCTGAAAGCAAGCCTAGGCAGGACTCAGTTTATTTCATTTCACAAATGGAGATGGTTCTTTTTTCTAAAGCTGCAGCTACATTACATGTGTTTCAATGTAATAGCAGCATAATTGAAGACTGTGTCAACTAGTTGGCAACCCTTTCTCTGGTGCCACAGCTCTTGTTTTTAGAGGTCATCTCATGAATCTCTCCATTTCACAGCAGTAGCCGCGTTCCTGTAAGTGGAGTCACAGCTGAGCGTAACTCGAGGAAATGGGCACAGATGCAGCTGGAGCTGAGCTAACACATGGATTAAGGAAGACAATATTACTTGAAGCAAACACCAGGTCACCACAGAGGAAGTTAACAGCAGATCTGTGGATCTGAACTCCCATTTGACAAGGAGGTGAAGTCTCATGAGGCTGTGGATCAGGTACTGCACCTATCAGTGGTCTGTGTTGTGATGCCAGGGGGTCATGTTTGCAGATTCTGCCCTCTGAGGCAGGAGGGCAGCACACAGGGCCACAGCCGGATGCAGGGCTGTGTTGCTAGTGCCCACGGTGGGGTCTGACCGTGCAGGATTGGTGCTAGTTAACATCTGTCCATTTTTCTTCTAGCTGGTTTGCTTCTCAGCCAGAACCATGCCCTGTAATTGCTGCAGTTACAGAGATAATAAGTACATTTGATAGCCTGTAACTGAGGAGTGTAAGTGAAATTGTTTTCAGCTCCAAAATTGCCTTTTGAGTGAGCTCATGGAAAGTCGTGGGCTGAGCAAGCCGGCTCTGGAGCCCATTAAACATCAGTGAGGCGCTGCAGGAACATGAGACCAAACAGAACCAGGGTTTCATGGCAGCAGGGACAGGGAAATGAGCTAAAGGACATGCTGACCATTTGGGATCCCATTGGAATAGCCTGGACTCAGGAGCCCAGCCTGTGTCTGTGGCAGAGATGGGAAGAAGGAGATTATTCAAAGGATGGGCTGCTGTTGTGATAATACTTTTGGATTTCCTGTTCCAGTAAGTGTTTCATGTGCAGTTAAGGGATGATTACACACAGAAGTGCAGTCTCTCCTGTCTTTAAAATGTGGGCCAATGAGGGATTTGTGCCACTCTGGGACACAATCATCTCAGTCTGAAACAAGGTTATACCGGGAGGGTTTTGCAGAATTGGCATTTGTGCCGACTCTTCAAGAGCACGCTTGAAATGATAATATTTCTTGTTCATCGTTGTGCTGAGACTCGGCCATTTCAAGCATGAAGAAAAGTGCAGTTTAGAAGGTTGGCATTTCTTTACCAAATAAGTAGGCGGTTTCATTATTTCCTCCTCTTCAAAGAGAGAAACCTGTAAGATGAGAAAATGCAGAATGGCAGCCTTGTGAACTTGTCACGGTGATTTACTGGTCCTGAGAGCAAACGCACTCTGGCACACTGACCACAGCATGCACCCCTTTAAAGCAGGATAGAATTATTTGCCACCAGCTAGTGGATAACTGGGATTGTGCAAGATCCAGACCAGGTGCAGTGTCTGTGAGATGGGAGCATGCCTTTGCAGAGGCCTCCGTGGGAAGCAGAGAGCCTGCTGACATGCCGTGACCTGACATGTTACTGTAGAAAGCAAATTGTGGGAGTGTGTGTGTGTTTGCATAATCGTGTGTCTTGATTGGGGTTGAGAGGACTGGGAAAAGCTTGCTGCCTGAATTGACATGACTTAATCTCACTTCTGTGCCCTGCACCACATTATGGGCTTGCCTCTTACCACATTATGGGCAGGAGCAAGGGGCTTTGGGGCTTTTGAGATCAAGACAGGAAAAGTTTCCTCGTTAGCTACCGATGTAGTCATTTGCAGCATAATAATTACATGCTATGGTTTTATCCTTATCTACTAAAACACTTTGTTCAACTCATTGTCTCCTGAGACCCTTTTTGATGGCAAGAATTGCAGCTTGGTAGGTTAGTAGCTGTCTTCACACTTCCTTAATATGTTCCCACTGTTGAAAATGGGGTAGCTGAAGGGATTGTGACTCTGGCAGTGAGAGTCAGAGGGCTTTTATAGATGGAATGCCTGAGTCAGCAGGATTCCAGCTGCAGTTTACATGACAAGGGAGAATCATAACTGTGAAAGGAGGATCATGAGTGCACATACTGACAAAGGAATAGACTGGTAGTGTGTTCACCAGGGTACTACTGGATTTAGTGCTTTGCTTTGAACACGTGATGCTTCTGGACTCCCCAGGAACACAGCCGAGGAGACAGTGACAGAAGTGATAGATGTGACCAGGAGGTCTCACTGCTCAGTGTGAGAAATCTGTCAGCATCTAGAAAGAATGTCCAGTTTCCTGCACTGGTTTATTTTTACTGTAAAGGTGAAAAAAGTAAGCATGTAAGAAAAAGCTGAGACTGTAATTGAATATAGCCTTTTTTTTTTAGCAGATATTTCTCTGCATTTCTTAAAATTAGTCTCATAATTTCTGTGTAAGCTAACTGCCAAAAAGTATTTCCTTTCCAGAATGGCCTGCTTCCAGAATGTGGTGGTTTGCCAGTGCTTCTGTGAATCAATAATCAGAGGAAACCCAATATCCGTCTAAGTTAGTGACTCCAGCTGAGACTGTAATTCAGTCTGAGGGCATCTTCCTGAGTGTGCAGATCCTCAGCTACAAGAGCAAAGTGCTGAGTTTCCCATTAGATATGGAAATAAGATGTGGAAGTTTGAGGTTTAAGTTTTCTCTACTGTTTCCTGTAATTAAGAAAATGAGATAATAGAAACTGTCTCATGCAGTGCCTGCTATAGACGGGAGTTCCACGTTGATCTACTTTTAGATAAAACTATTAATGCAAGGTTTCTCTCTGATACTCTTAAACCTTTACATTGCAATTGGCTAATGCTTCACAATTTCTCATGTGATTACTCTTGAACACTGATAAAGCACTATATCTGTGGAATTGCTGTTGTCTGGAGTGATTGCCACCAACCTCTTTGTAGCTCTGTTTTTCTTACGGTTATTTCTCTCAGCTCCAAGTGCCAATGAACTCAGGGCTTAGGAAGCAGCAAATCCCGGTGTCTGGCCTTGAGCCTGGACAACCAGCAGCAAATTTAATTCTTGGCTTTGCAAGTAGTTGGCATCTGCTGTTCTTCACATAGTCCATGAGACCAGGGCAGATGTGAAAAGTGAGTTTTGGGAGGGTTGTAGATAGTTGGAGGTGAGTCTTGAGGGCAGGAGTGGAGAGTGCACTTACCATGTGGAAAGCAGTTTGGGCTGGAGGGAAAGCAGGGGAGTGTGGACAGGACAGAGTTGTTGTGGCTAACCTCCTTCAAGGCTGTCAAAGGCAACTCTGAAAGGCTGTTTTGTTGGGTCCTGGATTTTTATTTATGGGAGATGGGCTGGGAATATATTAGGGATATATTTGTCAAAATACTGGATCAGTGCAGAGAAACTCTGAAGGGCTAGGAAGTACAGGGAAACTGGGGAGGATGGCAGTTGTAGGTCTCAACAGACAAAACCAGCAGCTTCAGCATGATGCCTTAGGCCTGGGATTTGGGAGTGATTGGGACATGAGGGGAAGGAGCAGCCTGCAGCTTGTTAGCTGATACACCACCATGGGCCTTCGCCCTTTGCATGGCTCCTGCTGACTCCTCTTCAGCTGCTTCTCCTGGACATGTGCTGCTTCTCCTGGAGGTGTGCTGCTGTGGCAGCAGCAAGGGCTGCTAGGGGTGTGTTGGCTGCTGAGCCCAGCTCTGTGAAGGAGGAGGCCACAAAGAAGTGATCAGAGCTGCTGAGTCAAGCTGGCCCTCATGCCTTTCCCCCACGGGGAGTTGGGATGGCACTGGCCCTGTAACCACAGCTGAAGGGAGAGGAGCATCATCACAGGCCAGAAATTCCCAAATGAAGTTTGTTCCAGCAGCAGCCTCTTCAAGCTCTCACTTCTCAAATGCAAAAGCAGCTGTAAGAGTGTGTGTGGTGTTAGTGTAGTTCAGGGTGGTGCTGAACAGGAGTCTGCATACAGGACTGTGCCCAGCATTAGGCCCATCACCATTTCTTTGTATGTTCTGATGTTCTGAGTTCCAGCCTCAGGTGAGGTTGGAACTGAAGCAACTGTGTCCAGTTTCTGAGCCTGCTACTGAGTCATAATCTGGAAAACTTTCTGCCTACTCCAAAAATAAATCATGCAATTGCCCTTGTTACTTGTAGAGTTCCCTGGGATTTCCCTCCCATCAGTTTAGTTAGTAGACAGAACAGTTTGTGTGCGGGTTTAGTTAACTGCAAAGCTTGATCATCTCTAGCAATTGTCCAGTTCTAGGGCCCTCAGAATCCATTGTAAGTAAAATTACACTGTAAAAATTGGAAATAGGATAGAAAGCTTATGCTCACTGGAAAATCCATTAGGAGCAATATATCTGTAGACTTTGCTTAAACAGGGTTTTTGCATTTCTTTGTGATATTATTGACACAGCCTACATTTCAAACATTAATGTTCAGCAAGAGAGAGCACTGGTAACATCATGTACTGCACCTGGTTAACAGTTCAGCATTCCAGGGAGAAAGAAAAACCCCTTGATCAAGTGTGTGAGAGCTGAAAATAAATATGTAGATAATGTGAAATTAATTATTTTGAATCCTCTATTTTTCCATCTTTTTATATATGCATAGTTAATGACAACCATCTTTTTCATCCCCTATAGTACATATAAAATATTGTGCTCCAGTTGTGTTTGTACCAAGGAATACAATTTCTGCATTTGAGTGTCTTTCTCACTGTCATCAATAACATTATGAATTTGTCTAAATTCAGCAAGTAAAAACAAGGTTGAAAACTATGTTTTATACCACTAGCTGCAGGGGGCATAAAATTACGGTAATTTGTGGCTTTACTATTGTCAGTCATGTTCAGGAGTTTTTTTTCCAGTGGAAATTTGTCACGCGCCTGTCACTGAACGTACTACAGAGCTGCAAGGGGTTTTTCTAGTACAGAGGCACTGAGCAATTTTCTGTGAAGTACATAAAGCTGAAAATACTCATTCACCTTTCTGTTGTCTTGCTTTTAGAAGGAAGGAGCCTGGAGCAAGTGTGTGGAAAGCGTTTGTCAGTGCTGAGCTCTGCTGTAACCAGAAAAGTGCACCTTTCTTGGTAACAATACTTGGCCAAAATGTTTTTTTACATGATTATTTGTAGGAATTGTGGGGGGAATTGGGGAAACAGGTACAGTGTGTGGTGTGAGAGGCCAGAAGTGCTATGTGCAGGATCACTGTTGGGCTGGTGGCACCATGCTGGCTTCTGGACTGTGCCCATTGTGTGTAGCTCTGGGGAGGGAGTGGCAGCTCATGCTCCTGTTGCTAAGAACTGCAAGCCAAAAAGTTTATTAAATGATTCTATCAAGGGGATGCTAAAAGAGCAAAGCAGTTGTTGATGTTCTGCCTTGTTCTGCTCAGATCAGAGTCTCTTGGGCTGATGACTACCACAGGTTTGACCTCCAAATTTCCTACCTGGAAATCCAGCAACTGCCTTGTGTAGCATAACACCCAGTGGTGGCAGCTAGTAGGGGCACTACACATCCTGTTCTTCAAAGTTTTCATTTTGTGTAGCACATTTTTCTGCTGCCTGGTTCGGAGCCCTCATTTTTTGGGTTTATGCCTTTTCCATGGTCAGATGAAGCACTGCCACCAGACAATTGGCTATTTTTAACTGAGTCATAGAAGATTCGAATGTTTTTGAAAAGTGGTTGTTAAGATAATACTAGTTCTTTTAGGGCAATCTTCACAGCATTGAATCTTGAGAAGGATGATGTTTACTTGTGTCAGGGAGGAGCTGCTGCAGTGCTGCTACATTGTTTGGTTTTCTTCCTTCTGATTTTCTCCGTGAAACACGAAGGTTTTCTATTTTGTTTCAGTTGTTTTCTAAAAACTTCCCCCATCCTGCAGTAGTGAAAGTGAGCAAATGTACTGTCTTGAAGACTGATGATTTTACCTGTGACCTGATACAGTTGAATGTTATATTGCAAGGCACTGGGAGTTTATTGAAAATTACATGTTGTGTGCATTTTGGTTTGGATTACTTGAGAATGTTCCTAGATTTCCAATTCCTCTGCATTTGTTTGAAAATTCAGGCTAATTTGCTTGTGTAAAAAATATAAATTATTTTTGAGGCAAATGGCATTGATTGTTTACTCACCAGGTAAGTTCTGGCCAGTACTGTAACACTTAGGCCTCTAAACCCACTTGCTCCACATGAAAAACTACTGTGGGGCAGAAACAGTGCTGAGATGCAGTAGGAAATGTAGCAAAATCTGATCATGCTTAAAGAGGAGCAGAACATCCAAATGTGTTGTTGATGGGAGATGCTGGTTCTGAAGCCATGGTGTGAATGTTGAGGGTTTGAAGTTGCAGAGGTTTTAGCACTGGAAGCATTATAAGCATCTAATTGTGACCATGAAAGCAAAATAATGCCAGCAAAATTTGCAATTCAAAATAACCTTTAAGTTTGATTTAATGACAAAATAAATGCCAACAAACAGTCTTATATTAATTATATAAATTGGCAACAGCACTTCTACAAATTATGGATTTGAACTGCTTTTTAAATATTCTCTGAAAAAAAAAAAAAAGCAATCATAGGCATTGGTAATGTGTGTATATACATATGTATGTAATCCATTCATGCAGATACTTCTACATATTAATATGAACACACACACATATATATATATATATGTGTGCTTTGTAAAGCTCAGCAGCTCTGAAAAGGGTTAAGCAGTTTTAAAATTACCTCAACCCACTGCTTAAACATTGTTGCCTTAATTAATAGCTGCTAACACATGAAGGGCTTGTCTTGGCTCTCAGAGTCTATATTAAAAAAAAGCAGCATGTCACAGAGCTCTGTGCACACTGTTTCTTGTCTACTGCCATTAAAATTAATCACTGTGGCTATAACCTGAAAGGTTTGTTATTTCTGGTACAAGTGGACACACCAACACCTGCAATTTCTTACCCAAAGAATCTCCACGTCTGTGATCTTGTCTGTGATTTTTTTTTAAAAGGAATTTAATGGTTTTTTTTATTAAAAGGAATGGCTATTGATACTTGTTCCTTAGCTAGCATTTCTGAACAGAATTTTGGAATGAACAAAAATGAAATGAAACTTTTGGCAACTACTTATTAATTTAGGCTAGCCGTAGTGAAAGCAGCTCCTTCCCCAAGGAGAAGTTAAAAATATTTTGGAGGACTAACACTATGAGCCAGTATGCAGGGCAGTGTTTCTAGAATCCATTTGCCAGTGCTAAAAGAGTTTGTCCTTTTGGCATAGTGGAGACTGCATAAACTCGGAACAGAAATTGGGGAAGAACTTCCCACCTCTTGCCATATTAAATACTAAACTAATAAAGGGAATTTTTAAATCTGTTTCTGAACAGATCAGTATCCATGTAACCAACAACGACTTTGGTGGCTCTAAATTTGGTGAATTTTCCTTACAAACGTCATTGCTGCTTGTGTTTGATAATCCCATTCCCAAACTGGACACATCTGCACACTGCAGCCCCAGAGACTGGTGCAGCTGGGTTGTGCACAGTTCAAACAGCCTGGAAACCCTGTAACCAGTTAAATGTGGTGCCAGTGCAAAACCAGTTTTGCACTGACTTGGTTCCCTGCAGGAGCAAGGACTGGGTCTTACAGCTGAGGAGATCCCTTCTAAAGCTGGCCAGGGAGGATACAGGGAGAGCAAAGACAGCCACTGGTGAATCCTAGGGATGGTGGCACTGTCAGACTGGTGGGCAGTGCTTTGCTGAGTGGCACATCTGCCTTACCACGCTGCTAAAGTCCCTAAGATTGTACTGGCCCTGTGGAGTGGGCGGCACAGTGAGCTTTGAGCAGAGTGGGCAGCACAGTGAGTTTTGGGCAGAGTGGGCAGCACAGTGAGTTTTGAGCAGAGGGGGCAGCACGGTGAGCTTTGAGCAGAGTGGGCAGCACGGTGAGCTTTGGGCAGAGTGGGCAGCACAGTGAGTTTTGGGCAGGGTGGGCAGCACAGTGAGTTTTGGGCAGGGCCTTTCTTGTGTTCTTTAGTCTCAGTGTTGAGATTGTTGTGGACTGCAGCAGCTCTGGTTATACTGACAGAGGGAGTGCAGGCAGGAGGGAACAGTGAGCTGCTGCTGATGCAGGGAGAGTCTAAGGAAAAGGAATGGCTACTCTCAAACTTGGAAAGCAAAGCTGTGTTGAAATTCAGTTATGACTTTGAGCCTTGGTTGGAGCTCGTGGGAAGACTTCTAGTGCCTCACCAGCCATTTGCTTTTGCAGCAGCAGCAGCTCTGCAGTGGGAGCATGGCATGACCTTCCCTGGCTGAGAGGGACATCATTCCCCCAAAGCTGCATTATTTGCAAGTGGGGCAGGTTGTGTGTCATCCACCCACTGGTGCCTGAGCTCTTCTCCGCACGCACCCCACGGATGCTATTGTTAGGCACGAACGCTAATTGCTGGTATTTCAAGGCTCCTACCTTCTTATTGCTAAAGGCTGGAACAATAATCACAGCCTAGATTCCCCATCTCTCGGCATCAAGGAAACAAGATATGATCATAGGCAGCGTGCTAATGTAATTGTAGTATATAGAATATGAGCTTTTTCTGTGTAAACAGAGGCCTGGCCACATCCTATGATAGCTCTTCCCGCACTCCGCACGCGGGCTGTTCCTCGGCTCACCGCTCAAGTCCCCATTATGGATACATCCAGCCTTGTCATAACACCACCTCTGAAACACTCACACCGTTTGGTCCTGCTGCATAATGGTGAGAGGGTGGAATATTAAATGGAAAAAGGCTGTTTAAGTAATGTCAGCAGCCTGACTAATTTCACAAAAGGAAGGAAATTCAAAGTTAAGGCTATGGTATATTCTTATCTAGATGCCTGAAGATTTCTGTGCATGACAATATGCCCCTAAAATTCAGAGCTGTCCCTTATGTCTTTGATTTCTCCCATTGTGTCGCTCCTTTTTTTTTTATTAAACATCAAAGTGAATTCACAACAGAGAGTCAGCCTAGAATTTAATCCTCTAAATACCTTGAAAATAGAGGTTTAGACTAGAAGTACCAATATATACCCTTAAAACTTCAGTGTAATATAAAAGAGATTCTAATCACAACAGATCATTACAAAGAAGAGTAAACCACTTTAAAAAAAATTAAGTGTCTTAAATATAATAAAAAGGAATAATTAAGAATCAAACAGGAAGCTGCTATTCTGACAATTTAATGATGCTGAATTGGACTGAAAGAATTGGCTTTGCCACTAAAAGGCAGTGAAAATCTGATAACTTCAAAATGGCACTAAGATCAGATCAAGTGGGGTTTTTTGAAATCAAATGTAGCAGAATGAGAAAGAAATGGTAGGATTCACCTTAGAATGTGTCTTGGATTCCTACTGCTGCCTGCGGCTGAAGATCTTATTTTATCAGACCTGCTTAACATCTACTGACCAGGATCCTCCTGGGAATTTAATACCATGTGGAACCTGTGGAAAGTAACTTGGCAGTCCTGACTGCCAAAGAGAACAATGAAACACAGTTGTTCTTTCGTTCCTATTTCTTAAAAAAAGAAAAAAAACAAAACACCAACAAAAAAACCCCAAAACAGAACAATCAAAACCAACCAAACCTCACAATTTACATGACAGTATCTGGGACATTACAGCTGATTACACTAGGAGTTTTCCACTGTGTGCAGTGTGCAAGTGAAAGCAAGTAGACAATCTGCTTTGGGTTTCTATATGTAGGAACAGAGAAATGCATCTAAACGTTTAAAAGCAAGCAAGCTAATCTTACAAAATGCTCACAGCAACTGTACACATAATTTGTACATGCACTTACCATGACTCTGTGAATTACAGCAATGTATTTACTGATAATCATTTTCTGAGCATAACTAGGTGCACTAGACAAGCATTAATAGGTTGCATAATTAGATTTTTAATTACTCAGGGGCAGGTTGATGTTTTCTACCTGAGAACCTTAGGAAGAAAAACTGGCAAATTGCTAGGATGTGTATTGCAATGGAGAAAGATGTCATTAATAACACACAATTGATATGCGTTTATATTGTAAAAATAAATCCAAGAAGGTGAGATAATTTTATTTGTTACAAGGTCTCATCCCTACAGTGAGCAAATACCTGGTTTGGGCATCATCAGCATATTACTGGAACACAAAGGCAAAGCTTTAAAACACATAAGAAATTAGAATACAGAGTAGTTAACAATTGTGTTATCCATCCTTGCATGTTCTCCTGAAACACTTGTGGAATCTTTTATGTTAAATGTCATACATGCCACAGAAAGTGTTTTGATCCTGTTCTCTTGTAGCCCTCTGAATTAAGTAAGTGATCATCGTATGTTCAAACATTATGGACTAGAACATCAGCCATTATTACAGCCGTGGGTCCTTCTCCATCGGTGGCCCACAGCTCCGACAATTTCCAGACGTGCAGGACTCGCAAGCGCCTTGTCACTCGCTCAAGCCGTAAGTGCAGCAAAAGCCCAAGTGAAGGCAAAGCCCCAAGCCCACCCCGCCCCCGATGCCAGGCTGCAGCCGCGGTCCGAGGCAGGCTCCCGACTCCTGGGCTTCTGCTGCCATCCTGTGGCAGCCGCGCTGCCGCTCCTGCTGCGGGAGCTGCTGCCCCTGTTCCTGCGAGGGAGGCCGGCACCTGCTGCCTCCGCTGCCCTTACCAGTCCTGGCTCGATTTCTGCTTGATGAAGCGCAGAGATAAATAGTATAAAAGCAGGAAGCTGCAAATGATGCCAGCGAGGACAAGGTAGCTCACATAGAGAGGGTGGGAGTCCAGGTCCAGAGCCTGAGTGACCTGTAGTGACCAATAGCATGAAATTAGCAAAAGGCACAACATTTTCGTGCTGGATCTGTGAAGTATGTTTTATGTGGAAGCTTTCCTGGCACCTGCTACCTTCCCCTGTTTTCCATCTTGGGTGTAGCTTCCAGGGTGGTTTGATAGAGGGTTGCAGCTACCCTATTCCTATTTCAGAAGAACACAGTTCAGCTTCTAAACAGTTCCAGCAAAGTGCATAGTTGGGGCTGGTGTAGGAAGGAGTTGCCCTTTACTATTTTGTTTTTTTCTCTTCAACTAAAAGAAAGGCATAGAAGGAGGAACTGCTGTAGGGCCATCTTGAGGAACAAATTTACAACCAAGTGTAACCCAGCTTCATGTGTTGATTTGGCAATTGCTAAATTTGAGGCCTACACCAGCTATTTAAATTATATAATGATAATATATGACAGGCATATAAATAGCAATTTCTTTCAAAATTTCCAATTTCTTATCAACATGTGCAACAATTTTTATTACTGACTTACAAGTTTTCCTGGTATTTGATAAGTAACGTTTCCATCAGTCATTTCATATGTGGTGTCAGTGAACTGAACTTGCATCATTCCTTCAAAATTCCATCTAAGAAAAGAGATTTTTGAAACCCAAAAAGGAACTGAAAAAGAAAATGACAGAAATTGATTCACACACACAAAACTTGAGACCTAGAATACTGCTGTGCTGCTGCCAAATACAGCAGGTTTGTCTCACTTCTTGACAGCCAGAGGCTGTAAACATGTGACAGTTTATTATTGGACAAAATGGCAGATATACTTTACATAGTTACATGGAGATGGGAAATCAGGAGTTAGCTAATATCCATATCCATCAAACTCCCCCTGTCAACTAAGTCTTCCTGGAGCTCCATCTTCCTCTTTTGAATACAATTCTTTTTACTGAAGCATTCAGCAACCACGTAAGAAGCTACCCTTTCACTATTGCTTTTTGACCTAACTTCTTGTTGCCTCATTTTCAGATGGAGAAACTGATGTAAAATGGGTGACCTGACTGCACTGTCACCATCCAAGAAGATAACTGCCAAGGTAAGAACAAAGCTGAGTTTTCCTGCACAGGACACACTGTCACTGATGAAAGCCATTGATGTTTCAATTTGGAGGGAGGGTGGGAGCTTTGTCCTACCTGTCCAGAGGCTGTTCAGGCTTATCACAAATCCACCACTGAGGTAGAATGATGTGAAGAGGACATTGCCAAAGAAGGCAGAGAGCTGTAAGGTCGGCAGCAGAGCTGCCACCCAAAGTGCCATGGCACGGGCACTGTAAACAGCCAACCACAGCAACAGGAAGTTCAGCAGGAAATGTTCTGGGTCAGGAACAAGGTTTGCCAGCCAGTAGATGGGAATCCCATAAATTACAACAAAAATGCAGTGTTCTGGGAGTTCCCCCAGAATCTGTTTGGGAAGATGAAAAAGAAAATTAGAAAAAAAAGAGAAAAAGGTGAATGATAATTACAAAAATACATGAGATGTGCCTTAATGTACTTGTGCACTGTTTATAAAAGCTATAGGAAATACTCCCTTAGAGTGCAATCATCTCCCTGTTAGGGCTTGCCAGTGACATGCAAAACCATGAAACAAAGCCTTGCTAATTTTTTCTCCTGCTGTGACAATGCCTAAAACTAATTGTTACAGCTTGCTTAGTTAAGAGTTTTGGGAGAGTCTAAGAACCCAATACACTTTTGCTGTGAACTGGTGTGCTTGATAACAGTAGTACTGTTACTGACTCATGGCAACTGAATGTTTTGTCCCAATTTAGTTGAAACTTGTGTGATGTCAAATTTGAGACAAATTTGGCTGTTGGTCTCCTCACCACCTTGTCCCAAAGGCAGTCCAGGTAGCAACTTGAGTCATTGTAAAACAAAAGCATAACTGGGATTTTCTCAAATATCTGAAGAGGTATATAAGAGAGTATTAATTCTTCAAAGAGAGTTGCTACTATCCTCTAATACTAAGGTTGTAACAAATTACATCGATTTCTCTGTGAATAATGTGCAATCTTTGTGACACAATGCAAAGAATTTTTTTCTCTGGCAGCAACCACTAATAAGCATTTAAAATCCTGTGCAGAAATGGAAACCTAAATTACAGATGCCATGGCAGGCAGAACTCATCTAACATCACAAAAGAGGGATTATTCAAAACCCTTGTGAAAAAGAGAATGTCGTTTTTTAAAAGTTCTAAATTTGATTCTAGAAACTCTGGCTCTTTGTGCACGTAACACATTTTTTAGTTCAGACCAATGCAGGCCCAAACTGGAAATATCACAGCATTCTGTAATTTCTGTTTTACCTCTGCTTTAGCATTTGATATGAATGTTTTGTTTTACAGATCAAGATATGTAAGCAAACTTTCAGAGATGCTGCAGTGAATTAAATAGCAGGTATGTAAAATTGTCTAAACTTGGAAATCTGAGTCTGAGACTTCTCACGTTTTGGCCAAAGACTTTGCCTTTTCTGGGTGTGAGATCTCAGCCATGACTTATGGCAAAATTCTAAACTAGTGTGAGGCCTAATCTATGAATACTAAGGAAGTGAGACTGATAGCTTTAGCTGGCAGACACAAAAGAACAAAGTCTGATATGAATGTGATTATTTATTCAACAAGGCTTTGTTTTGCTTGTGTTTTTTAATGTTCAAGACGGCTGTTTGTATTTCCTGGCAGCAAAACCGATTACCTTAGCAAAGAAGTATGGGCTAACAGAGTACATTCCACCTTCCAAGTCATGATAAAGCATTGCTCTTTCTGAATGACCTGCAGGGGAGGAACAAATACACTGGGTTGTATGAATAAGCTTATTTTTGTCACAGATTTAAGATTTTTTTCATTTTGATTCCTTATAGCATTTACAAGAAGACTGACACTTACATTTGGCAATAACATCCAAAATTATTGTGAATGGGATAAGGGCACCTATCATGTACAGCAGTGCTGTTGTGTCCCGAATAGAGAGTCCGTTTTTTTCATGGCCATAGTACAAAAATCCAATTAGTAATGACATAAGAAGGGCTTCAAATCCATGGATTAGTAATCTTGAAAGATCTCTGAAGTCATTGGAGACCTGACGACTAGGAAAACAGCAATATTGACCATAAGATAGAACACTTACTAATGCCAGTTATATTCAGACACACAGCCCCAGCCAGTGTTCAGATCAGTTCCTGGAACTTGCTGGCTTTGGCAAGGACAGGAGTTGGGCTCCCTGTTTCTGTAAAGGGTTTTACATAATCAAACCCATGAAGCGCTTGTAGCCACCAAGTATTTCAGTTCTACCAAGATGAAAGCCTGAAGGAAGAAAACTGGGGTGGGATGTTCTGTGCCTCTTTCTGATGATTTTAAATACAAATGGGCACAATACATAACAAGGTTACCTTAATAATATTATGAACTGCTTCAAGGCTCCTGGTAATTGATCATTTAAATGGTGAGGCATATTGAGAACCTCTTCTGAATTCCTGCCCAAAAGAAAAAGAGAAAAAAAAATAGATTAGCAGAAGGTGTAGCTATTATTCCAGTTCTTCTCTATGACATTCTTTTCTTTACCTCTGCTTGATGACTGTCGTATCAGTGTTGTCTCCTTCAGTAGCTTTCCATAAGAAATCATCAAAATGTTTGACCTTTTCTAAGAACAAGTTGGCAAGAGTATTTGCTGTTTTTTGGCTTTCCATCTCCTTTTCTGCAGTCTGTTTATCAATACTGGTCAAGTCAACTGCAAGACATTACTTGATTTGAGTCCATGTGCTATAGAATAAATAACTTTACAATGTGTTTAGAATCAGGGATTTACTTGGGAGCAAACAGTCCAACCTGTGTACATTCATTAACTTGCAACAGTTAAAACTATCAGTTATTTTAGGTAATTAGAGATGAACAGATTGTTAGTGTGTATGTTTCTTACCTAGTCACTCAATGAATCACTGAGATATTACATAATTGCTTATTATAGTATTATAAACTACTATTTCAGATTTTTATAAATTTCATAGCACCTTGAAAACAGTGCTGAGAAAAAATAGTTTGAATTTCTTTCCTGTCATGTAGGCATTTACAGTCTTTTATGTGTGACTTTGACTTAAATCACATTTTTTCTTCCTGTGCACAATTATAGTTATAGAGGAGCCATAAACTTTACCTGATACTGAGAAAGTCCAAAAGGAATATTATCTAAGGACAACATAGTGCGTAGTGATACCAATAATAGTTGACTTAGGGGTTTTTTGTTGGTTTTTTTTTTTTTTTTTTAATCTAAACTTACAGTAGTATTTTCCCATGCTGATCTTTGGTGTAGATTGACAATATCTGAAGTTTTACAGATGCTTTCTGAGAGAACTATCACTGCACATTTCCTGACTCCTTGCACTGGGTTGATCATGTCTCTTCAGCCACTGTTAGGAGGAGTCCATCAGAAATTCCCTACCTTCCCTTGTGCCCGGGTCGCTTGTTTCTCTGTCAGACACACAGCCAGCATCTGAGTGTTTCCATCAGGTGCTCCCTCTTGCTGTGAATGCCATCTTGTCCTGTTTCCATAAGGACAAGTGGAAATAGGACAAGATGTCCTATTTCATCTTGTCCTATTGCTCTGCTGTCCTGTCCTATTTCCACCTTCCTGCTGCCCATATTTCCTTTCTTTTCCTGTGCCTGCTGACTTAGTGCACACCATTCAATGATCTTCCCCTGCCTCTCTGCCCTCCCCACCCCCATGGCACAGGGTGTTGTATCTGTAACCACAGGCTGGAGCTATGGGTTTCCTCAGGACTCCTCTGGTTCTCCATTCCTATCCAGGGGTGCTGCAAGCCTTCCCCAAGGCTGTGCTTGGCTCAGGACTGCTCTGAACGCTGATGGTGACAAAGGTCTTTTTGTGGGGCTTGACACCAAGGTTAACTTCCATTTATCTCTGTGCAGCTGGCACTGCCTGCCACACGGGCACAGCTGAAGAGATTACTCCACAACATTATGGTTGTCTGAGGTCTCTACCAGGTTCTCTGGCCAACTTGAGTGCAAAGACCTAAGGGCTGGAATTGAGCCAGCATCTGTTAAGAGATTCCTGCCATTAGATTAACAGGGCAGATTCCTTTTCCACATTGCAAAACCCAGAAAATGAATGGATTTAAAACTACATAAGCTTTCTTTGAGGAGTAAAAAGATTGCTGATTTGGGTTGGGATTTTCTCCCTTCCATTGTGCTTCTGTAGGGCAGCACTCCTTTTTCCCAGTACTTGTTCCAGGTTTGTGTCAGACTAGGAGTTAGCTTCTGGGAAACAAACTTCTACATTTTCAAAATTGAGAAACTGAGAACTCAGAGAACTGCCTACAGAAAGCAGTTGATCAGTTTATCTGTGTCTTTCCCAGAGAAGACGTTTCAGTCAGCTGAAACATGAGGATAAGTATGCTAAACACGTTGACAAGTTACTGCATCTGGCACTGTTAGAAGGAGTGTTTTTAAAATTAGTTTAGTCCCCTTGTACCTCTTGTTTTTGCTACATTTCCTGTACTGACAAATAAGGATCCTATTAAAAAGTGAACTTCCTGCAGTATTGATTTGGGTTAATTACAAGGAATTTCTGAGACAGTCATGGTCAATAAAAATCACCATTACCCAGCCACTTAGAAAAGCAAACGATTTCCCTTTTTTTTATGACAGTGCTTGATACTGACCGTAAAAATCTGCAGGATTGCTGTACCTTGGGCAGGGATAGCCTAGTTCTGTGAAATACTGGACCATGTCTTTAGCTGTTCCACAGTAGGCAGTGAGTCCAGAAGTCATCAGAAGAACCAAATCAAACAGCTGGAAGATATCTGAGCGGGGCTGATGAAGTGAAAGAAGAACCAATCTGTTTCCTCTGGCCAGTCTGGATAATGTTATCACAAGGTTATGTGCAGTAAAACTGTCCAGTCCAGACGTGGGTTCATCAAGTATGAGTATTCCTGCCAAAGACAGTAAGTTTAGCTGTGGAAAGCAGCATGTGTGGTTTGGAAAATATGTTCTAAGTGAAATGGTGCTAGTGCACGAAATTTCACTCATTATTTTTAAATTTAAAGAAAATAACTTTTTTTTTTTTATTATTTCAGTACAGCTATTCCTGTGCATCACTTCTTACAAAAGCAAAAACCTGCTTTCCCCATGACTACAGAAGTATAACTTAATACAAGCAAAAAGTTTTCAAATCCACTTCCTAGGGAAAAAGCTGATGGGGAATCCTGTTAGACAAGAGGCTCAGTCAAGGTTAGTGGTGCTTTTGATACATATATGTAAGATCAAAGAGGGGATTCAATCCAGCAAAATCAGCTGTGGATTTAGCCTCATGTTTTGCTTCTACTGAGGACAATGGAAGTTTCTATTTCACCTGCAACATGAAGCCATGTCAGTGAGTTGCACAAGACTGCAATGACTGACTACAGTGAAGAAAATGACCTTTCCTGTTGATACTGCGCATGTAAATGGAGGCTGTGTCAGAGGGAAGGAAAACAATCTCCATGTTAAAATAAGCCAAAGTAACTTGTGGCATGTGGTTGGATAAAACCCAAACCTTATACTGATATGCACAAACCAGAGCACTGCTGTGAGAGTAACTTCAGGCAACTTTGAGCAACCTTTGGCGGTGGGTGAAGGCTCTGTCTCCACTTTTCCACTGGCAAAGGTGTCAAAAGTGTGTCAGCTGCTGAAACATTCTGTTTACAGACTTATTCCTGTAATAATTACAGTACTATATGTGATCAGCACTGATTGCAACTGAAGCAGATGGACCAGCAGCAGTCACTAACTGTGTTGTGGAAAGGCAGAGGGTGTGGCAAGGCCTGTTAAGTGTCCCGACTACGAACTCCTCCCGCTGCCCTAGGGGCAACTGAGTGTGCGGCTCTTCCCGAAAGTTTCCATCCTCCCGCAGTGCTCCGTTATGCCCAGGCGCTGTAGGGTGTGCCCCGGAAGGTGCGAGTGGTGCTCACCCGGGTTCCAGAGCAGCTGCACGCCGATGCTCACCCTGCGCCTCTCTCCCCCGGAGACGCCCCGCAGGTACTCGTTCCCCACGCGGGTGTTGGCGCATTGCCGCAGGCGGAGCTCTGCGATCACGTCTTCCACCTGCGGGGATCCGAGGGTGACAGGCGTCAAGCAAGAGTTCATTTGCACATTCGTGCATAGGTACAACTGAAAATATGATTAATATGGTTAAAATTCATCTGGATATTTCAGTGCCAGAGACACTTGAAAACAAATCTTGATTTTAGAGGTAACATTAAAAAAGACTCAGCGATCAAAAATTTAGTTCGGCGTTCAGCCTCTCTAATGCTTTCTCTAGATTGTCATTTTTTATGAGCTTTGGAACAATTGCTGGTTTCTATCTTGAAAGATGAAAAAGGTTTATAATTCATAATCTACATTAAAAAAAAGCCAGATTAGCTGTTCTGACTCCAAACACACAGGATCTCTTGGATAATTCCTGTCAGACACATTTTTGACAACTTTATTTTTTCCCAACAGCTTAATTACCCTTTTTTTCCTTTGTGAGTCTGAAAAAAACTTTGGAAGGCGCAGTTTGGCAACGAACAAAAGTGTTTCTCTGACAGTCAGGTGGGGGAGCAGTCGGTCATCCTGCCTCACGTGTGCTATGCATTTCCTAACAAGCTGGGGAGTGCTGGGTTCGTTGTTGATCATGACTTGACCAGACTTGATTTTGCCTCCATGATCCCGGCAGGTTATCACGTCAAGCAAGGATGTCTTTCCACCACCTAGAAAATTAAAAACTGAAAATTAATTTCCAAGGGATGGTTTTGAAAAGCAATCTTGTCACAGACCGAGATGTTAAGGAAAAAAAAAATATTTGCCAACCCTCCTAAAGTTTTCCCAAAGTCACAGAGACAGGATGATATTCAAAGAAAACACTGACTATAAGCTCCTGTTAAGGAAATCTCTCCCCTCTGGAATGGAGTATGTGGTTTGAACCCTTATCATTTCTCAGCAGAACTGAGTAGTTGGGCTTTGAGGACGGCTTCACAAGCACAAGAAGTGTCTCTTATCTCTTTGGTAAACTCCCTTTCACTTTTGAAACACGGGTCAAAGATGGTCCCGCCCTGGCTGCAGGGCTGGCACCCGAAGGCTCAGCAAGAGCTTTCTTTGTGGAGGGATTTGTCAATTCAGAAACAGCAGCTGGATCGGCTGAATGACTAAGGCATTGAATGATTATACAGACAATAAGAACATTAATCACGACTGAAATAAAAATTATTATGACTTGAATTAGACAAAAAGTCATTTAAATAATTAAGAAAAGCTGGTTCATACCCAGAGGTAAGAAAAGTAAAACAATGAAAACAAAACCTGATCTGGAGTTAAACAGCAAATGAATTTTTCCTTTTTGTTGTATGATTCTGTATGTAAACACACAGAACTCTCTTATGATTAGATGTCATTTATTTCCAGTCTCCCTGTTGAAAGATTAACTCCACACTTGCTTCTTAATACATACATCTTAAGAAAGAAACCCATCCATCTGTAAACCATGTATTGCTCTGTTTAAGAGTGACATATTGATTGCCATTGACAATGTGAAACCCATCAGCAGTTTAATCCATTTTACCAAGGCATTTGATGAAATAGATGATAAACAGCTTTTGAAAATAGTTTGACTAGTTTGCTGAAAGGGGTTTGTGCTCAGTGTATGTTGCCTTACAAAGGTGCTATATCTATAACTCAGTATGTTATTTCATCACAAAGCTTTTCCTTTTATTATCAGGAGAATGAATCTCTAAGGCAAGCTTCACTTACATTAACAATATGTGCTTAGGAAAGATTCCCATGGCAATAGGAAAGAAAACTCTCATTTTTTAGGAATAAAGTTAGAACTTTTTTGGCAAATATGCCTTGCCTTTGAGAGAATTTTCACCGAATCACTGAGCTAACCTGATGCAAGACTCTAGTGGAGACACAGCATGGGGGTTTTCACCTCCCAAGTATGGCACTTTCTACTTCAGTTTAAAGGTCCTGTGTCTACTTCTTGTCCCCCTTGACCAGTCCCACCAGAAAATGGAAGGAAAAACCAAACCCCAGTGTAATAAAGCAGTAACACCAGACAGAAGAGGAACTGTCTTTTCTTCTCTGTAAGTTTCTATTAATTAACACAAATGCAGTATTTTATCCTGTTAGAATTGTTTCAGTCCAAATAGAATTCCTGCTTATGCTTATTATGCAAGTTGGCACTGATCTTTCTTATGGGGTTTGGCTTCATTTGTTTGCTATCTGAGTATGGTCTGCAATTGGCCTGTTTTGAATCTGAGCCATGAAACTGATTCATGTCCAGCAGATCTGGAGCTGCCAGGCCACACTTGTAACAATACCTTGCTATACCTCAGGAAACAGAATGCAGATGTGGGCAGGGCATAACAGAGTTTGGTTTGAAAATGAATTTTAATTTTTTCCCCTTCAGTATTTTCTTTGTTTCCTTGTTCATCATATCACTTAAAGAATGTATTTTACTGACACTCCAATAGTTTTCTCTCAACTTGATTTTAACATCACAAAGACTGCAGAGTGTTGCTCTTGATTGTGTTAATTTTATCTGAGAGCTGCCCATAAAATAAAATGTGGTTGCTCTTACCAGTGGTTCCTATAACTGCAAGCATCTGACCACTTCTCACTTTTAGACTCAGATTTTGGATTACTGTCACGTGGGAACGAGGATCCGATTTCCAGGTCCAGGGCATTTTCATCTGAGCGAGGTTCTCATACCAGGGAATCTGGGATGCTGTGTTAACCTAACCAAGAAGGAAACAAGTCCCTTCAATTCAAGCAAGAAACTATTTAACAGCAAATACCTTCAAAGTTACAATGTTACAAGCAAAGCATATATTAAAATATTGTTGTTCATCTTCAGAAATACCTAAAAGGAAGTTCTTTTGAAGCCATCTATGCTTTCATGCCTTTCTTCTTCTGTTAATCACTAAAACTCTGTGTCCTTTGTTACTTCAGTATTTTATTACTATTGTTCATTTTAAATGTTTCAAACTTTAGATATAATTAGAAATTCAAGGAAACTGAAAATTGTGAAATCTTATAATCTTATTCAGATGCCATGGTGAGGATGAGATGAAATATTTCACTGGTTCATTGAAATCCTCTTTGTTAGTCATCTCTTTTTCCCCTTCCACATACTCGTTCTTGCCAGCAAGGGCTCCTTTCATCCTTAGCTGAATAGAAAGCCCCTGTGCTCCAGCCCTCAGAGGATTCATTTTGCTCAAGACTGAAACAAAGCAGGGCCTAGAAACAGGTCTCTATTCCTGTCTTATCCCTTAACTTTACTAGATATATTTACAATACAGGGGTTAGTCTGCTGTCAATATTGCAGCCAAGAGTGTGATTCTGCTCACAAACTGACTGTGCAACAGTTGTGTGATCTTTATCAACTTTATTTGTCATTTTAAATGGTCTGGGTATAGAAACAGGCATTGCTGGATATGCTTCCTGCTGAAGGGAGGTGTATAAATGACTATTTTTACCTGGTAGTTGAGTTCTTTGACCTCCAGAACATTTGATTTTCCACTGTATGCAAAATAAAGACTGTTATCTTCTTCAGGGTGAAAAATACTATCCCGGGTCTTGGTCTGGAAAAGTTGTTAGGTGGATTACAACAGTTAATTACAATAACTAAAGTGATGCTAAAGTCTGAGTTCAGAAAAGATGAAGCACAAGGGGAAATGTATTTATGGGATGTAGCAGTATTATTGATGAGTTACTGTAGTGCAAAAGTCTGAAGAGTTGAAATGACTTATCAGTTCACACTCACTCAGTGTAAAAAGTACTTTGTTCTAGTGACGTGTGTGAGGGCCAAACCAAACGTGCTGTACTGTGCTCTTCTAGTTGCTTTCAGATTAAAGGGGAAAACTTTGAAAATGGAGATAAATGTCATGTCACTACAAAGAGATTAGACTTTTTTTGAGGAAAAACGATGTACTACTTCAGCAGTATTAGTCTACTGAATCAAAATGGTGCATATTACTGAATAATTCAGTATTAGTCTACTGAATCAAAATCAATATTGTAAGTGATGCATTTTGGCAGCTAAAAATGAAGGTTCACTGGAAGCATGTCCGTTATTGAATTCCACATGGACTTGTTTCCTTGGAGGCTTTATGAACAAATAAAACACAGCCACTAGTGCAGTCTCTTTCTTCTGTTTTTTAAATTCACCATTTATCAGCTGGAACTTCATGTTCTGAGGTATCAGTTAAAATAACAAGAGCCTACTTGGCCCTTTTGCATAGAGCTGCAATGACAAAGTCCTAGCTTTGGGTTGAGCTGTGTGTGCATGCCTGCAGTTTTCCTTCCAGCCAGCCATATCTCTCCCACAGCTCTGTGCTTTTCCTGCTTGTCAGACTCCAACCCTAGCCAAGGCAAATGTACCTGTTCCCTGTGTACAGACCCTGCCCGTGCCTGTGGTGTCTTTGGCAGAGGATGACCATGATCTTTGCGTGCACCTCCTGCCCTCGCAGCAAACAAGGCTGATTATTTTTTTCAGTAGAAATCAACATCACACCAAGCAGCTGGAGAAGCCACAGGAAAGCCTTCCAAACTACCCCTACTGCCAAAGCACTCTGAGCCCTTCCTTATGCTGAACCTAATTTTTGAAAACAGGTGCTCCCCAGCAAACGTGGGGATCCAGACTGAAGGCTTTCCTGGGAAAGCCAGTCCAGGATACGCTCCCATGCACACATTTGGAGACCCTCCCTCAGCTCCACCACGGTGGCCCCTGAGCAGAGCTTGCATGGCACCAGCGTTATGCCCAGTGTGCTGCGATGTGCCTGCTTTCTGCTCCGCGGTTCGGAGCGGGAGCACCTCGGGGCTCACTGGCTGTGCCAGCCCGCTGCCAGGATGGATGGCTGCCTGCCTCTCCCCGCAGGATGGATGGCTGCCTGCCTCTCCCCGCTCCTGGCAGGATGGATGGCTGCCTGCCTCTCCCCGCTCCTGGCAGGATGGGTGCCTGCCTCTCCCCGCTCCCGGCAGCCGCGGGCCAGCTGAGCCCCTCGGGTCCCTCCCCATTCCACGCGGCTCTCACTCACAGCCGAGCCCTCGCACATCACCTGGCTCCAGCTGGCATCGTCCAGAGAGACATTTTCAGTAGTTTCCTTCATGATGGTGGTGGTGGTGGAAGGTGTGGTTCCCCGCAGTGGTTTGACTGTCGTCTCTGGGAAAGCTGTGGAAATCTTTCTCCTGTTGGTTTGGAAAGCAGTCCTTTCCAGGCACCCTCACCGCAGCCCCATTTCTCCTGGCGTGCTGCGTCTCTGCAGCTGGCATGACCCCGTGGACAGGGAAATATTCCCCTCCTCTGGGACACTAATAGCTCAGGCTAAAGGTACATCAGATAGCGGCTTCAGCTAATCACTGATCAGTTCTTCTCCTGAAAAAGAAAGAACAGGCAGCCCCTCTGTTTTCTTTGAGGCGGCAGGTGCCGGGGGCACCGACCTGCTGACCCCGGAGAGCGGGAGCTGCCCCTGCGCGGTGCCGGGGGAGGCATGGTGCGGTGGCGGCAGTGACAGTGGCGGCGGCAGTGGCAGGCGCCGGGCCAGCGGCGTGAGGGACGCAGGGAGGCTGCGGAGCCCCGGCCCCGAGGATGTCGGGCAGAGCGTCTCCCACCCTGGAGAAGAGCGGCAGCATCGGGCACGCAGGCAACGGGATGGCTGTGGGGCAACTCCCCAACAGCATCAGCGTCCAGGGTGTCTCCTACACCATCAGGTAGGGCTGACAGGGCGGTGTGGAGGGTCCCTGCTGCGGCGCCGGGGGCTGCGGGAGCGGGGCTGGCCCTGTGGGCCGTGGGTTGGGCCGCAGCCCAGTCCGGCCGGAGCCATGGTGCCGGGTCTCCCTCATGGTGCCGAGCCCCCTTCCCCTTCATGATGCTGGGCCCCCTTCATGGCGCCTCAGGGCTGAGCCTCCGGAGCCCCACCGCATCCCCTTCACGCCTCTCGGAAGGACGTGCTTTAGTGATTTCCAAAAGTGCCCTTTCCCAGTGCCTTTCTTGCCAGGGGGATAACACGAGGCCCTAAGGAAAGGGACGGGTGGATTAACCCTGGCAAACATCATCAGCAAATAAAGCCACAGTTCATGGTTGCCCTTTTGGTTGTAGTCCAAAAGTTTTTTAGCAATCATTTTGAAAAACGTGCTCAGATCTCATTTTATCTTCCAGGTAATGCCAAAGTTGAAGCCTTAGGAGGGGAAAGGACAAGGGGGAAAGTACTTTAATTTTTATTTTCCCATATTTTAAAGTACTTGCAGCTCCCATCCCACATGCAAGTAGCCATGAACCATTCACTTGCTTTATGCAAAATTTTTACATATTCTCTCTCTAATTGTTTTATTGGTGTTTGTTTTCCAAGAGAGCGTGTTGGCCCCTGGTGGAACTTTTCATTATATTGTAAAAAATGGACCCGGCAAATACTTAAGGATGTTTCATTTCACATAGAAAGTGGCCAGATTATGGGGATCTTAGGAAATTCTGGTAAGTTGTTCCAGTACTTTAAACAAAATAAGATCACAGTTAATACTGGTGACTTCCATAGTGACATGAATGTGACTGAGGTCTGTGTTTTAAATGAAGAAATTGTGGCTGATTTTAACTTCTGCTTTGTAAAAATGGTGCTTGGTTTTCAGAGTTCAGTCTTCTGTCATCTAACTAACAATTATAACTTCAATAGCAGACAAGATTACTTCAAAACTCAAATGTTTCGCTGCAGAGTGTGAATTTTTTATTATTTAAATGCTAATTTGTATTCCAATTTTCCTATTTAGTTTCCCTGAATTAGCTGCATTTGCAGGCCCTATTAATTTAAAGTTATTGAGGAAAAAATCCAACTTTGTACTTTTTGGGTGTGTCCATTCAAGTCAGGCTACCACTCTTGGAATCATAAAATTCATCTCAGCACATGATTAATTTCTTTTGTTTGAAAGGATCTGGGAAAACAACACTTCTGGATGCAATATCAGGCAGACTGGGACATAAAGACAACTTCTTTGGTGAAGTGTATGTGAATGGGCATCAGCTGAAGAGGGAGCAGTTCAGAGATTGCTTCTCTTACGTGCCACAGGTTGATTTCTACATTTATCTTTTGTGTACTGTGCTTCCTTTTGTGTAAAAAGAAGTTGCTAGTGTAATGGAGTAGTGTAATGTGAATGTGATTTTACTAGGAAATTTGGGACAGATCAGTTAATAAGCTGTATGAATGATTAGGCTTGCATGAAGAGGGACAAAATATTAATTACTACAGAACTAACTCCTTCTTCCTCTTCACTTTTTTTTCAGAATGACACTTTGTTAAGCTTTCTCACTGTACAGGAGTCTTTGACCTACACAGCTTTACTAACTCTTAAGAAATGCTCCAACAGCTCCATCAAAAAGAAGGTTTGTATTTTACAGTCTTCCACCAGAAAGTCATACAGGATGTCATGTAGTGTTTTCACCTGCAGCACTTTCCATCCATGGCTGTGTTTTATGTTTATGAGGTTTTGTTATCCTCATTCTTCAAATGGGTAGAAATGCCCCTGCTGAGGGGTAGAACACAAGCTCTCTGGTGCTCCCACCTCTCCAAGGGGCTTGTGCTGGTGCCCCAGGACACCCCCATTATGCTGGGACAGAACTCCCACTGCAAGCTGAAGCAGTTACCACTGCAGGAGATGCTGATCTTGCTATTGAGGTCAGTTCCCCCTCCTCCCAGAAGAACCTCAGTTCTCTGGGGTATTTTCGCCCATGTGTGCTGGAGTTCTCATGGACAGCACTACTGATTTTGGCACCACTCTGTCTCCTGTGGGATATCTCTCACTAACCACAACAGGTCAAAAAAGCACTGGTCTGCTAAGCCTCCTACAAGCTACTTTCTTGATGAAATTCAGATTTACTTAAAGGGCTCTTTTTGAATTCTATTGAAAGAAAAATTGGATATTCCTGACCCGAGGGTCCTCTTTCTGTCTTCTCTCTGCCCCAGTTTTCCACTCAGTACTTTATACTTTCCCAGAATTGATGTGTGTCCTGCTCCCTGATTTTGGAAGCCAGAGCACATTATGTTCCATAACTTCTAGTCACCTCTGGACTCTTGATCTCTTAATGTCAAGCGAAGCTAAAATTGACTCATTTCAGAATACACTGAAATAAAATTTAAAAAAATAATAATTTAAATAATGTATTAAAATAATCAAATAGAAATTAGGTTCGATACTGTCCAACTAGAATGGATGCATGCAGGATATTGGTGAAGCTGTAACTTATAATTATGTCCTTTTTTCTTTTTTTTCTGTTTTTTTTTTTTTTTTTTTTTTTGCCATTGCACACAGGTATCCTTTGTGGATTATCTCTTAGTGCTTTGAAATTGCAATTATTTTTTAGGTGGATGCAGTTATGACTGAGCTGAGTCTCGGCCACGTTGCTGACAAAATAATTGGAAACCGCAATGTCGTAGGAATTTCTGGGGGCGAGAGGCGTCGGGTATCAGTTGCAGCCCAGCTTTTACAAGATCCCAGTAAGTACCCCTGCATGGATTTTCAAAATAAAGCAAGGCTGTGTCACTGTGCTCCTACCACAGGCCCCTGTAAACCACTTGAAAATACAAAAGCATTTGCATTCTTTAATTCAGCAGAAGCACGTCTGGTGATGACAGGAAAGAATAAGCAGTTACTGAGATCAGCCAATGATCTCTTAGTTGATCTTGGAAAGCAGACAAATTAAAAATCTTAAGGACTGAACATAGGTTTAGACTTGGATTTATCCATTTTAAGTCTTTCTGGGTTCACCCTTCCCAAATGTTGCCCGTGGCCCTTTTATTTATCATTTTTGAGTACATTAGAGCCATACATGTGCAAGCACTGAGCCTTGTGGAGTAGCTGCCCTTCATCTGTGTATGTGTGAGTGCCATGTGTATTCCAGTGTCAAAAAAATTCCAGTGGAAGGAAATCAAAGCTGAGTAACTATGGAAGGATTATCCATGGGAAAAATTTTGTCAGTTTTGAGAGAGTTTCTTGAAGGTGCCAGAATCTCACGGAGTGAATGTACAGCACGTATTTATTGGATGCTGGAGTCCTTGTAGCCATGTGGATGTGCTACAGCTGCATATTAGGCAGGAAGGAGCTGAAACAGCACGAGGTACATATCTGCTACTGGTGACTGCTGGGGTGTGGTTGCTGCTCAGGAGCTCACTAAACTCTACAGTAAACACTATAGTAATTCTGTGTAGATAAACCTGGAGTGAAAACTCTCCTCCCCTCGTACCCTGACCAAGGTTGGACTGCCCTCTTCTGTGCTATGTGTCATCTCTATAAAAATAATGGATTTGATGATAAGTTTTCCTCTTTCATGAGCAGTAAAATAATGAAGAAAAGGCAGTAACATCTGCTTCAATCTATGGAATTGCATCTGCTGTGTTTTAACAATTCTTGGTTTGTTCATAACAAATTCTATTTGTATATAAATATTTAATTCAGAACACATAACTCCTAGCTAATTTTGTTGCTTATGTTTACAATTTTGTAAATGCTGAAATTTATCATTATTGTTCTTGAAAGCAGATGTATGCATCAAAACTATCTTGGTAATTTTCAGATTTCACATGAATTTAAAAGAAGTGTTATGCTCTGAAGTATTTTTTAATGTCCTTATTCCTAGTCATTGAAACAGAACCACTGAAACTAAATAAAACTGAAAGATCCTGTCATGGCAATATCTGTGTATACCCTGCTTTATGTGTGGAACTTCACCTACAAAGTAATTTCTATGTTATTTGCCAAATTAGCTTTAAGGGCAGAAGCTATGCCATTTGCTCCTCATTTACCTGAATTTTAAAGCTATTCCTTGTCATTTGACAGAGGTCATGCTACTTGATGAGCCAACCACAGGGCTGGACTGCCTGACTGCAAACCAGCTTGTCTTGCTTCTCTCAGAGCTTGCCCACAGAGACAGGATTGTGATCCTTACAATCCATCAGCCTCGCTCAGAACTTTTCAAGGTAGATGATACCTACTCACTATTGGCTTTTCCACCTGACCTTTTAGTACTTAGGTTCTTTTCTGGATGGAAGTACCAGACCCACTATAGCTGCCTCTTTTCCCTTCCTTTGCTTAATTAGAGGCTTCTCTTGAACTTTGCAGCTCTGGCCTTGACCCAGTCTCAGGGCACTTAGCACACGTTGCCTTGTGAATAGTGTGGAGTCTGGCTGTGTGCGTAACACTTGTGTTATGCAACTGCCCAAACCAGAACCAGTGGGAGAAGTCATGGCAAGGCATGTGGGTGCACCTTGGTTGTGTGGTGGGGCAGTCCTGCCATGCAGGGTTTGTGCTGGGGAGAGCGTGTCTCTCTTCCCATTACTGTTTCTCACTTTGCTCTTATCCACCACCTGCCACATGAATGCAAAACTCCTCTGCCCTGGCTGACTGAATGGAGTGTAAATGGTTGTGGAGCCAGAGGGGAGCAACAGTGTTTTTCTGGACTGAAAGCAGCCCTGGTGTCTTGAGAACATGGATTGATTATAGCTGGTGGGAATCTTATCCTGACAAATGTTCACTTGAGAGCAGTGCTGTTAGAGTCCTTAAGCACTTCAGGATAATCTTGCCAACAATTTGGGGGTTTTACAGAATGGGGCTATCGAGCACCAAAGGGGTCAGTCAGTAAGTGAAGGTGCATTAGGAGTGAAGTCAGAAAGCCAGATCTCTTTTTGTGGATTACCTCTGTATGCTGTTGTCATTGACAGTTTGGAGAACCACTAGAGCTTAAAGATATGTCATTTTGCATAACCACCAGTGAGAGGAGTGAAAGAAAGGACAAATGTCTTTTGGGAGAAATACAGTAAGGAAGTTTGAATGTGTCAAAACTATTTTTCCCATCAAAGCATTTCTATTACAAGACAGTAGCTGGACTCAAGAATGAATGCACTCCTGATCTGATCACTGTGGTGACTGGTGACAGGACCTGAGGGAATAGCCTGAAATGTGACAGGGGAGGTTTAGGTTGGATCTTAGGAAAAGATTTTACACAGAGGGTGGTTGGGAACTGGCTCCCCAGGGGAGTGGTCACAGCACCAAGTCTGACAGAGTTCAAGAAGCTTTTGGACAATGCTCTCAGGCCCATGGTGTGATTCTTGGGTGTCTTATGCAGGGCCAGGAGTTGGACTCGAGATGATCCTGATGGGTTCCTTCCAAGTCAGCATATTCTGTGATTCTTAGTACATACTGCTAATATATTCATTTTCCCCCAACAGTTATTTGATAAAATAGCCATCATGAGCTTTGGAGAAATGGTTTTCTGTGGGAACCCTGTGGAAATGATCTCATTTTTCAGTGACTGTGGCTATTCTTGTCCTGAACAATCAAACCCTTTTGACTTCTATGGTAAGTTTGTCTAAGTTGTTTTGGTAAAACAATTTGTTTTTTTCCCAAAGTTAAAGTTTTTCCAGAGATAGAAATGTATTTGAATTCTGCTCCAACTTTTTAATTGTTTTCAGCTCAGAGAGGGGGCTGCTCCCATGTCATTCCTAATGACTCCATCAAATAGCCATATTTGCAGTAAGGGAGTAAACTACCGCTAAAAAAAGAATCTCAGCTTCATGAAACCTGTGGATTCCTGATGGCATTTTGTTATGGCTGTGCACTGGATGTTGGAAAATTATTTTGATTCCAAAATTGTGGAAAATCTCCTGCTCCTTCAGACTCTGTGATGCCAAGCAACTTTAAAGTGTTGTGTGGAGGGAAGCATGTAGAATAAACACGGGATGACTTGAGGCATCAATTTCCAGCAATTCTAAGTTTGAGGTTTCTGAAAGTTTTGGGAAGTTGCTAATACCAGGGTGGACAACTGGAACAGAATGGGTGCTTCAGGACATGATGATGGCAAGATGATTATAGCTGTTGGCATAAGCTGGAGAGTATTGCTTTACCAATTCAGGGTGAAAAAAAGGGTCAGCAGGAGACTTTGGAAATGAGACTTGGTTTTGCTGCAGGACATCCATGTCTCATCCATACAGGCACAGGTTTGAGGAGAATGTGGATGTGTTTGTATGAGTACAGGTATGCAGCCATGTACATAACTCCATTTAAATCCATCATGTTAGGTTAATTTCTGGCAGTACTAGCTGAGCACTAACCAGAGAATTTGGCCAATTCAAAAGCTGCATTCAGAGCAGGCAGTGTTTTCCTATTGTCTGCATGGCATTCTTAACTCAGTGAGAAGAGAGGATGGTTGTTGACATGAAGCTGGAATGGGATAAAGCTGAAAATACAGGTATGACAGTGAGGATAATTTTGCCTTCATGAATTTGAATAGTCTTGAAAAGCATAGATGATTTGAGATTTAGACCCACTTTTAAAAAAGCTTGGTAAAGAAGTACTGCATTCTTCAAATGTCAACCTTTGAATGTGACAAGAAAGGAAAAAAATACAGATTAGAGCAAAGAATCATCAGAATATTTAGTCTTTTGAAAATTGGTAGTTTATGGTTTTTTTTGTGTGATTTGATGTGAATGAAGGGACAGATTCTGATATCATTTACACCAGCAACAGAGGAAAATATATCCTATGTATTGAGTGTGGATTATATTGCTGAACTGGCACGTTTGTCAAAAGTACTAATGCATGGTAGGTGTTAGTTGGTTGGTCTAGTTAGTAGTCAGTGTTTCAATTCTTTTATAGCACATCCAGTTGCCATTTATTTCCTGTGTGACTTCCAGCAAGTCACACTGGCCAAGTTTCAGAAAGTGTTTCTGCATTTCAGATGTTCACATTTGTAAAAGCAAATTCATTTTGGATGTGTTTACCATTAAAGACAATTCTGCTGAATTCCAGCTTTTGAACACCAGGGAACTATTCATAAACCTAATTCAGATTTTGAGGAAACTTAAGAATCTTGGACAAGACCTCTTTTTTTTGAATTTGCATTTTGAAGTTGAACAGAGCATTGCAAAACTGAAATCTAAGGATGAGAGAAACCTTAGGAATAAATATCTGATGAAGACCTCTTAGCAGATGTAGAAGAGTAATATAAAATTGGGCAAGAACAAATATTGCTGAGAACAACAATCCAGTTTTCAAAACCTTGGCTAATTCATTGCTGTTAGGAAAAAGGGAAATTTCTAAGGCTTTGTAGCACTATTACTGAATCTGTGTGACTTGTAAAAATGGAACACACAAATTTCCCATCTGCCAGCAAAAGAATTGCTGGTGCCAGGAGTATGTTTAGGTGGGCTTATTAGAAAGGAACATTAACTCTGTGAAATAGTTACCTTTCCTGAGTTCCATGGCAGTCAGTATTACTGCCTTCAGTTTGGGCTGAGCCTGGTAGGGGAATTTGGCCAGCTGAACATCCTCTAACTTCACATTAAAAGTATGTCTGCAAAGGAGGTAGGTGAAACCCGTGAACAATGCATTAGCAGCTCAAGGAGAGAAGAGCAATGTTTCTACAGTGTGAGTTCACACTAAGCAAAAAATGAAGCTCCATAGTTAGGGAGGAGTGGGCAGAGGACAAGGGGGAGCCGTGGGAGCCACATCTGAGCATTTGCCTGAAAACCTGAGAAATATATGACCACATCAGTCATCTCTTCATCTTCAGGAATCTTCATCCTCTGGTGCTTTGTCTTGCTCTCTACAACTCTGTTCTGTGCAAGGAGAGTGCTAAAGGTCTGAGCAGCACAGTGCTTGGGCCTTGCATTTCCAGATTAAGGACCTGAACTGCAGGGTCCTACAGAGGTCAGAAACCACAGATTTCTTGTGGCTGCAGTTAATTAATTCCTACTGCATCTTAACAGAAGGGAAAGAGAAGCCTTGAATACTTTAAATTGATCTTTTCATCTTTGCATATTTTAGAATGGATACAAGAAGAAGTTAGTTGCACAGGGAAAAAGGTATGAAGGGAAGGTGATGTGGATATAGAGTAAAAGCTTTGTCATTTTACAGTGGATCTGACATCTGTGGACACCCGAAGCAAGGAACACGAACTTGAAACCTACAGTAGAGTTCAGGAATTTGTATCAGCCTATAGAAACTCAGAGATCTTTAGCAAAGTACTGGCAGCCAATGAAAAAACAAAGTACATGAAGGACCTGCCACCAATACCATTCAAAAACAAAGACTCACCCAGTGGCTTTGAGCAAATACTGATTCTTTTACGGTAAGACTTCCCCTGCCCCCCTTTTTAAAGCAAATATTTTTTCCTTCTCCACTAATCTTTGAGGTTTCCCCTCCATGTATAGATGCACTTCCTTGGTTATTTGATCTCCCACTGTACTTGTCCCTTGTCTTTTTTAATATATTAGCTCTTTGTGGGCACCGTGTGTCTAAGATTTGTTCAAAGCTGAATACCCTACCAACCTGTGTTCAGCTGTAGCTAGCAAGCCTTTTATTGCTGTTTTGTTTCAGGAGAACAACAAGAAATCTCTCCAGAGATAAGATAGGCATCATCATGCGCCTCCTGCAGAACCTGCTGTTCGGCTTGTTTGTAGCCGTTTTCCTTCTTAGGCTCAGGAATGACCTGACCCAGGGAGCCGTGCAGGACCGTGTGGGGCTTGTCTACCAGTGTGTGAGTGCCCCCCCCTACACAGGGATGCTCAATGCTGTGGCCCTGTGTGAGTGTCTGTCTGTCCTGTCCTACGTGCAGCAGCAGGTGCTGCTGCCACTCTGCCTTAAATAAGAAAAACTCTTTATTGAAGATTGTAATTTAAAGGATCTTCACTGGTCTTAGGTAATGTCAGAGTTGATACAGAAGCACAAAATTCAATGGAATTTAAGGGAATATGCCCTCATCCCTGCCTTTCTTTTTTATAGCTGGCCTGTCTATGAAGGCTTTATTCTAAACTGTGCAAAAGATTTCCCTGTGTGTAGCACTTTATAGGCAAGACAAAGTCTAGGTCTAGCTAATACCTAAGCGAGCTCAAAACCAGACATGTGGAAAAGATGGAAATACAAACCAACTTTGACAGCAATTAAGCATAATTGGATTTATGAGTATTATGTGATAATTACATTTTTTTAAAGGATTTTTCTCCTACAGGTGCCATACTGAAAGCAACAGTAATTTCTTTTTACAGCCCTAAAACTGTTTTGCTCATGTAGAGACCATACATTGCTGTCATCAGCTTGAAATCAGAGTACCTCAATAAATTGACCAGTGACAGAACTTTTCTCATGTCCTTAATTTGTGTATGCAAAAAAAGAAGGCTGTCCTGCATGCTGATAAGTTAGGCCTCTTTCATTAAACCTACCAATGTTTGCAATCTGCAGGGAGCATACTTTGCATTTACAGTGAGGGAAAAAGGGATCAGAGTAGTTTATGCAAAATGTTTGTGATATATTCTCAAAGTTGTCCCTGTGCTTCAGATCATTTCTGCTAGCAACAAGCCTTGCTCTTTCTGTTTAATGATAATTTACTTCATTTCTTATATATTTAATTCAGTCCCAGCTCTACGTGCTATCAGTGACCAAGAAAGTAAAGATGGCCTGTATAAGAAATGGCAAATGCTTGTGGCTTATATAGTCCATTTCCTGCCCTTCAGTGTCATCAGTGTGGCCATTTTCAGCACCTTCATATACTGGTAAGCATTTGGACCATCTGTTGGGTTGTCTTTTTGTTTTTGTTACCAGTGTCAGTTAACATGTCAGCAAAAGGCCTCCTGGCATGGCTTCCTGCTGTTGTCTCTCAAAATGAATACACAGAAAGCATAAGGAAAGATGACACAAAATTAGCCCTTCTCTTTCAGGCAGAGCTGAAAACACATCCTCAGTAAATAAATTACCAGTTCTTTAGGTAACTTGCAAAGTTTTAATGGACCTGGGAGAGTTATCATACTTTTGTCATATTGAAAGCAGAAAGTGTCATTTTACATTGCATTTAGAAATACAGGAAATTAAAAAACCAAACAAACAAAACAAAAACCAAAGCAAAAAAAAAAAAAACAAAACAAAAAAAACCCCACAAAAACAAAAAAGAAAACCACCAAACAATTAAAAAAACCAAAGAAACCCGAACTAAATGAAAAAACCCCAAATTGAGGATGTCAGCTGTAGGCACATGACAGTAACAAAACTTTTATTTCCTGGGATGTTGGGGTTTAGCTACAGCATATGAAAGTGATGAAATCTGGATCCCTTTCTTATACCCTCCAGAGAAAAGGACAAATTTCTGTCCTTCAATCTTTTTCTTTTCTAATGTTGAGAGATGTCTAGTGCACCAAAGTTCATTTTAGTTTTCCTGGGACAGGTCCAATCATTTGGCAATCTGTAGTAAAATGTATACAAGTGATGAACAGGCTTTGTTTGTGTTGTGGATGCATGTTCTCTGATGACCTGTTCAAAAGTGATAAGTGGATACACCCTCATAAAAGAGCTGAAGTGCAGAAGAAGCCATTCTGCTGTAGCTGTGCATGTTAGTGCTCTTACTTTCCAGTAAGATGGATGGAAAATGGATAAAGTAGAACTACACTAAATTGACTTCTGAAGCAGAATTTCTGCTCAGGGAATTTTGTAGCAATTTTCCCCCATCTGGAAAATCTTAGAAAAAAAGATGACTATTCCCTTCTTCCTTCTGGTCCATAGTAGGCAATGAGGGGTTGTGCTCAATGTTTACTTAATTCTTTCCATTTGAAATCTCAATGAAAAGAGAACATCCCTGAGAGGAAGATTTCTTCTCTTCCAGGTGTGAGGACTTGCATGCATGGGCAAGTTGTTTTGTAGTTTGGTGTGGATATGAAAAGTAGCCTCCTTTATCCCCTTAGCTTCCTGGGCTTTTATTTCTCCAAGATATCAGTGCTATCTGCTTGAAACAGGGCTCCCTGAGAAGCCTTTTTTTCACAGATAGACAGAAAGAAATGACTGTTCCTTCCACTGAATGCTGTGCTGACCTTCTGTTTGTGACTGGTGCCAAGAGAAGAGCCATTTGGCAAGCAGCTGTCCAGGCTCCATGACTCTCAACTCCATAACTAACAGGGAATCGACATGGGCAGAGACTTTGCCCCTGTGTTTTGGTTGGCTCAAACACAACCAACAATAAATAGTAAGGCTCCAGTTAATGGATAATATTTACAGGTATTATCTTTCCAATATTGCAGTTGTTTGGAAGCCATCAGGGATGTGTCAAAGTGATTTCACAATGCTCTTAACCTTCAGGGCAAGCAGTTTCTGGATGAAATTTTGGCAGTTGTTATGCAGGACTGAACTTTATGGAATGAACTAACTTTTTGAGAGGCTTTGACAGCCTCTGGCATGTGTTCTTACAAGCCATTTCTTGTAGAGTTTGTGTTTGTGGAGGCAGCCAGTTGGGTCAGGCAGACCCAAACTCTGACCTGACCAGACACAAGGCAGGTTTGGCCAAGTTCAAAGAGGGCTTCTTTTGCAACCAACTGAAGGTCCTGTCTGTGCAGATTTTCCTAGCTGAAGATACCTCTGGGAAATCTTCTAACAGTTCACATTATGTTGTTATTCTGTTGCTGTAATATTCTCTATTTGGGCTGTTTCTTTCTTCTGTTCTATTCATACCCCAGATTAAGTAGCCTGTGTCTCCATACATCTGTGTAAAGTAGAGCAGCTCAGAGGTGATAGTTTTCTGGTAGGACTTTGGAAAACTCTTTCTTCTGCACCAATCTGTACTTAAAAGTTGTTAAATACCTGCTACCTCACTGAGTGTTTAATACTGGAAGGGTCAATGTTCATCCATCTATTTATAAAATATTCTGGTGTTACAAGAAACACTGCAGGAAAGCCTATGAGAAAATTGATACTTCTGTTTGAAGACCATATTTGAACATAGTGGATTTTAAAAAGACCCATAGGGTCTTGCACTGAGCAACAAAAAAAAGAAAATTAAATGTTGAATTTCTGCTTGTGAGCTAAGCAAAGCATGCAGTGTGCACCTAGTGTGAGGCAATTTTAGTATGAGGCATTTTGGAAAAAGAGTAATGTGTCACAGTGTAATAAAGGGTTTTGTCATCTGTCACATACACTATAAGGCTGAATTAAGTTTGTCAAGCGATTGCAGGCTTTTCTTAACTTTTTTATTTTGAGTATAGATTAAAAGGACTCTTTCCCTTGGGTTAACTAGGGGAAAACTGAGAACAGCATGTTGCATTAAAGAATTAGGAGTATGGGGGAAATTGCTTTGGTGTGAATTACATGGGTGGTAAATTCAATTAGTTTTTCTTTTAATTGAGTATATCCATGCTTATGTTTGCTTGCACATTATCAGAAGTGCAAAATCCCATCTGTTAATTACCTGCATAAAGATGTTCTTTAAATATGTGACTTACATGAATGACTCCCACTGCAAAGACTTTACAAGAAGCAGCAGGTTGGTTTAAGGAATAGAAAAGCCATGGTGATTGTCTTCGAAAAACCTGAGTTTCTACAAGAATTACATCTTTGCATAACCCTCTTCAATCTAGATGGAGAATACCTCATGTATCTGGACTTACATAGTGATAGTAAGTAATGTCCTTTGTGTTAAGATTCTAAACAATATACCAAGGATTAAGTCATAAACTCTTCACCTAATGAGCTATAACTGCAAAAAACCCAAATAGAAACAAAAGTAAAAGCTACTTTTCAAGTTTACTACCCAAACATTGTTTTTTAACTGTTCTTTTGCTCATCTTTGTACAGGACTATAGGATTGTATCCTGATGCTTCCAGATTTGGAATTTTCTTTGCTGCTGTCCTAGCTTCTCACATGATTGGTGAACTAATAACACTTGTTATACTTGGCATGGTTCAAGATCCAAATGTAGTCCAGAGTGGGATTGTGCTTCTTAACTCAGCTGGTGTCATAGTGGGAACGGGACTAGTAAGGTAGGAAAAAATCTTACTTTGTTACAGTGTTGCTGTTAACATTGATGTGGAAGAGTTTCTAGAACAGCTGGTTTTGCAGAAATCCAGTAATGCACAGGTAGCAATGAAAAAGCAAGAACAGCTGTGCTCCTTCAGAGGCAGAACTACTTAATCTTGTTGGGCCTTGTACTAAACACAAAACCAGACACTTAGTATCTTTAGATATCAACAAAGATACTGAAGATTTCCCCCAGTTTTTGCAAATACATTGAAGATAAAACTGAAAAATTAATATCTATCAGCTGATCTGAATTCTTTTATTGATGCTGACATGATGATGTGAAATGCTGTCCTCATTAAAGGAGCCTACGAAAAATCCCTGTTCCTATATCTCTTAGTAACTGCTGGAACTTACAACATTAAACACTGGTAATGCTGGTTTGAAAAAGTAGTTGCTCTCAAGTATGTTACCAGTATTATTATCCAGTTTAACCAGTAAACTTTGCAATCCCTTTTTCTACCGTACAGACTGAAATCTATAAAAATTATTGAGTAGTGCAGTAAATACACAGAAAAATCGTGATCCACTTGCTCTATTACTGTGTAAATAGATGGGTTTGTGTGTTACTTGTGTGAAGTTCGAACAGTTTCCCCCTTGTATGTGTCAATACTGAAATGACTGAGTTTTTTGAGGGACATACAGAATAAATGTGTAATTGTTAAAAGCAGTTCTCCTAAGATATTGAGCAAGTATGATATGTTTACCTGAGACCCTCCCAATGAAAATGAAATAAGCCTAACAACACATGGCGTTGTCCTCAAGAAAACCATCTGAATCTTCACAAAGTTGATGATGCTTTGTCTCTTTAAAGTAGATCTCAGCTCATATTTACAATATAAAGTTAGGTTAATGTCTAATTATTTAGTCCCTGCCTAATTTCAGGAAGATGTGTGTTTATAGTGAAAGACATTTATTCCTGCTATGGTAGTCTAATGCCTTAGTGATAACTTAAAAACATTAGAGTGGTTTCAAACCTTATTTTACAGCACAGACTTTGCTCATTTATATTATAAATCTTTTTGATTGATCTTCATAAGCACTGAAGGACATTAAAAATAGCATTGAGACTTAGGCTGCTGGGTTTTTTGCCTGTTATTTTTGTTGTTGTTGTTGAATTATAAGTCTTGAAGTATGTTAGATGCTGAAATTGCCCTATTTTTGCTTCATTTTTGCTTTGTTATTACTGGGGCAATGAATTCCTATTCAGTATTACTTGGTTTTGAAGATGGAGGGAGGGATGATGGTTTCTTACTTGGAAAGCAAGTCATTTTTGCAAGTAAGGTTTATATTGGGTCTTGTCATTTTCAGTTTATCACTGCCATGTGAACAGCAAACAACCATAGAATTCTTTGTGACTGTTCATAAACAAGTCAGGGCTGAATGTTGTGACACTGTACCAAAGTCAGAGACAGCCTTCATGGTTGTCTCATCATTTAGCCCTAAAATTGGACTTTGTGTTTGAAAACCTTACAGGTAGAGACAAAAATTGCTTTTGTCACAGGTTACAAACAATGAGACCTTATTTTAATTTGGGGTCACTTAGTATGTAGCAAAAGCCAGCTTAACTTCTCTGTTTCTTTAAGGACCATTGAAGAAATGCCAAAACCTTTGAAACTACTCAGTTTTCTTACATTTCAAAGATACAGCAGCGAAATCCTTGTAGTCAATGAATTTTATGGCTTAAACTTCACATGTGGTAAGTGTTAAAAAAAGTCCATTATAAATAATTTTAATGAGATGTTGATGCTTATTTTCCTTCTTTGTACATGTATCCTGATAAAATAAAGGTAACTTTTGAGTTGCTAAAAAGAACTTACTAATTAGTGAAGACTATGATGCCACATCATTAAGCTAGAGCAGAATTTGATTCTTTTGTTCCAGCCATTTTTCATTCTTCCAGTACTTCCATCTTCCTCTTTTTCACCTCTTATCCCCTCTTTGGAGGAATTTTGGAAGCTAAGTTTATTACAGTCTGGAATTATTTTTTTTGTGCAATATTCACAAATAGAACATCAAGAAAATGGCACAATCTAAGATCAAACATCAGTGGAGGGAGTATTGAGAGGTAACAGCTGACCAAGTATCTCCTCTTAATACTAGAGAGGCTTCAGTTCAAATGTGTTTCCATGATATTTACTGAGCAGCTTGGGTCTGTCAGGCTGTGCTTTGCTGCAAAACAAGAGAATCAGCCAGGGTGGCAGGGTTAGGAGCTAATACACATTAGTGGGGTAAAACTTACAGCTTGGAACCTACCCTAGGATATTTGGGGTGCTGTAGCCAGGTGTCTGTGCTCCTCTCTAAGGCTACATATTTTTATCTATTAATCTCTCCTGCACCTCTTTTTTACAAGATCAACAACAGTTAGAAAACAAATCCATGACTCTATTAGTACCAGTGAACACCTCATTTTTAATGTGCCCTTCAGACAGTCACCATTTCTTGCATTTTAGAACCCTCAACACATATGAACACAGTAAGTCTACCACATGGGGCATCTTTGGTTCTTGATGCCACTCCAGACAATGTGTCTGAAAAGCCATAAATCTTTGTTTGGCATGAACAAAAGAGAGAGCTCCTAGTGACCATTTGTTCTTGCCTTCAAAAAGTATGTCATGGATTAACTGCAGAAACACAGGGCTTGTCTGGTTTTTGTCCATGGTGATGAGAAATACTGCTGTGGGTATGGTTCTTCATGGAAGTGATGTCAGAAAGAGGTGTATTTAAGGCATGAGTAAGAGACTGGAGTCTGAGTTTTAATTTTACTGATTTACCTACTGAAGAAATTGTTTCTTTTGACAGGTGAAGGCAACAGTTCCACTGCAAATAATGCTGCATGTGTTCTCTCTCAAGGCGTCCGGTTCATTGAAGAGAACTATCCCGGGGCATTGTCCCGGTTCACAGCTGATTTCCTCATACTCTATGCTTTCATACCAGTACTTGCCATTATTGCAATTCTGTGCTTCAAATTAAGAGAGAATCACTGACTGACAATGAAAAGGTAGCAATTCCAACAGTCTCTAACAGTATACTTTTTAATATATTATGGTCGAAGGCTTATATTGTTGGATTTTAGATAGAATTTAAATGATTACACACATAAAAACACATTCATCTTCTCATGTTTGTTTTCACCTTGAAAACCAATGTTCTCTTAAGAGTGTGAATGACTCCTGATATTGGTATTCCCCATCCCTCTCTTCTGGTTGATTTCCAGATCAGCCATAATCAACAGTATTTCATGTTTTAAAGGGCTTTCTGATTTAATTTAGTCAGCTACTGCTGATAATTTTTAACAATGTAGCAATGGTGCTCTAATTTTTTCCCCACTATTTTATTTTTTAACCACTACTAGTAAATAGAGGGGTCCAACTGCTAGTAAATCTCATTTCTAGGATTGCATTTTCAGTCTTATGTCTTGTTTTGATACCATTTGAGGAATCCGTAGAGAGGAAAGAAACTAAATATGTGTAAAGACAGAATCAAGAACTCACTCCACTTTAATCTTATACACACTATGCAACTGATGAGTACAGGATCTTGAAGTAGTATCAAAGTTACCCAAGTTGGTTTTGCCTTGTAAATGATAGTAAATCAGTGAAGTCAGGTTATTTATATCAATTCTTTCTTCTCACTGTCAAGTTCTGGAAGCAGTTTATGAATTACAAGGAAAAAAATATGTTTGTTTAATAATGTTTTGGTTTTATTTAATAAAATGTCAGTTTAACTAGGGAAAAAGTATGAAATTTGTTTGTCAGAAGCAATGCTATTTTCATCTTTGGAAATTTTTCTCATGGGCCTTTCAAAACTGAAAACGTAACAGACACAGAATTCCTAACTTTTGTATCTTATTTTCATGTTCACATTTCTTCATGTGAAGAAATTAGTTTTTGCAGAGAGATAGATTTCTCCAAGGACGTAAGTATATTTGTATCTTAAAATTCTGTAATTATATAGCTAGTTTTATATGATAGTTTTGAGATGAGGCAGTTCATAACAAGGAATTTTAAATCCAATCCTCAAGGTAATACAGTGTTTCCACTTAAGTGTATTTTTCTGGTATCTTTATGTAAAATATTCTGAGATATAAATGTTGTATTCAGAAAAACATCTGGTGAACGAATATGTTAAAAATAACAAATAGCTTTAAATAGCTGGAAGGATACAGGTTAGTCTGTCTCTCCCATTTTTATGAGCATATAGGGTTGAGCTGGTTTGCCAAGTGACTGTTCAGACATTCACTCTCTGACAAGTCTGAGCTCTCAGGAGACACCTCTGGCTTTAATCTGGATTGGCTTGGGTATTCTCAGAACACTCAGTGCATCTCACACTAGTGAGGTGTGCATGGACAAAATCCCATTCCTGCTGAAGGCTGAATGTGAATCAATAATACTCTCAGCACTAACCAAGTATCTGTCAAATTAATTAGACTGACTTCCTAGCATTTGAATATATGACAGAAACATCCATCTTCTAAACTCTGTGTGACATTATACATTGCAAGAAGTAAGTCCTGTATTAAACTGTATGATTCTGTGACAGAGAGAATGCACACTTCTGAATTCAGGTCAAAGAAGGTTTTAACTCCACTTTATTCTGCCAGTTTTAGGGGTTTTTTATTAATTCAAATATGTCAAACAATTATGAAAGTATTTCTTAAACTTTGGTTTTGAACTACAAAAAGATGCCTAGCACACTACACAATTTCATATTCTGGGTGTGAAAACTTGTTTATATTTAAATATATGCTTAGGGTAGAAGTATTCAAAAGTAAATCAAATAATGTGTTATAAATTAGGTTGAACTGACTAATGTCAGTCTTCATACACAAACCCACCTGAGAGCAATCTAGAATTCCTTTCTCCCCACTTTTTAAAACTCTTTGCCAGTGCCAAGATAAATTAATTTGGACTGAGTGAATAAACAGCTCCTTTTATAAAAATAACAGGAATGCTCAATAAATACCAACTTCATAGTTTCAACTGCATCAGATGAAATTGCTAATGTAATGTAAAAATTATAAAAATAGTTTTGTAAATGGTGTTAAACCGAAGACAGAGCAGTTCTTCAATCGGAGTCAAAATCCATTTCTTTCCAGGATTTAGAGGCATTTCTTTTGTATTGTTCAAGTTCCTAAAAAGAAACATATATACATGTTAAGCTAATTTTCTCATTACTAAAAGTCTCCAGAAACTTCATGTATTTATTTGGCAAATGTCTGTATGTACAAACACTTTTCACTGCAGAGAAGGTGTAGTATATTTCTGTATTTAACAAAATTATCCTAAAAGTGCTATGAATTTTGCCACAATTGCTGTCATGTAGGGAGCTACATTTTGCTGTACTTTAGATCAGCAGAGTACTAGCAAGGTACACAAATGACCTCATATCAGTCAACTGGGAGCACTGAAGCTTATAGTAGGAATTTCTAGCACCATTACAAACAACAGTTTCCTCTGCTGAATTTTATGTAGGTGTGTGTACTGTCTGGAGTCATTTCTAAAGATTTTTTTCAGCAAAAAATCTTCATGCTAGCATTATGCTATGATTGTTCTGTGGGTGCAAGTGAAGGGGGCAGAGATCAGATTTACAAAGAAAAATAATTGCAATTTAAATGTGCTTTCAATGTGATCTGAATGCTTTAAACGTTATTAGTGCTAGCAACTTATCACAGATATCTCAACATTGGCATAAAGTGGGCTTACATTTTTTTTAAACCTTAATGCTTCTGTATTTCTGTGTTTGTAAATTCTTCATCTGTCAAATGGGGAAGATCACACCTAATCTCATAAAGGGATTGGGAAGAAAGACTTAACTGATGTTTGTGAGGCACTCAGATGAGATAACATTACCACACACTCTCAGAGAAAAAAAAAATTAATACTTTTGTGTTCATTGAAGTGTCTGAATGGCAGGTTGAAAAATCAGGTACATAAAGAATAAGGATGATGAAAAGAAATACTGAACAATTGAATTGAGACATCAGCAAAATAGTATATGATCATGTAATTAAAGACAATACTACAATGTCTACAAACAAGAAGGAAAAATTAAGATTGTAGGAAAAGACTTAATTGTTGCACTTCCTCTGTTCTGAGTGACTGATATGGCTTCAACTTTCCTTTTCATGCAGTTTCTTACTGGAAGTGCCCTCAATCTGGAACATGGTGAAAGCAACCAAGTACTGAAACACTCATTAAAAGTCTTAAGGACAAAAACTTTGGTAGAAAATTTAATAACAGTGCTCTAATAATGCTCTTTAATTTGGTTTAAAAATGAAGTCTTTTTTACCCATTTGGACATGCTTTCACGTGAAAACAAGAAAGCTTGTTCTTGGCAGCTAAGTAAATATTCTAAATAACTTCTTCTCTTACAAAGACTAGCACATGTCCTCCTGTGGAGAAAATGAAAGGTGATACTGCTGTTATGCAGATTAAGGTAGGGGCCTATTATATTTGTGGGACCAAGGCCTCATGGAACAGTATGAAATCTTCTGAGTGAGACTGAAATGGTCTCCTGAAGTTCAGCAATATGATCATGGCAGCAGAGTCTGCTGAAAGAATATGGCTCTCAGTCTGTTGGCCAGCACAGTCCCCATGTCAGCTGCAGATCTGCAGCTGTTGGTTGGGAGTTGATTAGGTTGCTGCAATTTTAGGGGAAATGCAACTATTCTTCCTTGTGAGATGCAGAATCTTCTTGTGTTTATGACTTGGTAAAGTCATAACAGTTAGTTAAGACTTAACAGTTAATCTCTGTTCATTAAGATCTGCTTCCATGACTTGTTAGCTGACACCAAATGGCTCCAGGCATCTCCTTTTTTCACGTCACCTCATGGCGTGAGGCTTCAGCTAGAACTGGCACCAATCCCTGAAGTAACAGCTCTGTGTAACAAGGACCAGTCACCGTGAACTTTGGCACTGCCATCATTTCTGAATCACATGAGTAGAAGGCTCTCCAGGTCATTGAGCTCAAGGCTGAGCTTTATCTGTTGCATCAATGAATGCAGCTGCAGTCAAATGTCCGGATCAAAAAGTCCAAGCACCTATTTTGAGCATTAGCAGTGAAGGCATATCATGAAACAAAGAAAAACCTTCAAAAAGACACCTTAGAGTAAGTCTGCCACTTACATCTGTGGCAGAAAGGAAAGAGAACAGATATTTCCGTGTGCCAGGCTCTCACTGCCACAAACATTTAGAAGGAACTAAGGAACAAGACTTTCATGCTCCTCATAGGTGCTCACTGATGCAGGTGTAGACATGTAGCTCTAATCAGAAACATTATTTTAAAAGATCTCACTCTTATTCAGGTTATGTGTATACCAAAAACCAAATTAAGGTGACCTGAAAGCATCAAAAGCCAAAAAGCTAACAGGGAATGGATAGAGGATGACAAGCTTGCCATGTGGTTTATGTATGAAGAATTGACCAAAACCTAGACATTGAAGGCCTAATAACTATGCAGAATTTTTTTTTTTTTTTGAATCTTGAAAGCCCTGCAAAACCCACAAAATTCCAGTAATTCCTGGAGAAAATCTGCTAGTTAAGAACTACATTAGAGATATAACTTTCAGAAGGGTCCCTGGTGTTGTGTTCTCTCTCAGAGCTTAACTACAGGGAATGAAAAGCAGCAAACAATTCCAACAGCACTATTTAATATAAACCTGTGCTATGTATGTCTGTGGGGCAAGAACTAGGAAAAAAATTGTGAAGAGACATAGTTGAGAAAGAGAGATGTGCTCCATCTTGAAGGAAGGCACAGAGAGGAAAAGACAGCCTCAGAGGGCTTTCCAGAGCAAAAATGTAAAGAAAGAAATGTTAAGAAAGAAAGAAATGTCATAGTTAACTCTGAAAATATTAAGGAGCCAAAATAAGCTGGTCTGAAAGAAAACAGTTATGTCAGAATGTTAATGAGCTGGACTCTAAACTTCTACAGCCAAACAGCATCTCAGATAAATGCTGGCTAACAGTACCTTGGAGTCAGCCAGGGACTTTCTTGATTTTTTTTTTTTTAACTGTTTTCTTATTTTATACTCAAGAATTAGAATTCAATCTTTTACTCTACTAGAATGCAGGCAAACCCTTCAATCAAAATTACAAAGTTGGAAATGATTTATTTAAACTTTGTATTATTGCCACAGTTATCTCTAAATCTGTTATGGCATTATCGAGCAGTCCTGATGAGGCCTGAGTCAGTCAGCTATTGCTGGTTCCTCTATCAGATGCAGTGACAGGGCCTGTGTTTTGCTTCCCTTGCTGGCTTTGTGCTTTTTTTTATTTTGAAGCTTATCTTTGAGATAAATAAGCAAATAGGCTATCATCTGTCGTCCAAAGTAACATTAATTAACTGAAAGTAACCCAGAAAAATGATAACATGAAACCATTCACTGGCATCACATGATACTTCTAATTTTGCATTAGGTCCCATGATTTCATTAGCAACACCTTGCATATTGACCATCTTAAAATACTGGTCCTCCTATGCAATGGGTACCATGAGACACTATAAAGAATGTCAGGCACATGAGGAATTTAAAAAGTTGCTTAAAAATATGATTTTTGTGCTGCTTTCCAATGAACTGGAAAACTGAAGGACACTTCAAGAAACATGGCAACTAGAAAGTTCTTTTCTTTTAGATATGTATTTCTAGCTTGGTGCAATTCAAATTCTTAGTATAAAACATTTTAATCATTTTAATAATGTGCAAATAATCTTGTAAAAATTAAACTTCGTGATAAAAACTTAGGAAATAACTGCAGATAACAGAAGTAATTTTCTCTTTAATGCTCAAATTACTTGTAGTAGTCCAACAAAAAAAAGCTATAATGGTTTGCAATGCCCTTGAACAGATTAAGATTATAAAAGCCTGTCTCTTTTATTTAAAAACAGAAAATTAATAATTTCCTGTATGATTTAATCAATACATACCAGTGTCTTCTTTTGCAACACATTATTATGTAAAAATAACAAACCTAGTACACTATATAGTTATTTTGAGATATGTAGCTATACTCAGTATGGTTGTATTATAAATTCCAAAAGCAGTGTACTTTACAAATGTTAATGATTTCTAGGACTGCTCTTGATGTGACAGAAATTCAGAACTGACACCTACATTAACAGGATATTGCAGGTAATGTGCAGGTTCAAAGGCTGCAGGGGATTTTTGAAATTGCTTTATTCTTTGGATAAATCTTGGTTTGATTTTAACAGACCCATACCTATGAACACATCCATACTGATGAAAACTGTTCTAAACAGTGCTGCTACTCAGCTGATGTTATATACTGCTAGCTGTGAGGCAATCATTTCACCTTCACCTAGTCTGCCACAGAATTTTTCTATAAAATTAATTCCCCACTAATCTAGAGAAAGGCAGAAACACTTCAAAATTTTTAAGAAAAAATAGAAGACCCTTTCCCCATTAAAGGTCTTTCCTGGAATTCAGGGGTTAAGCCACTTGCCATCACTCTGTGGAACAATTCCCTTCACTCTATTTAAGATAAAATGTCCATAGCCTGCAAATTCAAGTTAGAAATGTTATCATCTCAGTACCTTTCCAGTTTAAATAAGTTTTGAAGGAGAAAGACAGAAGAGTTCCCACCACAGACCTTGATACTGCTTCCTATACTTTGTTAGTCAGCACTCAAATGAGAGTACAGAGTGAAGAAATGAGGAAATTACATCGAGAAGGCTTCAAAGTTTATTTTAGTGAGTTAATTTTAAAGTACAGTTCAAGGGAAAATTTGAATTATAATTTCTAAAAAATCTCAGAGCCAAAACTTTGAGATCGAACAATGGTCTACTGGCTTAGTATCTAACATTGGGGAAAAAACCTCACAATCAACTCCTAAGCTGAAATCTAAAGCTGAAATTATTTAAGGACAAAAAGGGGAGGTATGAGTATATACTATTAGTTCAGCAGTGCTGGTGGTTCTGGAATACCTGACTGTGAACAGCATTTAGAGAATTACCACACACCTGGTTTTTCTGAGCTCTCATGACATCAACTTCATACTCAGCATATTGGCTATCCTGTGCAGGGTCCTTGGTATCTTGTAAATCAGAGAAACTCTAAAAGGAGAAAAGACAAAACCCCAAATAATACAATTTATCTTCTTTTAATAAGAAAAAGCCACACTATAGAAATTAAAGTATTTGCTTTTAATACCAATATATTAAAAGCTTGCATTTATGGAACAATTTTGTGCTACAGGACACAGATTAGTTAAAGAAAAAACCTGTCAGTAAAATGAAGAAAAAATAAAAGCACAGCTAGATTCTAAAGGGCAGAAAATATTCTCATGTGGTGGCTGGTTATTATTCTTGGGCATCAAAATGAAAATAACCTTCCTGGTCCATGATGTTAGGGCACAGTTGAGGGTGCCCTTGATAACTATTTAATACTCATTATTAGAATTCAGTTCTGGTTATCAGAAGCATTACTTCAATAGCTGAGAAACTGATTGCTATCTTTGCCAAATATCTGCATTTTCACTTCCTAGCCTTGAGTAAACTATAACTTGAATTCCAAAGAAGCAAATACACTAATAGTAAGAAAAACTGTCACATGAGGAGGGGTTTTTAAATGTTGTCCTGCACATTTCTCCTTAATCATATCAAATGGAAAGTAGCAACAAGGCAATAATACCAGTGATGGAATAAAATAAAGCAGAATTCTACTTCCTAGGTGAGGCAATGGAAAACGAAGGTTACAATGCATAAAAATAGCTTCAAAGTTTAAAGCCTCCTGTGGAACCAAAACAGGAGACTGTGAATCTCTTTGGCAAATGTTTAAATCTTTAGACTGGTACACTGATGAACAGCCATGGAGCTTGCCAGATGAGAAGTGTATTCATTTCTCCAGCTGCTTCAGGGGGAGTTCAGGGGGTACTTGGAGGGGTGGGTGCAGGAGGAGATGTTTATTGTGTTTTTAAAGGCTATGAGGAAAAATAACATGAAAACTAACACTTCTCTATAGTTTCTAAGAAGTTTAGTCTTTATCTTGTTGGGGCATTTTATACTGAGAACAGCATCTTTTATAATTTCTAAATGTAGGAAGGTGACTGAACATGTAGGAGCACTACTACATACAAGCCTTTATCTTTCAAAAATCTATTAAAGAGAACTGCTAAGTGAGACTAAAATTCCAGTCAGTGCACTTGAAAGACAACAAGGAGCAGGGTTGTTGCTGCTGTTCTGTGAGAAAAGCAGCTGTATGCCTGGCATATCCATTCCCACCTTGGGAGGAAATGTTTTCTCAAATACTTTTTTCCATAGTTCCAAAGGCGTGTTGGCACGCATCTTTCCAAGATCACTGTCAGAGGCAGGTGGTGGTCCTGGGGATCACAGCACACATAAGACAAGTGTGTTGTCATAACAACATAAATCACAGAATAATTTTGCATAATGAACCATCTGATTTGTTATTTTACCTTCTACACTGACAAGCTGCAACAAGTTTGAAAAAAACCATTGATCTCCTACCATGAAATGGGCTGAGAAGTTTTGTATATTTTACAAACATTCTTTGAAAAAACCCTTTATCTCCTACCATGAAATAGGCTGAGAGGTTTTGTATATTTTATTTTCTTTCAGATCTAAGCTTATTGGTACTTTAATATTTTACATAGTCCAGAGACTTTATTAAACTACCTAACAAACCTGCACAAATAATTCTCAGTAATATACCGAATCATGATTTTAAAATCTATAAGCTATTTCCTTCAGTAATCTCTTAAAACTGATACTGATGTGCTGTAATTTATCTATTTGCTTAAAATGTTTTTCATGTTTTTTTAAAAGAATGAAGCAACAAACAATGAACAGGAAATGTTCTAACCTATTTGACTCATGGAATCCAGGCCTGCTGGTATAAAGAGAGGTTTGCTGGGATCCACTGATACAGACTTGCTAAACAGAAAAAAAGAAAATGTATCAAGTGACCATTTAGCAATCAACAAAAAAAACCCCCAAGATTATTCTAGCTAAGACTAGAGTCTTCCTGGGGTTTGCATATAAATCATGTAAATAAAATAATGCTCAATTCCAGTGGCAACCTCATTTTTCATTTATCAGTTTGAGGATCAAAACTGAGGAGTTATCACTGTTCGTAGCAGAGATAGGCAGCTAAGTCACAGAAGTCCAAGTCCATTAGCAAAATTCTTTCAGAGATAATATTTTAAAAAAAGTTATTATGATTAAAATGTTTTTATTAAGTAATTTTATGTTCTGAGCAAGACATTTAATAGTTGAACAATAACATTACCTTTTATCGTAGCCAAATGCCAAGTGATTGATAAGAGCACGGGCTTTCAACAGGAGAGCCTCAGATTTACTGGTAAACTAAATGAATCAGAAAACAAAATATACATTAGGAACTTCCATCATAGGTCTGCTGCATTTTGCCGTCTACAAAGAGGATAGAGCCTTTCTAATTAATACCTGACCCCAATAAATTTGGTATATGTTCACTGAATAGACTAGAGTAAAAATCTCACATTCCCTTTCAAAAACATGAATGTATTTGTTACTGGATATTAAGTAAGATTAAAAAGTAGAATAAATAAAGATTAAAGAATAATTTTAAAAATATTGATCCAAAGCTTTTGAAATATGCACATTATGAGACACAGTTCTTTTCCCCAAGACTGAGTTAAGATTTTAAATTGCATTAAATATTATCCAGAATACCATAAACATTTAGAAATGTAATTAATAACTATATAATTGTCATAAAAACAGCTTACAAGTGGCAGAATGGTACAGATTTATCAGAAAGCAATTTTCAGAATATATTCTCAAACAACTTCTTGTCTAAGGGCTTCTTCTTGTCTAAGGGCTTTTGTATCCGAACAGATTCATGTCTTTGAGAAAGAAGTCAGATCTGTGCTGTGAGAAATTAGGTTTCTCCCTCTCATTTCAATGACAATCAGGATTAAGAAGACAAAGAGATTTATATTCTATTTTTTAATTACAATAATGCTTAAATACTAAAAAAACCCCAACCAAGACAGTTGTACTCTCAGTTAACAAAAGTCAAATTCATGTGTCAGAGTGAAAAAAGCTTTACATGGATGCAAAAGAACATGCTGGGATTATAAGTATTCAAAGTAAACATAAATTGTTTTGATAATCCCTAAGATACTATTACATATTATTTATTACATAAACAGTCCTCCTTCAACACCCTAAGTGTAGTGACCTGTTACACATAAACTACTGTGAAAATGAGGCAATGATTTTAAACCTACAAAAGCTCGGTCACTTGATGTAAGTTCATGCTTCTACCAAAAGGCTCAGTTCCCTAATTCGATCTAAGGCAATAACTTTTGCCCATTCTCCTTTCTTGTACAAACAAAAGAATTGCCCAGGATGCAGTAAACTCAATGCAGGAACTAAGGTGGCTAACAGGTAACTGTTTTCATTCAGTGTTTGTTGATACTGGGAATTATGTAGTTTGTTTGCTCACAAGGCATGTCCATCCATCCCTGCCAGTATAGTGACTTGTTCAACAGATAGCCTCATGAAGAAAGCTAGTGTAAAACCAATGAAATCCCATTTTCTCTAGGAGTTTTATAGTACTATTTTAAAAATTATTGTTTTGTAACAGAAATATTGTTCATCTTGTCTATTCTTAAGTAGAAAGTGAAAATGCATACCACTAATGAGGCTCCATAATAATGTGAAACAAATCGAAGTGTCTTGCTTATTATTTTCCTCATTTCAGAGTCAAACTCCTGAAAAAGTTGAGAGTGGAACATAGATGTAAGAAAAAACCCCAAAATACTACAGTTAAAACTTTTCTTTTTTTTTTATAAACTGCAGTGCACTTAAGCTACAATATATAAGGCTTTCAGCTGTCAGCATAATTATATCTTAAGACAGAATCAGTAACAGCCTACTCTAAAAAGAAATGTCACAATTTCTCTTTGTTTCTTTTTTACAGATGAAGCCTAATTCAGGCAATATGTTAGTCCAGGAAAAGTTTTTAAATTGAGAATGCACATTTAATTTTCAATTTATTTGCTTGATATTGTTTTAAATTTTTACCAGTAGAAATGCTGTCTACTAGAAGAATAAGATTTTTTTTTCTTTTTGTGAAAATATTTAAGAAAATCTTTGGGTATATGCTGTCTAAATTCTAATACCTGCAAGATTTGAAAGGTGCATCCAAGTACCTTTTCACCCATGTGTTTCATCTAAGATCATACAGATGGCATTCCCTGGATAAAACGGGTGAAAACTTGGTCCCAGTGATGCCTGCAGGAGTCAATCCCAAAGGAATCAGGCTGGCATTTTGTCCTTATTACATGAGAACCATTTAAGGGGGTCGTGGCTCAGCATAAAGGGAAGGCAAGTCCCTTATTAATAAAGAATTCAGTAACTCAGAGAGTCAGCCAGGTATCAAGTGCACTGTGTAGCCATCCAGAGAAGCACAGGCTGCCAGCACAACTGCTACAAATCAAATATACAGTTCTGGTTTCTCCTGATCAAGTGCAGTGAGTATGCATTTGTTAGGGATTTTTATGGCCTGGGACACAATCCAGCAGTACTATGACATTTCTTTCCTCTCCTCCATAAAAAAATGCAATTTCTCACTTGTCTCTAGAAACTTAGGAAGTACTTTAAAAGAAGTTCCAGACTGAAGCTGCCTCCAAAAATAATCTCATCAGCTGACTTGAGATACACCCCTCTTTCACTGCCATAAACTTACAGCTGCTGTCACAAGGGACACGTGGAGCTGGATTTCTCTCATTATAAAAGGAAATCATCCATGTGGTGTTTTCTTGTTGAGACACAAGTTGCTGCAGACCAAAAAGGGAAGCATTTTCTACATACATTTCAAAAATCATCAGTTTGGGGGTGTTTTGTGAAGAAATGACAGTAGGATTTCCTTAATGCTGTTGGATGGAAAGATTTTTTTTTTTTTTTGTGGTAGAAGACTGGCTGTCCACACTTTAGTTCAAAAGATTACTATTATATTAGTAAAATTTTAGTATATAGAATATTTACTGAGAATAATTTAATTATTAAAAAGGTACTTAAGTATTACTTACATGAAAAATATCATATTTGCTTCCAATTATCACCAAGGGTATTGGAAAAGGGTCAACTAATGCACTGTCCTGTTAAAAAGATAAAGGACAGTTAAGCTCTGTAAACAAACTGTAAAAGATTGCAACTGTTAAAGCAACTGAAAGAGGTTAAAATAAATTCACAGAACACAAGGTTTTCCAAACCTTAAGGTAGAGGAATCAACTTTATTGCAATATCCATATTATATTCTGCCATTTTCCCATTTTCTTCCTAAACGGTCAGGAAGTAATCTCTCTGAGCAGTTAGAACACTCAGTGGAATAAATGGGCTTTTACACTATATATTACATTATTAGATGGGAAAGGAAGAGAGGAAAAACCTCATGTATTCATAGAACACCTGCCTGGCTGGATTAGAAGAACTGGCTTTTTGACACATTCACATTCTTTGGATAAAATCTAAAAGAATGCAGACAAAATCTCAAGAAAAATAAATTGAATTATTTGCTTGTGTCACACATCTGCCCTGTCCACATCATGTTTTCCAAACACACAAACAATATTTAATGTGAATTTCAAATGTTTGATATCCGCACAAAGAGGAAACATCATCCAACAATCTTGAAATGTGAATCAGTATCAATGGAGGAAAACAGGTCTAAAAGTGCAGGCTTATGTGCTGAATAGCTAATGTGGGATAAAATTTTAAAGAGTGAATTACAAGAATTCTCAAGTGATCTGGAAGGGTTTGCTGTAGTCCATATGAAATGAGGCAGTCTCCTTGTATGTTCAGGCAAATATTTATTCAAGCTGCTTTGGCTGCAGCAGTGCAACAAAGATGAGTTGTAGCAGAGGCTGGTCCAACTGCTCCCTCCTAACCCCAGCTATTTCACAGACAGGTTCAATGACAGAATGTTGACAGAGGCTGCACATACTGAAAATCCTCTGCTTGGAGAGGAGAAATAATGGCTTCACTCATACATTGTCAAATAAAAAGCTTTAAGCAAAACTATCACAACTTAAAAAGAGTATATAGAATACAAAATGGAAAAAATAAAGTTTTCATTTCATAACTAAGAGGAAAAATTTGGGATAACATCAGAAACCTTAAAACTAGTATATTGAACCCTATTCATGTTTTGACTGTGGAATTTGTTTTTGACTATGGAGTAGTTTAGATCCATTCAGCCTTTCTAAACAGGGTCTGCAGTTGATATGTTTTGTCATCATAGCAAATAATTCTTTAGCCAGGCCTATGAAATATATCTTAATCCTTAAAAATATAAGTATTTAATTGATTCCTCTTTATAATAAAAATATGTTTAGCCATTGGAAGGCACATAAAGATCTCCATAAGAAATCATTTAATTTGACTATAGATTACAGTATTTTCTTCTAATAAACTGACACAATTTTTCTTTGAACAATGATTAAAATAAGAAGAGAACCAAATGGTAATATAATATTTTGTTTGCATTATTGATGTCTTTGATAATGGAAGATGAACAAATTTTCGTTCAGAAGGTATAAATGTTTTTCCTACAGTGCAAGAATACCAAGTTTTCTTAACAAATAATAGCATTATTATTTTTCTTTATTGCAATAAGCTTGCAATTTTCTGATATGTAAAACCCTATATGAAACTAGACACTATGGTCATAATTTATTGCCATTTATTTGTGCATGTAGGTGTTATCTTTTTGTGAATTACCTTCTCTAAACGTAAAAACCAAAATAATCCCAATATCAAACCCCATATGCTAAATCTACGGAGTGCTGCATATGTGGCTTTCTCATCCATTTTAAGTCACTTTTAAATTTCTGAGCTCTACAAGCACTTGCTGTGTTGAAGCATTTTATAGAAGTTACAGTAGCTAGATTTACATGCCAGGTCTTTGAATTGTTGAATACTTATTTATGCATTATATACACACAACATTTGCAGAGGTTTAACGCACAATGACTTTTCCTTTCTATTGCGCATAATCTAGTTTAGCTTTTCCAGAGATTTAGTTAGCAATTATGTTTAAAGGACTGATGTTAACATTTCTGAAACTTTATAATTTAATTAGTTGTCAGATTATCAAAAGGCATTGAGTTTGTGATAGACATTTAAATAAATGCAAAGTATATAGTCATGTTGATGGCTGTTATAACTATATTCTTTTCTTAAATTTGTACCTTCAGCTAGTCTCTTGCTAGATGACTTTTGTACATTCTAGTTTTCATCTTCATTTTTAAAAGATGAGGGGGAAAAAAAGCAAACTGCTACTCTAAAACTATTTCTTTTGATTGGTGTAACATGCCATAACAATCACATTAGATATCTAACAAAAAGATATAAGAAACCTTCTTTCCTTGTTTCTGCTCTTATTGAATTTTTATTAAATTGCTATAATTTTCCAGTGAACAGGTTCATCTACATCAAATGGATTTTCAGTCATGCATAAAAATCTAAAAGAGTTGTTTATGATTTTCTAAAGCATTATCTTTAACTGTATAAAGGCCTGTGACATCTGGAGAAAATATTAGAAGTAACTTACAGGGTGATCCCTCTGCAGATTGTTCCACATTCTCTGTTTAATTTCAGCAGCTACTTCAGGGTTTGTCTTTTCTAGTTTGGTTAAAATTTTGTTCACATGGTTCCTGGTGAACTGCAGAAGGCTCTCCATAGTGGTCCAGAGTTCATTAGGTTTGGAGAGATCCAACACCAGAACTACAGCAAATGACCTGTGAAATAGGCATTATTTGGTCACATATTTAGCACATGAGGCAGTCAGCGTTTTCATACAAAACCACACCTGCACTGCAAATGTGAACATCTACCTGCTGAGATGGAATTAAATGTGATAGCAAAGCAAGATGGCTTTTAGGGATACTCTGCACTCTGAAGAAACCTTTCCCCTGGCTCTTGTTCAGAGTTATTATTTTGAAAACTTTCAATAAGGCATTGTTTTTGGGGACTGTCTTCAAACAGTAAAATATGCAAATCAGCCCTGTAGTTCCCTCCTGTATGACTGAGGATTTCTGCTGTTATGTATCCCTGCCATCTCCTAAGTCTCCAACCCCAGACCAAGCAATGTTGGCCAATGGCTAGGATCTTTCCTAACTATTACCTGTATTCCCTGTAGACCTTGGAAAGTTACCCACTTTCATTATTCTTTTCTAGTATGAAATGAAGAAAACCTGGTTAAAGACAATATTCTGTGTCATGGACTGGAACCTTGAATGGATGCCTGAGAAAAGTCATCTGAAAGATAAAAGAGTACTCATGACATCCTTAGCTACTACCAGACTTTTAAAGGTGCATTGTTGATGGGAAATCTTTTATATCTGAAGTCCTCTCTTTCTAAAACCCTGCCTCCCAAAACACCAGCTGCATTTAAGTGCACCTGTAAAGGTCATTGCAAATGCAGTAATCTGAATAGCTGCCATCACTCTATCTCATTCTAGCCTGACTTGAAAAAGGGGATTGCAGACCTGAGTGGTATTACAAAAGCTACAAAGCCAACTAAATGTTCAATTTCATTTTAAAATGCTGTGGGAAAGAAAAATCTGGTGAAAAATCTCTTGATATAGATATACTTTGTCTCTTGAAACTAGATATACTTTATGGAACTTTTAAATAAGCAAACTGCTTGAGTACAATGATGAGAAAATCAGCAAAATGCACTTATATTTGTTGAAATAGTAGAATTTTTTCTGGCATGTTAAAATATTGCCTTATGAAGTGAATTGTTCTTACAGAACATTGCTATCCCAGCAAAGAATCTTAAGATTCTCCACATCAGAAAATCCCTTATCAGTAAAAAAGGAAGAAAAGACTGATGGTGGTAGAGCTCAATTAATTTAATTTAGTCAGGGGCTGGAAAGTTATACTTAATTTTTTCTCTCCCAAGCTCTTCTAGAGACAAAGAGCTTCACATGCCTAAGTGTTTTATTTTTATTCTGTCTTATCTCAGCAAATAATGGCATTATCTCAGTAGTCAAAACAGAAGCAAATATACCTGATAAAAATGATATCCCTCCTTTTTCTTCCCCTCAGAAGTTAAGGCTCAATACCAATGAAATAAAGCAATACATCATAATGCAAAGCTCATCTTTTGATCCTTTTCTCCCCTTTCAACTCCCATCTTTCTTAATAAAAAAATCATAAAAAGCACCCCCCATCACCTTGTGATTTCCTCATGCATTTTTTCATGCATTTCTTCTTATGCTATCCATTATTTTAATGGAATTATTTAAAGTACGTTCTCTTAATTTGATCAAAAATTTTGTTTCCTTTTGTTTTCAAATAATTTCAGTAGCTCTGGTTCCTCCTGGAAACATCATCTCTCTGTTGGGAAATGACTTTTGCATTAAGAGGTCATATCCCAAAAATCCAGGGACTTTTTTTGTCACAGTTTTTGGCCTTGTTTTTCACCCTAAAATATCAGTCACAGAAAGAGCATCTATGTGTGCACACGGAAGCAGGAAGCAAGATTTTATTTTTCATATGTCCCCAAACTGTTGCTTTGCTCTTTACTCAGCATAAAGATATTATGTCTTATCTTTTTTCTGTATTTCTTGTTCCATCTACTTCAGGCCAACTTATTTCCTCCATGTTTTGTTGAGCTTACTTAGAACTTATTTAGGAGAGAAGCATGAAAAGGAAGACCAAAGCAAAGCATCGTGGGATTACAGTGATTACACTCTGAAGGAGGTATTCACAAAAAAAAAGGTCTAGAGCTTACTAATGTTTGAAGGAAAACTCAAATAACTCTGGAATTGTAATATTTACACTTACCTTATGTTGTGGACAGTGATTGGTATTCGAATGAGTTCCACTAATGAGGTTCCACCACCTAACTCCCAAAAATGAGCTACATCTTTAGGCTGCAAAAGAGTTTCTTTATGTTATTTTTAGGTGTGTGTATACATATAAAGATATGGTAAGTTATACTTTATACTCACTGTATTGTGTCTCCTTGCTCTTCTTCCAAAAGTATATTCCAAGGCTAATGTTGGCTTTGGAGACTCTTCCCTAAAGGAAAAGTAACTGAATTTTGTCAAGATCTTCTAAAGAAAGGAAGTTAATTCTGCAGTTACTAAATTGTATTTATCAGTCAGTTCAGAATTTGGCTTAGAGACAGCAGTACAGAGAAGACACTTTTAGACAGGAGGTGTCAGGTAGTGAAGACAGGAGAAGCAGCAGCACCAGCCCAAAGAAATGAGTCATTTCAGCTAACACTGGAGAAGGACTGAAAGGATCACCTGAGAGGTTATTATGGAGGGAAATAAGTTCATTCCTAAGTGCTCAACCAGTCACAGAACACATCTGCATACATGCATTATGAATTATCACACAATATGACTGGTTTTTAATCTACAGCTGAAAACTGCTTTAAAATATTTAACACATACCTCTCAAGGCATCTCATTATGATAGTGGTCTTTCCCTGGAAATTAAAAACAAAGAGGAACTCTGCTGTACTGTCTTTAAAGCATGAAGTTGTATCACTAAGTCAAATTCATTTAACATTCCAATAATAAAGTGCCAGAAAACTGCAAATGCATGTAACTGCTTGCAGCCTTACAGTGGAAACTCAAGTCCAATTTTCAATCAGAATCTAGTTACTCTACCATTATTTTAAGTATAAACTACCAGACATGACAAATATAGTAATAGGAACACTGTACTTAAAACAGACATTAGTGATCAATTAGACCTCTGCAGAATGAGACCATGAGGTATTCTGTCTTTAAAATTAAGTGAACCTTAACATCTGAAAATATGAGATGTTTTCCCTGACACAAATTATGTTTGAAAAGTGTAGAATTGTACAGTACTTAGATTACCCCATTTTTGTTTCCCATAAATAATATTGATTTTTCCCAAACTTCCCCTGGCTTGACATCATCATCGTCGTCAGGATTTTCTTTCTTCTCCACTTCAGCTATAGCAAGATCCCATAAAGTATCACTAATTGGAAGAAAACAAAGCAAGAAAAGAATAATTAGAGAAAACACACACCTTAGGCCCTAATTCCTGAAAATATCTAAATTAAGGTTATTGTAGTGTAGATGATTATTATAATTTCACATCACCTGCTCTCTGCTTGTCGAAATACTTCTAACCAAACCAGCTGAGGTGACATTCCTCAATAACCCCAGCAGCCACTTTTGGCACATACTTAGCACGTACCCGCTGTACAGCGGCAGGCTTTGCCTGGAGTACATTTAATCACAGAATCACAAAATCAATTAGGTTGGAAAAGACCCCTGAGATCATATAGTCCAGCCTGTGACTGAACACGACTAGAACAAGTGCCACGTCCAGGCTTTCCTTAAAGCACCTCCAGGGACGGTGACTGCAGCCCTTCACCCGGCAGGGCACTGCGGTACCGAGACACCTTTCGGAGCCTGTGTGCCGTGCCGGGCTTTCTCACTGCGGTACCGAGACTCCTTTAGGAGCCTGTGTGCCGTGCCGGGCTTTCTCACTGCGGTACCGAGACTCCTTTAGGAGCCTGTGTGCCGTGCCGGGCTTTCCGAGGAGCCTGCGGCAGCCGCCGGCCTCTGGGGCCAGGCAGGGCTCGGAGGGCTCGGGAAAGCTCCGGCCCTGCGCTCGGTGTGCCGGAGAGCTGCTGCCCCCCGTGCTCAGGGCCGCCCGCGGCCCCTGCAGAGCGCGGTTGTGCGGGGTCCCTCACACCAGCAAGCGGACAAGGGCCAAGCGTGCCCCGCCTGCCCTCGGCCCCGCTCGCTTTAGGAGTAGAGGCCGGAACGGCCCGTTTTAGCACTCCTGCCCTCCCTCCCGCTTCCAGGCTGTCCTCCCCGGCCGCCGGCCCCTTCCCCCAGGGCAGCGGGAGCGATCCATGGTCTCCAGCTCGGGCAGGGCTCCCGGTACCTGGCCTTGGGCATCGCTGCGCGGGCCGCGGGCCCGGCTGCCCGTGGCCATGGGAACGGCGCGGGGCACGCCGGGAGCTGTAGTTCCGCGGGGCTCGGCCCTCACAGGGAGGGGCCGTGGGGCGGCTCCGCCCGGGTCTCGCCCGCTGCCCTCGTGGTGAGACCCGCGGCTGCCGCTGTGCTCACGGTTCCGATGCACCGTGCCAGTGCGAGGGCGCTCGGGGGAGCTCTGCTGTAGCCGCTCTTGAGAGGGGACAAAATGCTGCAGCTGTGCAGGGAGTCGGGGATAAGTAAACAACACCTCCGGGAGTCTGATTTGACCTCGGCTCCTGATAAATCCATGGTCCATAATGAGCTTTGTTACCGGCGGGGGGAGTGAAACGAGGCCTCAGTAGTTCCCGCTCCCTGTGAACTGCTGTGTAACACACTGTAAGTGTAGTTATTTTACAAAAATTATTGTGTAATTATTTTATTGTCCAGCGGAGGGCAACGAGGGTGGATGAGGGATTGGAGCATCTCTCTCAGGAGGAAAGGCTGAGGGAGCTGGGCCTGTTCAGCCTCGGGGAGATGTGACAGAGGGAACATCACCAATGTCTGCCAGTGTCTGCAGGGAGGTGTCAGAGATGAGCCAGGCTCTGTCAGTGCTGCTGACCAAAAGGACAAGAGGCAATGGGCAGAAACTGATGCACAGAAGTTCCACCTGAACATGAGGAAGAACTTTACTGTGCAAGTGACTGAGCACTGGAACAGTTTGTGCAGAGGGGCTGTGGAGTCTCCCTCACTGGAGGTATTCAGGAACCAAGTAGACACAATCCTGAGCCCTGTGCTCTGGGATGGCCCTGCTTGAGCAGGGAGGTTGGAACAGATGGCCAACCCTTCCAACCTGACCCATTCTGGATTTCTGTGACTTTGTAGTTACTAGGGGAATACAAAGTAAGACACTGTGACAAACAGGGGCTGGATTATTTCAAATACGATTATCAAAAATCAAGTCCAAAAATGGTGGTCTTGGATTAGAAAGGAGGATTTAAGGGGTGCAGTAGAACAGCAGGATGACCCTGAGTATGAAATGGGCATGGGATGTAGGGGAACCCAACAAGTTTAAAGTGTCCTATAGAGAAGTCCAAAATCCAAGACAGAATCACAGCTCTCTTCTGTGGCTGAGGAGCTGCTTTGTATCTTTAGAGAGTGGAGACAGAAAAACCTGACTGAAATCATTCAGTTACCTGTTTGATCAAAGCCAGGAAAATGGCCTCATTCATAATGATTAACTCAGATTTCATTTTAACTGTTCCTTCTTCCTTACCCAAAGAAGGCTGAGTATCCTAACACTGACCCTAAGTAATGTTCATTCTTCAAATAAGATTCTTTTTTTTCTAAATTTAGCTTGCATAATCACTCAGTTTCAGTTCCAGAACCCTTTATATAGCTATTTTGGTTGTTTTTAATTACTTACAGGTTTTTGCATGCAAATTATCAGGAATTTGTGACCCTCCTCCTATGGAAACCATGGTCTTGCAAATTAAAATCCAGAAAGAAACTTAATTATGTAGTGTTACACAGTGCAGATCATGCTGATGTCTGTCTAAGTGCATTTCTTTCATCAATTTCAGTTGAACAGAACACTTCTGATATTTTGGTATATATGTGAGGCCAGTGCTGATGTGTAATCAGTATCTAGAGGTAGCAAAATCCCTGGACAAAGCTGCCTTTGCTCTGCCAAAGACAGCAAAACCATGGTAGGAATTGCTCCTGGCACTGTGACCTATGCAGGCATTACTGCAACGATGAGAGTATAAAAAGCAAAGTGTTTTTACAGTGATTTATCACTGTCAGAGGTGGCATATCTGGAAGATGCTGCAGTACAGATCTGAGCACAGTAAAAGTGTGTACAGTCAGTAAATGTACTGAAACCTAATCTGGAATTTAAACTGGAGTTTTCAGTATTTTATATTTCACCTTTCTGTGTTTCTTTTGCCCTAATAAACTTTAAAGAATACCCAAAACAACACACACACAAAACTTTCCCCCCCTAATTCAGTATTACTGAGTTACTTATCATCTTAGTTAAAATTAACTCAGACTAATAGATTGCACTAAGCTGTATGGACTATTAAAGCTCTACCTAAAGCTTAAATGGTGCATTCCTTTACACAAGAATGATTTTCTTCCTTCAGAAACCATTAAAACCTAGGAAAACTGACAAGGAACTTCAACATCAAATACCTAGCAGCCTTCTTTCATAGGGAAATATATGCTTTTATTTCAAATTTAAACAAAATTTAAATATAAAATAACAAAACCCATTAAACTTATGGATTGTATTAAAACCTTAAAGCTTTATCCTTTGCCTGGTGGGCTACAGGAATAAATGGGTCTTGCTTGTTCTAGAAATCAGCTGTTCTCTTGCTAACACTGCTGCTCAAAAACTGACAAGGCAAAGTGAAGTTCAAGTAATATATTAATTTACATTGCATTCCAAACAGTCTTCTCAAAACAATGTGATTGTTTGTACAGACATTTGCCAGTGATTTTTCAGTCACTGTCAAGCTCAGATTCATTGATCATTTACATGGATTGTTGATTCTGACCACTAACTCAAAGCAAGCATGAAAGATGTTCTAAAGTTCATGGCAGAAGGTGAAGCCTCCTTGCATGTGCTAACATATTGATCCCACCCTGCCCATATTTTTACAACCTAGGTTCTGCAAGCTTTGAGCAAAGGAAGTTTTCCAGCAACAGTCCCAGAAGCTGCTGCTCTGTGACAGCTCCCACAGACTCATCACTGCTGAGGTGAGACAGTCAGGTTCTGCCCTGCTTTAGTCATGGATTAGGTAGCACAGTAGGAATTCCTCTGGTGCATGGCTTCAGGTTAAGGCTGAGCTCTGGGTCACTCATGAGGCTTGGGCTGGTGGGGAAAGCAGAATTTCTCAGTCCAAGATTATCTGCTTGGACTGAGAAATTTTCAGCCTTGCTGTCTTGTATTGTGGGGTATTCTTTAAGTAGCTCTAGAGCTTGATTACCATGGAGCAAGGCCCTGAGATTTGCAGAGCTGTGTTTGGGAGTGTGTTGCACATCATGAAAGGGACTCCACCTGCTGACCCTGTTACCTTGCAGGGAAGTGTCTGCTGAGGTTACTGTCACTACAGAAACCTCACTCTTGCTGATCAAACTGCAAGCAGCTCCATCGTTTAACACAGGGCTGTCACAGTAACTGTGAGTGCATTTATTTAATAAAATAACTCACCATTTCTGGTCATGTGACTGTGGGGGATTAATGGTGACCTATAATGAACAGTCAGTGAGTCTGGAAAGTCATGCCAAAAAAAGGGATCTAATGCATGAATTGCTTCTGATTACAATGATGTAGGGACATGCTGCAGCAGCAAGAGCTCAACAGAAAAAAGCAAAGCAGTGTCTATAGAGTTTCCTACACAAAGGCAGGCAGGAAGGTCACACTCTGCTCATAGACTGTACAGGGCTTTATAAAACAACTGTTTGTAATGTTGTTAATGAAATCTCCAAATGTGCACATCAGCTGTTTGTATTGTTTATCATGTTGCTCAAAATTCAACAAAGAGTTTTAAAACTACATTATCAAGCTCACTAGCAAAATGCTCCACTTTTTTTCCCTTCTAATAACAGAAGGTGATCTGCCACATTCATTTGAAATTGGTCAATTAGGAAAGACTACTAGTTGGAGTATTCCAGGTTATCATAATTTCATGATTACAAGAAGACTTTAGTGCTTGTAAGTTGAAGTTTTTAATCATATTTGAGCTTTATACTGTAACCTAGCTGATACAGTAACATGTTTGTATTTGTAAACAGCCTTACCCCCTCAAATCTGAAAGTTAATTATTCTGCTGATTGCAAGGGGGTGTTAATTCCTGAATGAATTTCACCATGGGATCTGTATCCCTCCCCATGGGGTGCAACACAAGAAGTAATGCCATTGGTCTCTTGGGGCTCCCAGGATGCTTCCCTGGATGATGGCAGGGCCTGGCTGCCTGGGAGGAGGTAAAACCTCCTGCTGCTGGCCCTGCCTCATTGAAAGGGAAGGGTCTGGTGCCCCAGCCAGCACCAAAGGGTGGAAGGTACCAGGAAGCCCTTTCCACCTTGCAGAAGTGAATGCATCTGGATACAGTATGTGAGTTGTTTGGTTGTGATTTTCAAGAGGAGGCATTGGCTCATGCATTCATCACGTGGTGCTTGAGTCCTGTGCACTTCAGTAGCTGTGGCAGGACTTTGGGAGCTTTCTAAAGAAAGCCAGCCTGCCTGTCTGCCTTTCCCCTTTTTGAGACCATGTTCTCTTCATGGCCTGTATCTCCCTTCCAATCTATTTTATTTCTTTAGGAGAATACTGTATCCCCTGCTTTTAACAGAGGGCAAAAAGCTGAAAATATCTCTCAGTATGAGCATTTGAAATGTTTAAAGAACATAAACCAACGATTTTTCATTGTGAAATTACTTCAGTTTAAGTAATAATCAAACAAAAATCAATGAGGACTGGGTGTAAGGGATTAATGATCCATGATCATTAACATGAGCCAACATGGAAACTGTAAAATGTCCATGAATCAGTGATTTATGTTTGAGTACCTTCTTCATAGTTGTACCTAAATTATCTATGAGAGAATGGTGCTGATCCATTCTGGAGCCTGCAGAAGTGGTTTATTTGCATTGGAACAAAAAGAGGACTGGAAGAAAAGCAATGGATGTAATTTCTATACATTTGACCTATGTAGCACTGAGGCTTGCACCTGAAAAAGGCAACTGGAAAATGCTCCTAGGTCCAAGAGTGCAGATGCAGCATCATGTATGTCTTCAGTGTGCAAGAACATTATATTAGTATTAGAACAGGAAATGTATAGATACAAATTAAAAACAAGAAGTAAATATTATTCAGACCCAATGTATATACATTATACATATTGTACACAGATTTTAGGTCTCCAAGTTTACTCACAACATTTTATGTCAACGGTTTTCTGTGTTGTTCTTGTGTTTTGAATTGTGAGTCATTCTTGGCATCTGAATTATATTATTATTGGATTAAAGGAGAAATTAGGTACAGGGTGTTGTTTAACAGAACTGTACTAAATACAGTGTCTGTCCAGTTTAGATTCTTTTCAAAAGGCTGGAGCAGAGAAGGTTTATTTACAAATTTACCAGACCAAGGCTGAAAATTTGCCAAGTACAGCAGCTGTATAACAAAGGCTAGAGTGTATCATGAGAATACTCTTTAAATTTGTAATAGTTACATGATGTGCTTATGTGTTTGTTGGTTTTTTTTCAAAGGAGAAACAATTATACACAATTTGTTCCTTTTAGTCCCATGATACTTGTATTGCAAATAAGAATGGTGCTGGAAGTGAAAAGTATTTTGTATTTGACTGCTTTTCTAAACAAAAATTCCTTTTCAAAATGAAAGTTATAAAACTGGTCTAATTTTGAAAAATAAGAGATGAAGAGCTGAAGACAGTTTGGTCCCTGAGAATATATCTGTAAAACTGTAAAATCTATACAGTTTTTTCCAATGACACCTTTCTCCATCATTATAAACAGAAGTATTTTTCTGAGCTGTAGGCACAAGCAACCCCCAGTCAATCACAACCCTTAAACTGACTCATCATCTTTCCAGTTCAGGCCAGAGCTTTAATTTAAGGGCTACTCCTCTTATATGCAACTGCATGAATGTAAACCTGTCCACCTTGCTTTTGTTTATGGAGCTGCTTATGCTCTACATCTTGTACCTCAGAAGGTTTTCAGTCCATGTAGAAACCCTCTAACAAGGGTTATTACCATGACACATAATCCTTTCACAACAAAGTTGGACATTTAGTTGGTCTGTTGATTGCAGGAAGTGGCTGGCTCCCCATCTCCTTGAGTTTCTGTCCACTTTGGGGTGCCAGTAATGCTGGAGCAGAGAGGTGATGAGCAACTCCTTTCAGCTGATGAAAGTTGTTAATGTAGCTGGCAATCAGTAGAGTGATCTCAAGAATCTATAACAGGAACACACAAAACTCTTTGAAAAATACAGTGATGTGTTTTGACTGCTGAAAAAATAGCTAACTTTTTAGCAAGTGACAATCACCATCAACTGGATAAGTACTTGTACTTTAACAAATTAATGACGGGGGGAGAGGAGATAACTAATAAAGCTTTTTTTATTGCTCCTTTAAATAATGTAATGTTATTCCCATCAGGAATCAAAGATACTTTGTCTTCCACAGTCTTCAATGATTCAGAGATGACTTATTTAATTTTGAGAGAGATGTTAAGTCCAAAAGATGACACCCAGAGAAGTTTTGCCAGAGACTCAGAGAACTCAAGATGCAGGGGAGATGAAGGGAATAAAGACTTTGGGGAGGTTTTTATCATATTTTCTCTTTGTGGCCCATACAAACCTTGCTGAGATACTGAACAGCTTGCCCAGAGAAGCTGTGGATGCCCCATCCATGGAAGTGTTCAAGGCCAGTTTGGATGGGGCTCTGAGGAACCTGGTCCAGTGGAAGGTGTCCCTGCCCAGGGCAGAGGGGTCAGAGCTAGGTGATTTTAAGGTCCTTTCCAACCCAAACCATTCTGTGATTCTGTAAGGGCACAATCTGAGGGAAACTTCAATGTGTGTATTTTACTATGCTTATTTGTATGAAGAATCATGTTTTGAACCCAATTTATATGTGGAATTTTGTATTATTTCATAAATTTTTTCAAACTAACAGCAAAACCTTTGGGGTTTTTTTTCTTTTAATATAGTCAGTCTTTCCAGTAAAGGAGAGAATCTAGATTTAAAAAGCAGGACTTCTTTTTCTTTTAACCAAAAGGAAAAATATCCTAGGATTTCTAAGAAGTGACTGGTCTTTCAGATGTGTTTTACAATTTCACTGTAGAACCCAAATGTACTTTTTGAAAAATGATCTCTGGTGCTGATTAGGCAAACAGAGTAGGTTTTAGGTACTGCATGTAATTTCTGTCCTTATCAGCCTTCTTTGTCCTTCTGTGAAAACTCTGGAATGTTATAGACAGGGACATGAAAAGAACAGGAACCCATCAGCACTGTCACAGTTAGCCCTGACATTACTAATTATTTGCTCTCTAAAATCATCTGGCAAAAGCCAGAAATCTGAGCAGGCTGGGAGTAAAAAAAGGTGTTTCATCTTTCACATCTGTTAGGGATTACCCACTAGAGCGAGCACAAAAGCAGATGGAAACTGTTTCAGGTAATAGACCAACCTTTGGCTTTGTCATGGCAAAAAGGTGTTTTTCAGTTGATTTGTCCTTTGTCTGAGCATTGTTAACAACCAGCATAAAATCATCTTGATAGCCTCCAAAAGTCATCAGGCTCTTATATGTGTATGTAACTGTCAGTCTCTGGAAAAAGGAAACCCCCAGAACAAGACACAAAGCTGTTAAGCAGGACCATGCAGGAAAAGCAGATTATGAGAAATTCTTCTTTTAAAAATATAATTACATATATATTTTTCAGTTGAGGTAGCCTCTTATGAATCTTGTAATTAACTATGAATTTTGGGATAGCTTCATTTAGACCATCATGATGAAGAGTTTTCACTGTAGATGATAACTCTTCCAAGTTTGACCTCTGTTTCTATTCCAAATTAATTAGATGAAAGATATAAGAACATTTCAACTCAAGTGTGTAATTCCATTTACCCAAATCTTGATTGACTTTGAGAAAACTTAATCTTACAAATTCCACTTGAAATTGAAGCAGTATCTAAATAAATTAAATGGCAGAGTATGAGACATCTGAAGGAACTTAACTCCAGGTAGTCTTTTTGTGCAGTGATATGTTTTGCAAACACAAAAATTAAATTCTCTTCTCTTTTTTTCACATCTCTGATGACACATAATTGCTCTTCAGGGCTCCTCAGCTTTTCATCCCTCAATTCTTACTGTTCAGGGTGTAACACCACAAAAATGGCCTTTGAGTTAAGATCAGCATTTAAGCTATTGTTACACCTCACATTAATTTGCTGCAGATGTTTGCATTTAAAATTCATTGTCAGACAACATTTGTACAATAACTTACTGTCCTTCCTTAGTAAACCTCTTTTTCCCCAGTTTTGAAATAGTATTATCTCTACCCCTTGCAGCATCATTTCTGATTTCCCTGATCCTTCCTACAGAAAATCCCAATGTTCCCTGGAAGCTGAGAATTCCTTGAATGTCAGGTAAGGCCTGCCACTACCTAAACTGGCAATGCCCTACAGAAATGCCACAGCTCCAGGAGCAGTGTTGGTAGAGCTCTGCAGTCTAGTGCAAGCACGTTTTGCTTGTTCCCTGAGAGCTGCTGTTTCCTCTCCTCAAGCTCTTTGTTTTATTATTTCTTTAACTGCAAGGAAATGTAATGAAAAGGCCCATATCAGCCCAATTATAAAGCTGAGATTTTAATTTTCTGATATTCAATATTAGCACTTGCTAATAGCAGCATGCCATTCTTTTTCTTTGCAGGATATAAATGAAAGCAGGGATCTTCTCAGGCATTGCTTTTAACACTGATTACGAGTAGTTTTCTATGAAAACTTGTATTGCAAATCAAAGAAAAATCTGAGCCTAAAATGACATAATTAAATAACACTGGGTTATATTACCTACTATTAAACAAAAATAATACAATGAAAATAACAATCTATTAGAGTAACTGCTCTTTGCAGAGTGTGTGTATTATGAATAATACTGGAAAATTAAGTCTCCAGGAAAAGAAAATTAATGTTATTGTAATAACATTACAATAACTATGGATTTCCTGACATCTGAATGATTAAAACATTAACATTTCATTAAATTATATAAAAACTGTATCTGATAAACAAAAATAAATTCTGTGCAAAGAATTCATTACTTACTTCTATTATTAGTGCTACTGTAATGATGATTACATTAAAGCATTTTAAAAGGAATGAATTTTTGCTTTAAGAGAAGAACTAGATAACTTAGCATGGAAAGCTAATGCCATCTTTTAGATAGTATGGTGGTGAATCTCTCCAAATCATTAGTACTCAAATCTATCTTGACCAAATTAGAAACAGAAATTTCACTTACCATGGAGCTGTAATCCAGGATGCTTATTCCATCTTCATGGACAGCAAACCATATGAAGGACTTCTCAACTGAGGCTGTTGCTAGAGGCTACAAAGAGAAATGTCCTTTAGTTACTACTTCAAAATGAGGCAATATGTGAATAATTATAAATTCTCAGCTATTACAGACCTCTCTCCATGCACAGTTCTTACTTCAATTCCCTCTTAGTGTAAATCTCAGGAAAGGAATTGAAATACCTGCCCAAAGCCATGTAGGTGGCCAGTGGCAGAACAATGAACTCAAACTTTTACACGTCAAACCTACCCTGGTGCTTAGTCCAATAAAATATATAGTCTCATTAATAAAATACTCAGGGGTCTTACAGTTTGTCCACTAGCTTATATATCTAAATACACAAAAAACAGTGCAGACAAGCAATTTTATATATATACATATACATGTTTACACACACACACCCACACACAAACACTGGGGGTTTACCTGTTAAAACTGAAGGCATGAGGTAAGAGTTCTGATTAACAGAGCTGTTATTTGAATCAAAATAATTAAAATACCAGTAATTAAGAGAAAATGAGAAGGGGCCAGCACAGAAGGGAGTGCTCTAAATACCCTTAACCACATTTAGTCCTTTTGCAAGGTTCAGCATCCACAGCCAGCCAATGATACCTTTTCAATGTTCTATTAGTTGTCAGGTAAAAAGAGTGTGAACCTAAAAGGCCATCTCAAACTAAGATAGAAGGAAATGGAAACACAGATTAATAATATAAAACAAGCAATAAGAGTATTGGAAAGTTACCATTATGATACACTTAGTACTATGGCTGTTGTATTTCAGCAGTCTATGACTTAAAATGTAATTTGACAGGAGTTTAAATCAGCTCATGTGTGACGGTGTTCACAGGGGTCTTAGGATGAGGGAAAAGACGAGAATGTTGAGTCCATGTTTCAGAAGGCTTGATTTATTATTTTATGATATATATTATATTAAAACTATACTAAAAGAATAGAAGAAAGGATTTCATCAGAAGGCTAGCTAAGAATAGAAAAAAGAATGATAACAAAAGCTTGTGACTGACTGAGATAGTCTGGACAGCTGGACTGTGACTGGCCATTAATTAGAAACAACCACATGAGACCAATCACAGATCCACTTTTTGCATTCCACAGCAGCAGAGAATCATTGTTTACATTTTGTTCTTAAGGCTTCTCAGCTTCTTAGGAGAAAAAAATCCTAAAAAAAGGATTTTTCAGAAAATATCATAGCTACACTCATGTATACACAGTTATTTTTAACAAAAATATACTATTATTTGCAAATTATATTTATATTTAAGCCCCCCCTCCCCAATGAAACTGATGAAGAAGTCTCACTTTAGCTGCAAAGAGCTTAGCCCCAAAGAAGGGCCATTTCCTGGCCACGCTGAGGTAAATGCGCACGCAGTCTGCGGCGCTGTGCCCGCGCAGAGCCATCCATCGTGTCGACAGTCGCTGGCAAAGCTGTCTGTTGAAATGAAGGGTGGATTTACTTACTGAAGGGAATTCCAATGCTTGCCCACAGCAAGTTTAATGAGCAACACAAGAAACCATTTCTTAAAATGGTAATTTCAGTTAATACAAGGACTATCGCTGATGCAGTATTAAATAAATCCAAAATGTCATTTAGTATTTTAATGCACATAAAAATTATGAAATATCTTCTAATTTCTGGAACATTATGATTAAATATTGATGTAGCAGTTGCAGCATAAAGGCAGAAAGTCTGGGACAGCTTGTAACGTGTCTCTACAGAGAATCAATGTACCTTTATCAGTACTCAACAGCTCTGTCAGCTGTCATTCCAAAAATCCATCCAGCTTAGCACATATCTTTACCTGTGGCTGGTAGGAGGCGTGAGAGACGTGGCTTAGCACTACTCCCTTTGAGTGTGTCTGGGCACTGCTACCCAGAATGCTGCTCCTGATGCACAGTGTGTTCACTCTGGGGCTTTTTTTCTGGCTCCTTCTGTCAATTTGTGGCTCCTTGGCAAGATGGTTCAATAGTATGGAAAAACTAATTCTCAAAAAAACCCCAGCCCAGAATACCTTTCTAGGACACTGACCTCTAGGGATGACTCACCCAGCAGCCATAATGTTACTAGATGTAGCCCATGAAAAGGCAGGGTTAATGTGTAGTAAAGGGAGATCCAGCACTTGCAGCTTTGGTCTTACTGTTTATAAAGTCAAACTGCACCCTTAGCAAAAACAGTATAGGCAATAGGGCAGGCACAGAGGGATTCTTCCCATGCCACAGATCTCCAGCTCAGCCAGCTGGTAGTGTAGGACTACTTAAACAGTTCAACAGATGTTTCACTTTTCCTCCATGAGTTAATCTAATCGGACACCTTTTATAATTTGTTCTTTGAAGTTAATTGCATAGGTCTGAATGCCCCATTGCCTTTTGAGTATGTAATAATATTACTATGTTCATATAATAATAGCTTTAAATTTTCTCAACCTGAAAATTTTCTGTACTGAAGAACATCTCTATGATGTTTACTGGACTTCAAAACTGCTGTATGACTGACTGTGGATAATTTATTACACTGTTCCGCTCATTTTCATATCAGTAGGTGTTGATTTAAATGCCTTGCAGGTTATTAATTTTAAATAAAGTGATACCTTACTAGTAAGTCCACTAAGTTACATTGCCAATTTGACTGGCTGCCAGAGATTGCACACTAGAATAACTAACAGATCATGTCCTCATGTCCTTTACTTCATAACTCTTTAGTCTGTGCACACTCAGACCTCATTTAGCCTTGCTGAGTAAGAAAAATAAGAATTTCAAAATCACTGGGTTTTGTAACACTGTGTAGTAACTGCTACATCTTTTGCTGGAATGTGTTATTAATAATGGTCCTTTGTTTAGATTAGAAATGTGCAGAGGAAATGGGTTGTTTAGATTAGCAAGAAAATTAGTTTCAAACACAGGTTAGGCAAATATAGCTCAACAATACATTATTCCCAATGACAATTTAAAACTTCTTTGTTTCACTCCTAGATCTTTAGAGAATATGACTCAAAAGACCCATCTCACCTTAACTGTTCATCTGAACAACCTTGCTTGTATCTCTTAGGGTAGAATCTCTCCAAAACTTGCTTTAGGGTTTGGTTGGACTTGGACTGGGAAGTGACTTGTCCTGCTGGAGTTGAGAAAGGCCGTTCAAAATCTCCAATCTCTACCTAAGGGGAAGTCCATGAAAAAAGTTTTTTGTTACTCTAAAGTAATTTTCTAGCTGGATATTATGAACTATCTTTTGATCTGTTTGACCAAGTATAAAAGAAAACAAATTTGTCAAATAATATATACTTTTCACTGATAAAAAAGTCACACTAGTGATTTGCTTATTTTCTATCTACCATGGAAAAAAGTTAAATATCAAATAGAAATTGTACAGATATAATATTACTTCTGCTCTTAGATTGCTCTATCTCTAGTTGACACAAATCAGTTAACATTTATTGAATAACAACATCAAATAACTTTCTCAAAATCCTTCATTTGAGCTTTTAATTTTTTAAAAATAAAACATCAAGACCATGTCTAGTAAAGGACTCTTAGACTTTCATTGAAGAGCTGTTACTTTGGAGAATTAACTTGCAGAAATGATGGAAGGAATAGTGAATGGAGAAATGGTACAGATATTAAATGCCAGAGGCCTGGCTGTGCAAGAGGGAAAGCACATTTTAGCCATACTGGTGCCAGCAGCAGCAAATGCTCTAAAGCATTTCCACTCCAGTTAAGAACTGCCTTACACAAAGATCCCAGCCCAGTCTGTTTCCTGCACACTCATATGTAAAAGGTGAAGGTCAATTGAGTGTCAAACAGTCCTGGATCAGTTTGTTTAAGATTTTCTCCTGAAATACTGCTGTGTGAGTTATCCATGCATAAAGATTACCTGAGCTAAAAGGGCTGTCAATTCCATTGCTAATTCTTTGTTTACAGGGAAAAGTCCATTGACTATTTGATCATTTGTCTGATACACTAGCAGCAGCTTCTCTCTGTCTGTCTCCCCATGAACTTGAACTGAAAAATAAAGCCTACAGAAAAGACAGAAAGTTATTAAATAAAGAAGATACGGAAATGCATTAGCCCTGAGGATTAGCAGTATCTGCTCTGAATGTGACATGTTTATTTCAGTGGCAAAACACATTAGCAGAGCAACACTTGTACTTGAACCAGTGGGTAAATATTTAATGTCAGTCTTCTGACTTTAGTGGAGATTTTTTGCAGCCCTGTTCACCTCTTAAGAACTAAAAAAAGGTAACTTTTTTAAAAAAAAAATCTCCAGTTATTCCCATTTACTATTTTTGTTGCAAGCTTCAAGTCAGCCAGTGTTTCTCAGATGAAGAAACTGCAGAAAGTGAAAAACAAATCTCGGGACAAGGCAGAGATATTATACTTGCTAAACAAACCTGTTTTTGTAAGTAAGGCGGACAGTCCTTGTGCCTTCACATTTCCCAGGGTGTTGTTCTTTGGAGGCTTGCTCCCATTTTGAAATAATGTCACAGATCTACAAGGAAAGCAGTACAAAACTGATTTGGCATGCCTTCCTATTTGAAAACATCTTGAAAAGAAACTGTCAACTTATTTTAATGTCCTCTATCTATCACCTATTAGATACATACACAGCTTGAATTTTTAAACGCACTGAAGTATAACTTTACTTGTATTTCTTAGTCAAAGTGTTTAATAATTAACATTTTTGGGTTTTGTTTATTCTGCAACCCATGCACTGCCTTTGGAAAGAAGCCATTAACATGGAAAGGCCAGATACTTGATTTAGCAGCTGCCAATGAATGTGTAATAGCACAGAGTGAGTTGTTATGTAATTAATCAAATGCCTTTGATCTCTGCCTTCTCCTTCTACTACAAGCCCAAGTTTTTCAGGTCCTTTTGTATGGAGTTTGCTAAAAAATACATCAAAAGTGATTCACAACAATCTGTATATGTGGGTGGGTGGGCAGATGGGGAGGAGGTAGAACAGAGATCCTAGGACCCCAACTGGGCTTCATGTCACCATTCCTTCATAAAAGAGCCTTCCTGGAAGCAGTAATATGAGCAGTTTCTAAAGTTACAGGTGCCTAGAAAATAAGTACATCTTTTATAAATTTTGCTTTCCATATGGTAATTTTTCTGATCGTGGTTCACCACTTGTTTATTACTAAGGCCAGGTTGTACCACACCTTGTAACTCAAAAGTGCAGCTGTGAACATTGGCCAAAGGGTGCAAAAAGCTGCTTGGTAGAAATACAAAAAATTAATGATTCGTTAGTTGCTAAAATACCTGGAAAGTAATATTTTACTAAAGCACAGATTATATTGCCTTTTGTCACTCTTTACTGCTAAGAATTTAATTCTAGCAATAGAGGGAGCTAAAATTTAGAATTCAGGAAAATGGCAAGCCAAAAATTGGAAATTTCTTAAACTGAGCCTTAAGCCTATTCTGTATTAGAGAAGGAACCATTTCTTTTTTCTAACTTCCCAGGATCTCCACCCCAGTATCAATGACTTCTTGGATCTCACATGGTCATCTTTTGGAGCTATATCAGAAATGTAGACTGAAATCTCTAAATCCATGTTTGACTCTAATGTTCCTTAGTTTTAAAAAACTGTAACAGCTTCTTGTTTTTTCACGCAGCTGTTACTTCTCTGAATAATACAGATCTTTAGAGAAAGTTTTTAACTGTAGTTCACTGAATGAACTTGAGCAACTGAAAAAGTGATCCTATCAAAAAAATCTTTCACATTAAGAAAAAAAGACAGTTTTCAGCCTGAAAAATGTTTTCCTTTACATTGTCTGAAGAGATCTCTGTCAAATGAAGATGCTTTATTTTTTATATGCACAGCCCATTAAAGGCTTTTGTTTACCTTGATGTTTCCTTGAAGACAGTGCTCTATATCCTTGCCAGAGGGATCATCAGAAAACAGTGCAAATCCTGACTGAGCTGGTTTCCTCATCCCTGTATCTTGGTTCAGAGTGTTCAGAAATTCCTCTACTGTGGTAGAGGCATCAAACCCAACAACCTAAAAAAGAAGCCAAAATGTATTTTGCTATCAAACTTATACCTGTTTTCCCTTTAAATCTAGGATTTTGAAATATAATACTTCTAAAATAACACTGGAACTAAAATACCCATTTCATCCATTACTGTAATTGGAAATTAAAAATTGCCATAAAGGGCCTGAAAAAGATTTCCACATGGGAAGTCAGTTTAGTGGAATTGGTTTCCTCGCACTTGTTACACTTGGAATTCTATTATGGAATTTATATGATAGATAGCAGCCTAGTATCTGAACTTTTGGTGAAAAATACCACTTGAAAAATGAAGATAATAATTTCCTGTGCCTTTCAATATAGTGCAGAAGCAAATGAGATCAATTAATCATTTTTCATTCTGTGCAACTTTAGAGGGATATCAGGTGACAGATCTACACTGGCAGATCTAAAATAGTTTATGAATGTTGCTTTGTCACTATTACACAGTAATATACAGAACCTTCTAAATTTTAAGTTCATATTTTCCCCAAATATCAACTTCTGTTTGCTGATTTTGAAGCATTTTAGCAAGGGAAGGCAAATAGCTTCTTTACAGATAGCAGTGGCTGATGTTTACTTAAATCTGTATTGAGAGTGTTTTCCTGTATTTGACATATTGACATAATGTTTCGGTAAAAAATAATCTTGAAAATGGATCATGAACTATTGTTTGAACTTCTCAGTGCCTGGCATTAAAATAAAAATCTGATGAATCTTCGGAGATTAATACAAGAGTTTTTAATACCATTATAATTGTTATTTGCTGATTCCACTGAAGTAATTTATGTATTTAATTACAATTTTCTTAGCCCTCGTAACTGTACAATTTTGTGCAGTAAATAACTAATGAGCAGTTACTCCTTTTTTTCTCCAAACTTCAATTTTGAAACCCTTTTGGATGATTTAAATGTATGTTGGTTTAAATGTATGTTGGTTTTTTTTTCTGTTTTACTGGGCAAGCAGTAAGCAATTAAGAACCTTAGAGATGAAAAAATGCAAAGTACTTCTGTTGCAATCCGAAATAAAAAATTATTTGATATAGCTTTGATTTCATATAAAAAGTTGCTTTCTATCTGGGAATACTATGAATTGTTAAAACTCTTCTCAGCCATCTCTCACAGCTGGAAACATAAACCAGGATGTGAAGCAGCATGCTTGGAAGCCCATGGAATATTTCCTGGGGCTTTGACTAATGACATCCCCAGAGAGTTAAGAATGGAGCCACGTTTGTTCTGTAACAAATACGGTTATCCTTCAGGACTGATAATGGGAGTTACAGCTGTGCTTCCAGGCCTTCACTGAGATATTTAACTTCCAATATGTCTGATGAAAGGAAGTGGAATTTAATACCTTTCCTTTTCCTCAGTCTAATTCATTCATCTGGTGGTCAGGTTAAATAAGAAACAGAGTTTTGGCAGTTCTCACTCTTACAAAGTTTTGCTTTTTTCTTTCTCTTCAAGGTTTTCCCCCAAACCTTTACTCTCAGTTGATCAAATCAGATCACAAGCACTTTGTGCCTGCCATGGCTGGCGCTGGCACAGGAGGAAACTCGAGCCATGTTTACCTTCCTCTTTCTGATGAACTGCTTCGTGTATGTGCTGACAGCAGGGGGCTGGGACAGCTCCGATTTCGTGGCCTGCATGACATTACCTGATATATGCCATTCATGAAGTGAACTGGAATACTGAAGGGCAGGGAATGGTGGTAGGGATTTCTCAGGAGAGTGGAAAGGATTTCCATTCTGGAAGGTCTGGCCTCTCGGTCTCCGTTCTGCTGGGTACGTTCTACACAGCGCTGGCAATATATAGCGTATTTCCCAAATTCAGTCCTGTGGCAAAAAGAGAAATAAGGCAATTCCTGGGGACTGATTGAAAGGATAGTAAACTGTGAGTGGATATTTCTGGAGAGGCCAGATGGAAGGAGCATGCAGATTTCACTCTCTGAGATTTTCAACACATTTTTTGCACGTGGAATTCGAAAGAGAATTAGTCTACTGAGACCAGCAGAATTGTGCCAAAGATGAACATGGCTCAGGGTGTGTTGTGTAACTGCCATATTTTGGTTTTCACAGTTTTGCAACATACAGTCAGAGTATGCACTGCAAAATATTTTTTTTTAAATATAACTTTCCCAAGTGATGCACAGAAGTAACATGTACTATATTTTAGTAGCAATTCTATTCAAATTCATTTTAAAATATTCATCAAACGATCTGATATATTACAGGAAAGATTGAAAACAAGATAGTTCAAAAAGACCAGTTGACTAGCTGGGTAATAATATTCAGGCACACCTGGAATCTGCATTCTTCTTTAAGTGAAGTTTAAGAAGCCAAAGGAATGGATGCTGGGGCAGGAAGAGTCCAACGCAGAGGGCCAAGAGCTGCAAGCCCTGAACAAAAGGAATACATTCACTGTTTTAAACATCCTACAACATAAAACTCCCTGCTGTGCCTGCTGGCCAGCAGTGCAGCTTACTGCCAAGTTGAGACTGCTGAAATAGGAATGAAAAAAAAAACAGAGAAAAAGCTGAGTAAATAAGCATGTAACCTCATTGAAAGGCCCAATACTCTCTGTCTATTTACATGTGTACACCCAGTTTCTTTTGGGGCTGGAAATGGGAAAGCAGCTGAGTTTGTATAAAAAGCAATCAATACAAAGGAACAGAAATACTTAGGCTGCATGGCCAAGCATTATGATATGAGGAGAAGCCCGTGCAATTTTAATTCAGCTCTCCTGTTACACATATTATGAAGCGACACATGAGACATTTTGTCTCCTACCAAATTTATGGTAACTATTGAAAGAAACCAGTAATTCAATATTTTGGTATATTGTTGTTGCTCAGTATGCATTCAGTGGTTTCACTGAACACAGAGTGCTCTCATGTACCCTGATAAACACTTACTAACGTTGCAACTACTTTCCTCACAATCAGTATATCAACGCTTCACACTAAGATTTCAAAAATGGTGTTTCTCTATCTTGATTTATCTGACTTGCCTGGTATTAAACAGAAAATTGACAGCACTGGCACAGATACTCCCTTTCATTAAATATCTATACTTTGATGGAGAATAGCATGGGCTCTGTTGAAGGTAAACACTGCAACAGAAGCAAGGGTAGGAGACTACAGCAGGAATTTAGGACTTAAAAAACTTAGTGTAAGGCTGAAAATATTTTACTGCATGTATTAGGTCTTAAAAATCATTCTGAGGGCTAGGATAACAATTTATTTACCTTCATCAGAGGGAAGGCCTTGCCAATGGTAAGAAGAGTAACAAAGAGAATTATAGTAAGTTTAAATTCCATCAGCCATATGTGTCTTCAGTGTCTTCAGTGTGTGCTAATTGATGTGAACGTACCATGTCTGTTATAAAAGCCTTGTGAATGTTTCAGCAATGCACACATTGAATCATAGAATGGAAGGAACCTTAAAGATCATCTAGTTCCAACCCCCTGCACTGGGCAGGGACACTTTCCACTAGACCAGGTTTCTCCAAGCTCAATTCAGCCAGGCCTTAAACACTTCCAGGGATGGGGCACCCATGGCTTCTCTGGGCAGCCTGTGCGGGTGCCTCTCCAAAATCAGCCATCTCCCAGGTACAGGCTGTTTCTGGCATATAGGTATGGCTGCTGGGCATGGGCTGCTTTCTATGGGAAGAGAAAAACATGTCTATTACAGAAGCCTTGATATGGTAATTTCCTTTCTCATTTTCTGATCAATCTCCTGGTTCTGTAGGCATTGCTCCATCATAAGTGTAACATTCCAGTTCTGTTAATCCTATGCAAGCTCCAAGTATTGGTGTTCCTTTCACTTCATTTTTTGTCTGGATAGCAGTGAATAGCTGACAGTGGACAAATGGAAGAATTTCAAGTATGTATTAATAATGTAGCATGCAGGGTGAATGCAGAACAGCATGGCACACAAGAGGGGACTTCTGTCAGAAGCCCTGAGCCTTTTCTGATATTCCACTACACAACACCACAGCTTTACTCCACACTCATATTCTATTGAGTCATTTGCTATGTGGTTTAGCCCACCAAGCTTCCTGAGGCATTCATAAACTGTTTTAGATCTTTGTTTTAGGAAAGAAGCAGTAAAAAAAAAATTAGGTTTCTTACACTCTTACTTAACACTTGACTTGAAGACAGTCCATTTAATGTCCATCCTTTACAAACAGCATGGGCTAAGATATATTTTACCACCAGATACACATACTTTGTTGGAGAATAGCATCAGCTTTGTTTCAGGAAAACACAGCAGCAGTGAATTGGATCTTAACTCAGCAGATGCTGTAGAAAAGCAGAGCCTCTTTACCATCCTAAACACTCAGTGTAGTTCCTTCACTGCTGCTGAGATCACTACCATTAAAATAAATACTGGGTTACCTGTATTGGTCCTGCCTGGTTTTGTGGATGTCGACGCCTGGTCTGTTTAATAAGTTGGCAACAGATCTCATTTTGAAGTTCGGGATGTGTGAGGCAGATCTGCAAAGCACTTTGGGCCAAAGATACATGGTAATCAATGGCAGGAGAGTCAACTGCAGCATTTATAAACAACTGGCAGGTCTAGATATAAAATAATAAACAAGTGAGTTTACATACAAGGGAGCTTCAGCAAATCTTAAGATGTTCTGTATATCAAAAGTGTACGTTAATTGAAATCACAATTAGTAAGTTTTCCAGTAGACTTGGAAAACTCTGCTGGCTTTGCAAAATGGGGTTAAAAGGGGCCAGAATGGATGAAAACCTATACAGAGAGACTTCAGATAAAACACCTCCTACAACCCATGCTTTTCACTCTGTATCTAACAGAGTGAACTGTAACAGGGGTTGGAACAATTGTGGTGGCAGGAAAATTTAAGGACATGCTGAACACAGCTCACCCCTCTACAGGACTTGGAAATTCAATGTCTACAGCTCTCAGTGCCAGACAATGTGAAATGCTTCTGTAAGTAGTGAGCACAACACAGCAGCAAATACAAAGATAAAAATTCCACAACTCAGAGCCATTGATTTACATCTTAAAGTATTTTTACTGTAGGTTAAGTATGACCTTGCCTATACCCAGTACTGTCTCAGGAAAGCCAGCATTTGTTGTGCTGTGTTAGAAGAAAGGATTTATATCACTTGTTGCATTTACTGTATACAATAGTTGAATTTTTAAGGGATATAAGCAAAAATAAAGGAACTGGATAGAAGCCAAATCTATTTCTAGTCTATTTTATCATAAATGGGATAACTGAAACATGATGTGATCTGTTTCTAAATTCCCTACCTGACTTCTAAGCTGATTTATACAAGGTTTCAATGAAGGTCATACAAGTAATCTCTAGTTAATTTACTTTAGGCAAGTGTCTGTGACTTGAATTAGGTTAAAAAGTGATTTCCAAGTGATTTCCAAAACTAAATTTGTTTTTATCAAAGAAGTACATTTCCTTGTAAAATTTTGTGCTGCAGGATTGCAGAAAATAAGATGGATGTACTTCTTTGAAGTGTTTCAGACATCCCCGAGAAACAAGCTGGAAAGTTTGCCTAAAAGTGTCCACGATGAAACATCCAGTGCTTGTCTTGAATTCTTCTCTAGATCTGAACCATAACATCAAAATTCTCCATGCTTCCAACTTGTAATTTATTTCACAACGTACAGACAAAGGAACAGCAAAATTTTATATTTTCTCTGAATTAGCTTTTATAGCCTGGAAGAGATTAATGGCATTGCAGCATACTCCCTCTCACAGGCATCAACTACCTACCTGGCCTCCAGCTGGCAGAGCTGTAAGGCACACAGAATTTCTCAAGAACCTAGCTGTGGCTCACTGGTTATGAGCCAGTATGTGTCTCCTAATCATAAAGCATTTTTACTACACTGAGACACATATATATGTATGTGTATTTTTAAACATCTGTGAGAATCTTTCAAAGTGAACTCAACTCTTGTGAAATACTTTTAATAATTTTTCTATGGAATATTTTCTCTATTTATATTACTGAATAATTGGTCTTTTAAGAATAGCTACTTCATATGAAAATATTTTTTTAATTAAAAAGAGCAGTACAATCCCTGCTTTCTATGTCAGTTTTAAATAATCCATGACTTGCGGAAACTTAAAATTTACTTTCTTTTCCTTCTGATTTTTAAAATATCTCCCAGATGATTTAGATGTATCTACAACAAAACTTTTTCCTATTATTTTTTCCTCTGAATCTAACTGAAAAAATAGTATTTCAGATACACTTTTCTGAATGCAGAGATCTGTCCATGCTATTAGATTCTTTGGAGCTATGAACTTCAAGGTAAAATTTCTATCAGTCATGATGGTCATGAATTTCTCTATTAACTTGCACTTTATCAATAACTCATCAAATAAGTAGGAACACCAAAAGCTGAAGCCCTAAACTGCTCTCTCACAACTGAAGGTTATCTTTACATTGGAAGTGATAGTCTTTGGTGAGGGAAAATGGGCACATTTTGCTGCTGTTCATTAGTTACCTCCACAAAAGATAAAAATATCTCTTTTTTCTAATCTGTTGAATATATTTAGTAAGCCAACAACAGCCATTCCTTAGCAAAGAGTTAAAATAGTCAGTTAATAAAAAAGGCATCTGCTGTGGTTTTACCTTAAATAATTTAATTGCTTCAGTTTGCAAGGCTTCTGATGGCAGTGTTGTAAGAGGGGAAGTAATTCCTTCTTTGCTATGGCAAAGGGTAGGATGTCTCCAAATTTGAGAAGCTAAACAGATAAAATATATACATTTTGCAATTAATTCAGTTCATAAGTACATTTACTAAACAAGCACTGGAAGATCAGTATGTTGAAATGAAAATAAACTTACTGGCATCACCTTCCACATTTAGTAATTTGCAAAGAAGTTGTTCAAACTCAGATCCAACATTGACACAGGTACTTCCAGCTGCAACTGTCAGATGATAAAGCCATGTGTCCTAAAGCAGAAGAACAGAGCAGCTCACTCGTTCTGTGCTGGAAGGAGCTGCTTCAGCAGGATTCTGCTCTCAGCTTAAAACCCTACCACGCACTCCTTTTGAAGCCCAAAGAAGTTTGCCTTTGGTTAAATAAACACACATTCATGATCTCTATGTTACAAATATTAAGCAAGGAAGACTGGACAGGGCTCTCCAAAAGTTTTTACCCTCAGAAATCATGTCTAATTATCAGGGCATTCTTCCTTTTCTCTTCCAAATGCTTAAGTAATTTTTTATCACTGCCACATCCTGCTAACCTGGGGATAAGTCCAGAAACCAAAATGAGGTCTACAAGATTTCTTGGGAACAATGAAGCATCAATAATAAAAATGGTTTTAACCCCACCTCTTATTGCTCATTTACTACAGTAGGGCAAGTCTGAGCAACGTCAGTCTTGTCAGTGAAAAAGGATACAGTACCCTGTAACCTCTCAGCTACAGCTCTGTCTGCAAGTTACTGTATGTGAGCAAAATTCTAATCATACCATATAAAATATTCTGCACCATCTACTTATGTAGGTAATTTTTGTCTATTTTAACAAGAATTACCTACACTAGTATTGATTTGCAGACAAACTCTGATCAATGTTAATAAAGGAGAACCTTCTCCTTGTTACATCAAAATACAAGCCAGGTGACTTGTAGTCCTTGTCCTCCTCTAGAAATATTCATATCACAGCACCATACTCATATAAGTGTTACTGAAACTCAATAAAAACATCCATTTTTTACCTTCTCGTGTTTGGAGCCTATGAGAAGATAAGTGGGTCCTTGGTCTTTGGGGTGGATAACAACAGTGTAATGGGTTGATAATAAACTGCGACCACTGGCTTCGTAATCTTCATCAGAATCACAGGATCTATCAACTTCTTCAACCTTTGCCTCAAAAAGCTTGATTTGACCAAGAGGAAACTAAAAATAAAGGGTAATGTTTGTTTCAGTGCATACTGATTTTGTATTATATATTATTATATTTGTTATTATACAGAATTTTTTCTTATTCTGCAAGTAGAAATTAAAACGTGAACTACCATCCGTACCCATTTGTCTTTACTCATTTTCAGTCCTGCCAAGGAATGTCAGATAAGCCAGATCTTGCAGAGAGCAAAATGAGACTGATATGTGCCAAAGTCTGAAAATGAGATTTTCAAAAATTCTTTTCCAGATCTGCCTCCATAGATAGCTCATGCAATAAATGTATGTTAGGGGTGAGAGAAGTCATTTTTCAGAGTTCCCAAACCTGGTTCCAAGCAAAAGTTTCCTATGTCAAGCCTAGAACTTTAATTATGATCTTCTTATTTTAGAGGACAGGAATGTATTGTTGATGTATCTGGTTTTGTTCATACTCTAAATTCAAAAGTTAGATTTTTTGTGTGATAGACCTTCTAGTTGGTTTCTTTCTCCAGTCTGAGAGATCACAGAGCTTCAGTGTTGAGATGTTTATGCAGTTAGCATCATTTTGCAGAAAATATTTTATCTAAAAAAGCCATTCAAGAGGAAATTTTCACAGAAGTAATTATTTCCTAGCCCTTATCAACAGGAAGCCTCAACAAACATAAATACAGCATGAAATCTCTTCAGAACTGGGTGACAGGACTGAGAGAGGCTGACCGGCTGCTCTACACAAAACTCCCTCCTCTCACAGCGCCACTGGTAAGGATTAAAAAATGATGTGGTGATTTGTATTTTCTGTTGTGCTTCTGAAGCATTCAACTTTTTGAGTAAGATAAGATTCCGAGAATCAAAAGATGTTGTTTCACATGTAAGTAGTCAAGATTGATTTATTCACCAAGTTTAACTAAAACACAATTGGCTGGCTTTTAGTCTGAATTCCATTTTGAAAGGAGGTCAATTAAATGGACTCCATTATAGTATTAACCACTGCAGATTGTGTAATTTATTTCTGCACAGCCACAGTCAGCTACAGAAAACATGATTTTAATTAGCATATTGTTGAACATTAGAAATAAAGTAGCTTTGGAAAACTTTTCATACATATTCTGCTTACAAAAGCTGAATTCTCATTCTGTTCCAACTTAGCAAACTCGTTTCAATTTTACTTTAAAAGGGCAGCCAAACTTCTTCCAGATGTGAGGGAATTATTCACAAGAATCCAGCAAAATTCTTCACTAAAGAGCATGCTAAAATGCCAAAATATTCAGTGGTAAAAATGTATAAATTCAGATATGTTAAACATTGAGATTTTTCCCTAGGAGAAATTGTAAGTTAATTTTAATGTCTCTGTAGGATGAGCTTGAGATTATACTCAAGCCAGTTGATTCCCAAACCCTGTTTTACATTGTTTTAAAGAGCAAAAATTTGATGGATGGTTACTGCTATCTTATTCATACAGTTCTAGAAATGGGGTTTCGTTGAGGTTTAAAATGGCTATAAAAGGAAAGGATGACAAAGGATATAACTGGCTCTATGCAAAAGCCATGAATTACTGACTCCAGTGTGATTATCTTCTTAAAACAGAAGTACAAATATGAGAATTTCTACTGATTTTTTTTATAATGGCTCAGTGGATTGTTCAAAATCTTGTTTCTGACCTGCCTCCATTAAAAAGATGTTTCTTGTGACAAAATACAATGCCTTGGGAGCAAAGGGACGAGTGAAAGTCATGTCTAGGAAGCGTCCTAGCTCTTGCAGTACTGTGTACATACAGTGACATGCCAAAAGAACAGGATTTGGAAGTCAACTGAGGGACAGAAAGAACATTTAAATTCTTGAAACTCTCAGTCACTGCCCACTGCAAGGCATATAAGAAAGGGTTTGCTTCCAGAACTACATGACAGCTGGGTCTTTTCTGATGCCTGTCAGAAAGGGACACCTGAACTCCAGGCAAACCAGTGCCCCCTTCACCTAGGGATAACATGCATAACATGGATCACAGACCAATGGATGTGGTCTGCATTGCTGGCTATTAGGCAGAATCTTCCAGGCTGACAATCTGTGTATAATACCAAGGCCAACTGTACCTTAATAAAGATGTAGGTTTCTGTTTAAAGTCTATATTCTCTGAATAAACAAGAAAGGGACCTACCTTGTCTTCTTGATTACGGAAATAATACAAAGTTTTTCCAACTAGGGTACACCAAACCCTTTTGGAATATCCATGTTTCACCTGTAATTACAGAACATCAGTAATAATCATGACAGAGAAATACTGACTATTTTCACCATCTCTGAACTCTGATGATATTTGGAATGCATGTCTTGGTTCAAATTCCTATCCACATCACTGGACATAAAATTAAAATTGTGACTCTATTAAGGGCAAAAGAATCAGAGCATTAGATGAGATGCTCATTTAAAGCCCAGTAAGGCCACTGTTGGCCTAAACAGTGTTGGAAAAAAGCAGACTGGGGCAAGAAGTGTTTTCCTACCTTTGTAAGTAATCCTTTCATGGTTGGCTTGATTTCAGACTGTACAAAGAGTGGGCTGGCAGCCTGTATTTTGAGAACATTCTGCAGTACTTTGATCCATTCTTCTAAGATGTTGGGGGAATCTGCAGTCAGGTAGTATGTTCGTTTCTCTGTGGTCAGCTGTGTAGTAACAAGGAGTCTTGAGCTTCAAGAATTGACATATTTGGCCCCACAGTGTGGGATTTGTAACATACTCCACCCAATGTAGCTCCACAACTTCAGGGAGTTTATCTTCCCTGAAGTACTTTTCAGTAATGAAACATTCCATGACCAGACAGAACAGAGAATCTCATTCTAAATCTTTATCTGGGAAGTTCCAGGATGGCAAGCTGAAAAAACCCAGTTCTCCTTTCAGATAAATGAATTCTCTCGACCTCAATGGCTGACCCTGAGACCGCTCTCTTTATTTCTATCCCATATGTGATGATCTAACCTTTGTGGCAATACAAAAAAGACTTCAGGTAGGCATTTTTATATTTTCTGTCACTGAAACAATTCTTTGGTTTCAAATGAAAAGCACATAATTTAATTCCAAGTCCACTCTTGGACTTCCAGTGCAACAGGGACTGGAACAAGGGTTTGGCTTTGGGGATGGAGGGAATGCTGAGACAGCAACAGAGGAGAAAAGCAGGCACCTGAATTGTTTGTTTTCCATCACCCCTTTCAATGTGGCTGGATGCATTTAGCTCAATTTGACCTTGAGGCTTTCGAATAACATCACTCTGATATGGAAAGAATGGAAAAAGAGTATTTTAAATTTACCAACAAACAGCAATAAATTAATATGAGACTAATTTAAACATTAATCGTGATAAATACTTTCTAGTTAGACATTGTGTACCTTGTACACCTCTTGAGGAAGTGAGTACTGAATCACTCTCTAACAGCTCAGAAACCAGAAGCGCATGCATTTTTTTCCTTCTAGCAGCCCTAGATTATCAGTAAACAATCTAATACAAAACAACAGGTAAGTTACATGTACTTACTGGAGATTTGTAATACAGCAATTCACCTCCTTTAAGCACAAACCACCGTCGTTTCCAGGTCTTTACTTTGCCACCCATTTTTAACAGATATCCAGATTTTTCCAAAGGTTCCTGGTTGTTTAGAAGTTAGATAAAAAGTGCTTAGATACACATATATACCTCTGCCCCTCAGAAATAGGTATAAATACACACAAAGAGATATATTAATAACTTAAAAGCATGCTAAATAATAATTATGGTATTTGATGAAACTTTTAATCCAAGGACAATGTTTTTACAGGCATTGATTAGGACAAATGTCATGCACATGGGTTAACTAATGAATATCCCTACTTACTGTTATAGTACATGAAGGAGAGTAAGTGCCCCAAACTACAGAAAATAATGAAGAATATGATGATTTCTGATTTTACTTTCCAGTTGTTTATATTAAACAAGGAGCAAGATTAATAAAAGATAAATGTATTCTGTTTTTCCCAAGTCCAGGTCCTAACCTGAAAACCAGATATAAAGGACTGTAATTCTGAGCTCCTCATACACAAACCTCTAGTGTGTACCTCTGCAGAACAGAGTTCACAGTTTTGCTCTGTGAAGAAAGCCTAAAATAATCTTCATCAGCAGGTTGTCAATCCACTTGTATGTTAAGACACTAACTACTAACATGAGCCATTAGAAGCTCCTGGAGGCTGACCAATACCTCATAATGGTTTGGTTTCTTTGGCCTGTCTTCACATGTTACTCTACCTAGGATTTCTCTGATGTTTTCCCTGTATGAGGAAAGGATAGAAACTTATTACTGCACATAGATTTCTACTGATGACTTCAGCTCCCCTTCTATTCACCTAACTATTCAAATAATATTTTAAACTGTTTTGAGTATTTCATATGCAATCTGATAGCAGACCTGGTTACAAGAAAGGAAATTTCAAGTAATTTGAATTGAATTCTGGAGTTGTCGATCTATTTTTCCTTCATTATATAGGAAAGCTTAGAATTATCTTCCACTTTCCTTCACTAATTACAGTCTTACTTGGCTAACACTGTTGGTATATTTTGCTGTTTGTATTCATAAGGCAGTCTGTGAGTCAGCAAGACTGAATGAAAAGGTTTGGTAGCAGTCTTTGGACATAAATATACACACAGTAGCTCAGGTGCACTTCTTCACAGAACTTCAGTACTCACATTTTTTCCATTATCACTGGATGAGGAAGAGGTCTTAGGAAGTTTCTGCTCTGGCTCTGAGTAGTCTGTATCTACTGAATATGCATCTGGAGGAATAGCATAGTCACTTTCTGAGGTCACAGAAGACAGAGATGCACCTGTGGTAGAAGAAGAAAGAGAGTTCTTTATATATATTTTTTTTATTACATTAGAAACAACTGAGATCAGAATAGCCATGCAGAAGAAACAACTTAATAGAATCTGCAGGCAAACATAAGTATCAACATAAATCCATCAGGAACCAAGAATTTTATAGAATATCAGCACACTGAACTATTAGCTAATTCTCATTTTATTCATAATTAAACAGTTAAAGTCCCTTATAAATGGAACAACAAAAAAATGTCTTCTGTATATTATCACCTTCTGCTACATTACCACAGCTTCTTTAAGGAGGGAATTAGTTGTATGAATCATACTCATTGTCTAGGAAAAAACCCCAGGATCTTTAATTAAACTTAGCAACCTTGCCCCTGCACTTTCTCTTACTCACTGTAGCATCTGGATTTCTCAGGCAACTGCCCATGTACTAAGAGGTCATACTCAACATCTGCTTTGTGTTGAAGCTGTAGGTGACTGTGTTTTGCAATCAGTATGGACTTGTATACCAGGGTTTTCTAAAAGTTTGATTTTCATATTTCAGGGGGATTTTAGAGTTTATTAACTTTAATCCTGAAAAAATGTACCCTGCTTTCAATTCTAGTGGATCAGTAATAAAAATTCAAACTGCTCCCTCATTCATTACAGAAATATTTTCATGCGTGTGAATGTCTTCTTTTGTAAGGACTAGTGTTCCACTCTGCAAGGTTATACTCCAAAACTGAAATGAAAAGCCTTTTTTCCTTTGTTTCAATAATTTCCCAACTCATTTGCCAATTTTATTCTTAAAAAAGGCTTTTCTCATTTATTGCTTGGGTAAGCCACCAAGACTTTGAGAGTGGGCTCTTCTCACAATGGATCTTTCGTAACAAATTGCAGCGAGCCAATTGTGCTTTTGGTGAAATGTGTGACTGCCTAGATTTTTAAAGAATGTGATCTCAATGAAGACATGTACATATGTGTTTGTGGTTAAGAAAGGTTTCCACACACGAAACAATGCATGAACAAAAGGAATGGTTCCATTTTACAGACACAGATATAAACTGCAGGTGAAACCAGCTTTTAAATTATCCAATTTAGCTTTCCTGTTGTGTAAGCACACAACATGAGATATGTCTGCAGCCATGGCACTGGTTTCTGCTCAGCAGGATGCAGCTGCTGGGAAGCAGGATCTATGGGTCCTTTTCACACTAATGTGGCAAAACTACATCACTGGAAACAGGACTGGACTCCAGCTGTGGCTGCCACAGGAAAATGTTGAGCGGGACCAGTGGCTCTGCCCCTCTGCTGCAGGGTCACTGAATGAAGCTCCTGGTAACTGGGATTTTTGCATGTATAACTGAGACTACCAAATAATGTTATTTAGCTTTCTAAAGCAACATATAATGAGGAATTTTAACACTTGGCCTCACTGGGATGTTGGACTCCCTTAGTTTACACAGTGAAGAAATACTCACAGAGATATAACACTGATAGCATCACCTAATGAGGAAGGACTGTATCTTTCAGTATTATGAAGCATGTTATTTCCATTTTGCAGATGGAAAACACAGTCACCTTGAACTGTGAGATTTGTCTTCCACAAAACACAGAACATTACCAGATTCAAGTGTTCTAACTAAATCTTTGCACAAGACCTTAAGACAATCACTGTAAAAATTAAAGAAGTCTTCTATTGCATGAGGTGACAGAACCAAATAATTTATTGAGGGAACGTTTCCACCTGCTTTCACACATGAAATTGTTTTATAAACTTGAATATATTTGTGTTTTCTTTCTAATGGCGATTTTTTTTCTAGGTACTTTTAATTTTTCTACAATTAAAAGTCACAGGAAGTCCTTGGCATGAAGAGAATAGGTAGAATGGTGCTTCTTGCTTTAAATGTACAAGCCACCTTTCCCTCATGACAACAAGTTTAATGCCTTAAAAAGGTATTTATAACAACAGCAATAAAGCCATTTCTCCTGACTGAGTAACAGATCTGGGCTTTGAGAGCCTAGAATTTAGATGTCCATGCTATTTAGTGAAGAAATCAATTCCTAAGCAAATCATGTAAACTGCCTGCTTTTCCAGAGTTCCCAGAAGTTATTTGTTCTTACGGTTTCGCCCACCTCGTTTCATAGCCCGAGGGCTCCCTGGACCACTCCTGCTCCGAGAGTCAGACTCGGAAGTCCTTGAGCTGGACCGAGAGCTGTCTTCTTCCTCAGATCCTGACGACTCATCCAGAAATGGGCTGCTGCTTATTTGCGTTGCTTTCTGCAGAAGGGAACACAACATCCTTTGATACCTTGCATAAAGGGCATCAGTCATTTCCTTCATACTGTGGCAGGGCTCTGCTGGCTCCACAGTACTCAGAGCTGTTCTTGCCTGGGTTGTGAGTTTTGGCACAAAAATATTAACATGAAACTGAATTCCCTCTGCCCTCTGCATACTCAACCACACCCACACTTTAAAACAGAAACCTGAGGTAGCTCAAGGCATGGGTCTTTCCAAATCACAAAAGGCTGCCAGAAGACAAACAATGCTGTGATTACTGACTGCTGGCTGAGTGACTAGAAACAGCTTTGGCACTCACACAAAGACATTTCTACACATACACACACTTTTAATTATGACATTGAACGCCATGTGGTTCTGCTTAATAATTAACAAGCCTTTGGAAAAAATCAGCAAGGAACCTAAGAAGAATTGACCTGGGCCAGTAACATTTTATAGGCAGTATTTTTTTTCCCCCAGCTATTTGACATTTCTATTACTTCTGGGGGTCTTTGATCTCTATACATCAGCTTACAACATATTTGGCATGGTAGTGTCAAATGTGAAATAGCAAGTTCCTGGATGTGAAACCTAATGGTACTTTAAAATTTCCTTTAAAACAGTAATACAGTTACCCCTTTCAAAGTGGTGTAGACAGGAGTAGTCATGTTCTTATATATCAGAGAAGTATATAATCCAGATATGGAGCATGAAGTCAGTGAAACAGCATCTAAAAAAGCAACATATTTTATAAATTGCCTTTCTAATTCACCCCCCAATTAACAAAATTAATTTTTTTTTGCATTGTAAAACTGCTATAAAAAGCAAACTAACTCTTGAACTGTTTTGAATGTGAGATTTAAAGCTTTTTGAAATTCACAGTGCTTTTAAAGACATAAATAAAATTGCAGTCACAAACACTAGCCCTTTTAAAATTGGTACCTGGCATAGATTCTTCAAAGTAGTGAAATGCAAAGTAAACTGGAATGAACAAAGTACAAATTCAATACAAAGTCAAGATGTGAGGTACCAGGAGATAACCAATAATCTTCTAGGCTTTAAACAGCTGTTAAATAAACCTTTCTAAAAATATTTTAAAGGTCCTTGCTCACAAATCACCATAAGAAGAAAACTTTTGTCGATGGGACAATGAACAGCTAAACCACTTACTTTTATTAAGAGATTCCATGGTGAAAGCTTCAGACATCCTTAAACCAGATTTGGCTACAGCATAAATTCTACTTTCCTATACAAGCAGAATGGATTTGATAGTAGATAATTAAAATACAACAATTACTTTTGTTCTGGTTAGCCTCCTAGTCTTTGTGTTAGTGCAACTATGTGAAAAAATGGTTCATGAAATGACATTGTCAATAGCAGCTGAAAAATGCATCCTTCTTTTCTATGCTGTACACTGATAGCCATAGCCTTTTCTGACATTTTTCATACAACATAAGTGACTTATTTTTAAAAATACTTTTATCAGGTGCCAAAGAAGCTACAGTAAGAATGTTTTTTAATGGAAGATTATGTGTTAGGAGCTTTTTGACCATTTTGTGTTAAAAGTCTACAATAACAAAATGTATAATGCAAAAAGTTCACTAAAATATAGAGAAGTTGTTACATAATGTATTATTTCTGAATAAAAATTAATAAATATATTTTATAAATTATTAATTAAGAAGTCTGACACTGAAAACACAGAATTAGTGAGTTTTAACACATTAGTGAGTTTTAATTTTGGATTTTGTGTAATATTAATATTAATATTAATATTAATATCTATTTTAATATCCTGACTGATGGCTTTAAAATTTTACTTGGAAATGTGATCAATTACTTCTGTAATTTGTACTTGTCTGCTGTCAACTTAATTGTCCAGATTGTGAGTGGTACAGTGGTTACAGCAAGGGCACCATTCTTGGGCTGTGTTAGTGTTCAGATAAATAAATAAATGCAGTCATAAGCATTACATACTTGGATACACTCAAAAAGACATACATAACTTACATCTCACATGAAAAAAAATGGGTTTGTCTACAGAATACAGACTGTGTTTTTCAGTGGCAGGAATACTGTGCTGAAAATAAAACTAGATTCTGAGCTTGTAGTTATGATGAAGGTAATGCACTGTCTTGTCAATAAACAGAAAGTAATTAAAATAGAGGCAAAAAAAATCCCAGAAGAGAGTAATGAAAATAAGTTAGTTTTGCCAGCAGGAAAAATCCCTATTAGCACACTTACCCAGGAAGGAAATCGATGCAATGGAGGCGTTGGAGGTTTGTTGCTAGCACCCTTTTTTGTCATATCACAAAGTTCCTGGGCTTCAGCATTTTGTGCTTCAGTGGTGTCATAGGTAAACACTCCTTCATCACAGCTAATCTCCATTTTCTCTAAAACATCAGCATCTTCTCCGTCCACCAGATCTATGTCTGTTTCCTGAGGTCTCCACGGACGGATCATGCTTATGGCATTTCTGTTCCTACCAAACATTCTGTCAGAACTCAGCTGGGGCTGGCTGAGGTGTTTCTTTGCTAACACTGAATTTAGACTAAAGACGTTAGGAGTCCTTAACTTTGGATGTGGCAAATTTGAGGGAAAATCTGATGGAGTTGTGCATTGAGAACCTGCAGAAGTTGCTGGAATTGGGTGTTTGGGTGTCAGAGAAGGAGTTAAAATTGGACTTGGGGTATTTGCCTCACTGGATGAGGATGAATAATCAAGCCTCTGTGATTGAAATTTCTTATTCAGTTCATCTGAAGAACTGTCTTGGTCTTTCTTTTTCCTTGTGAAGTCAGAGTTGCACTTTCCACCCGGATTGTTCAGGCCTTTTCTTTGGGACCCTTGCTGCCATGAGTATAGCTTCTTTTGCTGAGTCCTCTTAACATCAAAACTCTCTTCTTCAAAGAGAGAACTGCTGTCATCAGATGCTGTCAAATACATTTCACTTCCCACTCTACTGTACCTTGCGTTCTCTTCAGATGTGTGGCTTGAAAGAGTTGATGCACACCTGGATTTCAGTCCTTTATTGTCTCCACCATCCTCATCTGAGCTCCAGTCACTCCCAGTGGTGCATGAGTTCTTTGACATGTCACTGTCTATGTCTTTGGATGAGCAGCTTGCTCTCACATTTTTGTTCTGCTCTGAACCAGAGGAACTTTGTTGCAATGACTTCTGACCTTTATTTGTCTCGTGTACAGGACCAGCAAAGGTAGTTTCCAGGATATCCTTCTCTGGAGGAGGAATATAATGAACATGAGAAAATTACTTTAGCAAACCTGGCCTATAAATGGTTTTGTCATCATGCCTGCAAGTAGTAAGTAGGTAATAATTTCAAATGCATGAGAACATTTATGGTTTTTAATACTGTAAATAATAAACATTAAGAAAAATATCATAAATTTTTAATGTGTCTGAATGCAAATTAAGTTTGCCAAAAATCTGTAATAAACGTTACCCAAAGTTCTAGCTGAACTAAAAATGTCAATGAATATAAAGATAAGCAGACTGGAGCCATATTTTAAAGCCATGTATGTGTGAAAACAAACAAACAAATAAAACTAACAAAAAGCTAACTACTTAAGTGGGCATACAAATTTAGCTACTTTATTAAATCTAAGGAAAGTTAAAGTTTAATAAAGCTTGTCAGAAAGGATTTTCATTAACAAATCAAGTATTCCGAGCCTTTCTACAGTGTTTATACACAGAAATTTATTCTGGAAGCTATTATTGTATTCCCAATGGTGAATGCTTAAAATACACAAGAGTCTCATGGAAAGTACTTCAGGAAAGACGCTGTGTTAAAAATAGCTTTGTCCCTGCTCTTTGCTTTTACCTGGTTTTATGAGAGAGAGCTAGAGCTTGCAACATGTTAGTGAGGCCTGCATGTTCTCAAATTAAACTGGATGCAAGAACTAGGGTTTTTCTGCACAGACACTTGGAAAAGTCTGTGTTAAATACCTGTGTAAAGTTAAAGTGGACTGAATAACTCAAAGGTGTTAATTTCACCCACATTAAGTAATGAAGTCCCCAAAATTATCTTTTTCCATCTAGGCAAGCCTAAGGTTCTATGTCTTATCCTTTCTCTGGGAAAAATCACTCTTACTTCAATTCCCTCCTCTGTAAAAATAGAAGTAATAATACATAGCCACCTTCATAATGAGCTTGCTGTAATATAAATACACAAAATATTCATAGGATCTCTTTCAGTTTCTGATTTTCAAAAGACTTTAGGTTGCCATTTTGGATACCATGATTAACTGTGGAGAAAATACTGAAGTCATAAACAGTACAAGGGATTTGAGCAAAGGACCAGAGCAACAACAAAGGTCACAACCACATCTTAACTTTGCAGCCAAAGCACCCAGGAGCCTCTGCATGCTGCCAGATAATGTATTAGTGGTATTACAGAGATTCTAGTGCTCAACAGGATGATTTCTTCCTAGTAATAGAAAAGTAGCAATGAAGAGGGAGACAGTAGTGGTATGCAGTTTGAAAACAGCTGGTTTGGATGCACTGAAAGAGTTGTTGATTTTAGTTTCCTGCTTGTGTCAGAATAAAAATGGCAGTGTTGATAACAAGGTACCTGGCATGTTTTTGCCTTCAGGGTAGTCTGACTGCTTAGATGAAGCCTTGCTTATTTCTTCAAGCTTAGGAGAGGGTTGAGGACTTCTTGCTCTATTTGAAAAGCATCCAAAAGTCAAACTGCTTAGTCGCTGACACTCTCCAGGCTTTTGTGCTGAAGTAACAGATTTCTTACCAGTAGCTTCTGAAGAATAGTAATTCAGAAATCTTGTGTTAGTGAGATACAACAAGCTATGCAACTCTTCTCTTTACTCTACAGTGCAAAGTTTTTTTTTGTGGTAACTAAAATTTAGGGGAAAAAAATATAATAAAATGTATTATAGGAAAAAAAAAGCTATCTGACATCTCTCTGTATCAGGTGAAACCCAGAGCAATGTTTCTAGTTCTTAAAAATTTATATAATAATAGAAAGAAAAAATCTTTTAACAATTTCACAGGAAATAGAGAAGAGTAAGTTACCAGGTTTAGAAGGTCTATATGGAGGAGAACTTCAAGAGAAAGGGAAAGCAGAAATTGATGAACTGCCACGAGCATGAAATCTGTCCATCCCTGTTCATAAAAATCCCTGTGGTGGATCTAGGAACAAAAGGCCCTTACCCTACCTGTAAAATTGCTTAAAACAGTACCACATGTTCATAATTTATAGCCTGTCACCAGCATGGAAACTGCAAATGGTAATAAATTTCTTAATATTTTTGGGCATATCAGTAACTGTGTGTTGGAAATGACAAAAGTTTTGGTCTCAAAAAGCCTTTAAATAGGTCTCTCAGAAGAGAATGACTAGAAGTATATGGAAGAAGTATGTAGCTACTTATCAAAAGATAGCAAAGAACCAAAACTATCCAGTTTCTTCATTAACAGGAAAGTGCATTTTAGTTTAAAAACTTTATATTTTATATGAATTTGTAAATTTTTGTATTCTCATATATTATGCATATTATGTGTGACACACTCCTCTACACACATTTCTAAATACCTGTGTATTTACATGTATATGTAAGATAAATTATCAAGAAATGAGGGCTAGTTTGCAAATTAACAAAATTTTCATATGATAGTAAATTGTCAGATCAACCAAATGTGGAGAGGACAATGGGAACGTTCAGACACACTTAAGTTGGTGAACAGGCAACATGGTAGTGAATAAAATTCAACTTTGATCTTATAATAATGCTTCTTGGAGGGAATATTCCTCTCTTTTCTATTTACACTTCATGAGTTTTAAATTTGCTATACCCATTTGGAGAGGAACTTAGTGATACTGGGTCTGAATTTAGATTTTGGATCACTGTAGTCAAAGGTAGTAACAAAAAATATCTGATTGGAGTTCTGATTCCCAGCTGGCCCTTTGCTAGAAAAAGCAAATGCAGAGTGACATTCATGTGTTCTTTAACAATTTTGACAATGACTTAACAATGACCACTTATGCTGTAAAGATGTGAAAGCAAAGATCTGTCCTAAATCCAGTAAAATCTTACTACTTGCAGAACCTCTGAAGTAACAGTGGTACCCATTCATTCCACTAATACCAGTTGTACATTGTCTGTGTGTCTTTTCAGCATAAAACCAAATGATTCCTTCCTAACACCTTCATGTACAGTCACCTGTATGTCAGTTCATACTCTCTGAAATCTTTGTGATTTCACAGAATATTTTCAATCATGTAGATGCACACATTAATAGGGAATAGAAAGAAATATGCCATAGAGAGAGAAGTTTTCAGAAGATTTGTACATTTACCTTGCAGTTTAGATTGTACTGTTTTCATCTCTTTGGTTTGCTTTTGGTTGATCAAGCGGAGGTTCTGATTTTCCACCTCTAACTAAAAGCATATAAATGTAATCTCATCCATTGATGAAACAAATCTTAAAGTCATTACATCTTTTATGTTTTCTCTGAATTTCTGCTTATCTAAGGACAGAGCTAGTTCAAATAATAATCTCCTCTCTACTACTCTAAATACCAGTCTAGGTCTTTAGAGTAGTTCTTTCATTTAAAGTTGTTCTTTTGTTTAGAGTTGTTCTTTATTCTGAACAACTAAATTCCCTGCAATGATTATTTTCTCAATTCTGCCAAAATCATTCCCCCAACCAAGCAAACCCATGACTGCTTTAAAAATCCCTAATAAATAAGAGGAAAAAGAAAACTGCATTGGCATTTTCAATAAAAGCAGAAGGCTAGAATTACAAACTCCTGTGCCATTTGGCAAAACTAAGAGTGGGCAGAGGAATCAGAGGGAATTCTGGTCCTAATGCCTCCCACTATCCCACAAGTGCCAACAAACTTTATACCAAACAAAAGTGTTTGTACAGGAAATACAAAAACCAACAACCCATTGCTGTAGCCCCCCAGTGGGAGGTAAAAGATGCTGGTTCAAACTCCTGCTCCAGATTAGGCAAACAGATTTGAATCTGAGTATCCCTTGTCACACAGAAGGGAGCCAGCAATTCCACTCCCCACTGAGTGACGCTTAGTCACATCTGTGAAACTGGCTTGAGATTTTCCATAAAGAGTAAGTAAATACTTTGAGTCATACTTGATTTTGTCCAAACTTTTTCCTGGTAATTTTAGCTAAATTTAATGGCATTTTTATTAAATTATTTCTAAGTAATTTACTTAAGCCCTCACAGATGAAAAGTAAGTATTTTATGTAAGAACCTTCTAGTTTCTTATTTCAAAAACATGAACTTAATTGTTTTTCAACTTGAGTATAATTTCCAGTTAACTACAAGAGAGTAAGATTTTAACTTTTACAGGCAACTTTGAATTCTACACCCAGGGAGGAGAAAGCACAGCTGCACCCCAAAGCTGGCAGCTTTAGGCAGGGCAGAGACATGGTTATCGTACCACAGCAGAGGAAAAAGGGAGACAACTTGAAACTAGAGCTGGTGTCCCTGAAACTATTCATGACTAAGAGTAGTGCGGGCATTGTGAAATAAAAAATGATCAAGGCCTTTTTTCTGCCAGGCCCCAGCAGGCTTGGTCGGCTTTCTGGAGATTATTCACACTTTAGGCATCTGCTTGAATAAGCTGAGTTTGCCAGCTAAGCTCTCTCAACTAGTGGAGAAATTGACCTTTGAGAGAGAAGTGCTGGGTCCTTCCTTCAGAAAGAGGACCCAGATCATACTGGCTGACCAAATCAGACATCAGAATTTACATGGCATGGACACTCTGCTCTCTGTGCCATTGTTTTCAATTCTCCTCTTTCCAGCGAATAACTAGAAAAATCAATGAAACTGGGAAGCAATGTTTCCAAGGCATGCAGGCCTTTAACAGCCAAAAGGTCTAAAGGATATCCAGTCACACCATTATATTTCCTTTGTAAGTATCATAGCAAAAGTTATACCTCATGAAGCTTGACTGTCACCCATTCTTTTATTTTAGCTGCTTTTTCTTCTATGATTTTTGCTTCTTGCAGTCTTATTTGCTTCTGGAAAAAATTGACATAAGCATATTTTTCACTGAGTAATATAATCTGCCTGAGTATCATCTTCAGACACAAATCCTAAGATTGCTTGAAGTAATTCAGGCTCCTGGGTAATACATGGTGATTTTTTTTAAATGAGGAATAGAGTCTTCACAGAAACTGCTATTCCTCTTTCCTCTAGTAAGAATGAAAGCTCTTCAGGGGGGACAGTGAAGAGGAATATCATCTTTCTCCTCTTATAGGTCACATGTTCTTTCAATGGAAGCCAGAGCTTAATTTGAAAAGGAATAAGCACTATTCAAATTATATACTTTCAATGGGAACCTCTTTAATCAAACAACAAAAATAATGGTAAACTTTTCTGTCATCCATTGATCTAAATTTTTATTTTACTTTTGTATAATTAAAAAGGGAATTGATGTTTCTCTTTTTTAACACCATTATTCCTAACCTGTTCTTCAAGTTGTTGCTCCAATTTTTGTATTATATCATTTTTATCTTGTATCAGGATCTCCAGATCTTGACATCTCTTATACAACCTGGTTTCTGATTCACTTGTTTGAACATTTGCTGCTTTTAATTTCTCTTCCATGATCTGCACCTATTTGGAAAGTCAAATATAAAAGTTTAAGGAACATAATACTCCAAGTCAAAGGTAGTAATTTAATCACAAAATAAACTTAAAATTGCCTCCACACTTAAGATGCAAGATAACCCTGCAAAGTTTTGAAGCCTATTTGAGAAGAAACCCCACAGTTCATTATATCTCCCTATTCATTTAATACCAAGAGGACTGGCAAAACACTGAAAGATCTTACACAGGTTTTGTTACTATCTGTGAGAGGCTTCTAGTTTTGTAACACAGAAACTTTTAGAAACACCAGTATGGGAAGAATGCAATTTATCTACAGGGACCTGTAAACAATGTTTTAATAAATAAACAATTGCACACTATAAAAAAACCCAGCAAATTATCGGTAGCATTCTAAAAAATTGCTTAAACATACTTGGCTTGTAGTCAGGAATGTTTTCTAACTCCAAATTAGTACATGAACATTTTAGTCTTATAATTTTCAGTTTCTATCTGTCTCACAGTAAGATATGAGGAATGTTTCAGGGATACCAGAGGTATGTTCATAAAATGTCTACATTAGTTTAAGTCTGCTGTTTGGAATAAAAAGGCAACTTCAGTTAAATATTTAGCTACGATATCATTCTTTAAATGATGTAACTTCTACAAGAGGAACAAACAACACAGAACAGTTCTATTTAAAAGCTGTATTGGGTAGCCTGATTTTATTTTCTTACAGATCTTCTAAAACAGATCATTGTTTCCTCTCCCCTTTGTTTCCACATGCATCATGTATCAAAGGTTCATGATGCACTAATGAAGAAGCTCATTCAGTGTATCTACTTTTGGTTTGTGATGTTAGCTTTGACTTTATTGAAATGAACTGAATAGTGAGCAAAGAAAGCTGATAGAACTCTCTGTTAAGACAAATTAATAAACTTTAAAGGAAACTGTCTTCTTCTCCATTTTTAGAAGTACTTAAAAATCAAGCAATTTTTTGACTTTCACCTCATTGAAGTATCACATGCACACAGCTAATGGAGATATTTATTCCATTTATACCTGCTGAAACGCTCTCTCTGCCTGACGATCAGCATCTATAACTTGCTTCTCAAGCTGCTGCATCTGTAGATGTATAAAAACATACAATTAAATAGCCATGCCTTCTGCCTCTGATCAGAAAAACATATTTTCATGGTCTGTTTTGAAAAAGGAAAGGACACGTGGTGGGCAGGAACATAAAAATAAAAGGATAAACTGTGTGTGTCAGACTGGAAGAGAATTGTGACTGTATTAAAACATTGTAAATATTCTTCAACAGAAAAAAATATATACACCTTTTTTCATAATTAATTCTCAAGCTGTCATATGACACACTGCTTTTTCTCCCCTGCTACCAAGACTAAAAATTCCTTTGACAATAGTCCTGAAACTTTCCTCATGTTCTTCCAAAAGAGGCAAGAGTAGAGGGAACTTGGCTGCTAATCCTTCTGATGCTGACAAATTTAGTGTTTTGGAGATATATACTACAAGGACTGTCCCAGACTTCTCCAGTGTTGCACGAAAGAAGGCAGGATGTGGCAGGAGGGACAGGTGGCCTCAGGTGCTGCACAGCAGCAGTGGATGAAGACAGAGAGCAGCGTCCATGGAGAAGTGCAGGTCACCTCTGAGAGGAGAAGACCCTGATCTCTTATGTTATAGCCATGCCTGATGAATCATGGGCTCAGTCTTTGCCCAGGGCCTTGGAAAACCCCTGCATTTTACAGGATTTATTTTTCAGGCTTTCCCAGCAATACAGAACAGGCCAGAAAGATATACTTTGTTTGCATTTTGTTACATTTTGTTAACAGACCTTTAGTCTGATTTTGTTGACCTTTTTAATAAGTAAACCCTGGTTTGAAGTAACACTTGAAAATTCATAAGATATTCCATGACTTAAGGGCTTAGTGGTTCTCAGGAAATATCTAGATAAGACCTCAGTTCATCAAAAAATTAATATTGCCATACTCAGTATTCAGCTTGAAAATTGTTCTAAGAAAAGCATACGATGCAAATAATGCAAATGGAACCCACTTATTCCTTCTTCAATTTGCTGCATGATTTTAAAATAATCAGTTTCATCCTGTCTTGTTTGAACTCAGTTTCTGGCATCTTTCAGTTTCTTTTTCACTCTCCATCTCTTTTTTTCTCTTCTCAGCTATGCTGCTAGTCACATGAAACCTTTAGCACCATATCCATACAAGGAGAGAATCATCATTTTCTATCAATCAGTAACTAAAAATGGAGAAAATTAGTTTTCAGAAAAAACCAGAAAACTAACAGAAAAAAAAGCAACTATGACTCACCTTCCAGTACTTTCTCATACAATACAAAACCCCAAAGTCTACATTATAATAATACCACAACACACCACTGATACAAGAGCAACAAACATTTCACAATCCACACGGTTATGGTCAGGTCTCCAGTGAGTTGTTTTGCAAGAACAGTTCTAAGGATATGATCTTCCCAGTCATCCATCTGCCAGATGAACAGGGAGATTAGCCTTCTTTGTTCCTCTCTGGTCACATATTTAATTTCTTATTTAAATGACCTCATGTTAAGATTTTAACTTTGAGTTGCATTTTTGGAATTTTGACTTCTAAGGTTACTTTCCATCTGTCTTTTTAGTTTTACATTCAAACAGAAATTTGGTTTGCAAGACTCACTTTAATGAAAATTTTCAGACATTTATTTTTTAGTGAGTTGGGATTCAGAAATTAAGGTTATTTCTGAATATATGGTCAGCTAACATTTCACTGTAGTAAAGGCACTGTGCTAAACATAGTTGAAGTGCAGGTACTAGTAATGAACTAATACTCTATAATGTTCTGGAGTCTTAATATTATGACAGAAAACTATTAACATTATGACAGAAATTATAATATTATGACAGAAAACTTCAGATATTTATATTGTGAAATTCACTGATGAGCAGCAAGTTGTTCATCAACTTTCACAGGCAATTTGGAAATGCATGGCAGCAACTGGCAATTTATGTTCCATAAGCTAAGGTCATTTCATCTGTAAGGCAGTATCAGCAATGTGACAGGTTTAATAAATGCAATTAAAACCTGAAAATGTTGCTTGCCAAGTACACCCAGCTGCCAGCTGCAGTGCAGCCAGCTCCAACTTGGCTTAAAGCTGCAAACAGCTGGGCTCTCCTGCAGCATCTCATGATCTCTGAGTGTTCTGCTGCTCTTCTACACAACCACTGGAGTCCTGGAGAATCCTGGAGAATGTGCACTGAAGGCTCCTTCCACGGCTGTGCACTGACCCTGCACAGTGCACTTCTTGTCAGGAACACACACTGTTGCACAGGACCAGGTGTTGCAAAAATAGTTAACCAAGAATTGGAAAAGTACAGGACCATGGCTAATCTGGGTCCCTACACCTGCAAAAGCACTGTGGCCTTGGAGCATAACTGTGTTATGATAACAAGTAGACAGAGAGATGTGAGAAAAGGGAATGTAAGCCCAAAAGAATGAGGAAGAATTGATGGTATAGCATGACCAATAGGTCACTTGGCTTGCAGAATATTCATGAGCTTATTACTTGTTGTGTATAAAAGTTTGATGCTCTCTTCAATAAACGAAGCTTGCTGAACACTCATATTGAGAGTCTCAAGCCTTCCCTGCAACGAGACAAATGGCCAGCTGTGACAACCAGGAACAGAATAATATGTTCATGTAGACTACTGGGACAAAGAATATGATTGGAATAAAGCTGTTGCTAAGATGAACATAAAGCCAGGAGCCAAAGAAGCTGAGAGAATACTACCAAGTGAAAGATCATTCCAAGATTATAAAGGCAAGAACAAAGTCTGGTTTTGCCTCTTCAATAGTTAACTATGAAGGTTTCAAGAAGGTGTGCTGAGAATCCCTGTGTGGTCTCACAATATGGATATGTCAATCAGCTTCCTGGCAACAAATAAATGTGAGATTTTATTTGCAAAATTTTTACAGGGTCTTCAGTTTCTTTTAGGAGACTCATATTAAAAAAAAAGCAATCTATGTTGTTCAGCAGTTCAACATGCTGAATGCCCCAGTTGAACACATCTCTTGTAAGGAATTTCTTGTCACCCACACTGGATTGGTGCAAATCACCAGTCAAATATCATGGCTACCAAACATGATCAAATGTCATGGTCAAATCAAATATTATGGTTACCACACATGAGCACATCTGTTAAAATTAAATTTGCCAGCATTTCAATAATTTTGGTGCTACATAATAATTACTGAGTGAGTCCTGATTTTCCCATTATTTAGAGTTTATATAGGTTTGTTTTGCAGGGTCTACTGTAATAATAATGAAACTAAAAATATGGTTTTCCCATTTGCATAAATAATCATGAGATGTTTTTTCCTGAAAAATTAGATTTGCATCTATACTCTGACTGGTTTGCTTGTTTATAAGCCTGTGAAGTTAAACAGAAGAAATGACTACCACAGCATACTCTGAAGGCTATCAAACATGCTGGGCAAAAGATTGGAACAATTTCTAAGGGAAGAATTTTTCTTCAAAAACAAAACCTAACCTTAAACCTTCTTCTTAAGTGAATGACAAGTTTCTCAACGGTGATCACAGCATTACTGAGAGAAGGGGGAAATGTGAGGCTGGTTGAATGGCTAATGGTTTAAATTAAGTCATGCTTTGAACTCATCAAGAGTAAAATGCTATACTAAATCCTCTGTATCCAAAGACTATGAAGGCCATTTCAGACCATACATTGATAGCTTAAGATCCTCAAATAAAAATTAAAAAGAAAAATCCTTAACCTGAGGATGGATGGGGCAGGTAACAGCAGCCATATCCATGATCAGAGGCAAATGTCAGACAGAGAACTCTCAGCTGTGGCAGGATCCTGAGTACTGACAACCAACTCTGACTTTGTAAAGAATTCCATTTGAGAAAAAGAAAGATCTGTTGTACCAGACCTCTGTCCCACCAACTTCTTTCTGTATACACCTCAGCAAATTGCCAGCATCACTGGATCATGTTTTGTATCAGCTGTTAGGTGAGACATTGCTCAAATGAACTACAGTCTGTATAGGATCAGCTGACATAAAGTTGACTTCCCAGGAGAAACAAGGAGGGCCATCATGTTCGTGATAACGTTTGGCATGTGATATATGTTTAAACTTAATTTTCTATCAGGTCCTAAATAAGGTAACTTGAAATAATGCCCCAGTTCAACACACCTCTTGTAAGGAATTGTTCTTGTCACCCACATTGCATTGGTGCAAATTCAGTAAGAATTCAGAGATGTCCTGTCATAATCTATGCTGGTTTTTATTTTACAGTCTTAAATATACAAAATATAGATGCATGTTGACTAAAGAACACAGGTACAGAAGAACAGATGCTACTTTAACCTCCACTTTCCCCTTCTGTCTTTAAGTGTAAAATCCTCTTACAATTTCCAGAAAACAGATTAGTGCATGCTGCATCAATTAATGAATTATAGAAAACAGTTTCTATTGTTAGAAACAGATTTGGTTTTAAACTTAGTAAGGAAATAACTACTCTACATCTGACACTCATCAAATTGAGCTATTTTTGTTCAAACAATGAGCAGAGAAATGCCACATGTGAATAAATAGTGAATGCTTTGAAGAAACATGGCAGCAATAAAACCAGAGGTGTACTGCCTTGGGGGTCTGGACATTGAAGTACAACACACTGTCACTGGGAATCTTGTACAATACAAAGGCAAATCATGAAGTGATTCCTTTCCAAGGGTCACCTGGAAGTTTCTTGGCTGTGTTCAGAAATGTTTTTTGCGCAAGTAAAGAAATTTTCATTTGAGTAAAGCAGATATTACAGTAAATCAGCAAAGGGTATAAACTCAAAAGTCATCACTCACAAATTTCAAAAATATGCCTTTTGTCTGCATATATGTGTATATATACTTTCATTTCTGTACATATGTGTAGAGATCATTATTCCTGAAGTGTGTATTAGAGAGAAATTACAGCATTAAAATTATAACTTTCTTGTTACTTGAAATAGCTTTTTAACAATTTTAAAGGGAACATTTTGTTTTAAAAATGAAAATGGTTGTAATTAGTTTCTTTTTGAAATCTGAAAAATGTTTGTGATGTATAGGATCAAACTCCTATTTTTAACCCAAGTCAATATTCAACATAATTTATCCCATTCATGTTTTGAATTCACATTATAATCAGTTCATAATATAGTGTCTCCTAGTTTTTAATATTATAAACAATACAGTTGTATCACATAGATTTTTTTAAATACATATAGGAAAAAATACAACAAATTATGAACAAAAAGGAAAGCATCACTTCTCTGTATGCCTTTCCAAACATGTTGATAATAGGTCAAAGTTTTTAAAAAGGAAAAATGAGTTAAAACGTAATGTTTCTGAACAGTTTGTCTGTTGATGAAATGCAGAACTTCTAGTGATTTGAGAATGATATGTTTTGAGTCTGTTGTTTTCCTTGCACTTCAACTTTTCAAATCTCCATCATCTGAAAAAAAACCCAAACTATCTGTGGCTGAAAAATAATGTTCCCCATTATTAAAACAAACAAACAAACAAATAAAAAAGCAGTAAATCTGCCCATTTATAGATACAGTAAACTACCAGTCCTCAGATCACACAGGACTTATCAAAACCAGAGACATGGGTATATTGTTGCTTCTGTAAATAAATAGGAGAAGGAATTGAGGGATAACTATATTCCAACTGTCTTTCAGAGGTGCCAGTAGATATAAACAGGTGATGAATACACAGAGCCTGGCAACTAGAACACACTCATTTTTCACATTGAGTAAAAAAGATTATAGAAGTGCCTTCTAATAGAAGCTACGAAGACAAAAGATCTGGGTTTTTTTTTTGTGTGTGTAATACTTAGTAAGTTTATAAATGGCCCAAAAACCATGCCTGCCAGCTACTACATCTAACCAAGATTTCCCCTTTTTACTCTAAATTCCTATGTTTAGACCAAGTATTTCAAGAAATCTCTGCATTTCCAGAAGAAAAGTTAGTACTTCTTAAAAGCAAGTAATCTGCTTCTCAATGGCTTTGATGACAACCAGTTTGCATGTTTTATAATAAAGCCTTGCACATATTTTTTAGTTAAAAGCAATGGTAAAACTGCTCTAGAAGCATGACTCCTTTTCCAAAAAGCTCTCTCTTCTAGTAGTTTAGCTTAGGAAAATACATTAATATTCCTCCTAGTTCTGTAACTCATTTATTAAAAACCTGACTAGGTATGTTCCATCCATATTTTCCAATACTATTCCTTCTGCCTTGACATTTCTCTTTGATGTATTATGTATTCTCTATAAGGGCAGTGGTAGATCTTCAACAGCTACAATAAACTTTAAAATATGACCTGACCAGTTAATCTATATAGACAAAACACCTAAAGAAAAGAGAGGTAAAATACACATACTAAAATTTCATGGGAAAAATAAACCAGAAGATAATTTGTAAAGAAGAAATGAGCACATGCCTTGGGGAAGAAATACTTTGTTCTTTATTGATTGATTTTTTTATCCCAAAGGGAACACAATAATTAGAGAGACTTATTTTCAATTCAACAGCTTTGCATTTAACTTATTAGCAGAAATCCATTTTGTTATATAATTTAGGAAATGATACTTCAGACCCACCTGCATTTATAAAATTAAATATGCCTTCAGTGAAAAATTGCTATTTTGGCACAATAGCTTTTCCCTAGAACAAAATGAAACCTATAAAAGTATTACTCAGCTTTTTAGTCCTCAAAATCACAAACTGCTTTCTGAACCTAATCTTTTTGCCACAGATCTCCCCAAAAGGGTTAAGACTAAAGGGTAAGTCTCAATGGGGCTTAAATGTTCCTTAGGCTACTTACAGACCAAGCATGTATTGCATATGAAATTTTATGGTTTGTTATTGTTTCCTACATGAAAAAAAATCATATAAAGAATTAGTCACGTGGATTAAATTCAGAAAATTACAGCCTTGTATTTCCCTCAGATCTCACCTGAATGCTCACCTAGGTCATGACTACTGCAACACAGCTTAGGCTCACAACCTGGCAGTTTGCAAGCTGCCACTTTTCAGCACTTACCCATGCTTTTTCTTCTCCTATCTTCTTCATTTTTAATACCAATTAACAAGTAAAAGGCTACAATTCTTCTCATGAACAAAGCACTGTCAAACTTTCTTCTGCAAATTTGCCTTCTAACCAATTCCTTTTTATTTTGTCACACAAATGTAGGAAGTGTAAAAACAATTTGATTCTTTGATGTCAAAGTTGCATCTGTGTGTGCAGACACATGTGCACACACCACAAACAGACACAACCACTTCTGCAGATGACCAGCAGTTCTACAATCTGCATGTGCAGAACTGCAATCCTGTTCACTTCTAACTGCAGAACTTCTGGCACTGCTCTCCTAGGTAGGCAAAAGTCACTTAATTGCAAGCCTCTCTTTCTTCTCCTTTTTAGCAATTCAGCTTATTCCTTTGAACTGTGCTTAGCACTAAGCCTTTCCTTAGAACAAAATGAAACCTCCAAAAATTATCAGTTTCTATTTGCTCAGTTTCCAAAATGAAAGAAACACAGGCTCAAAATTTCTATTGCTCTCCTTGATTAGACTACTGAGTTATTTTACTTCTTTCAAGTTCTTTTCAATACTTACACATGACTTTTAGAATTATTTAGCTCACAAGGTTTTCTGGTGGTCATTAAATGAGTAAAAAGTACATATGAAAAAAAAATCTTTCACATCTCAGTTGAGTTCATTGTAGTAAAATTCATTATTTCTTTGCGAAATTATATAACTTAAAAATATAAAACAGAAAAGCCCAGAGAGGGAACTTTTCCAGAATTCATAGTCTAGGACAGCTGCCAGCAAACATACAGATTTAAAAAGTTAAATTCAGCAGTGGGATTTGAGGAGGTAGTGTAGTGAGGGACAATTGAGCAGCATGTAATGCTGGCTCAGTAACTGTGCTTTTCCCAATGTCAGTCACAGAACTTTCCTAAGCCTGGTAATACACTAGGAAATTCCCTGTTTCTGTTAGTCATCTTTCCCAACTCAGATCTTATCCTGATAGTTAAATTGCAGAGACACAATCAAACACAAAATAGGTAGATGGCCACTCTTAGCACAGACATTATCAGAGCACTCAAAATCTTTAAAGGAGTGAAGATACTATTCAGCGAGGGGGAAGAAGGTACCAAAGCCCTTCGGCAGGCAAGGAAAAAGAAATCTCACAATAGTGCTTCACATGAAAAAGACAAACATATTTCAAAAATATGTTCATCTGCTTTGTTTTGTACTGATGACTGTACTGCAAATGAGCAAATCCTGCTACCTGTGCCTCCCTGAACTGTGGCTTCTGATTAGAGCTGAAACACGAGCGTCCTCCTGAACCAGGATGTGCCACTGCCTGAGAGGTGATGGCTTGGGAAACAAAGGAACCACTCACAGCCAACATTTCCAAAAAATGAAAACTTGACTGAAACTGAGTTTATTCATGCCATTGAAGTGTATAGGACACTTTGGAAACCCATGGTAAAGGAGCAAGAGATCCCAGAAATATATATATGGCAGCATGTTGCACTTAAAAGGCAAGACAACAGGTATTTAAAGCAAGAAGGTACACTCCCAGGGAAATGAAAACTGAATGAGCAAAAAGAGTTCTCACCATCAAAAATGAGGAACAAAATTTTGTAGATCCTATAAGTGAAATGCTAAACAAGTATTAGATTGGCTAAGGACCCACTATTGCAGTTTCCACAGCTTCTATCAACTTCCCCATGTTAGGTGGGCTGGGACAGAAGTGAATACTGCCAGACAGGAGATATTAATCCTCTGGCCTCACAGCCAAGGCTCTGCTCTTCATGCCATTACCCAGCCATGCCTCTACAAGAACAACTAATTTATTGCTTCCTGAGTTCTCTTTTTCTTTTCCATTTGCAACCTCCTTAGAAAAAATGTCGTCTTAAGATGTACAAAAACTACAAAACAAAAAAAAGCTCCACCATTTTAAAAAGGCATAGCAGAAACTTGATAACAGACAAGGAATAATAATGAAACTATAAGGTAGGTATTAAAAAAGTGTAAACAAACCTACTACTCTATTGATATAAACTTTTATTCTCCTTAACTCTCCCTGCTTTCTCCTATTTGTACCTTCCTAACTGCAACTGTATTATTCCTCACAATGAGAAGAATTTTTAAAGACAACTAAACACTTAAAAATAACCTTCATCTGAATAATTTTTGTTCAATTGTATTCTGCTCCCCTTTACCCTTCATAATCCTTTGATTGCAAATGGAAATACTCATTGTGCTTTTTATACAATTCTTATATTGGCAATCACTGCGTAAGTCCAATGAGTTACTGACTTTTCCTCCAAAAACATTAAACATGAAATTGCCATGCCAGAGATAACAAAACAGACTGCATCTGCTTCATTTTCAAATGTCAAATGACATGCCATAAATAGGACTGTGAAAGGAATAAAAAATACAGTGGGACATGGATTTAGCTGTTGGTTTGTAAGACAAAGTCCAAAATGCTTTAAGTTTTGGAATATACTGAAAATAGTACTTAGTCTAAAAATTGATTATCATTCAATTTTCATAATCTGTTCAGAAAGCATAAATAACATCACATTTGTGATGTACACACTCATTGCTAGCTGAGCATGTATACAGAGAATATCCAAGTGGAAGGTTAAAACAACAAACATATGAAAAGAATTCTCCCTCATAATCATTTATATTTGTTGAAAACCACTTAAAGCATAACATAATGACCCTCCACACTGCAGGAAACAAACTTGGAGACGTTCATAGGAAACTTGAGTCTTACTGGACAGCTCATAACACAGCAGTTGGGTTAGTGCCATACTCAGTCCTTATGGGGTCTGATGAAATTCAGTGGAGGCTGCCCAAGTGGGAATTTAACACAGCTATGTAGTTCCCCTACTGAAATGATTTTTTAGTGGTAGGAAGAACGTCAACTTTATACCTTATGTTGCATGTGTATTGTAGGTGAAAAATGCACTTACTGGGAAAAGAATGAAGGTCACCAACTTTTCCTGTGACTTGAAATACCAGCTGGAAGCTAAACTTGCAGTAGAAACATGTAATTTTTTACTTAACAAAGGGTTTTTTGTAAACTCTCCACATACATAAGACTCAAGCTGCATTAAAATACAGGTTTCTGCTTAAAGCTCAGTTTCACAGCCATCCTAAATTTGGCTTACTAGGATACTTTCTAACATCATTCCTTAAATTCCTGTAAAGACCTCTCCCACTTACGGCAGCAGCTTCTGCTTCAAACTTCAACAAGGTTTCTTTCTTTGCATGTTAGATTTATAAATATAGACTTTACTTGGCAAAATGAAAAAAATATTAAAAACAAACAACAGGGAATGGATTAAGTTTTCTGAAAATGCTGTATATTCCCTTGCTTCTCTCTCTTCTCCTCAAGTTCAGGAAAATATTAAAGCTCTGGTAGCTGTACTGCTGCAACACATTTACAATGCAAATTTCTCAAACTCCTCAGCTGAGTTTCAAGGATGACTACTTCCTAAATTTACAGAACACAGTCAATAGTTTGTTTTTCTGAATCACAACACTTCTGTTAGAATAATATACTCCTGACTTCTCATGTAAATTCTTCATTTATTTGCGGGGGTGCTATTAAATAAAATAACTTTGCAAAGGTATTTGATTTCTCGTGTATAAGAAAAGTATTTCAGTTAATTCAGCCTGTGAATACATTTATGGGCTCACACAGCTCACAACTATTGGAAATGGCTAGATTCAATATATCCCTTATTTAAATCTGATTCTAGACTAAATTATACAACAAGTATAAGAGGAAGAACCCAATGGCAGTTTCTGGCAAATCATACACATGGGGTGATAGGATGTAAACTCCTTTCCCTGATACTGTCTTGCAGAGATACCTCTCAAACACAGGCAGAGAAGCAAGGCTGGAGAATTACCACCAATCCATTTCTCTTATCTTCCTGTACAGACTCCCTGTTTTTGTCACAGTATCATCCTTACTCTGTTTTCTACAACAATTACATAGCATAATACCCACAGGGTTTTATGTCTGTCACACCACAGTGCTGTGATTTTGTTGCTGCTTTGAAGTGGAACACTGTCTGCTGCTATTGTTCAATGTTTCAGTACACATTTCATAGAGTAGAGATGATTGTAAACAAAACCACAAATAAAGGCCTGTGCTAATCAAACTAAGGGTGAGAATTATTTCTGACACATTTGCCAATGTGTTTCATTCTATAATGAGTAACACATCCAGAAAGTACCTATAAAGCCTGATATCAGCTGCATTATTATTTTGTCATTAGTATCAGGATGTCTGTCAACTACTGGCCAACTGGGTCTTCATTACTCCCTTTCCTATTTCCCAAATATATTTTTGAGTAACAATCCCATGCAGTTCAATTTCAAACTAGTGGGAGTTTATCTTTCCTTTAATCAATACTGAGAGCTGGCAGTATAATTTCAAAAATTAAAACATGTGAAAAAATAACTACTGAGTTATTGGCAAATGAAACCAGCTCAGAAATACATGCAAATATTTTATTGCCCATTTTGAAAATGGTTGCTTTTGAATTGTGCCAAATGTCTAAATTTGCAGATGAATATGATCAAATTTTATTTAGCTGTGATCAAACTTTGATACCTGTCCCAACTTAATTCCAGTTTATGAGTGAAAGATTCATATTAAAAAGTCAAAGTGGCACAGTAAGGAGAAGGATCATTTTTCATGAAGTCTGCTAATGCTCTGCTCTGGAGAGCATTATGTCGAATTTTCCCAACTGAATACTCGTTGGACCTGTGGTCTTCAACAGAAAATGTTTCTCTCATGTAACTCCTGTAATCACTTTGCTTTTTCTAAAACTTCTGAGAAAGGTAAGGCAAACTAAAACAAGAGGGCAGTAACGTAAGTTCTGCAGGTTTTTTTCTATTTCAGGGTCATATTTCTCACAGATGAGAGCCGAATTTGCCTTTGAATACTTTATTTTGAGCACAGTGCTGAAGAGTTGTGGTTTTATCAATCTTGTTTTGTTTGTTTGGGTTTTTTGTGTTGATATTTGAAATTATATGATTATGCATACATTGCTATTAATTTAAGAGGGTATTTCTAGCAGTTAAGAGCCTGTAAATGCAAACTGTAAATGAACAAAGTGAAAAGTCAAATAGCAAGCATTTGAATTTCTAAAATCTTTTTTAAAACTTATATAATTTTGTGAAATACTGTTCATGAATCTTAACTTTTTGGTTGCCAAAACTACAATCAGCAGCAGCTGCATAAAACTTGGTAGTAATGGCTGCTAGAAGCTTGCCAGGAAAGTCATGTCTGGTGTTTAGTCACTTTCCATCCCAAAATGCAGTGATCCAGATGGGGTAAAGAGACAGAACAGATACTCCTAATCTAATAGCTCTGACTGTGTGAGCATCCCATGATCTGCTGAGTGTTACAGCAGCCAGGCTTGTACTCTTGGATGGATATTCTCTCCCAAGACTGATGATAATAACTTGCTCATCTCTGAGCTTTGCTAACTGCAATGAAACGCGCAGGTGGTTTTCCTTTTTCAACTTTTTTTTATTTAATTCTTAAATGAAATTTCAAAGGATGGCTTTTGCATGGTTTGTTATTCTTCCCAAACCTAATATTCTGCAATACCTCTTCAATAAGAGTTTGCCATACAGAAAAGTTGCAGGATTAGGAGAAAATTAAGAGTTTTCAACCACACTGTTTTCTAACAGCAATATTTTTAGTTATGCCAAAGCAGAGTACTAACTGTAGTATACAACTTCAGTGTAATTTGGTATTATGAAAAAAGCTTTTTGTTAGAAGTTGTTTTATACTGCTGTAAATTTTCGTGGCTACTTAATGAAAATAAGTCTAATGCAGAAAATACTATATTTCTTTATTCCATTTTTTTCCATCTCAAATTGAGGTTGAGTGCCTTCATAGAACAAATAAGGCCATGAATAGATGAAATGAATAGTAATAAATTGCCAAATTTTATTCAATTAAGAACTGGATGACATAGTTGAACCAACTCTTGATCTGTAAGTCTGATGTCTGTAGTAAGTAAATTAGTAGAAAATGTAACAGCAAAATTAGGGTGCGTGTGGATCAGTATTATAGGAAAAGAAAAAGTTAAAGTGGCCCTTAAAAGAGTGGTGTTTGCTTCCAAAGCTAATGAAGTTTGAGGTGATCACCAAGGCTGAAGATAGGGGGGGTGTGTTATTATAGCTATTTGACTTTTGCAAAGTGTTTCAAGGAAATAAAAACCCATTGGTTAGGAGGGAATGTCCCTCATGAATTACAAAAAGGGCTGAATAAAAATAGGCCATTATTGGTTACTTGCTGCAGTGACCAGCAGCTGTCAGGGGAGATCTGCTGGGATCTCTTGAGGGCTCACTGCTGCTCAAGGGAGACATTTGGTAATGGACACTGAGCAGGGAAGTGGCAAAGTTTTTGCTGGTATTTTGTTATTCAGAATAAGAGAAGCCTTCTGACAAGCAAGATTTAGTGGACAATCAATAAAATAATAGATGACACATAGGGATCTAAAGGACTTTGAGTAAGATCCTGGAATTAGGATTGGTATCTCCATGGAAACAATCTCAATTGTTAATTTTAATTAAGCTGTTAAGGAAAACAATGTTAAGCATTATTAGGAAAGGACTGGAACACATCTGGAACTTTGTACATCATTCAGAGTTCTTGGTAAATACAAAAATATCTGTTTCTTCCTGCTTTAATACTATTTAGCTCTTGCTCCCACCAAAACATAGCAAAGTGGGAATGATTCACAGAGGACTAAATGTGAAGATTAAATGTATTTATGGCTTCAAAGGGAGAATGGATAAATCCAGAAGGAAGAACAATTAACTCACATGTGAAAAATAAAAGTATTTTCGCTTACATACTATCAGGGTATCTGAATTTTATTTTTCTTTAGGGAGAGAAATTGATAGAAAATTTAGGTCATAGAAGAGTTTCTAAAATAAAACATTTTAATTAGAAATTAACTGAAGTGAGTCTTAATGATGACATAGTTACAATAAATCTTTTAAGATCTTTTGTCTCTTGTACTCTTTTAATTGCCTTGTTCTGTCAGAATAATATCAGGTAAATAAAATGGTAGGGGTTTTATATTTCAGATATGGGCTCAATGAAAACTGACTGTTGGGATACACGTATTTGAATATGCCAAGTGAAATGTTTCTCCACTGAAAAATAAAGTAAATATTTAAACAATATTTTTCAAATTAAATGATACAATACTTTTCAACTTTCTGGAACCAGAGACTCAGATGATGAGCCATGTTGGAGGTGTCTTCTTACAAGAAAATGAAGTCTGGTAAATTATATGATACATTAAAGAATACTGGGGAACTTAATACTTCTGGATTTTCTCTGTCATCATTTCTGTGTCTTAAATCACATCTCAAATACTTAATAAATGTGTTAAATCTTATTCAGTGTTGTAGAAGCGATTACTGGATACATATTTTTTTCTGCAGGAGAGTTGCCAGTGTGCTCTTACTTGAAAATGAACATTTCTTGCTGGCAATTCTGATGTGTAAAATTCTTTCATAGCATTAAAACATACATAGTTTCCATATATTTTGTTGTAAAAAGCTATTTTTTCCCTTCTGAAAAAATCTTAGTACTTGTAATCCCAAACCATGACTTGTGATCGACCCCCATAATAAAATAAAATCATTTCTACATCATTAAAATTTATCCCATGAGACCTACCTTTTCTGCTAACAGTTCTCTGATCTTGCTTGCCTGGAGACGAAATTTCATTAACTGTGACTCCAAAGTTAAACATCTTTCCTTCCAGTTTACAGTACCTTCTGGCTCTGAAAGTTCAGCCATATTTATGCTGGAAAAAGAAAGGGAAAAAATCCCCATGTCAAATTCAGTCTGTATTTAATGTCTGACTTTATTTTAAGATGCATACTAACCTATTTTATATAAATCTCAAGAATGCCCCCAAATTTTACACAATCTCATAAAATATGGTAAAAGTATGTTAGTTTTCTGAGGCCCTTATCATAACTATCAAGTTCTGAAATCTATGTTGATAATATTTAGGTTTATTGTATTTTAGTTTCTTCAATTATGCTATGGCTGCAATTATTTTTCCTTGATAAGCAGAGACACATCTCACATTTTAATCTTCAGTTACTGCATTTATCCTTTCTTACTCAGGAGAGTCTTGCAGGGAACTGAGCTTTTGCTTGGCAAATGTTTTATATAGATGTAACTGCCTGTGAGTTAGGAGCACATTTGGTTTTTTGCAAGTTAAATGTTTGGCAGACCACTCTTTTAAAAGTCCTTTAAAATTTTGCATAATCAAATTTCCTTTAAAAATCAATATCCTTAACAAAATGGAAGTTTCTGATTCCAAATGTGAAGGTGGGTGAGCAAATGGTCTCTAATGGACCCCCCACGCGAAAAACAATCTTTTTGCATTAGCTGTTTCAGATCTCAGGACATCCTTGTTGAGGCATGTTTCAGTCTCAACTCTGTGCTTTTATCCACATTTAACTGCTCATGTCTTCTGGAAATTAGCCTCAGTGCCCTTCTGGACAAGCATTTCTGGAAAAATTATTCAGGATGAGAGCTGGCTCATCATGGTTTGAGTCTGAGAAGCCAAGAAAATCATCTGTGTGTAAGCAGAAGGACTGGGCTCTGTTGTATTCCAAGTATTTGTAGACAGATTAATAAAGTAAGTGGATGGCTGAATGTAACCATTCAGTCCAAAATTCCCTTGCTAAGTAAAGGTCTGGCCTTTGCAGGGTTCTGGACACTTAGGTTTGGCTTTGAAAATAAAGCCTGAATAGCTCCTAAGTATCCAATTTATCTCAAAAATAATAAACATGTAAAAAAACCCCATTCAGTGGGAGGCCACTGGAAGATCACAACAAAGAAAAAACTACAAGTCATGATGTTATATTGCATTCATTTTGTCACCTCAACAGTGGGACATGGGTGAGGAAAGGCAAGTAGCCACTGTTTTCAGTGTGGTGAAGGAGGCTGATGGAGGAAGATTAAGGCTAATACAGATCTCCACAGTGCAAGTCCTGACACAGTTAGCATGGATGAGTGAGTGACCCCACAGAGAGCCCCCCTCCCATGATAACCCAGGCCTGCAGAAGCCCAGCTTCAAGCACTTCCCTTCCTCCCTGCATGGGAAGAGGCAACTCCTCAGCTGGAGACCAAACACCCATGAATTGATCTTCTCCGTTGTTTTTGACAACAGGAAGAAAAAAGGAAAAGCACCACAAGACAGATCAAAGTCCTTCACTTTTCTTTGCTACAGTAATATTTTCTATTTCTCTTCTAAATTCTCATATCTCATGTGACTCTCAAATTCATTTTAACTAAACAGGTGAAAAACCCTGGCTCAAAACTTTCTTTCCTTTCTCATACCCTAGACTCCTTGTTTCTTTCATTCCATACCATTATTTAGAAGGAAAACTAGGAAAACCTGTGGTTTGTAACATTTTGCCACAATCACTTGTCGGAATTAGCTGCTCTATTTTTTGCTTTTTCTTCCTTTGGTCCTGCAGGTTGGGATTCAAACTGCTAAGCCAGAGGTTACAACTATCCTTTTTCAGGAATCTCCCACTCAGGAATCCCCAAGGAATCACTAGGAGGTAAGTACATTATTAAAATAGTTTCCTAAACTGATCCTACAACACCCACATTCTAAACACAAGCATTTCAACTGCAGTCCTCCTCGGTGACCAAGACACCTCTGGTGTTTTTTGCCATTCTCCTTTTAAGCTTATCAGAAAGTTCCCTGGACTGTCAGGGAAGCAAGCTGCTCACTGTTGTCCTGTCCCTAATCCACGATCCTCTCTGCTTGTCCAGAATCCTCCTGTTCAATGGAGGAAGGTGGCACTGCCAAGCAGCAGCTCCTCCTATTTTGGAGGGGAGAAGTATTTTCAGCTGCAGATTTATCTGAATTCTGGTCTCCTAAGTAATGAGGAGTGGCAACATGTTATTAGACTATTTAGGATATTTTAAGTTTTTCCTTTTTAACTAATTGCAGCTACATAAAACAGAAATGGATGAGGCCAACATCTGGTTAACAGTGGGATATTTCAGTGTTTGTGGCTGTGAAAACACAAACGGGTCAAGTAATGAAAGAATTTTTGCTTTTTGATAGGGTGCAATATTACAGGGTGGAGTTAAAAATGTTTGTCTTTCAACAGACAAAACATTTGAGTAGATGGATTTCTGGCAGTGAACAGTGTGTCCAGCCAAGTAGTTTCCCAATGTCCAAACTCATTAATATTCCATTGCAAAACATTATGGATAAAAAGATTGAAAATAACTCTTTTTATTGCAGGATTTTTGCTAGAAATTGTAATAATTTACTTTGTATTTTCCAACAAGCCAACGGGTTCTGGAAATATTTACAGGCACATAAGGCACTGTTTACACTTGGAGAGTGAATGATCTTACTTAGAATCAATGACTTCCTGTTTCTTGTCTGATTCCCCAAGGGAGGATAAAAATGAGTTCATCTTCTCTTGGCTTAATAGAGTACTCTGAATCAGCACTCAAACCTACACAGAGCCCGCCCCTTCTTCCTGCTCCTGTTCCCACCGCAAAGCCCTCCGCTTCCCCTGAGCCTTAAAATGTTAAATCTTTTGAAAAGTAAACTAAAAAAGCACACATTAAAGCCTTAAGTTCTAATTATGTCATCAAAAATTAATTGAGACAAGTTTGACAAGTCTGGAAAGATTAAATTTGTCTTTCATTTTTTAAGTTTATAAACCTCTTTCTAGGCTTCAAGAAGTCAGAATGTCATATTCTCCCCAAAGGGATTGATATAATTTCCTTTTCTTTGCTGTCTGCTTGGAAATTATCAAAATACATTTCAGGGGGGAGGGAACAATGTTCTACCTTTTTGAAGCATGTTAAAAAAAATTACACATTCCTTATCACATTGTCAGTGTTTTCCTCTGTTTTTAACAAAATGCAGTGTTTAACCAAACGCTTCATATTCTGTCCATATATTCTGGATGTCCTTTCTCTGCTGGAGAAAGTTTGGAAAGCTCTTCTGTTTCAACAGGCGTGGGTTTGTGCAGTACATAGTGGATTCCCTTCACCATCCTGAAATATTTACTGGCCTAAATGCATTTGGACCATACCTCTTGAATTTCAAGTCCATTTCTTCCATCTTTTCACCCAAACTCAGCACTTATAAATATTTTTGGTGCCACAAAGATTAGACTGGAGAAGGGAAATGATGAGACACAAAGTGGACCTGTGTAGAAATCAAGGAAGTCATTCTCAGGTTTGTTGCTGACCAAGGCCCTTACTCACCTCTAAACACTGCTAACTTTATTTTCCATTTGACTCATTTTGCATAACCCTATGCTCAAACAAACTGTTGCCTGCGCTATTTAAAACTTCCTTCAAAATCTAATCTAAGAATGCTTTTTCTGCTGCTTCCTAGGTATTGATGAGGTTGTTCCCATCAAGTGACGCAGTCCGTCAGCGCTTGCCCGCTCCAGCCCCGGGCACAGACCCCGACAAACCCCGATTTCTGGGGCCAGGCTGTCCCCTCCCAGCTCATTGCTGCCTGCTCGGCTGCCCAGTGTCAAATGCGTGCAGCAAACAAGATTAAAGCACGCAAGACCATTTAATGTCCTTTTCCTTATAACAGCAACTTTTAATTCGCAATGTGACACCACACTACGTCCCAATTTAATTTCTTGAAATTCTGAAAGCTAGCCATGTAGGTATCTCAAAAATATCGTAGTTTTGCATGTTTGTTTGGGAGTTGTGTTCTCCTCGCTCTTCTATATTCGGGAGGACGGCAGGGATGCGGCAGCGGCACCGCCAACGGGACGAGAGGAGCCTGGACCTAACGGGACCTAACGGGACCTTACGGGACCTCAGGCACGCCAGTCCCCGGCCGCGGGGACACCGCCTGGAGACAGCGCGGAGTCCTGCCGTGACCGGACACCCCGCGGTGATGTGACCCAGCATCACCCTCCGCCACCCGCCGCCCGCCGGTGTCACCGGGGGCACCGCGCCGGCTGTCCCGCCGCGCCCCGCCGCCGGGACCGACCCCGCCGGGAAGAGCCGGGCCGGCCCGGGCGCTGCCCGCTCGCGAAGGGAGGGAAGGGGGCAAGGAAAGGGAGCTCAGACCTGGCCGGCCGTGGCTCGCCGCGCCGGGCGCCGTCCGGGCTCTGGGCGCTGCCCGCGCCCCTCGGCGCCCGCCCCACCATCCCCGGGCGAGCGGCGCGGCCGCCTGAGCGACGGCCCGGGCGGCCACTGAGCAGCGGGGCCGCCCCCGGCGGGGCCCGGGCGGGGCTTGCGCGGCCCTGCGGCCCCGGCAGCCGGCGGGAGCAGCGGCCCGCAGCCAGGGCCCGTCCCGGGTTGGCGCTGCCCGCGGGATGAGCTCCGGGGACCGGGGCCCTGCCCGGGCTGGCGCTGCCCGCGGGATGAGCTCCCGGAGCCGCCGCCGCCCCCGGCGTGGCCCCGACGATGGAACCCGGCTGGAGGCTGGAGGGCTTCGAGGGCAAGGCTGGCGGAGGGGTCCCAGGAAGAGACGGCCTGCCTATTTCCTATCGCCGTTTTTAAAGTTCCTTTGTGAACTAGGAATTTTTCCTCTTAGTTTCGGAGACGATGTTAGGAAGAAGCATTCCGCTTGCTCTGCAGTTCCTCGGCTCCAGCATTGGAGCTCACTATAATTGAAATTACACGTCTTGTGAAAGGTCATTTGTCAAGTACATACCGGAGGGTTGGAACCGTGCGGTCTCCGGGGCAATGCTGGGGATATTGCGGTCTAAATGGGTGTCGCTGAGCTGCCCTATCCCATAGGTAACAACCCGCTGTGTATTTGAGTTCCAGCCGGGATAAAGCAGCAGGTGCATGTGCTGCTGGGTCGTGCTGGCAGCAGGCTCTTGGTCCCCTCCGGCTGAGAAGAGCTGAGAGTACATCTCGGGCAACCAGCCGCCTCTGGCTCTTCTAGAAGACTGACTGAAGTATTACAAAGTATCTGGAAGAAGTAATTAGTGTGTTGCCTGGCACGTAGAGGAATCTTCCTTATACACATTCATTTGGACTCAGATTTAAGGATTCTATTTTGTTTGGATTATGATTTATGGAGGCAAAATTTTTCACAGACTCTTCTGGTGCATAAACAAGCCACACTGCACCATTCCTCTGAGGGTTATTTATAATGTAGGTGTGCAGAGTAAACTGCTTGTTCACATCTGTGAGTCATTTAAAGTGCAGTTTTTTCTTTTGGGAAAAAAAAAAAAAAAAAAAAAAAACCAACCCCCCCAGGTCTTAGAAGCTCAAATATTCCCCATCTGGTTATACACACAATTTCATTTTTTCCTATTCAGTTCAGTACAGGCTCCAATTTTCCACCCGCTTGACCTTAGAGTATCCAAACAACTTCACTGAAACAGTTTCATTTGCTGGTACTTTCCTAAGTGCTTCGTGTATTTTTTAAACATTGGTCGTTGTAAAGAGTGTTAAAAACACGCTTGTTTTTTAGCAAGGAGTGCATTGTGTTCCACCCGATACCTCCTGCCTAGAGTGTTGGCTGCATTAAAAACACATGAGGTGAAAAAACCCTTTCTTTGGGTTACAAGATTTAGCCAAAAGAATCAAAATCATCATCTGGTTCCTAACGAGAGCTGTACAAAATGATTTAGCGTTGGCGTTCAATGAAAACTTTGTCCGTGTCGTTTCCTCGAACAGCGACACGCTCGCTCTCTCGGGATACTCCCAACCCTTTGAGTCCAGAGACAGAGCTGGGGAGGCTGCGGGAATGACGGGCTCGGACCGCAAGAGGGAGAGCAAAGCCTGCTCGCTCCACGAGGGTTTCTTGCAGTTTATCTGGTGGATTGACTTTTTCACTGCCCTCTAAGTAATAAAAACGCCCTGCAGTGATGGAGTTCTCGATACTGATACTGAAGAAGGAATAGGGATATTCAGGATTTTCTCTCAACTGCCCTTAGCTGTGATGTAGAGGTGGCTAGAATCTGTATTCCATTCCTGAAGTGAATAGCATTACAAGGTAGAACAAATGGGATGCATAGAACGAAATACAAAAATACAAAATACAACTTCATTTTGTAAATAGAAAGCAAGGGGCAAAGCCATAAATCTTCCAGGCAAAGACACAGAAAACTATTGTACATGTAAGCCCAGATTCAGGAAGAGAGTTCTTCCTTCTTACTGTTGTTGTTGATGGAAGGCACATACAAGCAGTAATAAATCTGCACACATTCCTGAAAATATGTGGAGAAAGGCAAAAAACTGATACACAGTACATTGTAGAAACAAACTGCAAGGTATTTGCACTTGGGAGTGATCATTTGTTAGCTGGCTCCAGAAGCTGCAGAAGTTAGCTTCAGAAGTGAACCAAAGTCAGAACATTAAAAAATATTTCTCTCTGTAATGTGAATTTTAAATGTTAGCCTCCACATGGGCTGAAGATGTTGCAGATTTTTTACTGTCTGTAATTGACTTAATGCAGGAAAGTAACTTCTAAGTTCCTGGTTGTCTTGTTAAACAATAACCTCATTTGTTAAAAAGTATTATGAACACTGTATTGCAAAACATCTACTCTAGGGTGTGAAAGCTAATCCAAAAAATGCCACCAGCTTCATTCCAGAGATGATCAAGTTGTCATCAAATCTGCAACTAGAATGTAAAATTTTGGGTTTATGAGACTTTTCTGCGTATGTAGAACGTCATTTTGACATGCTGGACCAGGACCTTACCCCTTCATGACGAAGGAGCTTTTTCTGGTCTTTTCTCACATAGATAAATATTGAAACCATTTAAGTTTACGTATTTCATATTGGTTTGTGTGTCTACAGTTGGACACATATGCCAGGAAACATCTTGTGATTCTAAAATCTTAGATCATACAGTGTCTTCTGTAAGTTCATTTTTGTGTGGGTTCTTTGAAAGGGTGACATATATATTTGAGATTTGCAATAGAGAAAAAGGTTCCCATTTTTTACACTAGTTGCAATTACAAAACTGTGATATAAATAGATTGATCATTTTCAGGCAACAGTCAAATTAATTTAAAAGTATCTTTCTTGACAGAAAACTTTTAAGGTATCATTTAAGTGGAGGAGAGGAAGGGAGAAAGATCATTCCTGTTCAATTACTATTATTACGAGATGACTTAAACTGTTGCTTTTTCAAGGCAATGACTTGTCTTTCAGTGACAGAAAAGTGGCATTTTATCTAAATAACCTCTAGTATTTGTGCTTTTGTGCCTTTGGATGGAAGAATCTGGAGTTACTTCACTTACTAATAAGGGCTTTTTTAACTTAGGAAAACTACAGTTTATGAGAAGATCCATGGCTTCCCTTTAAAAGCTCAGCCTCTTTTTAATTATCTGGCGCCACAGAGTGGCAAAATTCTATATTGCTCCAAATAATCAGTTTCTGAGAGTTTTCAAATGATCATATAATCATGTCCATTTGAAAGAAACATAAATTATAAAATATTCTACTTACTGGCACAGGCATAGCTCAAGAGAGCTAGAATGTACAGCTTAAACATTAAAGTTTCTGCGTGTGGGTTAGATTATTTCTTTTGAGGAGAATTTTTCACTGGTGGATGTTGATTTATCAAAAGTGTAAAGTTTGTGAGCATAAGCCCAGTGCTTAGGAAAAAAGCCTTCTGCTGATTTGCAGAAATATATTGAGACATTCCAGTGAAAATGGCTGTACCTGGTCAGCCAGTCCGGTGCCCACTCACTTGATTGCTGTCCTCAGACAGTGCCCAGGGAAGTGTCTTTACCCCAGAATCCTGTCCCAGTCACTAGAGGTTCAGGGACTTTGTGAGCCAGAAGTTTTGTCATTTGAAACTTTTCTTGGTTTTTTTTTTTTTTTTTTTTTTTGTTTTGTTTTTTATTTTTTCTCTTGCGATTCAGTCCAGTTGCTTTTGAATAAACATCATTTTCAAGACCCAAAATGTCCTAAGATGGTGATCTCCATGGTTTAAATGATTCATTTAGTTTTAGGCGTCACCTCCTTGTTTCACTTGATGCCTCTAAATTTTCGCAGAGACAATGAAAAATGTTCTTAGAAATTTCTGTTATATTCCATTTTCTCTTTCAGAGTGAAGTTACTAATTCACTTTAAGGGTTTCACAGTAAGATGCCCCTCACTACCTTTGGGCATCCCTCATACCCTACCTCACACCTGTGGCAGTCCTACCATATTCTGCATGCAGTATTTGAGGTGTAGGTGCATTTATACAGCAACGCAGTGATGTTCTCTTGCTTGATTTTTATTCTCTCCCTAGCAATTTTTAATGCTACGAGGCTTTTTTGGTTTCTGGCAAGGTTTGTGGCACACAGCAGAGCACAGCACAGCCACAGCATCGGTGATTCAGAGGTCTATTGCTCCTTACCAGCAGATCAGATATTATGAAAACAGTGTGAGTTACCTTTTTAAGGTAGCTAAGCTTCATAAGCCCTGCCTGGCGAGCACTGGTGTGTGAGCTAGTTCTGAGTAAGGTGTTTTGAGTACTGCAAACGGTGCTCTTAGAGAACAGTGCAATTGACGTGTGTGGGTGTTGCATGTTATCGTTTCATTCCTCTAGATGCCTCTTTGCTTTCCTTGCACTAGGAAATGTGGATTCTTTGGGTGTTACCTGACAGCTCCCTGGCACTGATGTTTCTCCTAACTGGAAAAACTTGGGGAGAGCAAAGCTCTTCTGGAAAGGAGAAAGTTACTGGAAATAGTGTCACAGAAAATGAGCTGGAATACACAGAGCTGGAACTTTGGAATGGTTTCCTGAAACTGCCCAGTCTGTAGAAAAAGAATCACAGTGAATGTAAAATATGTAGGTATTGAACTGGGCTGAAGGAGCTGGAGACTTTGCTTGCACTAAGTGAGGATGAGGATAATTGTCTGATTTGTCTGGAAGGTTAAATCTCTTAAGAGCATCCAGTCTCTCTTTGAGCTGAAGATAATCCAGCATTTAGAGTAGGTCACTGGGACAGGTAGTGCCAAATAACTGTGTCAGTTTCCTTGAAATGACTGAATGCAAAACAGGGAAAATTCAATGAACTAACAGTGAAAAACTCAAATTACTTTCCTTATGTGTTTGTATGTGGTTAAACCTTTTCTCAATTCCTTTGGCCATTACCATGCCAGAAGTCAGAAGGCACAGTGAACCTTTGGTGCTAAAGAGGAATCCAGAAGTTTGCTGGAAGTCCTGAGCATACCCTAATGGCCTGCTTTAGATTGTTAAGAAAATTACTGTTGGGTGAAAGTCAATTGGCAAGGAATGGGTTTTGTTGTATTTTCCACTTTTTCCTTACCTAAACATTGCTGCTCTTAAATCTTTATGGAAGCATGACTGCGATGTTGAGGTGCCCTTTTACAGTAGTCACTTTTGCAATAACCATTTTCACACAGAGTGAAAAAGTTGTATCTTTGCTAGATGCAACTCACAGACTTGGGAAAGGCTGTCCCCATTTGATAATCTGTCACTTGCAAATGATGGGCTTAATACATACATTATATTCTTGGACCTGGGAGGATTGTGAAAGGCACAGAACATAGGTGTTGAAAACTTAAAAAAATTTTTTTTCTGGCTAAAAATCATAAAATTATAGAATGGTTTGGGTAGGAAGGGACCTTAAAGGTCATCTTGTTCCACTCCCCCTGCCATGGGCAGTGAGACACCTTCCACTAGACCAGGTTGCTCAGAGCCCCATCCACCCTCTCCTTGAACACTCCCATAGATGGGGCATCCACAGCTTCTCTGGGCAACCTGTTATAGAGCCTTTCCATCCTCACAGAGAAGAATTTCTTCCTAACATCTAATCGAAACCTATTCTCTTCGACTTTGAATCCATTTCCCCTTGTCCCATTACAACATGCTCTTGTAAATAGTCTACCTCCATCTTTCTTGTAGGTTCCCTTCAGATACTTGAAAATTTACTAATGTATAAATGCTTATATAAAAAAAATAGCTGGGTTTGGTTCATAATTTTACAATTTTAGAAAATGTGGAAGTGGTGGCAAATTAGGGACTGTTGGAAAGGATCAAGAGGTATGGTTATGAAGAAACAAATGGAGTATGCTTTTCAAATTAAGTTTATTGGATTTTTGTGAAGTGTGTAGTCAAGTCTCTTTCTGCTCCTTAGATAGAGGGTTTGTGACTAGAACAGCTTGATTTGCATTGGATGCAAAATAGCATTTGCTTCCTCTGGCTCTGAAATGTAGTTGGCTCTGGAGGGAAGCCAAGCAGCCACTGTGTGCAGCAAGGGCACCTGACAGATCAGGCTCTGAAAGACACAGCATCCCTGCATCCCTTTAAATCTGCTGAGGACATCCAGAAACTGAGGAGGGAGAGTAACTACACGGCAAGAAACACAAGCTAAGGCCATAATGGGATACATCAAAGTCACCACCAATTTTTTCCAAAGTTGAGAATACATTTAAAATAAGGTAAGACAGTTGTGTCGTACAAAGTCCAGTGACTCGGGAGCGAGTCCAGAGAAGGGCAGTGGAACTGGCGAAGGGTCTGAAGCACACATCCTATGAGGAGACGCTGAGGGAGACAAGGTTGTTTATCCAGGAGGAAAGGGAGACTTAAGAGTGATATTTTCAGTCTCTACAGCTGCCTGAAAGGAGGCTGTTGCCAGGTGAGTGTCGGCCCCTTCTCCCAGGCAACTAAGATAGCACAAGAGGACACAGCCTTAAGCAGTACCGGGAGATTTAGGTTAGCCATTAGAAAAAATTTCTTCAGACAAAGGGAAATTCGAAATTGGGATGGGCTGGCCAGGCAGGTGGTGGAGTCGCCATCCCTGGAGGTGTTTAAGGAAAGACCGGACGTGGCACTCGGTGCCGTGGGTCTGTTTACATGGCGGCGTTCGGTCACGGGCTGGACGCGATGACCTCAGAGCGATTTTCCAACACCATCGATTCTGTGACTCGGAGGCTCACGCAGGTTCATCTTTGAGTTAGGACAAGGATTTGCCACGGAAAGGCGGCAGTCGCTGCGGCCGGACCGCGCAGTACCACAGGCAGCAGTGACTCCCCGGCCGCTCCGAGCGCTCTCGGCGTGAGGCGGCGCGGCTGCGGGGCCGGGCCGGGCCGGGGGCGGGGCGCGCCGCGGTTGGCGGCGGCCGGCACGTGGTGGGGCGGGGAGCGGGCACCGGGCAGGGACGCGGCGCCGCGGGTGAGGGTCCGCTGGGGTAAGGGGTGGGCGGCGTTCCCCCGGTGCTTCCCCTGCCTGCTGCTGCTGTGGCGCTCTGTGTGCAGCCGCTTTCCCAGGCGGCGCCGCCGTGCTCCGGGCCCGCGCTGCCGCCGGCTCGAGGGAGGCCCCGGGCGGTGCCGGAGGCGGCGTGGCCCTGCCCGGCCCGGCCCGGGGTCCATCGGAGCGCTCGGTGCCGCCGTGGGCGCGGGGCTGTTCGGGCGGGGAGGGCACGGAGCAGCAGCGGGGCCCGGCCGCCGCCACCTCTGAGGCCGGGCGGGCCGGCTCCGCTCTGCTCTGAGCGGCCGGAGGCGCGGGGGGGCGGCCGCGATGGGCCCGCAGGTGGGGCGGGAGAGGGGATCTGGGGAGCTTCCCAGAGCTCATCGCTGTGTGCAGAGGAGGCGCGGACAAGATACGGCCAGGCTCCATTCCGTGGTGCTCGGTGGCGGGGCAGGGGGCCGTGGGTAGAGACTGAAACACGGCGGGTCTCTGAGAAGCGCCAGGTGTGGCGTGAAGGTGGCCGAGCCCTGGCACGGCTGGGCCAGAGAGGCTCCTGGGGAGTCTCCATCCAAGGAAACATTGGAAAGACACCTGGGCATGGGCCTGGCTAGCTGGCTGCAGGTGGCCCCGCTTTAGCAGGAGGTTGGGCCAGATGGGCTCCAAAGGCCCCTTCGACCTCAGCTGTCCCATGATAACGCGCTTCGGTGACGCTGTAGCACATATTAAATCTCCATTGCCACTCAAATAAGAACTTGCTATTTGTAACATCCATAATAGCAGAGCTGTTCGGTTTGCTGCACTGTTCTTACTTGACGTTATTACAAGCTGAATGAGTTTTGAACAGCAAAACTGAGCAAGGGAAGTTTTGTGGCATTAATTCCTCACCTCTGTATGATGTTTCCCAATGGTGATCCAGGGTCATGCCACAAACAATGTAACAACAAGTGCAGTGAAATCTCAGTGTCATGTGTACAGCAATTCCCCTTTTCTATTGCTTCCATTTTGCACAGTGAAGTTTGTGTGAATTTGGATGAAATGCTGGAAATAGCTGAAGTTGGTAAATCAAGAGAGCTATTTCCTTGAGAAAAATTGCAGAGATAATGCAACAAACATTTCAAGACAGTAGGACAATGAAAAGACCATTATTGTAGGAAATGTTTGTAATTTTGTTTTTAAAACCATGTGACCTGTTGTTTTGATTTTTTTGTTTTGTTTGTTATTTGTTTTTTAAGCAGGCATTTCTTAATCAGCTAAAATGGTTTTAAAGAAGAAGAAGGAAATTCAGGTGGATGCATTCTTTCTTGATCATCATCAGCTTGAAAAACTTCAGAGTAAGTAGAGTGGTTTTTTTCTGAACTAGTGTGTGCTTTCTCTTGCCTGAGTAGTTACTGAAATTGATCTGTTTTTTTGCTTGTTATGTTTGATTTCTAATGGTTTTGTTTTGTGAGTTTTAGGTGTGTTTGCTCGTCTGTGGTTTGTTTTTGTTGTGTAATGACAATGACTTCTTACCTTGGCAGAGTCAAAAAAATCCTTTAGAGCGTTGTGGCTTTGATTTGAAAACTCTTTACTTTGTTTTTTCTGCGGTGTGAGGGTAGTAGAAGGTCTTATTTTTAATCCTACTTGCAGGCCTGTAATTCAGTGATATCTGATGGGTTAGCTTAATATGTGGGATAACACTGAATTTCCAAGAGTCACAGAATGATTGAAGTTGGAAGGGTTCTCTGGAGGTCACTTTTCCAGTCTTTGTGTCTTCTGTAGTTAATTTGTTTTAAAGCTACTCTTCAAATGGTATTTTCTTTTGTGGGGACTTTTTTTGTTTGATGAGGGGAGGTTCCATTGATATTAATGTGAAAAAAAACCAAAAATGAAGTAATGCAAGATTTATATGCTAAAGTTACTATGAGGTGGACTGGTGAGGTCCCACCTGGATTGCTGATCCAGTTCTTGGCTCCCCAGTACAAGAATAATATGGAGAGACTCCAGCTAAGGGCTAAAATGTTGAAGGGCCTGGGACTCTTTGGCCTGGTGAAGAGAAGGCTCAGGGGAATCATAGCAATGTGTAAAAAATACCTGAAGGGAGGACATAAGGGAGGCAGAGCCAGCATTTCTTCTGTGCTAAATAGTGACAGCAAGGCATGGACACAAACTGAAACACTAAAGATTCCCTCTAAACATCTATTTTAATGTGAAGGGAAATGCTTTTTTAATGTGAGGGTGACTGAGGACAGGCACAGCTTCAGTAGGGAGTTGGGGAGTCTCCAGCCTTGGAGGTATTCCAAAACCACCTGGCCATGGTCCTGGGCAGCCAGCTCCAGGTGAACATATTTGAGCAGTGGGCTTGGACCAGGTGACCCCCAGAGGTCCCTTACTGTTGTGTTCCAGTGAAACTGATATTTTGCATTTGTGAGGGAAAAAAAAGTGTTAAGGTGTTAGGAGACTTAAGGGTTTGTGGCACCAATGGGTTTTACTGGAACTGGGAAAAAACCTAAGAATCAAGCAGTCATTTCAGTCCTTTCTTCTTATAAATGATGTGTTATTTATACTGCTTATTGTAATTACTTTATAAAAAGATCCTCTTCTTCCAAATGTAGGGTTTTCAAAGGCTGAAGAGCAAAATCTGGCATCTCTGCTTGTGCGCTGTGCAGAGCTGAGAAATGGCATCCAGCAGATCCAGTGCATTAAACAGGTACAGTTTCACTGTTCTTAGTGTGGCTTTTGGTAACTGATAGTGTGTCCTGTGCACTGTTAACGGCAAATACAGCTCTAAAATAAACTCCTAATGTTTTCTACCTTCCTGGAAACACAGGAAAAGCAGCTGCACATGCATCAGGTAGAAATGCAGTTTTAGTACTTAATTAGTGAGGGCCACAGTACCTGAAAATGGTGCAAGGCAAGTGACACCAAGTTTACTATTTTGTATGTATTTTTTTTGGTTTTAGAGGTGTTCTTAGAACATTATTTGAACTTGAAACTCAAAGGGGAATGGTAAAGAGGGAGACAGTTTTGTGCCATATGCTTGGATGAGAGGTAAGTCTGCCAGTGTTAAAAATGGTATATCCAGAGGTTTTTGTTCATCATGTGTTCTTTTGATTATAGATTATGCCACTGGTGAAGCAGATGGATCAGAACTCTGCAGGTGATCCCATGGTTAAAGCTTGTTTGGATGTTTTGGGGGAGACTTATTTTTCACTGGGTGCAAAGAATCCTTTGAAGAAAGTATTAGCAAGGTAAAAGATTGAGTAGTTAGCCTTCATTTTTTTTTTAATGTTTTCTTTATCTCTAAGTCAATAATTTGTCATTCACTATAAATTAACTTAATTATGACAAGTTGCAGTACTTAATATGTGCATATGTACAGTTTTTCTTTCTAAGTTAAAAATCTTAATTATAAATAACATATCATTGGATAACTTCAAAGTGAAGCATTGTTTTGGCCCATTTCATTATTGGAAAGACAATATAGTGTAATTAGCAGTTTGAACTTTAAAATACAATGTTAGAATACAAATTTTAAAACAAAATCTCAGCTTTGTCAACAGAAGATGGTTCAGAGGAATCCTAACTAAATTGTGGTTTCTTGTGCCTATTTTTATTGCAATTATATTTTTTTATTGCACAACTATTGCTCTATTTCTTTAATTAATTTTTTTATAGCCTCAGCATTTTTTAAGATCTGGTGCTGAGCTGCCTTCCTTTCTTTGTCTGAAAACATTCTCTGTCCCACTGAGATGCAGGGCTTCCGTCCTGGATTTGGTGGCAGCCATCCCCAAGCTGTGCACCCCTCTGACAGGTTTTCTAGCTGCAAACTGAAAATGTGCATGTTAATTTTAGAACAGATGATGTTTTCATGCAGGATACAATAATGTGTATTGGAGTTTTAGCTGATATGGATTTTGGTGCAGTGGATGTTCCAACACCTCAGGAAAACCAAGCTAAGTGTGCTGTTTCTTCATGTTGCAGTTCACTGAATGGTCTTCCTGGACATCTGATGGTGCCAGCTGTGCAAAGCTTTGTGTGCTGCCTTCGGGAGGAGCTGAAAACCACAGATGTGTATTTGTACAGAAAAGTGCTGGACAACCTTGCTTCCTGTATGGAGGACTTCATCTTAGGTGCAGTGACATCAAATGTTCCTCTGGTTAAACTTGCTCAGCACTGGGGCCACGCCTGATAGTGATGTTGGCAGTTATGTAAAATAGATAGCGCTGGCTAGTACTCAGCACTTAAAATGTATTTTCTTTCCTCTAGGTAGAGCCTGTATTAAGAACCTGTTTGAAGAAGGTAAAGTCACATTTATAGTAAAATATGCTTCTCTGCAGGTTACTGGGGGAGAGGTATGTGTGGAGAAGAGTGACATGAAGCAGGCATGAAGATCTATCAGATCTGATTTCCTCCTGGCTAATTTTCAAAAAAACTAGTACCCTTAAATGGTACTTTTTTTGTGAAAGACAAGACTGATTCATACCTTTAATTTCCAGGGGTCAGTTTTGCTTTACTGGGCAACCCTGATACAAATCTGAGTAGCAGTGAGCAATTGTGATAGGGAGAGTCAATATCTCACAGATTAGGCCAAGTGGATTGGGAACTTGTTTTGTACCAGGTTGTTGCAAAGCAGTTTGAGATTTTGTTTTAACATTGCTTGTGTTTGTCTGTAGTGAAATACAAGTTTAATTTGTTGGTGGAATGCAAGAATCACCACTGTATGGGTAACTATTCATTGCAGCTGGGTATGTGTGATGTATTGAGATGTATGTGTGATGGCTTTGCTGGGAATTTTCTGTTCTATTTCTCTTGTAAGTAAATTTATACCATAATTATTTTCACTAGTTCTTCAGTTTCTGCAGAAGTTGCTGCTTGACATACAGGAGGAAAACAGGCAAGTGAATGCAATAGCAGCTCTATTTTATCTGGTTTTATTTCACTCTTGCAAGATAATTTGGTTTGATTTAAAATATCACTTTGGTAGCCATACATTGATGAAAGATAGAAATATTGTTTTACAGTGGTGCAAATTTTAAATAAAAACTGATTGATTCTTTTATTTTGTGGCAATATGATAATATAATAGAGGTAAGGCACTGATACTGTTAGAGCTACTACTAAAGGAGGCCTTTGAGTTAAGGTTTTGCTATCTGAATTGTGGCTAAAGAGTGTAATTAATAAATGTAAAATTCAGGTAGAGTAAAACTCTCTCATATTCTATGAGTGTTTAATTCAGTATTGATATACTTGACATTTTCCAGCATTTCATTAAGTGAAGCAGCTTCATTGTGGTCTCTCATTCTGAACTGAGAGGAGAGGGGCACAGAATGAAGTGCTTTGTACACTGAAATATTAGATACTTTCTGCCTTTATGTTAGAAGAAAGTCAAATCATAGAAATGTCCTTCATACATGGAGGAACTACTTGAAAAATTAGAAAAGAGCAGCACTGCATTATGTTGGCCTTTTTGGAAAGTTTCTGGTAAAGTTCAGTTCTGCTCAGGCAGAATAACATGAATGAAAGTTTGTCACAGGAACCTGCAGAAAATGTAGCACAATTTGTCATTTTCATTTGTTAAATTTATTTTAACAAACTACCCTTGAGTCTGCTCCTTGTTTTGCTGTAGTTACATATCTGATCAACTCAAGCAATACATGAGTTTTTACCATTAATTCTACTTAAAGTTGGCAGAATGTGGTTCTCTGAGGATGGTGAAGAATGGTTTTAATTTGTTTTTTGTGTGCTTGCTTGTCTTTTTTTTTTTCCACAGAAAGAATCATGGAAATCGTATTGTTCAGACTCAGCTGATGCACGATTTACTGATAGCCATTAAAGTTTCAATGATGCTTATACAGAAATTGCAAGAAAATATCCAGGGAAGTCTTTGGAAAGACAGTGAATCTTCTGTTTGGCAAAGTATGTGTAGTTTACTGAAAAGTTGCACCAACTTCCTAATGGATGGTAAGTGTAATAACATTAAACCCCTAATATTTTCATTAACCTGTTGTCTTCGGAGTAAGCAACCTGTAGGTATAAAGACTTAGTTTAGCTTGCATGGAAATTGAACTACTGAGATCAATGTGAGTAGGAGCAGTAGTTGTTTTTTTGGTGAGCTATGATTTGTAGGTGGCAGTTTTAGAGTGTACAGTTTAACTTGTCCCACTGCAAATATCAAGATTAATGCTGTTATTAATAATTCAAAAATTAACAGAAATGCTTTTGAGAGTCACCAAATGTCTGTGCCTACCAGAAATATCTACACCTCCATGAAATATGCTGTTAGAACTATTTATGGGCACACCATAACTGATAGTGTTTTCTTTTCTAAAGCATACAGATGTTTTGATGTAGTAGAATTTAACATGTCAGTAGTCTCTGCCACAGCCCTCCTTGCCTTAGTGGGCATTCTTGTGTTTTCTTCTGTTAAAGATATTAGCAATTTCTTATTACACTGAAAGATCAAGTTATTAATATTTGCTATCCAAGCGGGCACTGCAGATTTGTGATGGTACAACTAACTACAAGTAGCCTAGCAAAATTCAATGCCATATTTTATAATTTTGCCCTGCAGTTCTAGCACTCAGTGTTTACTGCATTCTAATGTACAGTGTCTCTGCTGTGTAGCAACGCTCCTGCAGACTGTTCAGACTACCTCAGGACTGGCTGTTGTTCTCTTCACCAGAGCTATGTATGAGCCAGTTGAGGAATTACCTTCATTGGTAAGTGTATTTCTTGGCTGAAGACTGTGCAGTATCATGGTGTTGTTACCCTGTGCTGTCAGTGTTGTCTGGAGGCTTTGCTGATGCAGGGCTTGCCAGCCTTTCTATCAGTCCTTAGCTGGAGTATAATCCTTTCTTCTCTCCTTGCTATATGAAGTCGTAAGACTTGGGCTTGGAATTTGTTTACAACAAATCCCTTCAGATCTTCTAAGCTATGCATAAAACAGGTTATGTGCTGTGCTGAGGTGCTGTGATGGGTGTGTTTTGGTGTTGCAGATCAGTGGCTTGCTCCTTGGGACAGTGGAACACTCGGGTGTGCCAGCGTGGTTCCTGAGGAGCTGTGGGGTTCTGTGCACGCCGCAACTCCCGGGCTCGGTGCTGCTCTTCCTTTGCCACGGAGCCCTGGCTATGCTGGATTGGAAAAATGGCAGCATGGGTGAAAATGGAGAGAAGCTGTTGTTAGATATTGCATCAGTCTTGCTGTCACTGAGTTCAGAGTAAGTTTGTGTTCTGTGTTGTTTCATGTTTTCTAATTCTATTTTTGCATGCCTCCTGTGGTCCTGGTGGAATATCTGTTTTCAGTGTAATGATAATAGGTTCTGTCAAAAATGCAATCTTTTTAATATATTCATAAAAGCTTTGTAAATTTGAAAAAATATATTGATGTTGCATGTGTAGTTCTAAGTTTCAGTTTTTCTTGCATGCTAAAATTTTGTTTTCTGACATGAATGGCATAAATTTATCAATTCCCTTATGGTTAAGTTGTGTCAGGATCAGTTCTTCTGTAGACAGATAAACTTCAGTTTCAGGACATCATGTCCTCTCCTTCTGAAAGTTCAGAGGAAAGCAAAGTGGGTCAGTGAATGGAATACTTGAAATAATATGAGTTTTAGTTGTTTGGTTTTTTTTTCCTGGCTGCTTTCATCTAAGGGCCCGCCAGCACTGTTGGATTGGAGATTAAAATGTGTATTCAGTTCAGTCTTTGATTGTGCCTTGGAGATCAGTTTTGCGATCTTGTTTTTGCACATAGGATACTCAGTTCTGATGGTTTTGTATGACAATGAAAATTTTTCCTTACATTTTCAAGAAACGTGCAACATCATAATGCTGCTCAAATGTTAGCAGGTGCATAGTAATTTTTTTGTTTTATTGTTGTGGGGCTTGTGTGGTTTCTTTTCCCCATTGTTAGGGGGTTTAGCTGCAACTCTTAATAGCACATCAGGTAACTAAGCATGTACTTGGCAACATCCAGTTGATTACTTCTGTGTTCATTCCTTTTCCTCCATGAATGTGTTAAGTCTCCTAATCTGTTTTCATGTAAGGTAAAGGAATGTGATGAATAGTTATTCTGAAATAGAAAATGTATTTTTAAAAACTACTGATAAATGAAGATAATGAAATTTTTTTTTGTGTTTGTTCTTTTTAAAAGGTTAAAAGAACCCAGCGTGGCAACATCTTTGTCTAGAATTCTTGTTATTTGGACTAATTCAGCACTGGCTGCCCTTGTTTCAGGCTCTCCAGATCTAAAACTCAGACTTAATGGGAGCTCGGATATAAGTGGGAAGCTGCTGGAATACATTTATACACACTGGGACCACCCTCTGGATGCCATCAGACACCAAACCAAATTGATTTTCAAGCATCTTCTTCAGATACACCAAACCACCATTGCTGGATCCAATGGAAAATCAGACCCATTCTTTGCAAGGCTGATAAAGCATTTACTGAGCTTGGATTGGCATGTAAAAGGGAAATATGCTTCTCTTGGCTCTCTGGTGGAATGTGTGGGCACTGAAAATATACTGCAGTTGGACAGGACAATTCCAGTGCAGATCCTGGATGTGATGAGTGATCAGTCTCTTGCACCTTATGCCAGTGATCTTCTGGAAACCATGTTTACAAATCACAAGGCCCATTTTACTTTGAGTTTTCAGAAGGGCACCTGGATTGACCAGTGGCACAACATCTGGGTTTCTCCTCTTCTGGTAATACTGTGTGAAGGGAACCATGACCAAACTACTTATATAATAGATTACTATTTACCAAAATTGCTCAAATGTAACCCTGACAGTCTGAGCTACATGATAAGAATTCTTCAGGCCTCTGCAGATGCTAATCTGGGTAAGAAAATAAACTTTGTATTTGTAATTATGATTGGATTAAAAAAAATCGTGACCATGTGATTTCTGGTCTATTATTATTGTTAGAATTAATTTGGGAGAAAAATTCCAGATGCTTATTATTGCTATTAGTATTTCAAGGGGAAAGTCATGATAATTATAAGTGTGTCTTTGTGCCATCAGCAAAATCCTTCTGTGGGTACCTTATGGTTCTCTTTACCAGGGTTTGTTAGGTTTATGTATTTTCTACTACTGTTTTTCTTTTTTAAATAGGTGTGTCCAGTAACAGATGGGTTTTTTTCTTGTAAATATGTGGATACAAGATTTATGATTCTCTTGTTTTGAAGTAATTTAGTGGACTCTAAAATAATGGCATTGAGACCTCACAAGGTCTTTTTGTCATATGACGCATTTGTAATGAAATTTTTTGGCGATTTAGAACTAGTTTAATCTATAGCAGCACAATCTTTTGGGATTTATGGAGTAGAAATAAAAGGGGGTGGGTCCATGTGTCGAAAGTATTGGGATTTCTGGTGAGCACTGCAAATAGTACGTTGCTTCTATTAATGAAACAGTGATTATTACTGGTTTTCATTTTCTTTAGGCTCTTGCAGTACTAGAGGAGCTCTAGGAGCATTAATGGCCTGCTTGAGAACAGCCAGGGCCCATGGACATCTGGAACTTTCAAACATCATGAGCAGTGGTCTTGTATCCACTGAGTGTATAAAACAGGGTCTGGTTCATCAGCACAGCCAGGTAAAGGGACAGCCATTTATGTATCCTTTAAATTAGAATAATTGCTTTGGTCCTGATTACTGTGGTAGTGTTGTATTAAAGCAAAGGTGTCATCATAGGTGTCAGTAACTCTTTTGTGGTGAACTTTTAAATATCTTTCAGGTTTGCATTGATGCTTTAGGTTTGCTCTGTGAAACCCATCGTACTACAGAAATTGTGTCTCTGGAAGAAATGCAGCTAATTCAGTTTTTTATGCTGTACAACTTGAACAACCAATCTCCTTCTGTAAGGCAACAGATCATTTCTCTGCTGAGAAAGGTAACTTCTAACTATGAGCAATGTCTAACATGCCTCTTATTTTAGTTATAACTCCATTTTAAAGGAAATAATGAGTATGTTACGAAGTTGCTCATTGGAAAGAGTAGAAGCTCTGAGGCCAGCAGTATGCTTTATGTATTACCCAACTGAATGGTGTTAAGTCATCACAGGCAAGGATGGCTTAAACAAAATATTAAGTGGCAGAGGCAGGGTGACTTCATGGGTGGTGGTGGGTGTTGCTTGACCTGCCAGCCCCTGCACACTTTGCCAATAGCAAAGCAATGTGCCCTGGAGTCAGCAGTGAGCCTTGTGATGCCTTTGCTGGGGCCTAAAGCTGTGCTTCCATGGACTTGTCACACCTCAGGCAAATTCAGTCACTTCATCACCCTCAGAAACCTGACCTTGAAAACAAAGTAGAAGAATATTCACTATGATGTGATTGTGCCATTACAGTCTGCAGGGAAGGAGTCTCTCGTTTGGTGGAAGTTGCCAAGGTCACATGTAGCTCATGGTAGAAGGATGGGGATAAAATGAGGAACCATGCATGTATAAAGAACATCTTGGAAGATGTTTATGGCAAAGGAAGGCAGTGTGGAAGGAGAAAATAATTAATTTGAGAAGGGAGAAAAATGAGGGAGTCAGTTTGGCAAAACCAAAAGAGAAATCCCATCTCTTTCCTTTCTTACCTGGTGCAGACTGAGGAGCATGGGATGGAAAAGTTGTGCTAGATGGGAGTGTGATAAGAAAGGAAATACAGCTTATGGGCACTAAAAGAGGTGGAGAAAGCACTTCTGAAGTGAGTCAAACTCTAAGGGACACTGAGGCTGTAGAAATTACCTGCATTGAGTGTTTTTATAGATGAGTTCAGTTCCACAGAAAATGAGGCAGGAGGAGGAGGCTTGGCATGAATTTAAGGAGGGAGATGGAAGAAGGTTTTGGAGGTGTAGAGGGAGGAGAGAAGAAATTCGTCACAAGAGAGGTGGGAAGCAAAACCTTGTATTTGGAGTGGAGAGAGAAGGATCTGTTCTGTGTTATGCTGTGTGCAAACTTCCTAAAAATTATAAGCAGTGTGATTTGGAAAATAAGCTGAAAATCTACCTTTCCCTGATTTCAATGTCAATGATTCTTGTCTCACCTATGTTTTCTTTTGTTTTAAAAGTTATTTTGCAGGATAGAAGAAAGTTCTCAAGTGCTTTATAAATTGGAGCAAAATAAAACCAAGCAAGAGTTAGTTGAGAAGACAACTAAAATGCCTCCTTTGAGGATTTTGCAGCAATACAAAGTAAGTAGACTGCTAGAGATGCAGGTAATAGAGGGTGGGGATAGCACTTCTGAGAGTTCTTTGTTCCTGAACACCACTGGATAAGTTAGGCACTCTGTGTGTTAGGCAGTAGTTCAGTGCAGAAATAAAAAAACCTATGAAGTCAAACAGTACTGGGGAGCTTGTCCACTCTGATGCTCTTGTGCAAGTTTATTTTGACTAAATATGCTGTTGTTGCTGAACTGAATGCCCATTGATATTTGGAGGGTGCCTTTAAGGTAAATTTGGTTTGAAACCAATAAAGGTTATGAGGGATTGCACTGTGATGTGCATTGAAACAGCAGTAAGTGAGGGATGGCTGGAGATGGACCCTCAATCCAAAAAAAAAAAAAAATTGGGCAAATGTCTTGTCATCTGTTGGCCATTTAGTAGTGAGCTTTAAATGATGTGTGTTATTGGGATTAAAATAGAGATCAGTTGAGCTTCAGTCTTTTTCTAGGTCTCCAGAATAATCAGTGAGTGAGAGAATGAATGACAAGAGCTTTAGCATGAAGACTTCTTTTGTATTTGTCCTTTTTATCCTGTTTAAAGGCTCACATCATCAGTATCTTTGTGCCAGTCTGTTCCTTGAGTTCTGCTTTTCCTGGTCAGCTAATTTTCAGGATTAGATACAATGGCTGTCTTTTTGTGGGCCTGAGGAAAGGAAACTGTTGTATTTAAAAACCCAAATGATTGTCCAGCCTTCACTGTACTCTAAGAAACAAGAAACTCTGTCTGCACTGTGAATGTTGGCCTCCTGTTTTTCCAAAATTAACTGTAAGGTCATAATTTTTGGGGTAAAGCAGAATGTCCTGAGTTCAGTTACTTAGGCTTTTCTTTGTAGGCCAGCAAGTAAACAGTCTTAATTTTTTTCCTGCAATTTTTTTTCCCCCAGGATTTCATGTCATCTGTATGTGCTAGACTTTTTGAGGTATTGTTTCCTGGTTCGTCACACCCAACCAGGTTTTGTGCACTGAGTATTTTGGAATCAATAGCAGAAATATTTTCTGTTCCAAAAGGTAAGAATTCTAATTTATAGACTTTAAGAGACTGTAGGAATGGGAGGTATTGAAGAAATGTCTTTTATGCCAGCTGGTCAGTTTGTGTCAAAGTAAAAGGGTATTCTTAGTCCTTTATTTCTATGGCATTTCCTGGATTGCTTTTGTTTCACCTCAAGGGAGGATGGTAAGTTTTTATGGAAAAGGGAATATTGAAGTAAATGCTAATCATTGCCTGTTGCATGTCTTCTATAAATTTTTAGATTTTACTGCATAGCCTGTTTTTTAGGAAGGCTTATTTTTTTTTTAATATGAGGAAAATGTCTGGACAAGTGTCAATGTATTTGGTAACTTCTCTCCTTTTTCCTGCTCATATATCTTGATAGCTTGAAATGCTGAATTCACAAAAACTCTTGGTTGAAAAATATTGCATATCCTCCTGATACTATGCTAAATAAAAACCAGTTTTATTGTCCAGTTAATGATGTGCTGATGTTATTTTAAATTTTCTTCATGATTTTATGGCAATCTTAATTCAATAAGTATTTAGAGCTTTGGAGTATTGATAATCTTGCTAAATCTTGTCTCTGGATCACGCGGTCAACATAAAAATATGTTTCAGTCCTAAATTGTAACCTTTTCTTTAAAGAAATTAGTTGTCTGATATTAAAGTTGATTTTGAGGGGGAATAAAATTGCCATCTTGCTAACTAGTTTCTCAAAACCACTTGATAAATGAACACAATGTTATTATTATGAGTATGTAGAATATTATTGCTGTTTTTTTAAAAACAAAGTTATCCTCAGTTGTGTATAATAGCAGCTGAGGATTTTGTAAATTGGACATTACTTCTATAAAGGCAATTCAGCTGCTGTATTCTGTGCTGTATTATGGTGCAGTTGTTTACATCCTAAAATTTCTGCCTTCTTTACAGCATTAAGTCAAGTCACCAGAATTCACAACTCATTTGTATCTAAATTAAAACTAGAAGAAATTGTAATGGCTTACATTTTAAGGGATTATTCCTATGACAAAGTAACTCAAAACACCAAGTGCCAAAATACACTGAAGCTTTCAACTACTTTATTGAAAGGAATTATTTTCTAATATTACGTACTTACAGGAAAAGAGTTTTTAAGCAAGACTAAATAAAGGTTTTTTTTAATGCTAAATTTAGAGGGAGTAAATGGGATTCTGTTTTTGGCAACAAGATATTTTCTGTATTACTAAGAGTAATTTTTCTAAATAAGGTAAGCCTCTTTTTTATTCCTAACAATGTTAAATATGGTATTTTAAAACCTATTAAGAGAAATAATATTAAAATAATTATTTGGCTAAAATTTAATGCTTCTTTTAGTATAGCAAAGCAGAATGTGAGGAGAGTGCTTATTCTGGAAAGAGTTACAGCACAACTATCTAAGGCTTTAATTTCTTTGAACAGGCCAGGCACAAGTTTTCCAGCTGGATCAGGAGATGGATTCTGCTCGTGTCCAAACTCTGATCCAGTGCTTTGCCAGTACTTTTGAGGAAGTAAAAATTCTGGCATTTAGACTTCTGATGAAACTACGTGATGTTGCATTGAATTTACAGGTATGAACTTGAAGAGTTTAGAGGGAGTAATTTTGTGGAAGATGGATGTTGTGTAGTACACCAGGTGCTTGTGTTAGGTACAGAGCAGGAATCCTGAGCCTTAGAAGCCAGTCCAGGTTGCCTGCAGCAGTGTTCATCACTAACACCTTCTGTATAATTGTACACAGCTGCTGCCCCTGCCCATGGAGGCTTGTTTCACTAATGGATGGAGGAGTTTGGGAAGTTCTTTGGGTATGACTGTGAACTGTTAGAAAAATAGTTAATGCAAGCCCTTGGCTTAGTTGTGACTTATCTTTCTAAATGATTGGGGGATTTTAACTTGGTTTCTCTTGTACTTTTGCGAAATGCAGCTCCCTGTTTCCTTTCCTTTCTAATTGATCTCAGGTTTCATTGTCTGATTGGTTTTATTGATTTCTGACAAATTTTGCCCTTTGACTTGATACTGATTTGTCTGTAATAACTTGATGAAAATTTATCTTAAAATTCATTAGTACAGATGAACAAATACTGCTACCAAGTAAATTGTGCTTCTCTTTAATGTCCATTAGTAGATAAAACACATTAACTTGAAAAAAGAAATTTCCTGTGAGGTGCAGTGTAATTGAACACTGCTTTATAAATGGCTGTCCCCATCCTCAATGTCTATGTAATTGTATCCTTGCTAAATACATGCACATGCATGTTTTGAGTGTAAGGTCATCAGTGCACAAAACAAGTGTTTCTCAAGAAATATGTACCAGCAAACTTAATTAAAAGCAGGTTCTCAGATTCCAGGGTTGTACGAAGCTTAATTAAATCAATCTGGAAGCTCAATTAAATGAGCAATATTACTGATTTGGTTTCTTTTCAGGGTTCTGAAAATCTAGATCTTCTGTTCCAAGCAGCAATTGATCTTAGCACAAGCACCAAGCCATATGATTGTGTCACTGCTTCATATTTGTTGAACTTTTTAGTATATCACAAAGGACTGCAGCACATTTGTTTAGGGAAACGGCTTGAACATAACCCCCAGCTGGATGAGAACACATCAGTGAGTACAGTGGAGAAGAACACTTTGGCAGGTAAGATTTTGGGGAAAGGTTTTTTTCAAATTTGTTGAAAGTTTGCTGCTTTTCAATAAGGCTTTTGATAGGAGGGTTAGTAAGAGATGCTTATTTCTAACAGGATTTTAAGTATATTGTATTTTGCTGTTAAGGAGCCATGTTCTTTAGTAAGATCTCCATCTAGTCCTGTTGGTGTTGAGGCTGTTGAATATTCTATAAGGTGGCTTTTGTCATTTTTTGTAGCAGGGACATTTGAAAGTGCTATGGAGGCCCAGGCAGTGAGCCTGGTGAAGCTGGGTGCATAAAGTGCAGGGAAGAGCCCTCTGCTTCCCCTGAGAGCTCACTCACCCAGGGGGAAGGCAGCTTAGTTAGTCTGTGTTTCAGTACTTGATGTTTGCAACCCTGCCCCTTGGAGCTCTGTTCACCTGGCCCCATTTTTCTGTGTGATTTGCAGTCCTGTGAATACACACCCACAGTAATGAGGCTTTGTTGACATACAGAATAATTTTGTTTGTTTTAGTGTCCCTGGATGAAAGATGACAGGGCTCTAGATCTGGCAGGTTTGCCAAATTTGTTCACCAAGCTTTCTCCACTTAAAGTAATTTTCAGTGAAATTAAAATACTTAAGTTCATTATTTGTAGTAAAACATTTTATGTAATTTGCAGTGAACTCATTTTTTGATACTTTTTTTGCCATTCTTGGCTTCTCTACAGATGCCTGTTAATCCTTTCTTGATATGCAGTGAAATAACAATTTTGAGACATGGTTGTGGTTGCCATAAGTGAAGGAAATGTGTGGGTAACCTCATGTCTCATTGCTCTGGGGCATCTGCTGCTGGTGGTGATCCATGGTTCCTCATTAGGATCTGCAATTTGTTCTGATTCTGGCACTGAGATGTCACAAGCTGTAAACAGAATTGGAATAGACACGTGTCCTTAAATTGGTCAGGTTGCTTAGTGGAAAACAAAGTTCAAATGTATAACTGTGAACTTCCAATCTTTAATATTCTGCTGTACTCATCATTGTATTATTGTGGCTGTAAGGGTGTGAAGTCTGACTTTGCACTATGGAGTAGGTAATTCCTTGTGACTTCATCATAAGCTGTGGGATTTTCCCTGAGCATAGGATGTGGGCTGTGCTTTTCACAGCTGCTCTTTGGTTCAGAGAGATAGATTAAATTGGCTATAACAAATCTTGCTGGAGTTTAGGTAACTGAAAATCAATGGTAACATATTTCAATGACAAGAGGGATGTGTATAATAAAGGAAATTGCTGTTTATATTCCATTGAATTGTTGTGTACACAGGTTTTATTCCTGTTTCTTAAAGCAAACTTATTTCTTAGAAAATCATTATATGAATGTTCAATGTAAATCTGTGCTTTAAAATATTTTAGTTATCAAGCTTTTGTTGGTGGAAGTTGAAGAAGAAATATTCCAAGCCAAGAAGTCTCTGCTTCAAGCAGCAGCATCCTTCCCCATGTATGGGAGAGTGCACTGTATAAATGGGGCTTTGCAGCAATTACCCTTCAAGTAAGTAAAACACACGAAATAAGTTGTAACTCCATATTTTAAGGAAAGCATACTAAATGGAAAGCTGTAACTTCATGTTTAAGTGCAGTGGAAGAGCTGTTAAGGAGAAGAGAAAATCATGCAGTATTATTTATAAGGAAATCCAGTACCTGTGGCTTTTAGAACTCTTGCTGACTGCTGCAGTGTTTGATACTGCCTTTGTATGTGGTAAACTCAGCCTTAAGGCTTTTCAATCTTTACCCTATTCATAGTTTTCATAAATATTGTTGCAGAAGTGTTTGTAATTTTGGTTCTTTCTTTTAAATATAAAATTATTTTTAATCCATGTTTTGTTTTGGTTGTGATTTTGACTTTTTTTCTTTAAGTGACTTGACCCTGGTGTCTGAATGGAAGGAAATAGTGACCAGGCTCATTCTGATGTCATACAGCCTCTCTGCTGTGGTATCACCAGTAGTACAGAGCTCATCACCAGAGGGTCTTATTCCAATGGACAGTGATCCAGGTAAAGAACCAACCAGAATCCCAAAAGAATTATTTTCTAATCTGATGCTTCTGAAGGTCTCTTTGTCTTGCAGTCATTCAGAACTAGACTGAGCACCCCTCCCTTTCAGCTTCTCATTTTATGTCATAATTTTTGGTCATTGTTTTGATTTCTGATAAAGTTTTCTTGACTTCTTCACTAAAAAAAGCCACAAACATTTGTAGAGTGCATTGTTACATCTCTTTCAAAACAGGGGCTGTAAATTCAGTGTTTTTTCCTTGATCATTCTAATCAGCATAGAACCTTGTGGTTTTTCTTTTTTAATGCTTATAGCTTTCTTCTGTACTTATGCACCCAAAATGAATTACATCAGTATAAAGAAATGGAAATAGTTTTGTCTCCTATCTTAAATATCCCTCTTGTTTAATGTGCAGAAAGTGCAGATCGCCTGCAGATGATTCTGCATGAGATACAACCACAGGACACAAATGATTATTTTATGCAAGCAAAAATCCTGAAAGAACACTGCAAAGAAGAATCTGAAAAGCTGGCTGACCAGAGGCCGATGAAAAATACTTGCATGGAAATGAGAGGTAAAGCCAAGGCTATATAAGTAATTAAATCAAGGTATTTTTTATAGAGGAGTCATTTTATGTGGATGATCAGTTGGAAATTACTTGCTTGTGTAACATTTTAGTTCTTGCCTGTCAGAAGCTTGTAGTCCATGGACTTGGCTTTAGAAACTGTCACAGACATGTTTTATGAAAAATCCTTTCCTTAGAATTTTTTCTCCTGAGAAGCTGAGAGGCCTCAGGAGCAAAATATAAGCAATGATTATCTGCTGCTGTGGAATGCAGCAGGTGCATCTGTGATTGGTCTCATGTGGTTGTTTCTAATTAATGGTCAGTCACAGTCCAGCTGTCTTGGAGTCTCGGTCAGACATAAGCTTTTGTTATTCATTCCATACTTGTTCCTCTCCTTGCTAGCCTTCTGATGAAATCCTTTCTTCTATTCTTTTAGTATAGTTTTAATATATCATCTACTTTTAATATAATATATATATCATAAAATAATAAGCCAGCCTTCTGAAACACGGAGCCAGATTCTCATCTCTTCCCTGGTGCTGGGACCCCTCTGAACACCCCCACAATAAAATAATTAACTTCTGGAAGATTGGGATTAATCTCTCTTAAGACACAAGTGAAAATCAATTATTTTCATATTGGCCTAGACTCTATTGCCTTAAGTGCACTGGCAGGTAATCCTGAGCATCTTTTCTATCAAGCAATGCTTCTAATGTATTTCTTGTTGAGAAGTATTACTGTGATTTTTCCTTCCTGTGTAAACGAAGCTATGTTCATGCAATACAACTTGCTGCATGAAATTACATAAGCAGAAACTTCAGCTTGAAAGATTCTAATGATAAAATGTTCGGTAGTATTTGTCTGTTTTAATGAATAGCAGCCATGAAACTGAACCTTGCAACGATAAAGAAATGATAAACTTTGGCATCTTTAGTGTGGGCCAGAATAAATTTATAGAATATCCATACACTTGAAAATTTAATAGTTTATGCAAGTTTTTGAACTTCCTTGCCCCGGTTGCTTTTCGTATTTTGGAAATGTTTGGGGCCGCATGTTTTGTTTTTCACGATTAGGGACAAACGCGTGCAGGTGCCGCCGTGGCCGCCAGGTGGCGGCGGCGCGTCACAAACGCGTCTGGCTTCGGGAGGCGCCCGGAGCCGTCCGGGAGCCGTGGATGGGCAATGAATGCCTGCCTGCAGGTGTGCCTGCTTCTGTGCCTCGGACTGCGGGTAAATACCAGCTGTGACTCTTTAAAACAGCTCTTCTCTGGTAAAATGTTTATACTACTGCCTTTTCCAAGTGCAAGAAAGTGAAGCAACTGTTGAGCCGGCAATTAGTTTCAACAAGATTAAATTATCTTTTGGGCAGGGAACTTTAGAAATTTTTTCATAGTTACTTGTGTTTTTTAAGACAGGCTAAATGAAGTTTAAATTACACACCTGCATCTGAGAACCTTGAGTTACACCATTGCATTTGTTGTGTTATTGTTTTTAAGGCAAAGACAAGCAAGCGTGTGATGTCACAGCTCAGATGGTTCTTGTGTGCTGCTGGAGAAGCATGAAGGAAGTATCTCTGCTCTTAGGGACACTGTGTAAACTTTTGCCCTCACAGACTACATCTGAACCTTCAGAGGGGTTGATTACTGTAGAACAGGTAGGGAAATAATTTTTATAAGAAAACCTTCAGTTTCTTCTTGGGTGGTGGTGAGGCAAAGGCAGTTTTCAGAGTTTTTTTTCCTTAAATCTGTGTTCTATTTGGGAAAAGTACATTTTAAATTTCTTTTAATTGCCATAGTAAGGGTTTTCTTTGCTATACTTGGTTATCAGCCCTGTTTTGGTCCAGTGGTATCTGTAAAAACAGATAAATGAAGAAGTTACTATACATTACTAAAAAACTCATTCATCCTAATTGTCTTGGGTTATTTATGAGATGTGTGATGTGTTTAGGGATACCAGTGCCTGCCTGCCACCTTCCCTGTTGTGTCTCTCTCAGGATATATTAGTCACTAATCAAATTGCTAAAATCTTCTAAACTGACTTCCTATTTGAAGTCTCTTTTGTCTCATTTTGAGCTCTATGTATTGGGATTCTGCTTAAAGCTCTTCCTTAATTACCATCAGAGTCAAGGGTTCTGAAAGTCAAACATGCTGAATAGTCCTAGTCTTGTCTTCCTCCTATCCATTGTTATGAATAATTTGTATGTAGTGTGATTGTATCTTTTTCCTCTGATTTTTTTTAATATGAGAGATCAGAAATGTTAATATGCCATCTGGGTCTCTTGCAGAACATTGAGTTCAGTGTTTTCAAGAAATTAGATTACCACAGGCATTTATTTGGGAAATATTTTGTGTTTATTGAATTTCTGTTTTAATTGATGACCTTTTCATTTACATATGTTTCAACAAAATCAATTTGCGTAGAAGACTGAAATATGAAAGGCCAGCTACCTTTTAACCTCCTTTTCTTTCCAACAGAAAACAGTTACTTAGTACTTCCTTAGGTGTTAGAACTCTACATTTTAAAATAAAACACAGTATTATGTACTCCAGATTTTATTTCTTATCTAATGTTGTGGTGCCATGGAAATAGTGTTGGTGTCTTTATTCTTGTATTGTCTCCAGTGCTCATGTTTTCATCTGGTTAACAGCTGTGCTTGCTTTGTTGCTGGGGTCTGGAGGGCAGATGAGAGAACAGATATGCATTTCCACCATTATGTTCCTTAATCTGCACCAAGTCACAGAGGAATTGGTGTTTCAAAATGAGTCAGTTCTGACTGCAGCATCTCTGTTTTTGGAAAGCAGTATTTGATAGGTGCTCTTTCAGAAATAATACATTATTAAGGAAGGAGTTGGACTTCCATGATCTTTTGGGTGCCTTCCAGCTCAGGATTTTCTGTCATTCCTATGAGTAGGAAAAGATGCCTTCTTTTCCTATTGATACCTCTTCAGCTTGTTAATGCTTCAGATAATTCCTGTAAAACAGAAGAAGAATGCTAATGGATGAGAAGTCAGTTTGAAGTCGTGATTTTCCTCAGGCTTGCAAGGAAATACACAAAGAAAACTTTGGACATTTTCTTTTGTAACTTTGGGCATTTTGTTTTGTAACTTGGGGTCATTACTGTGTGTTGTACAAAAAAAGAAGGGTTTCATCAGAAATGACAAAAAATGTCAATACCATAGCTGCTAGGGCTTCAGACTTATTAACCACTTATCAGTGCTGACAAATAAGCAAGTTGGATTTTGTTGTCTTATGCATGTAGAAATTTTCTTTCAAGTTGCCCATTCTTTTTCTTAATTTTGGAACTATTGGAAGAGATTTAAGAATACAGAGAAGGAAAACTTTGAGAGAAACCTTGATCAATTTGCCTTGAGCCAGGCTAAGTAATTGTTGAGAAGAATCTGGTATTACCTCTTGGCCAGCATGTGCCAGGCTGTTGCAAATCTTCCCCTTCTTGTACCATGCTCCACATCTAGGTCAGTAACTGTATGGAATTGTGCCTTAGGGATCAATGCTGTCATAATTTATTCACCCCAAAGATCACAGGGAGTGTTGACTTTGCTCATGAGCTATTTTACATGGTGGCCTTGCCTTAAGAAATAATAGACATAGGAAGTGCAGAATATAGCTGGAGCTATCTCTCTGTTCAAATGCTGGAGGAATCTCTCTATCCAAATGCATTCTTTTCATTTTCCCTCTGATCCTGAAAGTCCAGAGATGGCAGGCTCAGAGCTCTGCCTGTTAATGAAATCCATATAAATAGTATCATGTAACCACCAAAATGGCATCTAATAAAGATTCTGTGGGTTTTTTTGCCATATGACATGCAAATTATGAGTGCTCCAAGTCTGGAGGAACATTTAGTTCTTCCTCAAACTCCTGTTTATCTCACCTGGGAAGTTTTAAGACAATTTTTGGAGATAAGCTTGCCACAGCTGTGTGCCACAGTGAAAAGAAACAGGCAGCAGAAGTAAAGACTGAGTTGTCCCATGGCCTGTAATAATCTTTTGGAACACCTTGGAGAGAATTTATATCTTGAATACCCAAATTCTTGTCCTCAGCAGCAAGTCTGGCCCTGTATGTTGTTTTATTAGTAAGGTTCACCAGTTACATTCTAAATTTCTGACCAAGAACTGAGTTATGGTAGTGCTGCTTCTAGTCTCTGAGTTCAGTCTCATGCAAGCTTCTAGTCAGTGTGGCTGTTGCAAGAAACTCAGAAGTATAAATAGTAAAGTTGGAAGTTATGTGACCCAAAAAAAAAATTGCTTTGAGTTCTAGAAGCATAAGCATGGTGCTGGGACAGGCTGGTGAATTGATTTACATGTGTATGGATTTCTTGATTTGGTTTTGTTTACACACCTGGAGAATTGCCCTGTCTGTGGGTCAGTTCCTTGTGAATAAAGGGCACTTACTTCTCTTTTTTGGACTAGAAGGCTGAAATGAAACCCTGTGGCTACATAAGCTACCTTAAAATCTACTCAGAAATAACTTTTTTAGATATCTCCATATCTCCAGTTATTGTGTGTTTCACATAAGATAAGTTTTAGCTGCAGGAAATAATATCTAGATGGTCTCAGATTTGTTTTTTTTAATTAATGCCATCTCATTGTTTGGGTGATGCAAATTAGTTAACAGAGGCTGAAAAACCATAAAGGTAGATATGACATTAACTTCCCTGACAACTTAATTATTTGTCAAGCTATTAAAGTATTAGAGCAATTGTATAAGTAACAGAACAAGCAGAATTTTAGAAGCAACTTGATGTGATTTTATGCATATTTTTATACAAAAGGTTTAAAGAAACTTTTACTGGAGAACTTCTAGGAAAAACTCCTGAAGTAAATTTTGCATAAGGCCATTAAGGATGTGCTATGCATTGTAAACAAATTAAGTGGGAAGTTGGATTTAGACCATAAAAGTTGATGAGAATTAAAAGAAAAAACCCAACAAACAAGACAATTTATCCTTCGTGGAATGAGACTGTGTGGATCTGTAACATCCAAACAGATTTAAAAACTTTGTGTTGTAATAGAGTTCTAGAAAATAAACTATAAGTGAAAGTTGAGGTATCACATTTACAATTTTAATGCTTTTAAAAATAGCTCACATTCCAACATCATCTTCATTTTACAATTGTTTCCAATGGTCAACAGCAATTATGCAGAATTCTGGAATGCTAGAAATTTTTATTTATATATGCATTATCTAATCTAATGTAGATTTGTTTCCCTTTGGTACAATATTTGGAATTTGAATTTCATATCTTGAACAGTTTAAGATTTGTTTTCTGCTGTTGTGCTTTAGTTGACATTTTCTTTGGTGTTTTTGGCAAGAGTGTAGCAAACAAGAAGGAATCTGCATTTGTTTCCCCTGAAAATCAGAGTTGTCCCTTTCTTCTCGTAAAATCTGAGTATGTCCATCACAGACAAATAATCAATTTCATGTCCTTTGTATTTTTGGACTTTTTGAAAGAACACAGAACTACCCCTAAATAAATAAGTATAATATTTGTTATCATTAAAGTAAGTGGGTGTTTATTATAGTACTTCTAGTTGCTTTTTGCTTGTTGCTTTGAGGATTGTTGCTTTGAACTGCAAAATATTTTGCGTCTATAAATAAATTATGTGTATGTAATTCCAAATGGCTTAGTAATTTTTTCTTTCTCTTTTAGGTTAAAAGTGTTGGTGATTACTTTAAACATCATCTGCTGCTATCAAGGCACAGGGGTGCCTTTGAATTGGCATATGCCGGCTTCGTGCAACTTACAGAAATGCTTTCCAGGTAGAGGATGGACAAGTTGCTGTGCTTTTAATACAAGTTTTAACCACTTTTGGCATTGTCCCTGAAGCTGAGCTGTGCAGGCAGATCCTTGCTTTCATGTGGATTTTATTTAAGTTTGGTGTAGGCATGATTATGACAGTTACATGATGTCTGTGACTTGGACTACAATACTTATGGTTAGAGATGGTGCTTAGGCATTGAAAAATGATACAGACATATAATGCTTGCTGCATTTTTCTTCATTTCTGGCATCTTAGTTTCCTGAACAGCTCTTAAAAGCTCTTGGGGAAAATAGGAGTGCAGAGTTCTTCCATTTCACTCCCCTTTTCTGGTCCTTTGTGAAAATGTATGCCAGACTTTTTGCTTTAGCCGGGACATTTTCTTGGAAACTTCTGTTACCTGTCACAGAGTTGGTTATTGTGACATTTGGAAGACTACCTGACTGTGTATCACAGGGTGTGATACGCACTCTGGCTTTTTTCTTTCCCCTTGTAACTTTATCTTTTCCTAGAAGAACTAAATGAACAGAATTGTCCTGAGGTCTGGGCAAGATCATTGGAATTTCCATTACATGCTTAGCTACTGATTTCAAGTGCTGGTTATGTTTCTTTGTGGTATACAGTGTTTATATCCTATCCATGTTTTAATAAGACAAACTAAAATTTCTACTGACTAGGTAGTGTTTGGTGGGTTTTTTTATTGTTGGGGTTTTTTTTAATATGAAAGACCAGTCAGATTTTCAATTTGAAGTACCTGTATTTTCACACCAATGGTAGGCTAAGTAACCAATGTTCCCCTTTTGCCCCACATCAGCCAGTTTGAGGTGCAGATCTGTTTCTTGTTTCATACTGGAAACAGTTTTGGTGCTTTTAGTACAGACTGGCTAGCTGATCAGGTGTGTCCCCTTAGAAAATTTTCCCAGCAGAGCTGAGGCTTGGTCTCTGCTGCAGGATGCTGGGTGAGGCTGCTGCATCTGTGTAGCAGCACTGCTACAGAAATGGTATTTGACACGTGGTGATGTTGGTTCTGTGTGCCAGAGGATGTTAAACTGCATGCCATGATTCTCTTGGTGATGTCTCTCTCTCCCAGGTACATTATTTTCTTTCAGATATTAGCAATCTGAGGGATTTCAAATTGGATTGAAGAGTTTGAGTGCTCACACAACCTTGCTGTACACTTGGTTGTTTACTCAAAAAGAAAAAAAAAGAAACTTCTTGCTTATCTTCTTGCCTGTCCATATGTTTTACATACACTTGTTTCCTTATTTTGTTTCTGCTTTGCTGATAGAGAAGCCTCAAACCCTTCTCAGCGCACCTATATAATCTGGAAAATTTTGTTTCCTTATTTAAACATTGGGGTGTTCTTCTGTACCATGGAAACTTGGTTCAGGAAGTTCTAAGGTGATGTAAGTTTTCTCCCATCAGCGTGAAGACAGAGTCTGGCCATCACAGTAATGCAGTTTATAAAAAAAGAAAACAACCAACAAACAGACCTTTTACTACCACGAGTCTCTTTGGGAGGAGAAAGAAAGTAATCCAGGCAGGTACAGCCCCCCTGGTCTGATCTCAGTGAATATCAGGACTCTCTTGTAGCAAAGGCAAAATAAAAAGCAGGGAATAATGGAAGACATATAAAACATGTAGTCAGTTTATAGCCCACTCACTATTTTTCTTTGATTTTCAGTTTTGAAATTTCTTTTAGAAGCTGAGGCAGATAGAGTAGAGCAAATATGCCTAGATTTTGGAAAAGTTGCTGATATGTTTGGTGCCCCTCTTGCTTTCTGCCATTGTATTTAATGGAGCACAATCCACTTAACAGCAGCCTTATGTTAGGTTGAAAAATGAAGAGCCAAGCCCAAGAGAACTCTGCTTGCCTGAAAATTATTCAAACATTAAGTGATATGTATGTATCATCCAAAACAAAAGCCCTCCAAAATTAAGGAAGTTTACTCTTTTGAATTAGCAGATGTCTGTTACAATTTTTTTGGTTATCCATATTGCCTAGCATTTTTTAAGTTAAGATACTTCAAGCAGAGCAAGTGTTCCTTTGGGAAAAAAGATTTATAAGAACTGGAGGGCAGCTCTGTGGATGTACATTACTTTCAAGGAAAGACAACATTTTCCAGGAACTACAGGTCTCAAGGCTTATATTTGTATTTAAAACAAAGGAGAAAGGAGACTGATACCAGAACAGGAAATGACTCTTTGATTTGGTCTCCTGGGACATGAGGAATATTTTGAGACTCTCCTCCAAAAGGGAGGAATTAAGTCTCAGTGATTGCAGCTGCCTTGCAGGTCTGTTGATTGTCATGGAGCCTTTCCATGTCCCCTGCTGCAGCTGGGGGCTCCATTCTGCACTGAATCTCAGCTGGCCTGCCTCTCTCCACTGCTGAGAGGCTCATGGGCAGTCCTGGAGCACGTGTGTCAGAGTCTGTATTCATTTACTGCTGTGGCCACAAATGCCAGAGCAGAAAGCTTTTGTTTGGGGCAGCTTATAATAATGTACAGCTTTGCATGATACCTTGTTGAACAGATTGAATTCTAGATGTGCAGAAGGATCCCTGACACTTGAATTTGTTTTTTCTGTAAAACACAGTGAAAAATCTGTCAGTAAGACTGTGCCAGGCATTTATGAATGACTCCAATTGAACATAGTCCTTCACTTATTTCTAGCCAAGCACTGTTTTAAAGACTTTTTGCTGCAGTGTCTTTATCTGACCTTATTTTTAGCTTACAACCCTTAAACACCAGTCCTTATAAGAACCAAGAACAGACTTGTTTTCTAGACAGAATGATGGTATTCAGACCTGTTTGAGTTAGTGGTGAAAGAAAAATATTTCCTCTGCAGAGATTTCTTAGAAACTTGATGAAATTGATCTGTCTTGGAATTGGGATGTAAATTGCTGAGTCTGCTCTAATATGCAAGTTACCATTCTTCTGTTTCCCTGTTGATACTCCTTCTGGGAGTGTCCTGCTCCCTTTTTCATGCCTGCTTAATGTTGTCTGCAGCTGCACCTTCAGAAAACCATACAGTTACATAACAAGCAACATTCATATCAATGAAATAAGCAATATGCTTTTAAAAAGGGTATTTCCTGTCAAAGGCCTGGAGAAATTAAAAAATGCTCATTTGGTCTGATAACATGGTGGTTCAGGAAAGTCAGAAATCTGTTTTAAACTTGAAAACTTGAATCCCCTGTAGTCCTTATTACTCAAGCAATTTCTCTGTCCCAAATGACATTTTGCCTGCTTTGCATTTCTTTTATTCAGTGATCTCTTTGCTGAGAGATCAGGTAGATTTCTGGAAATCTGAAATGGTGTTGCATAGTTATGGTGGTAGTGCTTTGCTTCACTAAAGTTGCAGAATGCAAGTGTAAGATTTGGGGAGAGTAATGTCATACAGTGCAATGTGTTTACTTAGGAATAATTTATTTTGAAAACTTTCAAATAATTTGATTGGAACTTAAATAGTGGTGAGCACTATTTTAGGGGATGCAGTAAGTTAGGTTCATAACAGTTTTGTGGAAAGCTGTAATTTACTGCATGATGAAAATCATGCTTTTCTTTTAAAAATGTTTTATCTGTCAGTATCAGTGAAAATTACTTACCTGTACCTAGTCAGTGTCTGGTCTTCTGTCATATTTCTTTTGGGGAACACTAATCCTTAGCAGCAAACTCTGGTTCTATCTCATTTTCTTGCTCTGAAGTGACTGTTGCTCTTTGCTTTCCCAGCCTGCTATGATCTGCCAGGAGGACTTGTAAAATGGAAATATCACTAATGGACTTTCTAGTGAAAGTTACCAATATTGTGAATAACTTTTTAGCAAAAGTATAATCACAGGTGTGAAGGAAAGAGTGTTGAAGGGAGAGAAAGAGAGTGGGGAGAAACACTGCTCTTATATATTGAGATGCTTGTAGTGTTAGGAAATACATGGCATGAGGAAGCATGAGATACAATGTTAAGGCACTGCTCAGGTTGGAGATGTATTAATTTTTAACACTGTTCATGTTTCCCCTCCCACATCTTTCCCTGCTTGCTGTGAGAGAGATATGGGGTAATGATACTGTCTGAAATTTTGAAGCCACCCAGGGTTCTCTCTGCTCTGCTTTGCCCAAAGAGAAACCTCAAACCCTTCTCAGTGCACCTGTATAATCTGGAGAATTTTGTTTCCTGTAGAGTAGATGCTATGAAAAGGAGGATGCAAGTGGAAGGACTTTGTAGTTTCAGAGGAGTTGTTCTTAAAAGCAGACTTATAACTTGAATAGTAGTGTGTTTTTGAGGTTAGATTCTGGTCTCAGAAGTACCAGGGGCAGTATTGTGTTTATAAAAAATGGGAATCACATTACTTATGTGAAAAAGAATAATACTGCAGATCTGTTGAGAGAGAAAAAAAATGGTGAAAGAAACCCACTTTTTTCCTAGATAGGAACTGCTTACAGGGATTGGAATCACTGAATTCTGGATATACACATGTAGAATAATGCTTCTGGTCATGAGATGTTTATGCCACAAGGCATTTGCATCCAGGAGGGCCAAATTCAAGATTGCCCCATTGTTAACACACCATTTATTTTAGATAGGAGAAAATACAGATATATGACTTATGGAGAGGAGTTTAGCTTTAACTTAGGATTGTCAGGCTTTTGTACTCATTGATACTGAACACAGAAGGGGTTTGGGGCATTTATGAAATTGTTTGAACTGACAGATGAACAGAGAGAAAATTGTGGATTACACTTAATGTACTGCATCTTAAGTATTTGTATATGAACTTACTGGGTTGCATTTTCATTACCAACAATATTTGTTTGATCTGGTAGAAATAATTTCTATTTCATAGATGAAAATGACATTTCATCTTGAGGCTTTAATTTTTTTATTGTAAAGCTTTGTTATTCTTAAAATTTAGGGCCACCTGCTTCTTATGACAATATTCTTCTTGCCAGACCACAAGGAGACAGAGCTGCCAAGTGGAAGGGAGTAGTCATCTCCATTGCAAAGTCAATAGTCTCTAATGTTTCTAACTCTACAGCAGTAACTCTTTCACCTTCTAATAAATAAAAGTGCATTGGTGGGTGACTGAACAAGGTAGAATTACTTGTGGTAAGATCAAAGCAGTTTGGCTTTAAGGGAGTCTGAAGTTTATTTGACTTGAGTATGCTTCTCCTCTTTCTACTAATACTGAGAGGAGAAGGATCCCTCAGTTTACTTAAGAATAAAATATTCAGTGTGCTACACAGCAAATTCTAAATATTTCCTTAATGCTTTACTTTGTGCTTCTCTGCACCCCAGCAGATGTAGGTATTTCTCATGGGTGTTCATGTTAATACTAAGATAACACACTGAAGAGAGATGAGCACTGTTCTCTGAATGATTGAATGGAGACATTTAAATTCTGCTTATGCTAGGGAGGTAAGACCAGGTGTCTCCATGATCAGAAGGAGCAGATTTTGCAGAATGTGTTGATGTGGATGAGGAGAACTGCACAGACTCATGGAGGAGATGTGTAAGAAGTGTTGTGTGGTCTCAATCTTAGGGTTGTATCCTCATTGTGTACCCAAAAGTGAGCAAAGGAATGCATCCTGAAAGTAAGCAAAGGTAAACACTTATCAGCAAAAGAGAGTAGTTAAAAGAAAAGAGAACTCACTGTGAGTTTCCAGGTTAGTCTGATTGCCTCTGTCATGGGCTTGGGGCAGGAAGTGCCTTTCTTTATGCCATGGTATGAGATGAGGAATTGCTTGTGAAGCCCAGTTCTTGTTGAGCTCTGGACTGGTGCTTTGCATTCTGACTGCCTTTTTGAAGAGGTGCTGTCCTTGAAAATGGGGAGAATGAATGCCTGGCAGCAGTGTAGGAAATGTGGTGGAAATCCTGCAGGAATTATTGAAGAGTAAGAAGTGTCCTGTATCTTCTGCTGACCTGTCTGGCGCTTCCTGTGACCTCAGGTTTCTGCATTACTATTTTTCTGGGTTTTTTTGTAAAAGAAGGAAAGGTGTGTTTCACTGCAGATTAAAGCCTCATTTATTGTTCATGATCAGGCTTTTAGACAATGTATATTCTTGCTTTAATAAGAGGAGGATGAAGAAGGGAATAGATGTAGACCTTCCATTAGATTTTGCTTTTCACACCAGTACCTGCTGCCTTTTACCTCTGCTTTTAAATTCTTTATTTCAGTCACCCAGGTAGAAAACTTGATTGTAGTCTTACTGTAGGTCTCACTACCTCATAATGAATTTAATTATAGTTTATATTTTTAGGAAAGGCAAGTCCTGCATGGTTGAGATAGTTGCAGCTGTATTGCCCACAGTGATGAATTATTTCTTCTACTCTGAATCACCTATCAAACCAGTGTGACAGGTTTTAATAACAATGTCCTGTAAATAGAAATTTTTGTAACAATGAATGAGCCTTTTGGAACATTGACATGAGATTAATGGGCTGGTGTTGCACACTGAATGTGGTACATTTTATTTAACTGAATAGCACCAGTAATTGAAGTAGACTTGAGTTTTTCCTTGGAAGTTGTTTGCTTTCAGGCAATGCTGAGCTTTGTAACTGCAGAGGAGGAGTACTTGATGATAGGAGAGCAGTTGAGGGGCTTTATGAAAAGTTTGACTGACTTAGTATTGAAAAGAGCACAATGTCTTGTTTTTAATTCCTTCCATTGCTCTGAGCTTTGCAGGGTTATTTACATAATGTGTACTTACTTTGAGGGGCTTCATTTTTAGTTTGTATGTTTATAAACACCAATAATAATTAGTATAAAGGGGCACACATCAGCTACTGTGTGGCAGCAGAGATATGAATTTGTGAAGTGTCACTTCCTACACAGTGGCTGATGTGCATATGTCCTTGCCTTTTTTCTCCAGAACATGGTAATAATTTTTGGCAGAAGAGACTTGTTGCAGCAAAACACAGAATCTTGTTTCCTGTACAGTTAAATGTATTTTACTAGTGGCACTTACTAAGTAGGGTTAATATTATTTGTATCAACACTGGAAAAAATATACACTTTTGTTTAATTTAAACTGATTTCATAATAAAAATCTGTATACGTGCTTGGAGATGTTAGCATGCAGTAAGAAATACTTATGCAGGTTGCTCAATGCTTTCTTTGACTTTGTCCTTGTATTATTCACTTGTCTCATGTTTGTTATGTATCTGTTTGATGTAGATGTAACAGTGAGAGTCTGCACAAGATGCCAGAGCACTGGCTAAGCTGTGTGTTAGAAGAAATCAAATCTTGTGATCCTTCTTCCACACTGTGTGCAACCCGACGGAGTGCAGGAATTCCATTCTACATACAGGTACTAGCTTGTGTCACTGCCTCTGATTTAAATATATTCTCCAGAAAGGACATTTTAAAAAAGGAAATTACATATTTAGTTTTCCCACTTCAGCCCCTTTTGATCAGTTGTTTGGTTTTTTTTATAGAGATTTTTATTGCCTTTGTGCAACCAAGAAGCTGTTGGTAATTAAGCCATGTTTGGCACCTCAGTTCTGTTGACTTGAGATTTTTGGCTTGTGGTAGATTTCAATGGCATTTCTAAAGACTGTGTTTAGGCTTTATGTTGCAACTGTAATAATTCTGGCAAATTCACAAATTAATTCGCAGATTAAGTCAGGCTTTAACTATGTGCTGCTTCAGTGTGAAGTAGCAGAATATGAACAGACCTTCACAGAATTGCAAAATAGTGACCTGTTAAAGACTGGAAAGAACTTGGGAAGGCCACTCACCAGCAATAAAGCACAATAGTGTCACACTGACTGGTGTTGACTGGAGTCTCAAGTGCAATGAAGGAGTACATTGCTGAAGACTTCTATCTGAGAACATGGGGCCATGCTCCCACATTCTTCCCACTCCCTGTGTTACCTTCAGCTCCATCAATCCCAGCCCCTTTGACTTCTGCCAAGTTCAGAACTGATGGCAGGATGGCAGAGTTTTGTCTCTGCTTGAAGTGTCACCTCTTGCTGAGTGCCCCACATTAGTATGGAGCACCTCATCTGCATCCTTGTGGGATCAGTCACTGCAGAGTTGGTTTTGCAGATTACACTTCACCTATTTTCATTCCTTTGTTCCTTAAAGCAGCCATATTTGCTTTCCCCTAAATTAACCTCCATGATCTTTATTTTCAACCAGTTTTCTAAGACAGGAGTCCAAGAGTAACAGTATGGTTTGTAACTTTCTCCACTCTCAGAAGTACAGTCTCAAGCACGTTCCAAGGATCTGAGGGACTGCTGGGAGCAAGCTCTCCCTGCCAGAATAATTCATCTTGCTTGTTTTCCACTCTGAGTTTGCCCTGAGAAAGTTGAGGCAGCCAGCTTCTGTCTGACCTCTAATGTCAGTCACAGCCTGATCCTGGCTTTGCTAGATGTGTGTGCAAGGCAGCAGAGATCAGAAGTAGGGCACTGGCTTTAGAGACATTTTTCGTGTTCAGTTTCAGCACTTAAGTATCTTTCTGACTTCTAAGAGTAAGTTGTCTGCAGAAGAAATTTGATGATTTCATGTTTTCTGGTTTCCCCATTCACACCACACAGTTTGAATCTAATGGACATTATCTAATTTTAATCTTGACAATATGGGAAAAAAGCAGCATGTTTCAATCAGTCTTTTATGTAAAAACTTAGGTTGCTGTAAGGACGAGGTGGACCCAGTGATATCCCTCTGCATGTGTAGTCTGCAGTTGGATAAATAGGTCAGAGGCTTCTTTTTTGACAGCTTTGGAAGAGTACAAAGTTTAGTCAATTAACAGGAAAGTTTAAAATTAACATTGGGATTAGTCTGAAATAAACTGTTTTCATACTGTAATTTTATAGTAAAGAGAGATGGTAATGTTCTTTGGAAATAGTTTTGAATGTGTCTATAGATTCAGTAAAATGAGTTGAACCTTCAATGCCTTGTGGCATTTAGATAATAAAAATATACGCTGTAATGTGTATCCTAACAGCAGTAAAAGAAGGATATTTTATTACTGCAGTGTGGTCTCTTTGCTATTTACATCCTATGCTGTGTTCTTGTGAACTTAAATACATCTATTTTAATGAGAATATGTAATTTTTTAGCTTATAACCATTCCATGACCTCTTTTAAATAGGAATGTTATTACTGCAAAGGTGCAGCTCCATTTAGAGGGTGGGAAAAGATGGTTTTCAGCTTTAACATTATGAAATTTTAGTCTTCAGGTCATTCTCCTCTCTTTCATACTTCATGAACACCTTTTTTTCCCCACCTGCCCTCTCTGTTTCTCCTATCATTAAAGATACTGATAAACTGACAGAAACTACTCCTGGGTTTCTGCCTAAGCTCTGAAATTCATTTGGTTCTTACTGATGCTGAACAGACTCTAGGCCCCAAAGCTCAAATAGATAATAATCTTTTATTGGTAATAAATGATTTATGATTATCCATTTGTCCTGACTTGGAAAAATTCAACAAGAGCTACTAGATAAAGAGAGAGGCTGTTCTAAATTCAGTCCTGAAGTTTAGAGAATTTAGAGTGTTTTCATCTCAACTGGCTGTCCAATCCACTGAAATATTGTTTGGAGAGGGAAACATGTCTTCCCTTATTTCAAAAACGTGCTGCTTGTTTTATCCTGTGTTGCAGACCAGAATTTATTATTTGGCCAGCCCTTGTCATCTCATACAGTGTTATTAACCTTAAAAAAAATCCATACTAGGAAATGTAAGTATATGTAGTACAGCAGATACTTTTGCTGTCCAAAAGGCCATGACTTGTATACTGACAAGCTTTGAACAAGGCTGAGTTGAAACTGAAACTTCATTTTTTGTTAATTTTTCTTAGTAATTTTCTATGGTCAGAGGCTAGGCTGTGATATGGTAAATACAGGAATGAGAGAAGAACTGGTAGTAAAAAAAAAAAAAGGCTAGAAGCACCTGATTTTAAATTTTTTTTTCTCCTTTCTATAGGCTTTGTTGGCATCAGAACCAAAGAAGGGCAAAACAAATTTGCTGAAAATGGCAATGAAAGAATTGATATCTCTGGCTGCACCATTGAATGAATCTTTAAGTGTAATTCCACAGGTAAAATTCAGCCTCTCATCAAAAGGCAAATCACAAAAGTGTGTTTACACCATTTTAAGCAGTTAAGGAGAGTGTGTGTTTTTAATCAGGATATTCTGTTCTTAAAATCTATACCTAGATTTTAGAAGTTTTGCATGTGTAGAGGTTACAAAGTTACTGTAAAACATACTAAAAAGTGGATTGGGCATAATTCCATAGGTTTTTTCTAGTAGAGCCAATGAAGTCATATATGAGCAATTTACTGCCTCGAGTATATTTTTAAACAGATAGATAAGTAACTTCCTTTTTACAAGTTTGTAGTTGAACAAGCAAGCTTTGCTTACATTTAAAGTAAATAAATGAGTTATTTATGCATGAATCATAGTAAAACACTGCATGAAAACTGATTTTATTCATACTTAGTAACTTCTAAAACTTAATACATACATTAAAAAAATATTTTAAAGGCAAGACCTTTATCTTCAAAATGTTATAATTTGCTTTCTGTGTGTTTGTAAGTGCAAGCCATAATTTGTTCCCAATACACAGAAGGATGTCCTAATGACTCTGCCAAATTTTCTGCTGGTACAAATTTATGTAGCTTTGTCAAAGTCTGAAGCTACATGTATTACCACCTTCCCTTACAGAGGGTAGAGAAATGTCAGAAAATGCTCCACATGGCAGAGCAAGCCTGGCTGTCAGTTTTACCTTAGTATTGCCCTCCTCTGAGCTGTAGTTTATTTTTTCTCACAGTATCCGCAGCGTGTGAAGAATGTTGGAAAAGATGATTCTGAACTTCAAAAGTTATTTTTACAGCCATGATAAGCTAAGGATAAAAGAATGTTGGCCTTCACTTGCAATGCCTGGACTATAATTATTAGAGGAATATATTTTTAAACTATAACTGCTATTAACTGTGTTTACTGCAGCACTATTTTGATGCATTTTTAAGCAGCAGTATTGCTTGTATTTAATATGGAAATAAAGTGCTGTAAATGTGAGTATAGATTGTTTTTGCTTTACATATTCACTGTTTTTACATAAATGAAATTTATGTAAAAATTTACGTCTTGACTATAATTACAGAAATGAAATTTAAGGTATTTACTTATGAATTTATACTTTTCATATATTTCTTCTCCCATCACAGGTTCATGCTTTAAATATCCTCCGGGCACTGTATAGGGATACACGTTTAGGTGAAAACATCATGCCTTATGTTGCAGATGGAATAAAAGCATCAGTTCTAGGGTTTATGTCACCTGTCTGGGCAGTAAGTTAATTCTTCATTTTGCTTCTCCAGTTTACCAGGATATAGAGTGGTCCTGTTCAGTGAAGCTTTGGTCATATTTATAAATGGCAGTACCATAATTTCTGAAATGTAATATTTTAAGGTACAGTAAAAAATAATGTAGACCTGCAAAATTAAGTCATAATTTTGGTCTTGTTTTTTTGGTTTTGTTTAATTTTTCTTAATGTGAAGTGCTGATATCCACAAAAAGTAGGGACAAAGATTACCTTATAGATTAAAGTCTCTCTAGCTGTTCAATTTTGAGTTAGTGCACTTAGCTAGTAAGAAGTGCACTAATGCATTTGCATTCCTTCTGACTGTTACTTTGCTCTTGAATTAAAGATCCCATATGACTTGTTCAGGTAGAACACTTCATGATCTGCTCTGCATAAGGATGAATGCTTTGAATCACTAAAAATCCAGATGTATTCCTTGTAATAAAGATAGACATCTCCAAAGAAACTGACCCTTCCAGTAGGATCATCTTCATTGGAAGGATGCTCTGAATTAATAGTTTCCATGTGCTGACCTGTAGCTTGCTTTTCACTCAGCTGTTATTTTTTTTTGACTGTACATTATTGGCTGTATTTAAAAAAAAATCATACATTTCAAAGGGATTTTTCAAACATAGTTCTTACTTTTTCCTCTAGGTACGAAATTCATCTACACTTCTTTTTAGTGCTCTGATTACAAGAATTTTTGGAGTTAAAAGAGAGAAAGATGAAAATTCAAAAAAAAATAGGTAAGTTTCACTTTGTATCAGATACAAGTTTGCAAAACATGACCTTAGCCAACAGCAATTTGAAAATGTTGCTTGCTTTATGGATATATTTGAATCAGGATGTTAGAGGAACGTCTAGCTGTGCTTAAATCGTGCTGCCAAGAGGTAAGTGGTAGGGCCAAAAATGTCTGTTGTTAAACACAGAGTTAATTTGTACTCAAGTGCAATTTAACAGGAGTGGAATTTGCTGTGAGGTTTTGCTACCAGTGGCTCTTCCAAAGGCCACAGGCTTTTATGGTCACAAAACAGAACTATTGCTCTTGAGAGCAGAGAGAAAGAGGGTCAAAGTGAAGAGGTACAGTGGTTACACGTGTTCACTTCCTGCTAGGGCAGGCCTGGAGTTAATTTCATCCCTACTTATTTGATTTTCCCCTTTAGTCTTCCTGCTCTAGAACACTGTCATATCTCTTTCCTCCAAACTCTAAAAATTGCAGCTTGCAGAGCCATTTCTCTTCCAAGGGATACTGGCCTTGGATTCTGTAGTCCTGCTTCAAATCCCTTACTATTTCACTTTATGTAAAAACAGTTCTCCTCTAACTCTTAAAACTCCCCAGTCCTGAGCATTTCTTTGCACCCTCCAGCTACTGCACAAGGACCTCATGTTTTCTTTGGCCTCTTCCTTGAGCTTTTTCAGCAAACGAAGCATATCCATGCCCTGCTCTCTGTAACTGAGGTTTCTGCTCTAGGAGGGATGTGAAAATAACCCTGGATGTAGAATAAACTCATTAAAAAGTATTCCTGGGTAAGCCTGTGGGGCCATAGAGTGGTCATGGTATGGATATTATGGTAACCATTTCAGAAATTCCTAATGGATTTTCACATCACAGGCAAGGCATGGAGTTTCTGAAAGAAGGCAGTTGTTACAATTTACCTTCAGAAATTCCACCCTTTTTATAGTGGTTCCTTACTGTTGATCTGTGTAACTAATAAATTTTTCATGCATATTTTGAAAAACTAGATGCCTTGGGATGATACTGGTCTGTCATCTTTTAAATGCTACATAGATCCCATTTTAGCTGAATGAAATAGTTGATTTCAGGTGTCACTTGAAGAACTTTGTTACTGTGCATGTATGAACCTGAGGAAGAAATAGAGGTGGGAAACTGAAGGGAGATTTCCCTTAGAAAATAACTCTTTCCCAAAACAATTTGAGTTGTTAACTGCTCTACTGCATGAAATTATTCTTGTTTTGTCACATATCCAAATAATTTCTAAATTCACTCCCGTAACCCTCTTGTAGCTCAAGCAGAGCAGTAAAAAGTGTTTTTCACTTCTTGCCTTCCTACTTTTGTTATATAACAGCATTTAAAGTTGTTTTTTTCCTTTAATTTTTATATTGAGCACTTACTGAAAGAGATAGACACCCTGCTTTTTTAAACTTGTATCTTTGGGAAAAAACTTGGCACTAACTTCTGCAGTGGGGAGGCAAAGTGACTTCTCAAATGCATGCAGTGTGATGATCTGTGGAATCTGAGATTTCTGTTTGTGAAGCTGCAGAAAATAATGCATTTGAGCTTCTGTTGGTTATGGGAGATACCAGAACAAAGGATCTTTTATGTAGCTAAATTAAATTTTTTAATGACAATGTTAATTTTTATGTAACTGGACCTGTTGACTTGCTTCTCTGAAACTTTTGTTTACGGTAATTTCTCTATATTAATTTTAACCAAAAAATGTTGAAGCTGGGCTGACTTTATTTTCTTCATCATTTGATTAATGGTTGTGCTTTAAACATTGCAGTGAAATCACTTGTGCTGTTTTCCATGTGTGCTTGTCAGAACTGTGACACAGGGATTAGGAAGACACATTTAAGGCAGGTCTGTGAGATAGAGGAGGTGTGAAAACAGGCAGAGATTTGATTTGTAGTTCCTGTCCCTGCAGGAGAGCCCCACAGGTGGGTATAAGGTGGGCTGTGTTTGGGAAGAGAGAGGTCTGTGTTTCTGTGGTTTGGCACCACGAGGTGTCACCATTACTGCACAGCTCCTTGCAGCCTCATCCCTGGGTGCAGCTGTGCTTGGGTGCTTCTCTTCTGGAGCTTTAAACTCAAGGAGTGTTTTGCTCAAACAAAATTGATCTATTAAAACCAAGTAATTTTTTCCCCACTTCCAAAACACTGGCATTTTCACACCTTGAATCTGTAGGAGCTTTTGTGAAAGTCACCTGGCTTTAGAATGCTTGTTCTGTTGCCTTGAGGATGTTCTGTTTACATTAAGGGACATCTGTCCAAAGACCAACTCTCCCATTAGCACCCTGCCTAGGTTTCCTAATCTAGGCTTCAGATTAGGTGGTTAAATCTGTCATTTTTGTGTCAGCAGGGAGTTAGGTTATTACTGGGCTGTTCTGGGCATCTTTATAGAAGAGGATTGACTTTCTGACTGGTTTCTCAAGAAGAGTTCCTATAATAGTGATAGAATTGGGGTGGTTTTGGTAGACTTTCAGAAAGAAGCTTTGCTGGAACATGAAGTATTGATGCATCTTTTTAATTTTAGCATAGATGAAAAGGATGATGAGTTGGAAAATTAATATGTGAAAAAATAACAGCTGTGTGCAGTCTTGCAAGTAGAAGAGAGAGGAGTTATGTGAAGGCTCTTTACAGTGGTCCATGTAACTATCCATGTTGAGCATTTTCCTCTAGGGAAAATAAAGTTAGAACTCTTCTCTGGCTTTTCTCTTTCTGAGAAAGACTGTATCAAAACTTCTAATGCTGCTGCAAGTGTGTGTGATGGTGCCTGTATATAGGTGTATGGGTGTGTATTTGGCTAAATGATGTTCTGAATTTCAGAGAATTTACATTTGTAAAATGGCCCAGTTAGCACTTTTATATACTTGATTTGGCAATACAATTTTCTTAAATGCTATGATAATTTAAAGTCTACAAGACTTGGAGTGAAATTCTAGCCAGATAAATTCAAAGAACTGAGGAAGGTTGGAAAGGAGTCTTTGCATTGTGCCTGTTGATGTTTGGTTACAGTAAGTGTGTTCTGCACAGACACATCATGGTGTGCTTTAGAGAAAATACCCCCCTTTTTTGAACCCTTCACAACACAGGTGTTTGTGTTGGTGCCCTCAGACACTTCACATTGCTGTGCCTCCTCCATCCTGGCTTGCCTGACTAAGGTGGGATCATCTGTGAGCTGTCCCCCAGCCCCACTGGTGTTCAGCACTTGAGCTGTGCCCTGGGATCTGCCCTCCACCCAGGCAGAGACTCAGGACAGGGTCCCAGCTTCCAGGCACATCTTCCCTCTGCCTGCTCTGGTGTCACAGACTGACATCAGTTGGAAGAGAGCTGAAAGAACAGCTTGTTCCAGTGCCCCTGCCATGGAAAGGGACACCTTCCACTAGACCAGATTGCTCCAAGCCCTATCCAACCTGGCCTTGAACACTTTGAGGGACAGGACATACATAAATTCTCTGGGCAACCTGTTCCAGTGCTTTACAGTGAAGAATTTCTTCCTGATATCTGATCTAATCCTGCCCTCTATCAGTGTAAAGCCATTCTCTCTTGTCCTATCCCTACAAACTCTTACAAAAAGTTCCTCTGCAGCTCTCTTGGAGACACCACTCTGAGGGGCCCATTGAAGACCTGAGTACTGTGCTTGGTTTAATGTGAATTGATTGAATGGGACTTTGGACAGCAAGGAGTTCTGTAGGCCAATGATTTTTTTGATTAAATAACCACTTCTTTTTTCTTGTCTAGTCAATTTGCAATGTAGATTTGCTCATTCCATGCACTTTTGAAGACGCTGGAGTGTAGTGTGTGCTTCATAGTTCTGTTTCTTTCATGGTCATTTCTTTTTTGTCTTAGTGTTGCTACAGATTGCAAATCATCTAAAGTAGATTTTTGCTGTAGGTGATTGTAGTTTCCAGTGTCACATAAAAAATTAGGATGTCTTGATATGAAGCTATTTGTGTATTATGATAGTTAACACAGACCTGAAAATGAAAATAACTTACATGTGCAGTTAACTGAAATTAATTTTGAAATGAAATTTCTCATCATAGAGGAATTCTTTTGTGTCCAAAGGAGTTCCAGTAATAATAATGGTACTTTCACATATATGTGTATATATGTATACATGTATATGTTAAATATCTTTTTGGTCTGTAGTACAATGCCAATTTACTGCTTGTTAGTGAACAAGACACTTGTCATCAGATATTTGATGAGACTCTTCTTATTGAATCCTTGGTATTTCAGACTTTTTTTTTTAATTTTCCCCTCCTTCCATCCCAAAGGATAGGCATGATCAGGAATTGCCTTTGAGGCAGTTTGTCATTTGGCTTAGAACAAGTTTCAGTCTTTATGGTAATAAAAAAGGATTGTCCTAGTTTATCTGAAAATGAATTTTTTTGATTTGGGATGCAAATGTTGCAGAGTCCTTAGGAAGAGTGACCAATGGCCTTAGGTATAGGCTGGGATTAAAGAAAGTGTGAAATGGGAGCATTCCCTCTGCTTCTTACCTTTGGTGGAGGAGGTTTCAAGAAGGAAAAGCTTCAACTGTTTAAGTAAAAGCCAGAGTTTTAAGAAAGGCTGAGATGGTACTGTGCAACCTGATGATTTTTACATTTCAAAACTGGTGTTTGTGTATATATATATATATATATATATATATATATATATATTTGCATTTTGGGAGGAGGGAAGCTCCTGTGTATTTATAGTGTAGTGAAGGGATAATGCATGTGCTGGAAAATATTTTATTGTCAGCACAGATTTTCTGTGTAGTTAATACTCATGCTGCCTGGAATTTGAGTATGAATGCTGCCATGTTTGCTGCTGTGTTGGTTTGGATCTGTTTGTAAAGAAAGAAAACTTTTCTTGCCATCAACATTGCCTTTATTTTAATTTATAGCTTGTCAATAGAAGTCAATGACTTTAAACTCTGGAAGGGGGAAACTTACCTTTTTAATTACAATAAGATGAAAACTATGTGGATGTTAACAGGTTATGAAGATGCCCTGCATGACTGCCCTCTGCTTTTCTTGTTTTTATTGCAAGTTGTGTTCAGCACTTCTCAGTAAGTGGTTGCTCGCACACTTGAAAGTCACAGAGTGAAATCAAATTAACTTCTAAAACCACTTAAGTTGGTCTATTTTTTCTTCTGTCTTTAATGTTAAGATTTTTAAGACCATAAAGAATCACATTTAATGCTGTGAAAAGTTAGAGGAAAACACTAAAAAGCGAATGTTCTTATGCAAACCTCTCTTTTCATAACATTATCCCTAAATTAAATGATTCTGGTATCTTCCTTTTCTCTAAGCTTCTTTTGAGTTGTAACTTCAAAAACATAGGCTGCATCATATGTACGTGATTCCTGTTAGAGATCCCACTCCTGGCAGGCTAACACTTCCAGTATTTCTAACTTAGCACCTGAAAAGTCTGTCTGACATCAAGGATGTTTTGTCAGCCTTAACAGCAAACTTGTTAGACATTTTCAGTGGATCATGCTAAGCTCTGTAGGACTTCTGGGATGGGTCAGTGTTGCTTGCAGAGGAGTGGCCAGTCCTGTTTTGGGGTAAACCAAAAGAAACATGGGTGCTACTAACGTGGTCAGGCTGTAGTGGCACATCAGAGTGGTAAAAGGGGATAGCTCTTAGGTGAGTGCCCTGAGGGGATGCTCACAGTGACTCCAGCCCTTAAACGCTTGGTGCCAACTTGGAGACACACCAGTGGCAGAATTCCCATGTGCCAGCTGAGGTCCAGCTCCATGTTAGGGATGGTGACCAGGGCTGTGGCTCCAGGAAGGCTGAGGCTCTCGTGCTGGCTCCAGCAGGGATGAGCTCCATTCACAGGACTGGCCTCACTGAGCTCTGGCCTGTGTGCTGAGCAGGGCTTGGGATTGCTGAGCTTGGATCCCATTAGTGATTCCCTAGTGGATTTTCTCTGGCAGCCTTGGCCTGTTGCAGCTCTCCAGTTGAAATACTGTGTCACTGACAGTGAGGTTTTGTGAGGTGACTGAGCCATTTCAGTGCCTCTGGTGCTTTTCCTCTGGCTCCTTCTGTTTCACTTTTTGCTGCTTGTTCCTTCCGTGGCACCTCAGTTGTTCTGGTGTATGCTTTCAGAGTAGTTATTAAGGATTTGTTGCAGTACATTGCCTTGTGAGGGGGTTGTTTTTGTTAAGGAAAAAAAACCCCTTGCCTTTCTGTGTGCCAAAAATAGGCCACATTTATTTTGTTCAACTTTTTGTTTTTAATACTCCATCTCTCCTTTTTTATTGACTTTGACAGATTTAGAAGACTTAATCTTAGAAGTATCTCAAGAAAACATGCAAAAGTTCAGGCCGACTCAGATAACCGTTACGGCTTTTGCTGATTAATAGTTCAATAACAGTATGCTTGTTTAAACATTATTTTGAACAGGCTCCCTAAGTGCCTTCATAGCAAGAATAATGACGATAAGGTGCTATTAACTTGTAAGTTGAAGGTAAAATTTATGAAAGTTTTGTGCAGAAACAGAAACAAACTGAAAACAAGCTCGTAAACAAATCTGTTTCCCTCTGTGTTATTTCCCTAATTACTCTGTTTTGCAGGTCTAAACTAAAACTCTAAAATCCTCTGTACCAGAAAATAGGGATTTTTTTTTTCTCGAGGCTGAAGAAACTCTTGTCTGTGTGATTTCTGCTCATTTTAGGAACACAGTGTGTGCCTTTATCTTTTTGATAAAATACCTGAATTCTACAGAACCATTTTTACTTCAAGATTTTACCTTGTCTATACGGAGTCAGAAAAGCAATAACCCACATAAATCCCAGTCACATTTCTGAGGCCTAAAACACAGTTAAATCATTGCTTTAAATCAGTGCAAACGTGTATCTCTGGGAGTATCTTCATAACATCCTGTCTTAAGTCAGGCCCAGAAAATAGAAAGATGGATATGGTAAAATTAGCTGAATGAGTTTACCCAAAGTCAAACATCCTTAAACTATATATGCTGGCCCAAGGTAACTCCAGTTCATTCATTTGTTTTAAATAAACTAGGGGCATAACGGTGATGTTTGTTTCTAACAAGTGAATAAAATTCATTCCATGAAACAAAAATCAGTGTAAACTAGCCACATGAGTAGGTAATTTCATTTCTCCTGTAGTGATGAAAGTTTTAATTAGTATGAATGGTGGTAATTATTCTATTTTGATCTGTGCATATTATATATATATCCCTTATTCATTAACTATGCTAAGTAAAAAGCAGCTACTCCTCACAGAATACAGCCAGAGAGAAATACTGCTGAAATTTACAATGCTAAATTTGTGGTAAGAGATTAAAGATAATAGTGTTATAGACAGTGGTTGAACAGAATTCTTGGAAACTTTCTAGGTGCATTATGCATATCTCTTAATTTTAGTTACATCTTTTTGTGTACATACATTTGTATGGACACATACTCATATGCCCAGTTCAATATCCTAAAAAAAGTTTGTTAAAAGTAATTATATGTAAAATAATTCAACTCAGTTTTAGATACAGTTTTATATACATGCATATATATGAAGATACTTTTGCCTGTGTGTATCAAAGTTGAGTGGTGATTAATGTGTTGCTGTAGGTACCAGGTTGTATCTGTGATGTTGGGTTGAAGTGCTGGTCCCCTGTTTTTATTCTGAGCCCATTGTGTGCATACTTCTTTATCTAGCATCACAGCAAAAGTGTTCTTGTCAAAGTGCTCTTCACAAGTTACTTTATTGAACTGTGTGTTGCATAATTATTCCTCTTAAGTCACACTTCTCCTGATTTTTTTTTTTTTTTGTTCTGTGCAGGTGCTCTTTCCATACCTGATCACACAGAGTGTAATAAATAGCAAAACAAGAGGTATAAAGAAACTTGTGCTTAAGAGATCAAAGCAAACCAGACCATGCAGTCCTTTAGAAATCTTGGCTAGCTCCCTTGTAAATAAAAGTGCCTCTAAAGCAGAAGGTATTTAACTGCTGTATTTATACAGGTTTTGATTGGCAGTTCAGTTATTAACCTCATAAAAACACAGCAGCGTAAACTAGTACAAATGTTTATTCTAGCACTTCTATCTGAAGGAAAATGAAAACCAAGATATAGTGGCATATTCTTAGTTCCTTTTAAGTATTTATTTTAGGTCTGTGTAGCATCAAAGAATGTTTTTTCAAGTCAGTGAACTTAAACTATTTTGCTTACTGTTCTGGGATTTAAGTGTTTTCTACTTACTAACAAAACAAATGTTAGATTTATTGAAGGTACAGAGTCACCACATCTTTATTAAAGGTCCCCACATGTTTATGATGATGCTTCTTTCCCCTTCATAGTGTTTTCCATTTCATGGGGGTAGAAATGAAATCTGAATTCTTTTTTCTAACTGATTTGATGAGGTTACACAAAAGTTGTGCCTTTTTGTCACGGAAGAGGTGTCCTGTGTCATGTTAGGTCTAGAAAAACAAGTATGCAATAGTCTTCTGTATCCTTGCTCTTGGGCTTATTAGCCAATGCATGACACCAGTTTAGGGTTTTTTTATGGTTGTTTTTTCCAGGCTTCATTATGGCCTCCCACAAAATTACATGGCCATTTTGCCTTCTGAGGCAGCACTAAAATTCTCTTTTGCATGTGAAGTGTTTTATTGAAAGCAGTTTGTCATGAGTCCTGAAACAGTATGTGATTTCAGGAATTTAATTCTGAGGTATATTCTTTAAACAAAATTATCTGAGGCAAATTAAAATTTGTGTATAATCTCTATTTCTAAAGGAACTTGCCTGCTCCTATTGTCTCTCTGAGTAAAAATAGTGATGGTTCTCTAGTTGTCATCCAGAGGGACTGTTAATCAAGAGCTTTCATAAATATATACTACTTCTGAAATAAAATTTTAAGTGATTATTTTTATTTCTATGTTTCTCTATTGTACAATGTAGCAAAAATAATAGTTTGCGCTGAATTAAAGACTAAGTTAGTTACTTAGTCTTTAAGGCTTAATAAAAACAAGAATTTTGTTCTGAGCAGGATCTGTTGTTTACTGCACTTGCAGTGGCTTGTGATGGCCAGCAAATGCAGGAAGACAAGAAAAACATTGATCTTTTAAGAAGGCAGTGTTAAAACCATGGTGGCAGAGTGGGAAGTGGCTAAGTGGAACCATACAAACTGTAAAGGGATCTCTTTGTCCTGTGTCCTGGATTCCCATTGAGAGTGTAACTGCTAGCAATACTACATCAGGTCAGCGGTGTCTTTGGATGAGTTAAAACCTCTGGAGTTTCAAAGACATTTCATAACTATTCTGAATAAGAATGCTTCATTCCCCTGCACAATTTAAAACTTCCAGGCTATGATTTGTGACCATTGGTCCTTTCTGTAGTCTCTGCAGCTACTGCAAGAAGATTATTAGCTCTCTATTCTTTGATTCCTTCAAGTGGTAGTAGGCTGCTGTTATAACTACCCTGGACCTCCTCTTTGTTCAACAGAGCAAACCTGGCTTCTTCAGCTTCTTACTGGGCATGTTCTGTAGGCCATGTCCATCTGGGCAGCTCTTTGCGGGACCCTCTCTTGTGTGTTCGTATCTCTTCTGGACTTGGCAACCAGAATGTGATGGGGATTCCATGTGCAGCCTCACTGATCTGCTCCTGCTTTTGTTCTAATGAACACATTCCCATGTGTGGTTTGCCCTGTGAGCAGTGAGGATGTGCCCTTGGCATCCACTCTAACCCATATTTTTTTTCTCTTGGGACTGTTGGTTTCTGATCCAGTTGGTTTTCACCCTGTGCTGATGCTCAGGATTGTTCATCCCAGGTGCAAAGTGTGTAGTTTTGTGAATCGTTCTCCTTACTACCACTTTTGAATAATTTCAAATGTTATATATTTGCCTTTATAGTTATATAATATTATGCTGTTTAACTGTGTTCTAAAATACAAGATAGAATTACCCTTGGAGTCAAATATAGTAAATTCTTTTGAGTTTTGCTTCCCCTGTAGTTAGAACCTTTCTGTTTTCTGCACCTTTATTGCTGTTACTTGTCGTGCCATGACATGCAGGTGATTGTCATATAATTTAGTCCTATTAAAAGAGCAAAAAATTAATGTAATTCTTAAAGCATATCTGAAATTAGCTTTGGTCTTCACCACAACCTCAGAATAAATCAATCTGCCATACATTTTTTCTTGGTGTTTTCTATGTAGCTAAAAAAAAAAAAGGTTACCCATTTATTTTGAGTTTATGCTTCTGAAATCTGTCTTTGTTAGTAGGGAGATAGGTTTTGTATATTTTAAAACAGCAACCAGCTGTTTAATAAATGATAAGGGTCAGGGAAAGAACACAACTGTTGAAATGGGCAACTAAAACCTAGTCTAGTCAGGTTAGCCTAGTTAAGTTGCATTGTGGGATTTTTTTCATAATTCAGCAATGTCAGAATTAGCAAATGTGTAGAACGTATATTGTCTACATAAATCTGTCATTTTGAGTGACAGTTTTGCCAAAGTGTCCTGGCTTTCAAGTTCTTTCAGCAGCAGTTGTTCTTGCAGTACCAGGAGTATGTTGGGTTCTGTTTCTGCACTACTGCTCTTTAACGTAAAGGATCATCTGACATGGGGTTAATGATTCAATGTAAGGATTGTTACAACACAAGTATGTTTTACAGGAGACAATTAAAAATATTTCTGTAATTTCATCAAAACTATATTCTTGGTCCTGATCCAAGTGTGCCTTGTCTATATTTTGTTCACATTCCAGTTGTATTTTTTATTTTTAAATGTAGTATTTTTCCCCTGTAAAATATGATCATGTATTTGTCAGCTGACATGAGATGTTAGTAATATTTGTGTTTCAAAAAGAATACCAGAAACCTTTGCTGCCCTCAAAAGATTGTCTCTAAATCTCACCTGTGCTGTACTCAAATATGAACATGTTTGCTGATGTTCTTTTACGTGTCAGTTACTAAAAACAGCCCACAAGGTTAGAAAGCTTCATTCTTCTGAAAAATAAATGAAAGAACAGAAGCAGGTAATCTCTGACACGTCACAGTAAAATGATATGTATGCCCCAGTGTCACAGCAGAATTTTAATCTCCTGGAGTGTTCTCTTAAGTGTACAGCACAGTTTTAAAAAGAACACTGCAACATCCATAGTTTTAGTCTTAAATGTATTTTTAAAATGCAATTAAATAATCCATCGACTTGTTATGTATAAAGGTGGAATTTTGTTAGAAAGGCATTAATTAAATAAACATAGATGTCAGCCCTAGAGTTCTGTAGCATCAGGTTGCTGCTGAGGCAAACACAATGTTTAATCTCTGGAGATGTCAGTTTTTAGAAGCATTTATGAATTGGTTCTAGAAGTTTGGTGTTATTGACATCTCCACAAGCACAGCACGTGAAAACTTTAAAGCTTGTGATTTTTGGTTTAATTTAAGCCACTCCAGGTTCTGTTCTGAAAAGTGATAAAGCTAAAGAACTGGTGCTAAATGAATGGAAGAACTGCTGACACTCAAGAGTATAATAAGAGTTGGATTATTTCAGAAATGTAAAACCAGTTTTTGCATCTTTTCTGAAGAAGCGTTATCAACACTCTAAACTGTGTATCATGCTTAATCCAAACCTTCCCTTGAAGTCTTATAGACTTACAGTCTGCTTTCAGTTTTCTTTTTTTCATTTTTACCCCTAGCACTAGTTGGTTTTCTGTAACTTAGCTGTTATTCAGTTGTTTTCCAAGTGCTTATTGCTAGCTGTTAAATTCTGTCCTTCCTATCATCACATGCCTTCAAAGTAACTTCTTGCCAGTTGATGGGACATCTATATTTGGTGAAAGTTTTTTCTTCCCCCCTAGTTTTGCCTGCTCCAGAATCTATTTAAGAGGAAGAGTTTGACTCAAGGGCACACAGACAAGTGTTAGAAGTGGTGGGTGTAGCCTGATTCTGTATGACATGATACAGAAGAAACTTCTGTATGACTGTTTCTTGTTAATTGAACATCTTTTCAGGTAGGGAGAACTGAATGAAAACGGCAAAGAAACTATCACATGTCTCTCTAAAGAAACATTCTTTTTTCAGTCAGTCTTCTGAGTGCTAAACCATGACTGCTGTGTCTAGCCATCAAAAGGAAATCTTGTGAATGGGTAGTACTCTGTCATCTGGCTTTTGTGCAGAATTGCTTGCATGAAAAAACATTATATTGTTAAACTGGAAACTCTGTGAGAGGTAAATACTGCATCTTCTTTAGTACTGCAGTGTCCTGCATGTATACAGTTCATCAAAATATTTTTGCAAGTGAATTTAGTGGAATGTAAGTACTTCCATTAGTTTCTCTCTCAGCCTTTCTGCATTAGGCATTTTTTTAAATTATGTACTTGAATGACATTTTACATTTGGAAAGAGGGATTTTATTGTAAGCATCATCGGCCCATTGATAACTTTTCTGTCTCATTACTCTACTTCCTCTCTGTGTAAATAACCTTCCACCAGTTGATTGTTTGGGTCTCAGCAATACTGTTTGAAATTCTGGATTGTGAAATTGTGCTTCTTAGAGTTACTAAAAGGAAAAAAGAAAATACTATGATCGAGTCTGTGGTTGAACGTACTGTTGAAGATGATCTCTGAAGCAATATAAAAATAGTTCCAGCTGGACATGGGGTAAAATAGTAGTATCTTAAGGCTCTTCTCAGTTACTTCTCTTATAAACACGTTTTAGGGGGAGTAGATGTAAAATCTTGTGATCTGCACAATGTTTGGTTTAAGATTTTAATTATGGTAGCTCTGTTGCCAAAAATCTGTGTTTGAACTATGGCAGTGACTAATGGGAAGGTAGTTATCTGTATTTTTAATTTCAACTTACTGTTCCCTGTCAGATCTGTCATAGAGTAGGAAGAACAAGTTTGTTTCATGAAGGCTGTTGGCAGTGGCTTTTGGATTGTTTTAGTCCACGTTTACTTGATATGTTCTTTTATAGCTATGTCAGGGATTTGTCTTCTTTTAAAGATAGGTTCACAGGGAATAAGCTATCCCTAACTCACATTGTGTGCATATGTACATGCATGCATGCAAGTGATAGATTCATGGGACATATCTCATGTTTTTGTTTTTTAAAGGAGTATGGTTTTTGTTGAAATTAATATAAAATATGTGGCTTAGTGTCATGAGCAGTTTTGAAGAGCAGAACCATTATACTTTTTGTTGTTCCAGTCTCAATTACACTACACAAATAGTTGTGTGTACATGTTTCCAGAAGCAAAAAGCATGGTCAGCATTAAAAAGTGAAACAACTGAATTCCTGTGTTCCATACTGTCTAGCTGTTTTGCTTCCTGCTTATTCCTAGTTGTGCATCTCCTTGCCTTGACATCCCCAAGCAGTGCATTCACACTTAAATTAATGCCTTGTATTTTGAGCACACTTTTTAATTTTTCAGCACTTCTGATAATGTGTAGTGGTTCTTGCTTCCACTCTGAACTGGAGGCCCTTTTACAGTCTGCTCAGACAGTTGTGTCTCCTTTTTTCTGAAAATGCCTGTGGACATCTTCTCTGCAGATACTGCCTGTCAGTGGTTTTGATTAGGCTGCCTTCTCCTATCAAAAAACTCTGGAGCAGTAAAGCAAGTAGGAGGTTATGTAGGTTATGTAAGTTACCCACTTATGTAGTTACAATTTTCTTTTCCTGTCAAAAAGATTTATGAAACCATGCTAATTGCAAAGAATTTTGAGGCTTTGTCAAGATATTCAGTTCCATTATTTAATATTGATTCAAATGTGGCTGCTGAATTTTTAATACGTTAAAAATGAACCTCGTTAAAAGTACTTGTGAGGTGCTATTTGGATGTAGTCTTCTCTTAACTATTTCAGCAGGGGCCATCCATTCCATAGGAAACTTGACCCAAATTCTGCTTTTGCTTTTTGCACTCTGTAGCACAAGAGATGAAGAGGTCACAGCATTTTTGGGTAGAACCTTTTCTTTTTAAATACTGAGTTCTTAATGTTTTACATAGGGAAATTCAGTAGGATGGGCTGTTTGACCTAATAGATCTTAGGTTTTGTGCTGTCTCTGACTTTGCATCTTCAGTTTGCTACATACTTTATGTGCAAAAAAATTGAAGTAGTTTTGAGGACACTGTTAGAAAAAATTGCATGGGTGTCTTCTGCTTAAATAACTAGTTGTTGTCAATACTGATGTCTTTGAACTGTCCTCACTAGTGCTTCTATTTATATTAATTCAGTTTTAATGCTTCTATGTAATTTTTTAATCCGAAATCATCTTTGTAGCTATAACAGCTACTGCAGATTCCTTGCTTTTAGTTCTAGCAGTTCACTATATTGTATATGTATTCACAGAATTTTTCTTAAGTGCCTTGGGAAAGTTTCCTGTCCCTCTTTGAACATTTGTTTCCACCTAACAGTCTGGTTTTGCTGTGTTTATTCTGTGGCCTGTGGCTAAGGCATGTTATGTTAGCTGAGTGCTGGAAGGAGCTGTGCTGATGTTTGCCGTGTGCTCATTTACTCGTGCATGATTTTTTTTTTGTCTGCTTATTTTTATGCACATTCAGTCTTGCCATCTCATTGTGTTATTTTTCCAAACCTGGATCTGTCTGCTTATTGGAAGCTTTGCATTGGAGTCATGCTAACATGGAACATTTATCTTGGTTGATCTTGTGGCAAGCAAACTCTGCAGTTGGCTTTGTTTTTCTAAATGATGGCCTTTCATTTATTTATTTTTAAAGGAAGTCTTTTTAATCTGCATACCATCTACGTCTAATTAGAGCTTCCCCCACAGTAGTGGTTCTTGCTTGGATGATGCTGAGTGGTTTCATATAAACCATGAAGCCATCTGATGCAAAGATTGTAAAACAAATACAGAAGATTTTTACTTACATCTTTTTAGCTTGGATTGGTTTGCTGTTGTTGCAGCTTTACTGTGCCACCTTAGTGGTTCTGGCTAGGGATGAGGTCCTGAGGTGTTTGTACGTTGTTCTGTTTTGAACATGCTTGCTCCATCTAAGGAAGCAGAAGAGTGGCCTGCAGTGTCACTTATGCCATGTGCTGGAAGCAGCACTGTGGAAAGAGGGCTAATGGAAGCTCAGACTCTTCTGACACTGCATTTTACAAATCTTCCATGAATTACTTCTATGAGGTGCTTTTTAGTATCAGTGAGCTATCTATTAGTACGTGTCTACTAAGTGTATTCTGTTAGCTATTTAGGACATGAGCCATGCTGAAGCAAGTGTCATCTTCTCTTGTTCAACCAGAATATTGTTAAAATGCTGTCAGAATTTAAACTGTTGTATGTTTTTCTTTTTGATGTGGTCAAGGGGCTAAGATCCCTTTTTCCCAGTTTAGCTGACAAAGTGTCAGCGAGCACACATAGAGACAGTCACTTAACTTGTGTAAACTGCACTCTTATCAGTATTTTTCATGAAAAACATTATGCCTTTTTTGAGAGTTCATTGTGTGTATGTGGTTCTTCTGCCTCTCCAGCTTCACTGTAGCATCAGAAATACAACAAATAAACTGATATTTTGAGTGGAATTAATTACTGCGGAATGTTAATTATGACTCTTCTTCATTCGTTTCTGCAGAATGACGGGAAGGGAGTTTTTCTCTCGGTTTCCAAGCCTTTATCCTTTCCTTCTCAAGCAGTTAGAGGTTGTAACCAGCACTTTGAACAGGTAAGATGATGTCTGAGAAAACTTTGAGATACAAAGTGAAGTGAAAAGGTTAAACTGATTTGTGTCACGCACACACACACCCCCTAGTGCCATTGTATGCATCAGTACTTCTTGAAATGATACAGCTCTAATGTTTTTGCTAAGGCTTTTTTCTTTTAACTTTGGCACATTGCATGAAGTCTCTGAAGATTGAACTACTGTTGGCTAATTAAGAGTTTCTGTGTTCTTAGGATCAGATGTTAAGGAACTTCTGTTTTTCAGGGAAACAGAGCCCGGGTATTTGAGTGTCTCACATTTAACAATGATGCTTCCCAGCATGTTTAAGTGATATGGGGTCACAGGCCTCAAGTAACACCACATGAACACTTTCCAGCCTGTGGCACACTGACTCTGGGGAAGGTCCTTGATCTTGTTTTAAGACTCCACAAATGGTGGCTGAGAGCTACGATTTGATCAATGCAGATGATACCATTTGGGATGACGCTGTTACCTCCAGGTTCATGAACTTGTAAAGTAAACCAGTGCTGGCTTTGTTTTTTCTTGAAATGCTATGATATAAACTGTGGAAATTGAGCAGCTGATTTATGGGTGAGGTTCAGCTGACTGTTTAATGGGCCTAGGAAGCAGGAGTTTCACCAGTCATTCCATGTTTTGCAGTCTCTGCTCTAGGAAAAGAGGTTGTGTATTTTCTGCACAGCAATCCACTCTACCTGACGTTACAAAAGGTGACAGTGTCATCACTGCAAATTTTGGGAAGTTTTTCAGTTGAAAAAGATTGAAAACTGATGTCTGAAATGTCGGTCATGAATGCTTTTTCAATGTGGATTAAGACTTGTATCTTATTATTAGTTGTTAAATAAATCAAAAAGTATTGATTTTAACTTGGTTTTCTGATTATTTTTATTATATGAATAGTAGACCCTTGGTTTCAATTACAAGAACTATTCTTTAGTAGAACATGTTATTTACTAAACACACATTTCCTTTCAAACTGATAAAAGTACTTTTTTCAAACCACCTTTTTGTAACTCAGATCTTTGTTTCCTGGTTCATAGGAAAACCTTATCTGCAGGTTTTTAATATTCTTTAGAAATGAAGGCAGCTCACCACATTTGGGAATAAAGGAGGCTTGGAATAATGTGGGAAAGTGAAGGCAGTACAGCCATGAGTGTCTTCATTAGAGGGGTCCCCTGCAGAAGAACTGGATGCCATATTTGATCCCAGCTGGGTTTGCACTCCTGTGCAATGATCAGCCTAGGATAACTCCTTCAACCAGAGATGCAGAAGCCTCTTTTGTGGGAAAGAGGCTCAAGTCTAGCATGAAGGATGATGGTTTTTTTTCACCAAAAGCTTCTTACATCTTTTCATTTAGTGAAACTGAAGAGTTGAAAATCCATCCAAGCCTGTTTCTTTTGCTCTTAATCCTGGGAAGACTGTATCCATCTCCAATGGATGGCTCTCACTCAGCTCTCAGCATAGCACCTTTTGTCCCCTTTATTATAAGGTAAGGTGATTTTGTAGTGGTTTCTTATGTGATGGGAGTTCTTTCTTGTATCTTCAGAATTTTTTTAATAAAATGCCTTTTTTAAGTTTCTCTTCAGTTTTAGTCCTTAAAGGAAAAATTGTTATTCATTGGTTGTACTTTCCTGTATTATTATTGTTTTGGAGAATCAGGAAGAATATTAACTAATGTAAGTCATTGTATGATTTGTTTGAAAATCTTCATCTGCAAATGCTGTATGGCCTCACTGCTGCCCCTGAGAGGGAAGATTAAAACTGATGAGTTTGACAGATTTTAGCAATGCAAGATTTCCTATACAAGCTTCTGATGGTTTTTTTTCAGTCCTGCAGAATGATTGTTTGCAACACATAAATGTGATATCTAATATATAGATTTGTAGATGTGTGTATGTATCTCTTTCCATATCCACCCATGAATACACTTAGATAGATAAAGATATGGATCTGTCCTTTATCTAATGTGTTTCTAAGATGACTTTTCAAATATTTATACAGTGTAACTTTCATTTATATGGTGGTTACAAGAAGATATCCAGCAGACATTTTGCTACTCTGTATGACTCCTGTTTGGGATTAGGAGCCTCCTGAGGGAGTCAGAGCTGTGGTGGGTAGGGAGAAATGAGCATCACCAGTATTTGAGAGCAAGTCCTGCTAACTGTGTGAAAGCTTCAATGCAGTAGGGTGAGAAATTTCCATACTTAATCTTGGTCATCTAGTAGTGAAACAAGACAAGGTTGTTATCATAAGATATTTCAATTTTTTTAACTACTTTTGGACAGAAAATAGCATCTCTGTCTGCTTCTTTTTCACATCAAATGTGATGTACCTGTTGCCTTTTATGATTTGTCATGAATTTTCAAGAATAAATGTGAATAACCAGTTTTTCTGAAGGGAAAAGACCTGCAGTAGCAGTTTTTAAATACATTGTATTTAACAATAAAATGTGGTTGGCTTTCTGCTGTATCTGAATCCGAAATGCTTTTTCAGGAAAAATTATTAATTAAATTATTAATATTATTAATTTTAATAATTTAAAATTATTTGTTACATCAGTAATTGGCTCTGTTTTGATGCCTTTATTAATGCACTGAAGAATGCTTATTTGTGTTTTTTTTAATTCAGTCTTTCAACATAATTTTGGTTATTGCTTATAGATTAACTTTTGATAAGCTTTTGGTTACAACTTTTTAGTTTTGTCTTTGTTTCTGTTATGACCACTACTTTTTGCAAGGTACATACACCAGCCAAATAACTTTTCACAGTTACCTAGCTTATTGTTTTGAGGTTATTTAAATTCATTCAGAAGATGTGGGGGGAGAATCCCAATAAAATCTTTAAGCTAAGAACCTGGAATATTTAAGAGACGAGTACTGTTGGACCTACTTTCCTTTAAATGTGTTCCTAAAGAGGAATGATGTGGCAGGTAAAGATGCTGTATTCTGGATTTCCTTTCCATTGATTTTGGTAGTAAATGCTGGGGATGCAGGTGTAAAACTAGCATAAAATTACCATGTATTTGTAACAAAAAGTTGTAGGTGGGTGTACAGATGAGCCTTTTCTGTCTTGTTACTTAGCAAAGTATTGAAATTTTTATGGTTGCCCGGGGACCATACCTAGGATTCTGCAGAGGTTAATGTATGTATGATGTAGCTCAGTGTGCTGTTACTGGCTGTATTTCTGTCTGCAGTTCTTACACCCTTGTTCTTTGGATGCTGTGAGTGTTTTTGGTTCATTGTGACGGCATTTGATTTATCTTGGTAAAACAAATAAGTTGCTATTTTCCCTTCTATTTCCCTTTCTATTTTTCATTATGTTGTAGCAGATGAACAAAACTAAAATTGTTTCTTATTTATTTGGTTGTTCTTCAGAAGGTGGTAATGAAGTAACCTATTAGAGAGGATCAAAGAGAAGGTCTGGTGCCAAGGGCCCTGTGTACCAATTCATTAAATTGTGTATATAAACTGTTTCTTTGAATTTCTCAGTGCAGTGTTGTGTTCTATAGCATCTGCATATGCATATAACTACATGGTAGTCCAAAGCAATGATAACACGTAATTGCCATGCCATACCATGCCTCACCATGAGATTTTTGTTGAGGATGGTGTACCAGTGTCAGGGAGGGATGCAGCCATGTGGTGAGGAGACAGGAAAGGTGAATGTGACCCATACGAGGTCCTAATACCCATTCCAGGGCTTAGCCTGCAGGGAAGCAACATTCACTTGTTACACTGAGAAGATGAACAGAATATTGCTTGCAGGCAAGCAGTTCTGTGAACAAAACTGGGTTGAGCAGAAGGAATTCAAGTTGGGCTTTTGAAGAGTTTCCCTTAAGCTCGAGTGGAATTTTCCATCTGGTGGGAGTAGAGCTGTGGTTGCTCTGACCGTGCCGAGATGAATTGCACAATGTGAGCAGGATTAAATGCTGCAAGGACAAATCTCAATCTCTGGGCACATAGTTGTTACTCCCTGTTGAACTAGGGCATTTGATTACCTATCTGCAGTTCTATTAAGCTATTTTTCCCCCTGCAGATGTTTTATTTGGAAGGGAACACTTTGATTCACAACTTATTACCTCGCTTTTTATTTTTTTTTAAAGAGCTAGATAGGCCTGTTTTAATGGTTACTTTCTAAGATGAAAGAATGTACAGCATGTTTTTGATTAACAAGGGAGGTAATCGGGAAGTAATGTTTTAAGTATGAAACAAAAACATAACCTCCCTTTTGCCTCCCTCTCCCTTTTTCAAAGACCTGTAATCTCTTCAGAATGATCTAGAATTGGGTTACCTTATGTCCTCTTGTACCATGGCACTGACAGTGTGTTTGTTTATTGCTAAATGTTCTGGGCCAAATGCTCTGAAGGAGTAAAATGGGTATTGCTTTATTAACTTGAATACTTTTTCACTAATTGAAAAAAAATTGAATAGTTACTTTCTGTTTAAGGGAGTGACTTCGTAATCTTTTAGAAAGTTTTTCAAAAATTAGCTTTAAAACGTTAAACAGTGTAAGGTTTTAAAACCTTATTGGATGTATGTGCCTTGGCTTCTGCTTGACAAAACTTAATTCTTCATGAAATTTCCTTTTTAGAACTTCAGCAAATAAATTTCAAAGCAGTGCTGCTTCTAGGTGTATTATGTTGCAAGAAATGTGAACATCTTCCCATGAAATTAACAGAGTTATGAAAGAGACACCGTTTTCATGGGCAGAATTTTGTAATCTGTAATGCATCATCATGGAGGATGGAGGAGCGAAATTCCCAAGTGCCCTGATGCTGTTTCCAGTCAGAGACCTGGGTGGATGGCAGAGGGAAGCACTTTACAGCTGTCCTCTTTCCCTTTCTGCCCTTCTCCATCCACCACTCTGGACTGATGGGGTTTTGGTTTTGTTCTTAAGAGCTTGTCATTGATGTGCAAGGGTGATCACTGTGACTGGTAGGTAATGATGGACACTAAGATGCAAGGGAAATAAAACCATGTGTGGTGAGGAAAAATTTTCTGTGGGATGGAACATTGTCATTTTTTAATTAAAAAAATAAAAAAAAACCTTTAGCCATTCATAACAGAATGCTTAGGGAAGGAGACAGAAAATTCTTATCACCTATGAGTTTATAAATAGATTGATCTGGGTTTAGTTTGGCTTCCTAGCAAGCAGAGCAGCTGACCATGAATTTTGAGGCTCTCTCTGAGTTTCAGTTGTGTCTTACTATTTCATAAATGTAAGAGAGCTCACTCCTTAAGGAAAAGAACTCAGATGTAGTAGTATTAATATTGCAAAAGATAGTGTGAATTTGAATTTTTACCAGTCAGTTATGTTACTTGCATATATGTTGCTCATTTGAGAAAGTTACTCTTTGTTGACTTGTGTTAATAAGTTTGATTGCTCTGTATTGTGTTTGATTATGTGAAATTATATCCAGTCTGTCAGGTGACTGGTTCTGTTCCACTGTAGCCCTGTGACAAAGTCTGTATGGGCTACATAGGAAGAGAAGCTCCTATGGAAGGAAGAACCAGGCCATTGGTGAAGTTCTAGTAACCAGATATCCTCAATTTGTTTGAGAAGAGCTTGGTGGAAATAATTAATATATATATATTTTATAAGTTGAAATTGCTGTTTATGTAAGTTTAAATGCAGATTTGCTGGTGTTTGTTTTGTTTCACACATGTGCATTTATGTGTGTGGGTTTGGTATATCATCCGGAATCTGCCTTGAAAGCAGCCATCTGATTTTCTGTAGGCTGAGCACTGGTATCTTTTGGTAAGTGGCCAAACTGTGCTGAGTGTTCTTCCTCTGCCTTTCTCCTCTTTTCCCTGTATTTTAGTGTGGCATGGCAGCACTAGAAGAATTAATATTAAAACATCCCTGGTTTCAGCTGTCATTTCTGTAAGACTGGGAATCTTACCAGGGGTCTGATAAGGAAAGAGCTTTTGTGGGAATGTCTTTTCATAAAAGATTAAAATATCCAACAAGCTGTGTGCTGCAGCCTTGTTGTATTACAATAGCTCCTTTTGATTACAGTTGTTTATGAAAGCATCTCCCTGGCTTCCCTTTCAGTTGCACATCTTCTCAGTCTTTGGTCTCTGGTTTTTTAATTTGTTTTGGGATTTTTTAGTTCCTATTGTTTGTTTAGTATAAGTGCTCAGCATTATAACTGTTTGCAAATACTGCATTGTATGGAATCCCTGTGAGACTGGGAGCAGGCTCTGGCTCACTGAAATGTCCTGTCCTCCTTGAGGAAGCTCATGGGGCTGGCCAGTCATTGCAAGATGAAGACAGATCACCCCTTTTATTATGGGCAAGGTTCCCAAAACATGGGCTGGTCTAGACATTTGGAAAAAAGAAGCAGTGTGCACTCCTAAAGCATACATTGTCTTTTAGGTTTTTATTACCTTTTATCTCTTGCTTGAGATGTAAAGTGGAAATTTTGCATAGCTGGAGGAGAAGGAGGGAAGGACAGGAATTCATTTCCCCACTGAGCTTATCATTAATGAAATGGGACTGTCTTGGAAGTCTCCCATTTCTAGTAAGTCTATTCTCTGTGCAATCCTGGTTGCATAGTGATTAATACTGATCTCTAAAAATATTTATGGGTCACTGTAAATATTTATTAATAAGAAGAGTTTCAGTCCTTTTAATCCTTGTAGCAATTTTAAATAAATTGTAATCAGGCTGTATTTTTTTCCAATTTGATTAAGTTAAAATTGTAATGCTAGGGAAGAATGCAAAGGTCTTGATTGACAGTAGGCTGCTCAAGACCTTCTGAGCTACTAAAACTCTTTATTAATCTTGTACATTCTTTACAGTATTCCTGTCTTTCCTCTGGAACTGTAGACAGATGTGTCATATCCAAGTGATGTTGATGGGAAAGAACAACCCTTAGGTATTTGTTATTAATTTTTTATTCCAGTTTTCACTGTTTTCATCAGTCATTGGCAGATTATTGTCTGAAGCAGTTTAGGAAATATGCACAAACTGCAGGGAGCTGTCAGATTCATGGGAAATAAAGGGTGACACTTAGCAGAAAGTCATTCATGAGTACTGAGAGTAATTCTCTTTTTCCAGTGTTGCAGACTCCTGAAGAGGACCAGTGGCTGGGATCCTGGGTTAAAATGTGATGTATGTTGAATTTGTTGTATGCTTACTTGTATGATCCTGTAAAAATATGATTGGTGAAGTAATTTTATTATTCATTTATATACTTAAAATTAATCAGCAAGTACTCTAGTGGTCAAGAAGAGTATCCAAAAAATAACATTTAGCTTATTCTGGAAAAGTATTTGCACGAAGAAATATGAAAATAGAGAGAAATAATACGTTAACTATCCAGACAATGATATGGGGAACTAAGTATAATGGTGTTTTAAAAAGGCAATATTCTTTAAAAAGAACAGTCTGAGTTTGAGAAGAGTCAATACTGGGAAGGCTTTTTAGTAATGGACTAGATACTTTTGGTGGGATGGCTGAAAGGGAAGTGTCTTTGAGAACCCAGATCTTTTGGATGTTTTCATGGGTCTGATGATATGTTTTTTAAATTGCTCATGTTGCAGTTTTGCTTACAATCATCTGAAGCTTTGAAAATCATTGCAAGGTGCTTAGACTTGATTTTTCCATTCAACTTCCCTTTCACAGAGTTCAAAATAATGACAGAGTTGTTAAGACAGAAAGTAATCTTTGTTTTGGTTTTTTCCCAACTGTTAGGATAGTAAGTGGTGTGTTTTTCTGTCTGTTATTCTGCAGTTGTGAAACATCATGGTAACTATTCACAAATTAACAAAGTAGAAGTATGATTGTGAATGAAATTGTCTTTTACATGACCTTGCATTAAGAGCAGTTGTTTTTTTCTCTGGAGTGCTGTGAACCAAAATGGAGGCTCTACCCTCATGTAACTTCAGTGGTAGTTAAATAAACCTAGAGGCTTCCCACCTAGACAGACTCTTTGAGATTTCTTGATGGGATTTCAAGAACAGATGCCATTTAAATGGCGTCATCATGTTCCTTAGGAAATCTCCATTTGACAAGAACATATTTCTGCTTCTCTGAAGTTTATACACAGCATTACTAATAGTTTTCATAGACTCAGATGTGAGGGATCCTAGTTGTTTTGGCTTGCTAAACGACAACAATTCAAGTTTCTGATGTTGATTCAGCTTGGTATCAGTTGGCCACTTGTTTACATTAACCTGGACCTTGGTGACAAGAAGAGAGAAATGTCTATAATTTTTCCTTAGAAAGGCCTTGGAAACATATGGAGAAACAGCTCCTGGCAGAGCTTGTGGACAGCTTTCACAAATAAAAGCCTGTGTACTTTGCCTACATACCTTCTGCAGTATTTATGGCTACTCTGCTTCATTAAGTGCTTGAGGAAAATACTGCCCTTACAAAAACATAGGGTTTTATCTTAATTGCCCAAGTTGGAAGAATAAAATACTTAACACAGTGTATAAAGAGACTAGAAGTTTGGGCAACCATTAACTTCACTTTAAAGGAAATAGATAAGAATTTAGAGGATTAGTACTGCATAAATAATGTGAAATTAAATTTGGCTTGTTTCTGTCCATGGTTTTTGTTCAAACACTTTCTGAGCTATATGTATGTGTTGATTGTAGATCTAAAACCTCCAGAAAACTGCTGGTAGTTCTGTAATATTTTCCTACTCTTCAGGTAAATAATGAGAAGTTATATCAAGACTTAGGTTTTTCTGTTTTGTGTTTTTTTTAAAATATTAATCTTAGATTAAAGAACAAAACAGGCCAATTACGGTACAGGTTTCCACAGAGAAGTAAGTTTTAAAAATTAAATGCTTTGGATACTTTAATTTCTAAGAAACATGAATAAACAAAATGGAAAATGGTTGCATTTCCTTAAAAGAAAAACGTAAACCAAGGAAATCAATAAATGAACCAAAGAAGTTTTAAGTACATGTGTAGTAAATTATCATTGGTATTGCAGAAACTTTACTCTCCTAGTAAGAAATAGGTAGTGTCCTGCTGATTGATCTACAGTAAGAAGTCCACGTTGCTTAATTGTGTGGAAGCATGAGTGTTGCTTTTAATTCTATTTTTGGACCTCACTTAGCTTGGAAGCCTGTCACACTGCATTTGAAGTTGCTAAAGGTATTCCTTTAGGAGGTAATTTGAAGGGGAAAAAATGAACTACTGTATAATCATGAGGAATGCATACAATGCTCTTGAATCTTAATAACCAACTCCTTGTAATAAGAGCTGAATCTGTTGCTAAATACTTTTCTCTCTGAGCTTTGACCAGCATCCATGTTTTCCCCTGCTCTAATTTCTTGGTTTTAATTCTTGCTTTGGTACTGATGACATAACTGGGACTGCATAGCTGTGTCATGGAGAAAAGGCAAAATCTCGTTCTTGTACTATCTATCCTGTCCATACAGAATCAGACAGAAGACTTACCACAATTTTTTCTTACGGTGCATTTGTTAGGACCTTGTGGTACAGCTAGCTCAAGGATTTAAAGAGTACCATGTATGTTATTTTTGTTTATTTATATTTTCCAATAACTTTTATATTTTAAAAGCCCTGGTGCCCATTAAAAGGCTTTAACTTGCAAGCAGAGGTGGTTGGTTTGAATTGCAAAGCCTTTCCTGCCTCATGCTGCACTCTTCTCCCAAACTCTTTGTGGTGGTGGTAGAATACTTGGTTTGACTTAGAAGCTCAGAGACTCCTTCTTCAGAACATTTCACTGTTTCATTAATTAGCAATGACTTTGTTAGTAATGCACAGATTGTGTGACAACAGCCAGTAAAACCTGGAAACAGACATTCCTCTCCTTGTTAGTCCTTCTCACAACTGTAGGAATTTAGGATAATGAACATATTCTCAGCAACAAGTGTAATTTTTCAAATTAATTCTACTCATTTGTTTCTGTGACCTTTATCTAAAAGGTAATCCTTACTTGCATTGTTAATTTGAAGTAATATGAAGTCTGTTACTGGGGAGAAATAAAAAAGGATGGAAAATAAGGACATAGGAAACACCTGCAGGTTTGTTTTTTCTTTGCCTTTTTTTTTCCCGAAAGAAGCTTAAGATATTATTATTTACAGCTAGTGTTCTGTTGTTTGTAGCCAGAGTAATAAATTAGATACTTTGATGTGTGCAGAGGAGTATGGAATCTTTGTGCCTTATGAGAGCTGGTCATAAATCACATCAGTTGGGAGGGTGGTTCAGGATCTGAGTGTTGGAGCTGGAACGGAGCGCTGGAAATGTATTGAATTGAATCTACGGTTACACGGAGCGAAACCTTCTCAGATTTATTGACTTTTTGTTCTTGATCATGGACTGTTTCAAGTAAACATGTTTACATCCAGTTCCTCATGCACATGCACCTAGATAAACAGTACTGAGTTCAAGGTGAAATACTACAGTTGTTAATAGCTCTCAGGAATTGAATAGAAGTATATCACATGAGGATTTTGCAAGTTCCATTCTTGTTGGTGCCTTGAAGTGTAATAAAATTTGGCTGACATAATGTATGTTTTTACATATGACAACATTTTAGCTAATTCCTAGATTTTGAAGTTGACTTATATCAGACCTGCATGTAAAAGTAGTGTCACATAGTTGAAGCACTTCCCTCCACCACCCCCAAGCACCTTTCAATCCAAGGAGATGGAGCAGTTTAAAAGGCAGCTTTGCACACACATCCATGCTGTCCAAATGGGTGCAAGGCTCCATTGCTGGTGTTTCCTGCATAGAGGAAGAGCCTGCTGCAGAATTGCATTGTGCTGTTTGCCAGGTGAAGCTCAGAGTCTGGATGGTGAAGTGTTTGGAGGTCCCTTTTCTGCCAGTACCCCCACAAGACAACTGCTGTCACATAAATGAGACTCATCTCAGGGATGGCAATGTGCTTAACTGCTGCAGGAGGAGTAACCTGAATGGTTTCATAGCCTTAAAATGTTTCTTTCTGAAGCTGCTGGGTTTTGCTGCAGATAGAAACTAAGTTACTGTGATTACCAGAATTGTGCAATAATATTTGTTGATGCAATTTGTGAGATTGCTTCCCGTAATGGTTGCTAAATTCAAGATAAAATTTTTTAACAACACAGGTAACAGACTCAGTGTTAAAGTGTATGGTTTAGAGCTTGAAATAACAATGAGCAAAAAATTGCTGGATTTGGTTGGAATGTTATTTTCGTGTTGCTTAGTTGTTTTATTTGCATTCAGTCTTTCTATCCTTTTTTGAGAATTGATCCTGTTTAGTTTTGTTTACAGGTGAGAGGTTAAATGTAAGTGGGATCCAGTAAATATCAAAACTGTTCTAGGGTGCTGCTAGAGGATAGAAAAACTGGTGTAGGTTTTGACATTCTCCTGGCAAACTTCTTGCATGATTCAGGAATGAAGCCAAGTGCCTTCAAAACATGAGAGATGTACACCTAAGTGCCTTCAGGGTATGCAGAAGTTCAGGGATAGGTCACTGGTGGTGACTTGGCATGACATCTGACTTATGCATGTGAAAGGAGGAGTAGTTTTGAAATATTATCAGTGCTATTTCTTGCTGGGGGATGGGGATTGAAAACAATTGATTTTCTTTGAGTGTTAGATTTTTAAACAAATAAATATTTTCAATAAGTGAGAAGAAACAGTCGGAATTTTAACCCCTGTCAGATTTGGGAAGCCATTTGTTGGTGTGAAATACCTTCCATGTGTTCCCATTCATGTTCCTATAAAGCAGATACTTAATTGTTCCTAAACTTTTGTGATGCTTTTGTTCCTTAGTACAGACTTCACGGGCCTGCTGTTCTGAGGGCTCCCACTAAGGAGTGAGTCCCTGCGCCCTGGAGTGTGAGAAGTGTGCATGAGTGTGCAGCAGCTGTGTAGGACAGGGGCAGGCTGGGGGCTGGCTTGCTCTTTGGGCAGGTAGGACTGTGGGATTGCATTTCCCTCAGGCACAGAAGGTTGCAGAGCCGGATCCATGGCATCCTGGGGGAGTTCTCCATGACTGGGCACCTGTGTGGCTGCTCTGCAGGAGGACTTCAGGCAGCTGAGAAAATTTTGCCTGTAACATGAAACTATTTTCTTCTTTCTAAATATACAGCAGTCATTTCTATTTCCATTATAAATTTGATAAAATAATAGAGTGGAACAGAGTTTGGCATATAAAATACTATATCTCCATATATGTAGGTGCATGTATTGTAAGTCTTTAATGTTTTTACAAGACAAAAAAGTTAAAGACAGCTAACATCTGATTAACTGCATGGAGCTAGCAGTTTAGTAAGTAACCTAAACATCCAGAAAGAAAATGAATTAATTAATTAGTTTATTAAAAATATGTAGTAATTCATTGCATTGTGTTTGAGGAGAAAACCCCTCTTGAAGCATGTAGTGTTAGAAAGTACCCTTGCACAAGTTAGAGGAAAGCCTGGAATTTTACCCATTTTCCACTCCTCCTGTGAAAACATGACAGATTCCTTGGGATCTGTAAAAGGTCATAAACAAAATTAAGAAAATGTGGTTCAGCAGTGCTGAAAGAATGGTTGCAAATAATCTCTGCTTAGGTTTCAGTTCACTGTGGAGTAGAATTAAAATGTTTGTTATTAAGAAAAAGGAAGTTCTTTCAGGAACAGCCAAAGTGAATTTCTTCTTGCACCTTGTCAATATAGGATTGAAGCTTATCCCTGTGGCAGAGCTTCTAATTGGGACTGTTCTCCTTTAGCATCCTCTTGTGAAGGATAGCAAGTCTGTGAAAAGGAAATGTAAAGATGGTCTTTGTAAAAATCATGATAAAACATCCAACCATATTTGCAAGGCTGAAAATTGCTTTAAAAACCTGTGGTTCTGGGGGTAGTTCCTCTGTCTAGATCCTCTGAAGGAGATGTCTTTCAGGCATGCCATGGCATAATGTATCTATTTCAGTTAAGACTGTTTAGTTTCTTAGTCTTCAAAACCCTATCAGTTTGGTTGCTTGTTCAAGATGGAACCTGTTCTCTGTATTTCTTTCATGTGAACTAAAGTAAACTACTACTTTGAGTATTGATTTAAATTTGATACAGATACTTGAAAATTTAGACTACCTTTTAATTTCTTTTAATTTTTAAATACGTAGGCGTGACACTGCAGAGTTTTTTGGATTTGTTTTTTTCAGCAGGGGTCAAAATCATTTTGGCAGGGGATAATCTCATCTACCTGGGATTGTGTAAGCTGAAAAGACATAGGAAGCAATTGAGGAAAGGGATGAGAGTATTGGAGTAGGGAAGGCCATCTCTCAAGTCATCACAATCATCTAGGAAGTAGCAGAGCATAACTTCAGCCTTACTGCATTTTCCATCACCTAAGACATTTGGCCTTTCATGTCTAAACCCTATAGGTAGTTTTCTCTGTGTGGCTCAATTATACCTGCAATACCAAAATTGACACATGCTGGCTTTGGAAGACTTACTCTAACCTACTTAGCTAATTAAGGACTCCTACTCATGTCAATTCAGTATATGTGGTACTAAAGTAGAATATGACTGGTTAATGTGTTACTGTTACTCATTCTCCATGTATTTTCATAAATCTACAGCTAGTCATCAAAACCTTAATAGCACTAAAGATAAAGGATTCTTCTTGACATTTGCTTTATATAGAGTCTTGCATCTTAGCAGTTAATTTTAAATAAAAAGTGTTTTTCTTTTAAATACTAATTATAAATAATGGGAAATTATTTTATAATTTTATTTAATGTCTAATAATGAGACTTCTATTTCTGCCTTTAAAAGTATTCTGAAAACCAGTGGGACATTTGGCCCAAAGTTCAGTAGACACCATGTTGTGTTCTCATGGAAACGTCTGATTAACTACATGGAGCTAACAGTTTAAGCCAAACTCATAATACACTTGAATGTGATTAGTAACATAAACATCCAGAAAGAAAAGGAAATAATTGCATTATTTCCTTTTTGTTTTCTTTTATGTAAACACCAGAACTTGTGAATGACAACAAATCCTCTGGTGTAGCTCTGGTGTGACTTACCTTTCACTATGAGAAGACTGTATATTGGATTTGTGAGCAATATGTTTTGGTTTCTTTGCCCTGTCCTTTGTCCTGTTGTGGGCAGCCTGGTGGCTTGCTGGATGGCCCATGCCCATGGGGTGTGTGTGGTTTCTGCAGGTGTGGGCACAGCCCCGTGTTCCGCTGCCGGGAGATGTCGGGCCGGGCCCTGGTTCCCTTCCTTGTGGCCACTGAGGTTCCGCACACGGCGCTGGCCCTGCTGCGGGGGCTCCCGGACTCTGCTGCTCCTGGCATGAGGCAGAACGCTGTTCACGGAACCCTGCTGCAAGTAAGCTTGTTTTGCGTTCATTTGTTTTTGTTTTGGGAGGGTTTTTCATCTTTTTGTTTTTTTACTGTTGGGGTTTTAAAAAAAGGTTTTGGTCATACTTGACAGCCAGATAACGTACCATGAGTTGTGCTTAACATTCACACGTTGTCAAAACATAGATGAAGACTGCTTTTGAGTTTATTCTGCCAGATGATAAATGTGGAATGCACATTTCAGCTGTCATTTGAAGGCAGTAAGCTGTAAGTAGTAACATTTACATTTCATATAATGTTTCATCTCCAGAGATTAAAGTGCTTTAAGAGCAAATATCCCTATCTGAACGTATTTACAGAGAGATCTGTGCGACTTGCCCAAAATGATTGAGCACATCTGAGGCAATGCTGAATTCCATGCACCAATAGCATTGTATACATAGTCAGGCTTGCTACTGACCCACATAATTATTTATCAGTCCATTTGCTTTTCCTGCTATACCAGCAGCTTTCTGTCAGCATGCTGTACAAGTTGTGGTAAGCTTTATACTGTTGTATTCTGGAGAACAGCTCACTTATCAGAAATTTCTTCATTCTCCATATATCATTCCCCTGGTTTATGGCAGTCAGTTCACTGTGTTTCATTTTCAAGCTATCATGGTAATAAGTTACTGATTTTTATTGCCTGTTTTTCACAAGCAGCCCTCCAACAAAGCCATATTGTACACGATCAGCTCTGTTGGTCTGTCTTAGTTGGCAAGCTTTCTAGGGACATGTTCCCACTGTAAGCTCTGTGCTGGGGTGTGTATGGTTGTTTTGATTTGGGTTCTAATTATATCTTTTCAGGCATATTATTTCCCCTTAAAATCAAGACTTTCAGGAAATCTAGGCAATGGGTGAAGTCCCTCTAGAGCTGTTCACGTCACCTTTACCTATAAAGGGTTTCAGGCAGTTGAATCTGGATTTGAATGATGGTTGGTCACAGTAGAGGGTTTTGCAGGGGATGGGATGGGCTCCTGCTCAGGAAAGCAGTTGGTGCACCTGATACCTGCAGGGGATACATGCTGTTTCTGTATGGGAAGGGGGGATGGCCATCCTCACATTGGCTGGCAGCCCTGCCGTGTCACAGCTCCTGAAGTGGTAGGAAGGGAGGGTTCTTCCAATAGTGGGAATGAAATGCTTCCTCAATCCAGAATGATTATAGCTACTCATGAGGGTATGGACTGGCACTAATGTATAGAGTTAATTGCCTTCTTTTCAGTTACCTGGAGAAGAAAGATAGTAAAAAATAATAATAATGCAGGGTAGATATGAAAAAGCCCAATGATCTAGTTTTTTAATTCAGTGTTGCTAATGAGATCTTATGCATAGCTGTAGGGAGCTTTCCACACCTGTGAGGTGGGAGATAGTCCCAGAGTTTTAACCTGATTTTTCATCAGTTTTGAGCAGCTGCTAGGAGCTACTTCTTCAATTTGTACTGCTCAAGGAGAGACCATGCTGTCAGAGAATGATATTCTTCCAAAAAATGTCAGTCTTACCATAACAGTTCAGTGGTTTGGTTTCTCACATTTGTCTTGGACTTTGCTGTTATTGCTTATGAATCAAGGGTACTCAAAATCTTTATTTAATGCTTAATTTAATTTAGTGTAGTGCTGACATGTATGGCAGCTCTCTGTTGCTAATTTAAAATAAGAAAACATTCAGAAGAAATAGTTTAGGGTGGTAAAGATGTGCAAAAAATGGAGGCAAGGCAGTGGTGTTTGTTGTAGCTCCAAATTACCAATGCCAGGTAGTTTAACCTGTAGTTAGCTTGCACTTCTGGTAGGCAGTACAGAGAAGAAAGTATTGTGACTATTTAGGGGTTGCTGGATTCTTGGTTTCAGTTTCCTTTTTATCAGTGTTAATTGGAACTTGCAAATTTGCTGGTAAGGCCTATTGAAATGTAGAAATATGTTATGGGAACTGTTGGTTAAAGCACTATTTCTCAGAAGGCTTACTTGAAGAGATGGTGATCTGGCAGTGTTTGAAACTGTTTGCACTGCTTTTCCATGACACAGTGGAGGATTTATCATCCTCCTTGATATAAAAGCAAGACAAAAATCTCTACTAAAAAGAGCAAGTCTGTACAAAACTCAATAAAATATACGTTTTTCCAGCAATACAAGGCCAATATCTTATGAAAAATGGAATTCAGTAATTTGATTTGTTCAGTGACATGAGAAGCTACTAGGTTCATTGCTTGAGTTTTTTATTTCAGTATTCATATACTGTCCAGTTCTGAAAAGGAAGGCTGGAATTATTCAGAATTAGGTGGCAGTGCCAGATGTAGTAAATTGTGAAGGTATATTTCAGTTATGTTTCAGAGTTATGTAATTTATAGAAATATAATTCAAAAACAGTTCAGCATGTAGTGCTTGTCCAGACATGGCTTTGTTTTCAAAATGCTGAGATTGCCAAGAAGTGCTTTTTTGACAGTGGATGTAGATGTGTTGTGTTTAACTTGAGATCTCTGCATTATGTGAAAACATGTCTTTCTCACCATAGTGTTTTAACTGTGGCCCAATTTTGCAGAAGAATATGAATGTCCATGAGGATAAAATAATGTTATGCTTTACAGGTTTTACAGAATAATTCTTTTCAAGAATTATGAAGGGGGTGCTGCTGTTCTCTAACACTTGGGGAGCTCATGATATTCTTCAAGAAGCAGTTCTGCATCATAAGCAAATGCACTGACTTAAATGAGGCAACCAAAAAATGTTTTCTGTGCTTAATGTTTCCTTTATGAGTACAGTTTCTGCTTTGCTCCATAACCCAAATTGGCATGGGTTGGGGGAAGGAAATAAAGTTTCTAATTCACAAGAAAATGCAAACATTTTGTACTAGCTTTCTTGAATAAGGAAGTCTTTCTGGCTTGTCCTAAGATCTCAGCTTTTTACGTGATTAGCTGAAAGGAAGGTCTTATCCAGAGCTTTATGTAGGGACTTCTGGAAGAGTATCAGAATTTGACTAGGGAAGCCTAAAAGCTTGTGTATCTTTGACTTTTAGCAGTTGCCAAGGAACTTACAAATATTTGGGAAGTTTGTGAGGTTTCCTTATCAGAGGATCAAATGTCTTTTGACCTTCTGCCTCTTGGATTGGAATTTCTGCAGTATATATTCAATCTTTCCAGAAAAAAAAGAGAAATGTAGAATGAGCCAGGCAAGGCTGCCTTTTACCTTCACATCCTCACTCAGTCATTCCTTGGGTGTGATTGAGTTCCGGCAGAGCTGCTCTCCTTGTTTCCTCTGCTGCTTTAATCAAGGTGAAGACTTTTGTCACCAGTGCTCTCTTGGAGGCCTCTGGGTTGCTTGCATGGTGCTGTCTGGTCACCCAGCAGCTGCCGGGATGGTTGAAGCCCCCCATGAGGAGCAGGGCCTGGTGACACAAGGCTGTGTCCTGTAGAAGCCCTTGTCCACTTGTCCTGCTTTGTTTGGCAGCTCATAGCAGACACCCCTTGCAGTGTCACCCCCAGTTCAGTTCTTAGCTGTGAGCTCCCAGCTGGCTCATCACCCACCCCCAGGCAAAGCTCTGCCATTCCAGTTGTTCTGCCACAGAGAGGTCAACCCCCATCTTCTCATGTCCCCTACCTGTCCTTCCTAAAGGACCTGTGTCCCTCCATTGCCTTACCCCAGACATGTCAGCTGTTGTATCTTGCCTCTGCCATCCCAGCAGGATCACAGACTGCATCTGCACATGGACCTTTTAATTCCTCTAATTCTTTAAACCCTTCCTCTGAGTGCTTCAAAGTGAAGAAAAGTTACAGGGACACTATAAAGATTTGTCCAGAAAACAAGGCAGCACCATTAATTCATCTGGTTGTGGGTTATTTATGATGATTAAAAAACCCTCCCAAATGCATAAACTTACAGACTGGTTTGCCAGGGAAAGCAGATGTTAGACTTCAGCTTTTGTTTTTATCTTGAGAGAATCAGTTAACATGATTGATGCTGGATTTCAAAGCCTGTGTGATGTTCATAGATGGAGAATCCAGTTGTTTTTAGTACAGTGGAATAGCAATGGTATGACTGGAGCTTTCAATCACATTCTGCACTCATTAGTTTCCAGAAATCTTTTTCACATTTGTATACTGGAAAAATCTGTACTCCAATGAGAATGTATATACCCTTACATGCTGGTCATATCAAGAAGAATTCATTGGGCAGCTGCCATTAATCATGAGCAGACATAATTACTGTTAAGGTTTATTTGTTTTTCAAATGAATGAATCTGCACATCAATTGACTCATTGTCTTGTTTTATCAGTTTGATCTTCACATTCACTTTGGCAAGCTTACAGTTAGATATTTTCAGAACACAGGGGATTAGGTCAATGAAAGTTACTAAAAGAGACATTGTGTTTTCATTAACTTGTCTGTGCCTTGTTCTGAAATGTTGAAGGTGCTGCCTTACTTTCTACATGCTGACAGTGTCTAGCTTGAGACTGGGATACACACTAGGACAAACAAGTTTGCTTCTCTTATTTGGCCATTCTATTTGAAGAGCTTTTTGCAATCTCTTTGCATTTTTTAAGCGTGGATTAGGAGGAAGGAGGATTCAGTGACTTCTCCCTCATCACTTGCTGCTTATATATGGAGGGGACTACATGACTTTGTGTGCCTCCATTTGCTGCCTTCATCAGGAGATAGATTGCACAATCCAAAATAAAGCTTTTATCAAAAGTTCCCAGCTTTTTCCAGCACATACCATTGAAGAACATTTTTTTTCTGGAATCTGCCTTGGTCATGATGAATATTTACATTTTTGGTGGTGCTGTGTACAAGCAGTCAAAAAACTACATAGAGTAAAATTAAAAAAAAAAAATCCTCTGCTGGTCTAGCATGTTCTTGCAGGTGGATCCTTCCTGTTGTGATTGGTTTTGGTCACTGCTGTAACTCAAAAGTCACAGAAATTCTGCTTGCTCTGCTGTGGTCCCTAGGAACATTTCTGTCTATCCCCCATCTTCTCATCTGAGGCCTGGCTGGTAGCTTCTCTTCTCTTTGCTGCCATCTTCCCACTTACTCCTGTTACTTTGTCACTCCTACTGATTTGTCCTGAGATTTGTTCCCTGAGCATATGCCAATGTTTTGCATTGCAAGAGAAAAACTGTACTCCTTCTCTCTGGGGATCTGTTCTTAAAGACATACAAAATAGAACTGGCAGATGAAATGGAGAATTTGTTATGTTTGGTGCAGGGTTAAAACTCCATGAAGATAAAAATGGAAAATCACTTAATGTTGCTTTGGCTTTCAGCAATCAGCAGTCATTTGCTCTTCACAAATTGTTATGCTTAGTATTCGAACTTTCTCCAAACTTAATTTTTCTCCACAAAATTCTGTGGTGTTAGAGCAGCCAGCTGATTCAAAGTGTGTGTTTGTGTGTGTGTGAGGTTGATTTTTCCTTGTTTGTTTGTTTTTGGTGCTCATTAATTTAAACAATTCTGTTAGGCATATGAATGCAATGTCTCATGCAAGGAATGCTGTTTTGAGATTTTGAACCTTTTTTGTTTAGTTTTTGAAACAAGCAACACTTGCATCTCAAATCTGAAGAACAGAATGAGTCACATTGACTCAGTTGCATGTGACAGAAATTGGACTTATAGGAGATATTTGGCTTCATAACTCTTTACATTATTTAAAATTCATTGTAAAAATTAAAACTTCCTACTGACTTTATTGGTCAAGAAGTTAGCAGTTACTTTTCAGGGAATAACAGCATCTTAGAAAACTAGTCCCATCTCTCTGAAAATTCTTAAAATGGAAGAAGCTAGAGCCCTTGTATTAAAAAATAATATTATGATTGAAACAATTTCATGGTTGCATAGTAGGTTTTTCTGTACAGGACTTTTACCATAGAATCATGGAATTGTTTGGGTTGGAAGAGACTTTAAAGATCAGATTCCAACCTTCAGCCCTGGGCAGGGACACTTTCTCCTGCACCAGGTTGTTTGGAGACCCATCTAGCCTGGCCTTGAATACTATGAAGTCATGTACTATTTCTTTTTTTTAATATTTCTGGAGTTTATTGAATACGTCAAGATTTGTGCAATGGTAGAACTTTAAATTATGTGTATCAACTCTTTGGGTATGCTGATTCTTTAAATCTTAATGGAGAGCTGGAAGAAGGGATTTAAAGATTATTTAATTGATTTAAAGGATGGTTGGAGCCTTCATTAGAGCAGCAAGAAAATCAGGACAAGAACACAACCTTATAACAGCCATTCTGGGTCATGTAAAGATTTGTCTGAGTCAGGGTGCTCCCTCCAGCAAGGACTGATAGCACAAGCCTCGGAAAAGGAGTAAGGCAGATAAAGCAGCTGGAGAAACATCTGCATGTGCTGTCTTAGCTTCCAGCACTTTTGAGCCAGAGATGGATGGATATGACTTTTTGGAAGATAAAAATTCAGTACATGGTTGTAGTGATGAAAAGCAGCAATTCATGATGAAAACATCAGTATGTTAGGCAGTTTAATTATCTGGCAGAGTTGTATTAAGACAGGTTGTTGTTGATGAAAGTAGAGTCTGCTTAATGAATGCAGATGCCTCTTTCCTTCCTTTGAGGAGGAGGATTTTAGCTGAAATGGCTCCAAAGGAAGGTCAAGCTTTAGGTATTTCAGATTGTGATCACTCTTGTGTTTTATGAGTTTAATACTTGAATACTTACTCAGAGGACTAAATGCAGTTTAAATAATATGAAAATAAAGCAGGGAAGAATGAGGCATGAAGGAGAACTCACAAGCAGTCACTGGACCTGCCTTTTGTTGGACTGAATAGGTAATAAAACCCCATGGACTCTGGAGACTAGGGTGTGAGAATATGAGGAGACAAGTCAAATGCATTTTGAAGGATTCTGATCCTTGTTGCTGGGCAAAAGAGAGAGGTGCACTATTTATGAGTTTCACCTAAAAATCCTTAATGTGAATTAGCAGCAGTGTTGGCAGTGACCATATTTTTTCCCTGTTTTGTTTTGAAGACAGAGGATCTCCAGATTCTGAGGGAATGAATGCGGAAGTAGTGTATTGTTTTCTTGGCTTTATTCAGTAGCCTAGAAACATTGTCTATGGTGAATTACATTTTATTTGTCTTGGCAGTAAAGTTTGAAGTGTAGCAGTTCAATGTTGGCTTATAAAAACTCAATATAGTAAACAAACCTAACATTGTCTACCGATCAAAGAAATAAACCTGCTAAAATTAAATGTTTTCCAGGGAAACTTCCTTTCAGCTGTTTCTCTTCTAACCTCAATTTCAAGATAAGCCTTACTTTTAAGATTAGTACAAACAAAAAAGAAATACCGATGTCAGGTTGGAAACATCATTTATATGGAGCTGGCAATAACAGAACAGTTGTCTCATTTCTTTATGTTGTAAATTTGTATTGACTGTTATGTAAGGGTACACTGATATAAGAAGGCAGTGAGCATTTGAGAATGAGATTTGTATCTATGAATGCAACGGAAATACAGCCGAGTTCCAGGAATGGGAGGAGGCAGTCTCTGAAAGAGAGTCATTGATGAGATCTTGCCAGAAGTTTTCTTTCAGCTGTTTTTTTAATTAAAAAAACAAACCGAGAAAACGACACGTAATCCGACTGATTGACTGGGCAGCCCTGCTGGTTGTACATTGCTTTGAAGTTGCTTTAACTGTAATTAGTAATGCTCCCAAATATTGTCTCTGACTTCCTAAGACATGTCACCACTTTTCAGAAGGACATAGATGTACACAGCTCTTAAAACTCTATTAGGTCTCTTCAGTTTCTGCAAAATTGAGTTCCCTCCTACAGCAGCTAAGGATATGCAAAGATGCTGTTGTTTTAAACCTTGTGGGGTCACCTCTTTCTAATGAAAACAAAAAAAGACATAGTTTAGTACAGAATAAGCAACATTTATCAGTCAGTGAAAACAACTACTGTTTTGATTGAGAGGTAACCATAATAATGATTACTCTGGGTTGTGCCAGGGAAAGCCTGTCAATTGTCCCCTCTGTGCAGGGAGAGAGATGCCTTGATGGATGCACTGCTTCCCTCTCTCCCATATCCTAGATTTTGACACTCGTTACTCTGATTATGGTAAGCAGTTGCTTTGCAAATGTTTTGGCCCTGCTGTTGTAGTGCACCTAGTTCCACTCCTTTATGAATAAAAGCTCCTGCAGCCTTGCTAGCAGAAGTTTTGGGTGCCTCTGTGTGTGGCCATGAGGTACTCTGCCTGGTGCTCAGTTACAGCCGTCCATACAACCTGGCATCTCTAGTTGTGTTTGTGGATAATAGTGCAGAGACTGAAAATACTTATCTGTGAGTGTGGTTACATAAAACAACTTTAATTAGGTGTTAATAAAGAGAAATCCTCTTTATAGGTACAGTTTTCAGAGTGAATACGTTATTTTGTCTTTAAATGATGGACATGTGAAAAACAGCTTTCAGCACAGTGTTTTACTTTTCATTACTGAAGTCTTCCTGAAGAGAGTTGAACTATTCTAGGCACTGGCTGAGTAATTTGATTTAGACCTCCCAGACCAACAATTGAACTGTTGTGAAGTCTGAATTTTTAAGTGTTCCATTCTGTGCATATTTCTTGCACCTGTTTTGCATTATGAATCTCTAAGTATCCCTCATGATTAGCCAGGAAAGCAATCCTATCACTCTGTCACTGGCAGAGGATGTTTTTACAGTTGGGAAGGCAAAGGCTGAAACTTGTAAAGCTTACTGAATATATAATACTCTCCTAGGTGGTGCAGTGGATTAATTTAGTACTCCATGGAGTTCATTTTTCATCTCCCAAAACATGTTTTCCATCCAACCCACACAGGATTTTTTTCCCTTCCTTTTGATCTAGGAACCATGTCTTTAAAATTTTCAGAGCCAAATGAAAGACAATCCTGAATACACTTTATGGGTATACTTTTAAAAATACCCATCCATGATAAGTTCTGACTGCTTGAGGATGTATGAAAAATTCTTACATACAGTGAGACCTTTTTACTATTCTGTGTTTTCAGAAGTTCAGGTTATAGTGAGAAATAGGGGAAGGTGCCTTCTATGTATTTTGGAAGCCCTCTCAGCCTGTTAACAAAAGTGTGTTTTTTTGTTTTTTTTTGGTTTTTTTTTACTGAGGCTCTAAATGGCTGAATCTGAACTTGAACATGCTCTGTAAATGTGTTCCTCTGGTTTTGTTCCTCCACAGGTGTTTATGCATAGGCCAGAAAAGAACAGTAAATGGATATGCAGGCGTAGGAAGAGTTGTACAGACATTTCACAGACATAAAGAGAGTACATGGGACAGAAAGTTTATGTGGGTGTGTGATTAACAGGGAGAAGCTGTGTTATGGTTGTACCTAGTAGTGGAGAATTTATTTGGAGGAGTGGAAGTGGTGCCTTCCTTGTAAGGTCTGTCTGCATGTTTTGCTTTTAGGTCAGGGGCAGTGTGAGGAGCAAAGCTCTACTGAAGCACAGTTTGTTTTCCACTGTCTAGTTCCACATGATTCCAGTTCTGGGGCCTTTCTGCTAAAACCCTCAACTAAAAGCCAGTGACAGTAAAGTCGGAGGAGCTGTCAACTCCCTTGAGGACAGAGAGGCCCTGCAGAGAGACCTCAGCAAATTAGAGAGATGGCAACCACCAACTCTGTGAAGTTTTAACAGTGATGAGTGCCCAATTCTGCACTTGGGACAGGGCAGCCCTGGTTGTGTGTATAGACTGGGAAATGAGAAGTTGGAGAACAGCTCCATGGAAAGGAACCCTGGGACCTTGACTCATATTCCACTTGGTCAATGGCAAGTGGAATCTGAGTCAGCAGGGCCCTGGCAGCCAGGAGGGCCATCCCTGTCCTGGGGAGCATCAGGCACAGCATCACAGCTGGGCAAGAGAGGGGATTGTCCTGCCCTGCTCTGCACTGGGGCAGCCTCACCTCCAGTGCTGGGGCAGTTCTGGGTGACACAATGTAAGAAGGATATGAAACTGTTAGGGAGTGTCCAGAGCAGGTCCCTGAGGTTGAAGGGCCTTGAGGGGAAGCCATGTGAGAGTGGCTGAGGTCACTTGGTCTATTCAGCCTGGGGAGGAGGAGACTGAGAGGGGACATCATTGCAATGACAATTTCCTTGTGAGGGGAAGAGGAGGAGCAGGTATTGGCCTCTTCACTTGTGTGCCCAGGAATCAAGGAAACAGGATGAGGCTGAGCTGGGAGAGGTTTCTGTTGGATATCAGGAAAACAGCAGAGAGTGTGGCTGGGCACTGGAACAGACTCCCCAGAGAATGGGCACAGCAGCAGCCTGACAGAGTTCAGGGAGCACTTGGACAGTGCTCTCAAGCACATGGTGTGACTCTTGGGGATGGTCCTGTGCAAGGCCAGAAGTGATAATAATGTGGATTGTAAGTTGGGTGATGAAAAAATATGGCTTCACTTGGACTTGGTATACCCTGCAGAGCCTTTCTTAGGTGCTGGAAGCTGTCTAGGAGTGGTCTAACTACAGAAGAGAGCAAGGGGAGATGCTGAGAGGGTGAGGGATGCTTCTAAATTTATCACCTGTCAAGATTCCTCCTTTTCTCTGCTTCATAAAAGGTGCCAGTTGTCTTTGGATCATCAGAGTCTCCTTGATATTTGGGGGTGTGGAAACCTCCCCCACAGCATTAAACAACTAAAGAATTAATAAGGCTTCTGAGGGAATGATAAGCAGCAGGTGCTTCTATTCTGCCCTCCCTAGCTGCTTGTGCCTCTGTTATCTCTACCCTGTTTCCTCTGGCACCCTCACTATCAACTCTCTCCCACCAGCTCTTTTTTCAGATGTTTGCTCCTTTTTATCTCTGTTTTGGACCTCATCCTCTTACAGAATAGCTGCTGTTGTGGTATTTTGTTGCTTATTGCACTGGAGTAATTACCAATAATTAATGCTGTCAGAAATACTGGCCAAATGTATCTGTATATTGATTTTATTCAGAAGTATAAACTTCAGATTCAGTGCATCTTCACATCTGCAGTGAATGTCTCAATCTCTATTTGGCAAGTAACCTCTGCAGATTGTAGTTGTTCATTCTGACCTGTTTTTATTGTGAAAAATAAGCAGTAGTTATTAATTTTTTTCCCTCAAGTACAGAGGTACTTTCAAAGCTGCAGAAAGGTCTTTGTGACAGAGGTATACATTGGGAAACCTTTACATCTTGAAAATCTGATTCACCCTTTTTTAGTGCAAATGCATCAACATTAAACCTTCCTTTTCACTTGGAGAAATTGCTTATGAATTCAACACTAAAAGATCTGATGTAAATGGAAGATATTGAGCATTTATAGTTCATACTGAGTTTTACTTGAGTATGGTTGAATTTTCTTAGCACCTTTTCTTCCTTTCACCAGTCCAAATGCATGCATTTGTTTAGCTTTATAATATTAAATTTATAGTTTTGAAAGAGAAAAAAAGTAAGGTAGGAAAAGCCAACTTCTCTCGTCTCGGTCCCTATGAAACACTTCTATAGCAAGCTCACATCTCACAAATTACAAATGCTCAGCTCACATTTGTAAAGTGCAGAAGATCTTTTATTTATTCTTGCAAGTTTCTGTCCCTGTTGTTTCATTGGTGAAGCAGACACTGCTGGGAAATACAACAGGAAATGTAAAGAGCACAATGTTCACTTTTTTTTGCCCCCACAGAAAATACAGGTGGAGTCATGCTTGAGTGCATGCTTGATTTTTGTACCTATTGAATTATTTTGTGCCATAAGAATAAAGTAGAGCCTTCATTCTATGGAATGAAGTCACTTATGAACCCAAACCAACTCAAGACAAAGAAGAAAAATTAAATCAGGTTGTCAGTATCTTATGTGAAACATGCTACATGCTTAATACTTTTTAGGTTATTATGTTAATAGAAAAGTTAGTAATATCAGCATAAAAATATGTGTGTGCTCTGGTGATTCTCCTGTTTCCCCATCCAGTGAATACTACCCACTTCCATAAAAAGGCTCTGGAAGATGTAGAGATGGACATAGTAACACTCAAAGACTTCACATACACACCCTATTGCCAGATTTTTGTTAGGCTTTGTTATTTCCTGATGTAACATCTAATAAAAAACATATGCTCTGTGTGTCTATGCTGTCTTGCAGCATAAAACTGCAGCCCATGGAAAACCTGAAGCATTTCAAAAGGGAAGAGACTTGGTGTAATCACCTCAGGGTATCAAGCATCTTCAGTTGTTGGAAGTGAAAGCCAAAATGAGCTTTTTATGTTTAACTAGATTTGAAATATGCACAATATGTCCTCTTGGTACTCAGTGATTACTGGTGAGAAAAAAGTGCTATCTTTGCAACATCACACTGCCTTTAGCAATAAAAGGAGAATATTGTTTTCTCTAAAAAAATAGGAAGTGTTAGTAAAAATGATAGAGACACAGTATTAAAAAGGAAATATAACTACAAAGTAATGTAGCTCTTAGAGTTGTTTAATTTTCATAATTTTTCATTTTTCTGAAAAGCCCTATTGTAGAGAAGAAAAAAATTGTTTAATTTAGTCTTTCAGACAGATATATTGAATATATAGCATTGTCACTTAATTCAATTTGACACAGGAGTTAAGAGTTCAAATGACATTTAAAGCTGTTTTTAGTCTTATGTAATGTGGTAACTTTATGAACAGTTGAAGAAGTTAATTTCCTGTAAAGTTGAGTTTTTGAAGTTCTGTGATCACATGGTCCAAATAAATGATTTAATCCTAAATATTTCTTAGTCGAGTTGCAAATGTTCCTAAACTGATCATGTCTAGCTCTCAAATTATTACAGCAGTAACTTCTTGGGTTTTTTCTCTGAGTGCAGTAGGCTATTAGATTTCCTCAGAAAGTGAGACATTTGTAACCACCACAGCCTTTTAATACTTTCTTCATCAACTCTTTGAGAAGTTGAGTCTTAACAGTTTTCCATCAGCCTTTTCCTTTCAGAGAAATTAATGTTCCATTCACATGTTATCTTTTAATTCAGTTTTATATCAGTGATATTTATAAAGGTTGGATATGACACAGGAAGAAGGGTTTAGAAGCTGGGAGTCACTTGTATATTTTTTGCATTCAGTCATGAATATCAAGTTTGTAATGGTTTTTTATCTGTAAGAAATCCCTGGGGTGTTACAGACAACTTTTTTGAATAGAATTACAGCACCATGATTATGCACCACAAAAATCCTCAAAGCAGTTGCAGGGCTGCAATTACAGAAGCATGAAGAACTTGGGAGGTGTCCTTGGACAATGCCATTCCATTGCAGTGCTGTGAGCAGGAGGTGCTGTCACAGAACTGAATTAGACAAACTTGATTTGGGTCTTTTTCCTTAATTAGCCTGGTTTCTTGGGAATAAAGTAGGTTATTTTGGGTGACAAGTATGAAATTTTAACAGTTTGTACAGTAACTGAAACAAAGGTGATAAATTTGAGGATTTTTTTCATTTCTTTCACGATTTCTAATGCAAAACTTTCATACTCATTATTGCTACTGTATTGTAAACAATGCTGTCTGTAAGGCATCTTCTCACAGAGAGAACTTTATGTAGTTAAAACTGTAATGTCACCAAAAAGTATTTTATTTTTACCTTTCACCTTGTTCACCCAAGAGCTTTTACTTTGTTGTTATCTGTAACTAGAAGAGAACTCATCCACCTTAACATCAAGTAAATAAATTTATAAATAGGTGGGCTCCTGTTTTGCAGCTGGCTGATAATATTTAATGTATTGTAAAGCCAAAAAGACTGATCAAGTGCACAGAAAATGCATAATGGTGTTTGGAGAGGGGAAGAAGCAGCTTGGTGTCAAATAAATTTATTTTGTTTTTCCAAGTGCATTTAAACCATGGGATTCTGTAGACTTTTAGTAGACTCTTTAACTACCTCTGTGGATTCCCTAACTTCTGACATGTTCTTGCTGGTTCGTTTTGTTGGGGTTTTTTTGCCAAATTGAAATATTTTTAGTGTTTCAGTTTATTTGAAGCAGTCGTACTGTTATATGTGCTTTATTGTAGTTTTAGATCTGTAGTAAATTTTGCTGCTTAAAAACAACAAAAAAATTCAGGTTTATGGAATGATTCTTCATCATAAACCATCAATCCCCAGCATAATCTGTTGATAACCAGTGGATACTTTGTGATTAGGATTGAGGACAGGGTATGGAACAGGTACCTCTCTAAAAATGGTGATAAGGGAGATGCACACAAGATCTGTGTGCTGAGGAGCCATTCAATGTGTGGCACCTCTTATCTGCTTTGTACCAGAGATTAAGAACAAATAATGGAGCTATGAGTGAGGGTAGCAGGGCCTTCCACTCATTTCTGTTCTGCCAAATTCACACTGTGAAGGGACTTGAAACCACAAGCTCTCCCTGGATTCTGGTTTAGTTTATATAAAGGTAGTAAAATAAAGTGTTTAATCTGTTAACTAAAGAAACTGTTGATTTTAGTGGGTGATTTTGCAATTGTAGCCACTGGTAAACTACAGAAGCAGCAGGACATGGTCTGTGAGTGGTGGTTGGAGATGACCACAAGCACGACCAGATTGGTACTGATTGCAAAGGGATAACACAGTGAAGAACCCATTGAGATACTCTTAGCACTTGTGTTTGGTGTTTATTTGAATGAAAGAGGGCATGAAGTATCCTCATAGTCCCTTCCATCACTGATGCTGGGTGGTTTTCAGCTGCCTTGAGCCAATCCGGCTTTTAGTGAAATGGGTTTGTACTTGTTCTCATTGCCAGTTTTGAGGCCCTAATGCCAGAGGATTTGTGTAGGCTCATGCTCTGCAAACAGCTTGTGCACAGCAGTCCTCATGCAGCTGATCATCACTGTCCTCTGGCTGCTGGGTATTGCAGCGGCCGCAGATCAGCTGGTGGTCCTCTTGGAGCCATTTCAGCAAAACCAAATAAGATTTAAATATTTGGATGTTATTTAAATAAATTTAAATATTCTAATTTCAGTATCAGGCCCCTGCTAACCTAATTGATGTGACTGAATGGAATGGGGAGTTTGCTTTCATTAGAAACCTGGGTATGATGTTTGAAATTGTCAAACATCAGCTGGATGTGGTGTCAAAAAAAAGTGGTGGGCATGGTAACATCTGCCACTGGCACCAGTGTGTTCAGAAGGCAGCAACCTCTGTGCTGTTCAATATCCAAGTGGCTTTAAAAAACTGTTCTTAGAGACAGTGAGACAGCTGTACTCCTCTAGGATAATAAAATCAAAGGCAAGCATGTGCAAATGTTGCAGAGGGTGGTCTTGAGTAAGGGAAAGTGTTGGAAGAACTTATTTTTCAAAAAAGTCTTTTCAGACATAAAAACTGTTGCTGTTGACATCCCCTTATATCAAAAACACATCAACTGCATGCAAGTGGAAGAGAGAAGAGGGAAAAATAACCATAAAGAGCAGATCTTTCTGACCAGCTTCGAATTCATCTGTAGAGAAGTCCTCCAGGAAATTTCATCATTTTATTCTGGATATTGTCTGTTACTGGTGCATTCACAAAGGCAGTGTTCATCTGCTGTGGTGCTGCTGATTGTAAAACAAAGAGTATGATCTTACTAGAGCTTGGAAAATGTTTGCTGGCTTTGAGTTTGGCACTTGCTGCAATAGCGTGGGATGCTTGTTTGTCTGGGGAAAAAATCCACAAGGCGATGAAGCACTGTCAGTAATTAAAATCAGAAGGAATACTTGAGCCATTTGGGGGAGATGTAATCAGCTGACTAGTGAGATTAGACTTGGGGAACAAAAGGCAAATACATTGCAGGTAGAATTCCAAATGTTCAAAGCAGAGATGAAAAATTCATTAATGTTGCTCTCTGATTATGCAGTTAGCCCTTTCCTTGCCCTTAAGTTTACCTTGGCTGGGGCACTTGCAGTTAAATGGCACTGTGGAAATTACTGGAAAACATTAACATTAACTTGTTATTGTAAGCTGACATCATGCTGAGCCTGATGGGAAGTGAAAATTTATAAATAGCTTGTCCATATGTGTAAGGCAAAAATCTGCTGATCTTCAGCAACAGGATGATTCATGTATTTGCTGTAGTTTAAACTTCATTGTGAGTTTTCTATGTTTCTTTGAACTTTGTAGTTTCAGAAACTTCAGGAAGATCAGTGGTCCAAAACTGACAGAACTCTGAGGAAATCCTGTTGATTATTTTCAGTCCAGTTTTGATTGTACAATCTATGTTGTACTGACACTTAGGTATTCTCCCCTCTGTGTTTTCTGAAGACCCAAGTGCTTCCAAAAAATATACTTAAAACATAGTTTTGGTATTTTTTTCTCACCCCTAAATTCTCATGCACATGCCTACTATCTATGAATTGGAACTTAGGGGATCTAAATTGTCTGTCTCTGAGATGCATCCTTTTTGTATTTCAAATAAATCACTCAATCTCTATTTCCTTGCCTGCAAGACTTTATTCTATAATCTTTTATAAAATGGGAGAGGGGGGTCATATTGAGAAACAATATGTAGTTACATAAGTAAAAGCTTTATTTCTACATCATTTATAGAAAATAAGTAGAGATGTTGTGTATTTCAAGGAGCCAGTCCTCTTTCCTCTCAGATGGTCTGCCTTGTTGGAGGGTGCCTGGATCCACACACACCTGGGCTGAACAGTGCTGCCTTGTAGTCCAGTGAGACTGAAAATACAGGAGGGCTGTTGGGTTGAGGAGTGTCTTTTTTTCCCCCATGTTGCAGCTAAGTAGGATCCTCTCACACAAATTAATTTTTAGATGTTACGGTAATAAAAGAAGTAAAAAAGAAAACAGTTTGCATTAAATGCACCTTCCTTTATCCAGTTGTCTTATGTACTACCCTTGTAAAGCTGAACTACTTATTAATGTTTATGCTTGGAATTCAGTTTTACTTATCTGCAAGTTAAGCCCATCATCAGCTATGCTGTCTAGACATAAAGTTACTTTTATTGCATGTTTCTGTTGTATGTTCCCTTTTATAGGGATAGTTTTGACAGAGGAAAATTCTTATGAGTTTTACTTGCATTCAGCTGTGTTGCTGTGTGTTGGAGGAGTTTGGCATTTGAGCTGGGAGTCTGGGCACCACGTGGATGGGGTTTGATGGATCTGCAGAGCTGTAGCCCCCATGTTCCCCCTGTTACCTGCATCTAACTGGGTGAGAATTTTCTTTAAGGAAGGGACATTTGCCCTATTGTTTGCACTCAGATGCAGCAATCCCTGCGTGGAAGAGCAGTCCATCTTACCTAAGTTCAGCAGGGTTTGAAATGTTGGCTTAGAATTCAAACAAAAGAGTATTAAAGTTCCTCAGATGCAAATGGAGCCATTAATGGTGACAAAATTCTTGTGAATAAGCAGCAGTGGAAGTTGATCCTCATGCACAGAGACATGTACAGTCACAGGTTATGACTGACAATGTACAAATGGGGAAAAGCTTTCAGAAGTTGTAATACAACCTTGAAAGACATCGCCTTTTTATTTTTAAAATAATTTTATTACCATGGTTATAGCAAGCTGCACTGGGACTTTTCATGTGTCAAATTATTCCTCAGACTTTAAAAATACTGAATATTTTTCTCATGTTTTAGAGAGACCTGTGTATATATTTTCTCCTCTGTAAGTTTAAAATTATTAGTGGATAGAAGTAGATAACTTTCTGTAGCTGCAAGCTTTACTTCATTTTATTTTATAATGTGAACTCGGGAACTAAAAGCATCAGATTGATTTAGCTTATTTCTAATTATTTTCTCAGCTTGTGTGTTAATACAGACATTCCTGAAGCAGAAGATCACCTCTGCTGAAACCAGCAGAGCTGTGGGGTCAAGTGGCAGTGTACTTCTGAGCACTCTTGATAAACATGTTCATACTGCGTCTCTTACTTGTCAGCTTCCTTGTGTCAGTGGGGTAGCTGACAATAGTCCTCCTAATTGTAAATATCCCTCAGTAAACAGGAATGTGAGCCTTGGTCTTTTATTTGCATTTGTTTCCTTCATGTGGGTATGTACAGGAGAGCTGTTACGAAGACACAGCCTGGGAAAAAAGAATTTCAAATTGTTTCACTGCCACCCCTCAAAAAAAGGAAAGAGGGAAAATAAAACTGGGATATGTATGTGTGTGGCTTTATATCCTTTGAGGTAGTTGGGTTAAGAAATGATGGCTGGGGTTTTAGGATGACAGAGTATAGATTTGGAAGAAGAGACTTCATTGTATCCTTGCTGCTGTTTGATTAGAAATGCAGGCTGAGGACAGTTCTAAACTGCTCCCACCAGCCTGGTTTATTCATTTCTCTGGACTTACAGGTTTTAGTTACATGTTGTGGGAAGGTAATAGGGAGGTTTGCAGAGAGTGGAAATGCCACCAGCTCCACAGCAGCCTCTTTCATCCCTGGTCAGGCTGGCTGCTTAGGAGGATATGTGTGAGACCCATTCAGGTTTGCCTTTTCTTTCTTTTACTCATCAGGCAGATTTCCTTTTCTTAGCCCTGCCTGCTTATTGGGTTTTTCTCTTTGCTCATCAGCCAGTCCTTCTGGTTGGGTTTCTCTGCCCAGCACATGTACCTTTGGTTGAACGACAGCTTAAAAAGTAGCTTAAATCCTAATGGTAAAAAAGTCCTAATAATGATGAAGTGGGACCTCATATCAGGTTTCTGTGTGAATAGGCAAACCATGTACTTCCAAGAGAAGATTCAGCTGGGTCTTCCAAGTGAAATGAATCTGCTGTTTCCTGGCAGCAAACTTCTCACTGTTTCATTTTCTCCCAGTGAAAATTTTGAGTCACATACACAAATTTTAAGCTGCAATTCACTTTCATCAGACTGAAATAGGAAGGAAAACCTGGAGAAAAACCTAATAAAAATTGCAGTGCAAGAATTCTGATCTGTGAAATTTCACATTTTGTTGGGCTTCTTTTATGCAAAAATGCATTTATCTTAAATGTGAAGAACATGTTTTTAATGAGGAATATTTTATGTCTGATATATGTCAGTCACTGAGAAGAAAGCAACTTTGCTATTTTTCAGCATCTTCTAACTTTCATTAATTATGCCACATTCATAATTTTCAGCTTATTAAATAGCTGTGTTATTCTTGCTGAGTTATACAGAGTTAACTGATATTGTATTCATTAATTTAGATGTTTTGAAGCCTTTTTTTTACTTCTTAATTCAATCAAAACATGCTTCCCCTCGTTTTAATCAAAAGAACTTTTAATTAATGTATAAACCCAGCTTCATGAATTTTGGTGGATATATTTGGAAAAAGGATTCAAGTTCCATAATTTCTCATGAATAGTGAAGCAAAATGGGGTAATTAGATAATGAAATGTTCTGACAAAACAAAGCTAGAATTCTGGAAAAATTGAATTGGGAGCCAGCTGTTGCTTTAAAGAAAGAAAAAGATTTTATACAGTTTTCATAAAATTGTTTGCAGGAGGAAATTGTTGAACCTGAGACTACATTTATTAGTCCATACAAAACAATTTTAAGGAAGCAATATCCACATGCAATCACATAATGTATCTCTGGCAGAAATGATAATCTGATCTGTTAGTTGAGAAACTACTGTTATGTAATGAAAGACTTCTAAGAAAGGAAATGGTAGGAGCAAAGGGGGTGATGCTATAATAATTTGGTATATCTAAATTATCTAGGACTGTGAGGTGAATGATGGCGTTTCTAACACATTTGTTTGTGGGTGACAAGATAATTGATGAACATTTGAAATTCCTCTTCAGATTATTGCCATTTAAATGGGGAAATAAATTCAGAATATTTACTCTCTCTCACAAGCTCCAGATAAAAACTTCTCTGATAATTAAATACCTCAGGTGAAGAAAATCGTTAATGACTGTAATAGGGTTGATCTATTTACAGAGCTGTTAAAGCTCAGTGTGGCAGTGTCTGGGTCATGAGGACACAGAGCACAGGGTGCCACCTGTGCAGCACCTTTGTGTGGCTCTGGGCTCATTTTAAACTCTGCCATGCGCGTGGCTGCTTTTGCCTGGGACATCAGCATGGACTGCAGGCACTGTGCTCATACCACACTCTGGTGATAAAACATTGTATTTCTTTTCCACAAATACCAATTTCTAACAGAGCAGGGTGGTAAGCAGATAGTTATAAACTCTCCCATCTATTTTTGTATGGATATCTTATTGGAAAATGGGTGGGGGTAGATGAGGTTTTTTTAGTCCCATTGTAATTATCACACTGGCGCTTTTCATCTTAAAGAAAAAAAGGGGATTTTTAAGACTTGTTTTTTCCTAGAGCTAATTATTGTGACTTTGAACTTTTTATCATACTTATAAAAATGCCTTCACCTGTCACAGCAGCTTGCCAGTTTTTATCTACATGGTTGTAGTAAAAAACATTGGACCTAAGTTTCAGAATACAGAGATAAGTTGGCAGATGTATTTATCATAGAAGAAGAATAAAATTTTATCTGCCTTTAAATGAGAGAAGAAAAGAAAAATTATGTTTGAGGGTTTTTTACCAGCACATTAATACTCAGGTGAAAGCTTTTGATGGGACTGTTCAGAAAACCCACATCTAGCTCAGTAAATCTTCTTACTGCTGCCATTTTGCAAACAAATTTTTTTTTTTTAGTTTTGCCCTCCCATGTTACTTCAACCTTCATAACTTGGTGAGTGGCATGTTTTTGAAAGCTGAGTATTTACACAGTGTTTTCTTTCAGCTGCTGAAACATCTGTATTCTTTGTATTTTTTTAGGGAGTTAAAGGATATATGTTGAGAATGTTAAGTTTCGGGTGATGTCAGTTTGGTTTTTTGGTTTGTATTTTTTTCCCCCCTAGTAAGCACTGCAGTGAACACTGGGAGCATTGTTTCAGTTTTGCACTTAGGAATGTGAATATTTGTACTGTGTACTTAACATAGCTGAGGGCATGCATGAAAAAGTTTTTGTTGCTTCAGGTCATCTTAAGGGGGGAGGAAAGCTCAATGTTGCTACTTCACTGAGAAGTATGCAACTGGATAACCTGCTTTTGGAAAATTTCATTATTTGAAAAAGGCATTTGGTGCAGCAACACACTGAAGGCTGTGCTTTCTTTCAAATGCAAACGTGCTCATGTACACCAGGTATCCAGCTAATCCTTGTTTTATGTTGGAAATTAAAAGTTTATTATAAATTTCAGAAACCGTAGTTCCTCCTATAAAATTATTGCTAATGCTCTGAAATGTTAATTTTAATTTGTTAGAAAGTGTATCATGCTAGATTAACTTTGTGGCTATTGAAAGGTTGTGCTGTATTTGCAATATCTGTGTATGTATGCAGGAGAATTCTTGCCAGCAAAATAAATCTGCACTAAGTAAATTTTGTGTTTGATATAAGTTTTCCTCCATCACTCCATTGCTTCATTATTTTAATTGTGTATTTCCCAGCGATTCAAGCTGATATGAAAGCTGCTAAAGACAATGATTTGCTGCATATCAAATCAAAGTTAGTGTGGGAGAAAAAATTTCTCTTGCTGATTTATATTTTGGACTTAGCTGATGTCTAACCATTTAAGTATTTGTTTTTTTTTTTAAAAAAGCAATGTGCATTTTTTTTCACTTAATCATCCAAAATGAACACTTAGAAAATAGCAGATGTTATGTCTTAAGGCCTACTTGGGTACAAAGAAAACACTCAGCTTTCTCATGTCAGGACAGTGTGTTGCATCTGAAAGCTGTTGGGTGGGGAATGGATGCGAACAGGACAGAAGGATATGTGTGCTGGTTGACCAAGGGGGAACCAAGCTGGCTGTTCCTTTTCTTCTCTTCCTCTGCTTTCCCCCCTTTTCTTGAAGATTCTACAGCTGAAAAGCCAGGGTGAAACATTGGCAACTCCAAGGAAGGTACTGGAAGTTGGGAATGGCTGAAGAGAAGAACATGGCTTCTTTGGCATGCCGAGTCCTTGGGTTTTGCTCATTAGGATATAGGGTCACACCTGGGCTGGCTTGTTTGGGTTTTTCTGTCTATTTTGCACTAAGTAGTTCTCCTATGCAGGTGGTTTTACCTGCAGCAGCTTAGGACATGCTGACTCAGAGTCAGAACCTCGTGGACTGAGTGCTCTCAGATGTCCCATCATGTATCCCAGTATCTGGACTTCCCATGGGTCGCACTGTTTTAACAACTCTTGTCCAGGTTGATGGACAGTCTCTGTCTCAGGATCTTTTGCTGGTTGCCATGACCCCGAGAAATGTTAAAAGTCTCTTTTCCCAGCCTGGGCGCTTGAAGAATGAGTTGGAGCTCTTCATTTCTCGGTCTCAAGATTGTTTATTGCATCTTATCTGTAAAAAATTTTCTCCTGCCCTGCCGAGGTCCATCCAGCAGGCCAGTTCCAGGCTCACTTTTAGTCTTTATACTAAAAACTACATATACAGTGTTTACAATTACTTTCCAGTACCTATCACCTATGTTAGACAGTGAGCTTCTACTCTAAACCAATCTAAAAGTGCCAACATCACAGCAGAAGATGGAGGCCAAGAAGAAGAAGGAGAAAGGCTGGACATGCCCAGATCCCTCCATCTTGGCCCCTGAACCCTCATTCTAGAAACCCCAAAATCTACTTTTCTACTCCGTGATAACTTCACTATTATTCTATCTAAACCGTTGTGGCTTGCTGATCTTCATAAAAGGTTGGTAACTTGCTCCATGGATCATAATCAAACCCACAGGTGTTTTGGGTTCTGTGCCAGGGCTTCTGAGCCCCCTGGCAGGGGTCTTGGCCATTCTGGGCAGCCAGAGGGATGTCCTGGGTTCCCACATCTCTGCTGTCCTGTTGGTGTAATATCCTGGGCTCCTGAACAGCCTGCACAGGGGAGGAAAACGTCTCTGGGCATCCATGAACTCACCATCGTTAATGCAGGATTCCACAGAACTACAAACAGTGCTTTGTCTCAGTGAAGTGTTGTGTCTATTAAAGAGAACCACTCTCATCCAGCATAAACCTTCCTCCACAGATAGTGCAAATCTTTGGTAAAACTACCTCTAAAAAAGAAAAATAAATCTTTAATATATTGCCTTTGTGTAATAAAAAATCAATGCCACATATACAAGGAACACCATGACCTCACTGCATTTATGTCTGAGGAATTCAGCAGAGGGTTTTAAATCTTGTAGTATTTTAGACTTGAGGACAGCCATGCACTGGAAAGCCTGTCTGTTTTATTAGCTATATCAAACAGTCTCATAAAACTTGCTACCTCCTCATGCAAGCTGGCAAACTCCTCATTGCCTGGCTTGTAGTCTTGGATCATGGAAGCCAAAGAATGACACATCACATGAGATGGAAGTGGAGAGCTACTGAGGTTAACTTTTACACACTTTGCTTGTTTGGTTGCCTCTGGTTTTCACTTACATAGAGTAAGGCTTTGTGTAAAACATGCTGATGTTAATTACAATTTCCACTTTAGCTTAGGCATTCTAACATCTCATGCTGAGAAAAGAATTTGTTTATGGGAAAAGCTTTTTAGTTGTCTAAAATATGGTGAGGGTGCCTGAATAAAAGATAGAGGGCTTGCAGTGAAATAACAAGAAAATCAGAATTCTGTCTATGTCAGAAAAAGTAAGAACAGGCTAAATTGTAGTTGAATGTTTCCTTTAATGGATGCAAGCACTTTTCAAACTCTCACATGAGTTGCACCTTCTAATTCTACTGTTCAAATAGAGCTCATGTCCCGTGATTTTTACCATTTAAATAGTATTGAAAGGGTTGGTTCATACAAAGAATTAACTCCAGAGCAGTTTTTGTTGCATTTTCAGTACTGAATTTCCTACCTGGACAAATTTAAATCCACCAATTTTACCTCCTTAGTATACACAGTTCTTTCTCTTTCAAGACCTTTAGTTTGAACTATCAAACTACTTCTGCATTACCCAGAAAGCACTTTGAGAGTTGTTTTCAGAGCTGAAGACATTAAATTAATTTAAGCTGCTAGGAAAAAATATGATAGCCCTTTATAATTGTGTAACAGATTTTATATTATTGCTTAGAGGTAAATCCATTGTCGTTCCTGGAAATGAATACAAGCACAGAAGAATGAAATTGGAAAGGTTAAGGCACCAAATGGTTTTCAATTAGCAGAGGATATAAAAAGCTTCTGCATAAATATTATTTTCCATTTTCGTTCTTCTTCTTCTGTCGTGTCTATGACTTAACAGGCATTAAGGGCAAGCCACAAAAAATATAGGGAAGCTATTAGTTGTGGCAGCTGAGTGCCTTGGTTTTGATGGAGAAGGTTAATTTGAGTAGGTATTTACGTAAACCATTTTAATAAGCAAACGCTTGCCCAGGAAAGAGCAGACTAAAGGAGAGGACAAGGTAGACATCTCTGGTGACACTTTGAAATGTTTGCAAGCTTGCGCCTCTGCAAAGTGTTTTGTAGAAAAAGATAAAGATTCAAAGATACAAAAGGTCTTGGAATTGAAAGATAAAAATTCAAGAAGATCTTGGAAAGGCCATCATAGAAAGATGGTGTCAACAAAATGATGTTCAGTTCAGAGGACTTCAGAAGAGTTTAAAAAAACAGTGGACAAACCACTTCTCCAGGATGTGTCTTGCCTACAGAGCTCCTGCTGACAAAGGGAGACAGGAGTTTATTTCATTGTTCCTGTCAACGGGCCCCAGTGGGATCTCTGTGTTTAATAAGTGCCTCACTAGGAAAAAATCTGGACTGACTGAATAGTGTCCAGAGAAAAGTTATTTGCTGTGAGGGCAGGAGTGGGAGCAGACAGGAACTCCTTAACTCAAGAGCTTGGATTTTGAGGGTGAAAGACTAGAGGAGTTGCATACAAGTGTTCTGGAATCTGCTTTCTTGGTTGTTTTCAGGATTGGGACAGTCAGGCATTTGTTTCATGGAAGAATGTTTAGACCCTGCCTCAGTGTTTGTATGGATTAGATAGTCTCTTGACATCTCTTCTGTTTCTGTGCTTATTTGAAATGACTGCAGCTGTTTTTCCACTTGAACGATTTCACAAAAAATAACCCAGATGAAATTGTGTCAAGTTAATGCTATGTGGCAGTGCTTGTGTTTCCAAAACAAGCAAACAAACAAAAAAATAGAAACCCCAGAGCAAGTGACAGCTGGAATGTGGGAAATCATGATCTGAGATCTAAAAGTCTGCGCACAAAGGTTTTTCTTTTCCCAGAGTGGAGTGAAGGCCCCAGCTTGATCCATTAGTCATTAAATTGTCACTTTGCAAGTATGAAGGGCTGATACTCTTACATATCAAGAGTGTTTCCATATCAAATGCTCACAATATGTATTTCCAGAAATTATCTGATAATATCTCTTAAGCTTCCTAAATTCTGCACATGGTCAGTTTCAGTAAATCATGGGGGATGTACATTTTCAATTTGCATAGAATCCCTTTCTGTAACTTAGCTGTGTAAGCAAACAGGATTTCCAATTTTGAAGCTGTAAAGGCAAAATTTCTTTTGCTAAGATCTTTTCCATTAGGCTTCAATAGTGCAACACACTTTTCCATGTGTTCCCCTTTAGAAATTACCTCACCCAGGTGTTTCCTGTTCACTTGTGTGTGAATGGGAAGTTGAAACCAAGTGGGATGATAGGGGTGGTGTCACTCGTGTCAGGTGTGTGTCATGCACCCTCTGCCACATGCAGGATGGCACTACAGAGACTGGGCTTGAAGAGCCCCTCTCCACTGTGCAGTTGGTATCAGCTTTCTTATACTACTCAGTATTTTCATTTCATGCTTAGATGACTGTACTTTTTTTTTTTTTACAATTTTTTTTCTTAACACTTTTCTATATATTGAATGCGACTTGGAGAAACCAGTTTTTAAATAGCAAGGAGGGTCTCTGAGAATGTACATTTTTTTGTTTTAACTGTCTGACCAGAAAGCTACAGTCTTGCTTTCTATTTTGGTACCTTGAATTCTTTCCTTCATCAAAGCTTGGACGTGTCTATTAGGCTTTCACATGAAACTCTGGAGGAGAAAGTGCAGAACCCCAGTGCAGGAGCTCAGTCCTCAGAAAGGTAAAATGTGAGTATCTCCCTGCTCCGTGGGGCTTGGAATGAAGGTTCTCAGGAGCAGCGATAGAGATACTTTTCTGTCAGCACTTCAGAGTGGTTATAGATGGTAATTCCCTTCCCTGTCTCCTTGGTACAGTGCAAGCAGCCCTGCTCCATCCAGTGTGCCAAGCTGCCAGTCTGCTCCCCAGGCAGTTGTGCTGGCACTGGGGAGCAAATGGCACAGCAAGAAAGCTGAAAGTTGAGGGATGCTCAAGTTGAAAAAGGCCAGAGGAGTGGTGTTCATCCTAGCTGCCTTCTTTTGACTTCATGGAGGTTAACATCTTCCAGCACTTTCTCTTGTTTTGTGTGAAAAATGGGTTTTAAAAATGGGGCACCTTAAGGATTCTATCTGCTGTGAAGCCAAGTGAATACATGTTTTTCCTTGAGTAATGGTTGTTCATTTTGCAGACAACTGTTTCATCTTAGAGTTAATTGAAGGAAAAGCAGTGGCTAGAAACTCTTCATTTGTATTTTTTTTTTTTTTAATGTAGGTTTTTCACTTGCTGCAGTCGTACCTAGAATCAAACCAGTTTGTTAGTTTGGACTTCCAGCAGGCACTGCGTGACATCATTACCTGTGTGGGAACCAAGCTGTGGCTGGCTAAAAGGTAAGATTTATAAACAGTTTACTAATGTTTGGAAGACTTGGTTGATTTTTTGAGCTATTATTTTAGCAAGGTGGACAGATTGTGTTAAAATATGTAAAATTTAGATGCCTTATTGACTTGCTGATTTTTAATCGAGGTGATTTTTTTCTTTTCCAAAAGTAAGATTTTTTTTTTTCCCAAACATTGTAGTCTAGTCATTAAAGAAAAAAAATAACTGTGAATGAACATTACCACAGAAATAGACATTTTGAGGATAACTGATGCTTCTTGGCTAGGAAAAATATGCCACATATATGAGGTTTTTATGTTACTGTTTTTCTGACTTTGACCTTTACAGAAAATTAGTGGGAAAATGTCACAGCAGTTGTTTAAATTAAAAGTGTTTAGCTGCCCACAAACAATCCAAGATAGATTGGGAAACATTTTTCATAAGTTCATCTTCAGGTGACCTTTGTATAACTAACGAACGAGCTCTCTCTTGCTCGCTCTTGCTCTCTCTTGCTCTCTTTTCTTTCTCTTTCGGTCTTTCTCTTCTCCTCTCTTCCTCTTCTTTTCCCTCTCTCTTGTCCTCTTTCTGTCTTTCTTTCCCTCTTTCCTTCTCTACTTTATCTCAGCAATTGGTTTCGAGAATTTTTACCCATGAGAATTCCTAGCCAAAACTCTAAAGGAATCAGTTGGGAACAAGAGCACCGGTCTTTGCATAGATAGGAAACTGGGAGTATCCCACATTTTGCATTGTGGCATGAGACCACCAGTGCAGCTAGTGTGGATCTCTGATAAAACCTGAGTCATTTTCTGATCATCAAAACCAAAATCCTTAGAGGTTTGAAGAAGAGGGGTGTCTAGTGGGTGGGGGAAATCTATTAGTGTTAACTGAGTTGGGGTAATGAAGATAGAGTTGATCTTGGGAATTAGAGAAGTGTCTCCTCAAAGAGTGATAGTGGTGATATGGCAGATAAAACTTGGTGCAAATAATTGGAAAATGGTGCTCATAAACAAAGTCTGGACTTTACCTGGGGAAAGAGTGGTTGAGCAGATTTTTTTGTTTGAAAAACGTTCCTCTTGTTCTTGGGAATGTCCAATAGGGGAGGGGACAAATATCATAAAAAGAGTGAAGAAAAACACAGAAAACCCCCCCATCTGTGTTTGTGTATTAATATGTGTTGTATATTTAAATATTGTGTAAATCTCAAAGAAGATACAGTAGGAATCAGAAGCAGTATAAAGACTGACGAGCATAGAACAATTTCTACTTGGGGACTGATTAAATAGGCTGAGATTTTGTTTAATAATGGAAAAAGGACAACTGAGGGATGTGAAATATGAGTCACATAGAAAGGGACAGGAAATTAACATTCTGTCCAAGGTGGCAGATGTAAAAGAAACTAACTAATGAAGTTTTTAATGTAATTTTAATTTGGCTATGGAACCCTATGATACAAGATAGTCTTGGTTTTAAGCCTGTCTAAATTTTTAAACAACGATTTAATGGAGTCATGGAAGGAAAGTTCAGTGAGGTTACTGAGTATGTAGGCATCACAATTGGCTCAAGAAATTCTTTGGCAACCTTGAGGGTTGAGACAGAGGTTTTGGCAAATGTCATTATTGTTATGCCTGCATTTCCTGTGCATCTGCTCTCTGCCCCAGCGGGAGACATCATGGTGGATCTGTTCACTTGAATCAGCATAAACATTTTGAAGTGTTTAAATGAGAATATTAATTTGCATAACTAATTTATAGTTAATAACTGATACTGTTATAAAGAGTAAAAACCCAAACACTAGAGACCAAATTCAGTAGAAAGAAACTCATGCTAAGTAATTCAAGCCTCTTTCTCTTGCAGCAAATACCTAAAGGCCAGGGTTGGTTCATTAGAGTTTTTAAATAAATTCTATTTCCAAAGTATTTTTTTCAAAGCCTCCCTTTTTAATGCATCAATCACTGATTGATGACTGATTGGGTTTTTTGTAAGTTTTTTTTTATTATTTTATTATCATCTCTGAAATTCAAAGCTTTTCAGACCCTCCCCAAGAAATTCTTGTGCACAGTAAAGGTGTTTTCCTGAAAAGAATTGTTTTCTCTTTCACTTGCCTGTAAAAACTCACAGCTGTATGTGCTGATATTAGCTCCCTGTCAGGAGCACATTTTAATTTTGTCAGTTTGCTGTAGCCTCCTTGTCATAGTTCTCAACAATGCAGTTAATGCTATACATAAAGGATTTTAGAATGTCTTTTTCCCCAGACAGTAAAATTTTGTATTACGAGCATGCAGCCTTGCAACACTAACTTAAAGCATGGGGATTTTAACTGGTGGGAACTATTTTTGCAAATTTCTAATGTACTTTACATTCTTGTGCACTTTGAGCTAAGGTGTCCTTCCTGACTGACTGACTGACTCCGTAATTCCCTTAACTTTTGCTTTTAAATAAATGTATTCAGTGTGGTGGTGTAATTAAAAATAAAAAAAGCAAAGGGGAAAACCTCCAAGAAGCAACCCAAACAAAAAAGGATATTGAAATGGTGTTTTCTGGTTGTTTTAGTGTCCCGCATTCAGGGTGCAGCTTTACTGTTGGTAGTTGACTGGGTGAAGTTGAACAACTGCTCTGTGATCAACAGTGGAGTGTGAGGGTCTTGTTCTTGCTTTTCCTTTTCTTGTTCTAAAGGAGTTGTAGGAGGTTGCTTGGAAACTGAGTTGTGAAACTGTTTGTGTGGGGGGGTTTCTGGGTGTTGGGAGAGCCTATTAGGAAACCAGCACTTTATTCTTGCCCTGTTGTTAGACTTCTTGGTATGCATCTGCTGCTGTCAGAGAGGGTGATGGCTGGCTGGACCCTCAGTCATGTACAGACATTCCTGCCTTCTTTCTGTTCAGGCAAAGAGAATGAGCACCACAGAGAGAAGTTAATGGATCCCCATCTGGCTTTTCTGCCTTTGCCATAAGGAGATAATTTACCATGTCACTGATACTGCAGGGCAGAGACTGTTTGAAAAGAGGGTATAAGAGGCACTCACTGTTAATCTTAAATGGCTAAAAGAAAGTTAAAATAACAGGAAAGTGGTTTGTGAATCTGGGGAATTATTTCCAAACATCAATTTTCAATCACATTTCTGTGCTAGTTCTGTTAAGTTCTTGCTGGTATTCTTTCAACTATGTACTTCCTTTGTACTATGGAACAAACTTCTCTGAAAATCTTGAATTACAAAACTTTGGATTGCATATGTAGTTCTTAAAAATGAGGCTCGGTTGTCATGTGTCTGTATTTGGAGGAAAGATTATAGTTTTCAATGGTTTCCTGAACTGGATAGGATTTTTTTTTGTTTGGGTTTTGGTTTTAGGGTTTTCTTTGCCTTTTCAGTGCCAGAATGTTATTTCCTTTCATCAGGATTTATTGGTGTACAATAGCTCAAGATTCTGTTGCACATTCCATGTAATATACTAATCTCTTTTTTCTTCTCCGTGCTACGCCCTGATTTTCCTTTAGAGAATAAAATAATGGGTCACATTCCCCAAATCGAATCTCATGAAGCATTCACTTTTTCAGCTGGTGTTTTCTGTCTGTTGTGAAGGCAGACTTCTCATACTGATGGGGCATGGCTGCTTTTTCTTCTTGACTTTTATTTTATACCTTCCAAACATTAACATTTCAAAACCAATATTTTAATTTTTGATGTTTTGAATGAGACTTGTCTTTTATCCGCTTCTCAAGGCGATGGTTGAAGGTGTATGTTTATACTTCACTTGGTGGGGTTTTTTTTGTTTTGAATATACCTGTTAGTTAGTCTAAAGTGGTTTAGTAATGTTACTGCTTTCCTTCACCTTCACACCAGAGTTAGTTTACTACAGTTTTTGCAAATATGGAAGATGCAGGGTCTTTGACAACAGACATTTTAAAAAAATATATAGAATCTGTTTTGTTGGAGAACTGTGATGGAACGAAATGATGTAAATTAGTCTGATGAAAGCTTTGAAATATGATCCATTTATCAAGCTAAGTCTTTGAAAGAGTTCAAAGCTTTGTCATGAATTATTTTTTTAATAAATTAAAAAAATTTAAAAACTTAAAAAAAAAGGTTTTACCTCAACTGCGTGCTAGGGAGTTACAAGACTAACTTGAGATGCCTTCTGCTTAACAAATACAGAACGCTAGAAGAGCAGCCTTTGGATTTGGTAATGTGTTGTACAGAAGTCTCAGAAATATCTCTCTTGTTTAATTTGTAGCCTTTGGCATGGCAAAGTATTGGTATTGGAAAATTTGAGAAATCATGTCATTGCATGGCTTTGCTGTAGGATGCTGCTTTTCAGCACTTTGAGCTGGATTTTCTTTTTCCGCCTTCCTACTTACTGGAGACCACAGGAGGGGAAAAGACTTTGAGGATCTGCCAGAAGTCAAATAACATACTCTGCTAACCTCTAGCCATGTGCCATTTCTTAGCTGAGAGCTTGTCTGCACTGGGAGAGTTTACTTCTAAGAAGGTGGCTTTCTTGAAACTGACTTGTGGGGTACAACTGTGTATAAAACGAGTTGTCTTTGCGTTTTGCAAGGAGTCGCGGGTTCATGTGGAATGGACCACCTGCGGTGTTTTTGTAAATCAAATGACCCTGCAGTGCTCTGCAGTGCTGCTGTTACAGCTCTCTGCTTTATGGTTGGCACTGTTAAAAATACAAATGGGTCCTGCACAAGATTCAAGCTTGCGGAACAAATAGATGCAGAAGTTATTTTAGGCACGAGCTCAACACGAGGTTTACTGTTCACTGTGCTGCTTGCTTTTCCCCTGGCTGATTCTCCCATGATCCAGCCATGACTGCTTTGATTGAGGAAAATCTATCTCCTCAGTACTTTATAGCCCTACAGAGTATGGTGACTTGCCAGGTTTTGATGGCCATGGCACTCCATCAAGCCTGTTATATCCCTTTTCCCCCTCTGCTTTTGGCAGCGCTGTGTGAGTGACAGCAGGCAGATGAGCAGTCTTGGGTCCTTCCTAGGAGGAACTTCATGCGAGGTGCCCTTAGGCCATCTGTTTAGAAAGCAAGAATGTGGCCTCTTTGTGGTTTCAGGACTTCATGGCTCAGACTGTAACCTAAATATGCATTTTTTTCTCCTGGGGCTCTTAGGAGAGACAGTGGTGACTTCTAGTGAGCACACTATTACAGACAAAGCAGGGGCACATGCAGGCATACCTAGCCAGAGGTGCAATATGCCCATTGCTCTCTGCAGCTTTGCAAGCAGCCTCTCTGTGATTTTTGAAGTGGTCCTTATTTGGGAGTTGAAACGGTTTTTTGTACTTTGAAATCAGCAAGAAATGGGGAGAATGTAAGGTTATCCTCCTTGGCAGAGAGGGAAGTCTTCCTCTTGTTTTAGTACTCTTGCCTCTTCTTCTACTTCATCTAGATGAACCTTCTTGTCCTTCTGAGGCCATGTTTGCACTTGACATCTCCCTGTTTTCTAACCTTTCCACTTGTTCATTTCTGTCTTTAAAATCTACGCATTGAGAACTGCAGTTATTTATCTTTGTTCATTAGGTCTGTATGTCTTGTACAGCCAAGTTCAAAACTTGAAAATAGTTGTAATGATTGAGCCTTTCTCTGCAGAAGTTTGTTTACCAGATTTCAAATTGAGAACTTAACTTCTTGTAAGCTGGAGCAATAATTCCTGTTTACCCTTGTACACACAAAATGTGAAAGGAAATTTTTGTTGTCCTGTTCCAGCTGAAAATGAAGTGTACCAGTATGAACAGCTCACAGAATCACAGAAAATGCTGAGTAGGAAGGGATCCGCAAGGATCATCGAGTCCAGCTCCTGGCCATCCCCAGGAGTCACACCATGGGCCTGAGAGCATTGTCCAAATACTTCTTGAGCTCTGTCAGGCTTGGTGCTGACTCACCAGTAATTTGTTAATCTGCATGTTCTAACCCATGGGCCTTGTTTAGCCTCGTTTGTCTTTGTTTTTGGGAACAGTCATAGCACGTCATTGCTCATAAATGTATTCCTAGAGGCACTAATTTAAATCTTACGTGCTTTTAGCAGGCTAATTTAGGTTTCTGTGCTGCTCCAAGTCCACTCTTTCACCAGTTTTGATAATAGTATCCTTAACACAGCTACAGACTGTTTATTTAGGCAGTTGGTGATTGCTTGCTTTGGAACACCCACTTTGGATATCAGTAGAGATGTTTGGACTTCAGGCTGAAGTTTAAGATGTACTTTGCATAAGATAAAATAGTGTTTGACTCTGGTTCATAGGTATATTCCTAACTTAACTAGGAACATTCCACAAATACTAAGTTTTGGATGAGGTTGTTTAAGGTGTTCCATCCACCACTGCAACATTTGGAGTAGGCAGAAACAATGTAAAATTACAAATTTTGGACATAAATCCTCACTTATATCTGAAAATGCTTTTCAGTAAATAAGCATTAGAGTTTTCCTAGTTTTTTCTTTGTGCATAAGCCCCTTGATTTAATTGTATAAAATTCATTAAATTTGCGCATGGGATTAGTTTGACCTCTTAAGTTTTTTAGGATGTTGCTTAGGGATCACATGAGGTTCTCATTAAGGGAACAAAAAAGAGAACAGCCAGGATTATTTTATCATTCAGGTATGTTAAAAACAGCACCAACAAAACACAGCCTTTCAATATCATTCACCAAGGACAGCTGGAGCACAAATTAGTTTTTCTTAATAGCTGAAACTCAGGATGTTCTTGGTGGTATCACAATGAAAAAATTATTTGTGTAGCTTCTTTTTGAAGCAATAAATTCTCTGCCTTTACCAGGAAACTAATAACAACATAATAGTCTGCCTTTGAGGATGGTAGAAAAACTTAAATCCCCAGACTAGCAACTCCCTTTGGAGTCAATGCCTGCTCTGATGCTGAATGAGCTGTCCCTATAGAATGGGCAAGTGAGGGGACTGTGCACATGGTAATTACTTGGAGAGGATCTCAACAGCACCAAGTAGGCAAGCAGATGCACTTTTACTGATGTTTGTATTTCTGTTTCTATGTACGTGTTCCTGCACTTCCAGGAATTCAGCAAGGTTTACTTGGTAGTGCAGGCTTCATTATTACTTTTTTAAATGCTTTCCATTAAATGTAGGTCTGTTGGCTGTGATGTTCATTGATGGGCTGGTTTTGTATTACATGGTTAAAAATGATATGGACAAAGTTTAATAATTAAATCCATTATTAATGACTCCTTAAGAAGACAAGAGGAAGGCCATGCATGTTGATTCAGTGCTGCAGATGTGGGCTCTGAGAGAAAACAGATTAAAATATGAATGCTCCCCTCTAAACAAATACACCCCCAAAAACCTCAGTCTTTAGAATACTGCAGAATTTGAAAGTTAATAACCAAAACAACAGGAGAAGATTTAATCTTTTAATCAGCGGCTCGCTGTACGTGTAGGAGTGATTTCCATAAGCTTTGTCGCCTCCATAAATGACAACTGGTCCTTTACCAGATCACCCTGCAGGTAAAATGTGGTCAGCACAAAGCCAGCTTGGCCTGGTTCATTGTGGAGACCCTGGGGGGCATTCCTTGGTTTAGAGAGACACAAGAAACTTACCTCAAAGAGCTGTTAAGACCCCATTGGCTCGTTCCCCTGTTCCTGCGTCTGTTCCTATGTCCCTGGGCCACTCCCTCCCTATTCCCTGACTGGTCCTTACCTTTGTACTGCCCCAAGAACAGGTTCACCCCCAGGCCCCTCTGACTCTGATAAGCTTGGACCCTCTATGTGTGTGTGCTGGGGACTCTGAACATCTCGCCACACGGCTGAATTAAACATCTCTGGATCCATGCAAAGGCCCTTTTTGCTTTCTTGCCCTGGGCTTTACTAGCAGCAATTCAGGCTGCTACAGTTCATCAGCAACTCTCCAAGGATAGAGCTCCCCATGGACAGCCCTCAAGGATTATGTAGAGTTGACTGTATCAAGACTCAAGATATCACAGATGTCACAGATTAAGACTCAAGACATCACTTTTTGGTGTGTTTAGAAGGTGTTTTAGCTGACACAATGGCAGGTCACATATCAGAAGAATCTGGCCACCAGAAGGAGGAATACTTTTGGAGATTGGGCATTCCACTGGGAGTTGGTAGAGAGGGGAAGATAAACTGTGAACCCAAAATTTAGTTGCCAGTGTGCCAGCCACAAAAGCTGAGATTATGGAAGACAAAGGCACAGTGGGAAACTCATAATAGGAAGTTGCACAGATCCCATCCCTAAATACCATCTTTGTCATGTTGGGCTTAATAAAAAATCTTTCCTGTGTTTATGTAGTGCTAAAGATGAAAATCCAGCCTCTAATGTTCTTAAAATTTTGACTTACCAGAAATGTTTATACAGTTCAGAAATACAATAATTTGTGCAATTGCATCCTGTGCATTAACTTGAATATGATGTTCAGGAAACAAATTCTATTGATCTGTTGGAATAAAAAACTGTTTGTAATACTGGTGGCTAGAAAGTAGGAGAATTTGGGGTTTAAATTCATCACCAGTAAGCTGATCTATTTTCTGCCAACTGAAATATTAATTTCTTTAACAATGACATGTTATATGCACAGAAGAATAGGGCAGTGTTTAGTAATTATAGTGTTTCTTTTATTATGGGACTTTTCCTTAAATTATATTGGTAAGTTTAATCATAAGAACAGGTCTTCCTTCCAGGAACTTTAGTCCTTTCCAGCCTTTCTAAAGGCTCCAGAAGCATACAGCATTACAGTAAGAGTGGCTTTTTCATTGAAGACCAGAGAGGGAGTAGGCAGTTCATTTAATTAATTGATCACTTTGCAAATTGAAATGAAAGCAATCACGCAAGTCATTAAGATGAATCTCTTCTTCTTCACAAGGTAGCTGTGATTGACCTCTGAAGGGGTTGCCATTGTGATCTTGCCAGTTCTGGTGTCTTAACCCTGATGCTTAAGAGTGTGTTTTGATGGTTTTGGACAAAATACAAGGATTTGTAGGTGACTTGTAAGTTGTATAATTTTGACTAAAGTTCTACATCAACTCGATTCATTATCCAAATCTTGTCACCAGTTTTTAAAGTTTGGAGCTGAGATTAACCAATCTGAGTTGCTAAGAGTCACTTAAACACTGTATTAAAAAAATATTGTCAGACACTGTTAATTATTTACTGTTTTACTGTGACCAGACCTGTAATGTACATGTTACCTTATTAGGAGGAAATTCTATTTTGTTAGTTAGTTAATAAAGTGATATTCCCATTTCAGAAATAAGATTAGAAGTTTAAAAGATTCATAAGGCAGCACTGGGTAAAAAATCTGTGGTCTTTCAGACGTTTCTAAAAGCTTGGAGACTCCAAAATGCAGAGCTTTTCTGAGACCTCTTATAAAAGGTTTTAGGAATTCCTAAGACAGCTAAGTACACTAAGATACCCATAGCTAACCTCATTCACAAGAGAGATATTATGGATTTTTATTTGAAAGACATTAGTTGTCTGGATGCATTTGAAATTTCTTAGTGCTCATTGAGAGTTTGAGGAAATATGCTTTGATTTTTATGTTGTTACATTTTTAGTAAATATTGTAAGTTGCTGTATATTAAATAGTGCTTGTGCTGCTAGTAGTTTTCCAACATCTGTTTCCTAATGAGGAAAAATATGAGCAAAATAAACGAGCTCTTTGAAAAACATTGAATTTCTAGAATAACCAAAAGCTAATGTAATAAACATTAACACGAACTGCTTTGATTTCATAATCACTAGCTTGTATCTGTCTTATTTATGTAACAAATGCAATAAATTAATGTTATAGTTGTTGTTGCTCATTTTGAAGTGAGGTGGAAAAAGAGGAATGATCCAGGATAAAATAGCTGTCAGCTTCTTAAGTCATCTGACTGTCATTGCAAATTGGGGGTTTGGGAAGATAACGAGAATCTGCAGAAGCTGTGCATCAAAATTCTTTGGTCCTTGCTATAAAGGGGTGTTGGCATCCTGACTTTAATACAGAAATCTGGATGGTTATAAAGGGTGCCCTTTAATAAGTAGAAATGCTGTTTAAGGGCCTCTTCAAATCTTGGTGGTTACAGAAGCAAGAGATTGTCTTTTTCCCAGTGTTCTGACAGAATTGAGGCCAAATGTGTGAACTTTCCATGTTCTTTGCTCCTTGTTGTTTCTCTTGGAAAAAAAGGTGATTTGCTCCATAATTCATTAATGTTGATCTTGTTTAAATTAAACAGTAATACAGGAGAAACTGAATTTTTAAAAGTTAAGCCATGTGTTTCTGATAGAGTTGAAGCAATGAAATTGTGGGAGCCAAGTACATGGGAGGTCTGTGACCACATATTGCTGATTTCTTCAATAAATGCCAGCTTGGTTTGCATTAGATCTGCCATCCAAAATAAGCAAACCAATGACTACCTCAAATTCAGCATGACTTAACTATAAAAGGTGAATCAAACATTCTAAAGATAATATTTGTAGAGCTGCAAGCTGTGATAGTCTAGGATTGATTTCAGTTGCATAGTCCTAAGCTGCAGTCAGTGTTGCTTAGTGGAGGTAAAGGCAGAGCAGAAATCAAAGCAGCCCTACTGCTACTGTAGGTCGCCAAGGCCAGCTGGAGCAAACCCCAGTGTTGCACATGGAGCTTCTGAGCCTGCCCAGTCTGATTTGCATCTCCTGCAGGGAATGCTTCCTCATTCACCTACCAGGCAGTTCCTTGTTGAAAACAAATAGCTCTTTGTTACTCTGGTCATATAATATTCCATAAATGCTTAACCTAGGCCTCTTCAAAGGCCTGTGAATGGGAGCCTGTGAATTTTAACTGACTCTTTAACTCCATTAACCTTTGTCTTTGAAAAAAACTCCCTGGACTCCTAACAGCTAACAAAAGGTTTCCTCCTGCAAGCGTCTTGAACTCTTTGTAAATTTTATATTCACATGCCAGAATTGAAAATGCAATTGCAAAGAAGTCTGTCTATTCTATCCCCAATTCCTTGTTCAGATTAATGACAAGAAGTTGAGTAAGTTTTGAACACTTTTATTTTCAGGATCTAATCCAGAAATCTGCTGTGAAGTGTCAATATTATGCAAACTGGCACCTGTGTTTTCAGATTTTCTACTGTTCAGCCAGGCCTACCTAAATAGTAAGAAAAAAAAGACACCTATTTCCATCATAGTGAAGATACTGTTAGGCCAGAGCTTTGGGCAGTTACAAAAAAAAAGGCATAAGCTCTTTACAATCTTCAGTTCAACTTTACTGACTTGTGTCCTTTCAATGATCTTGTATATTCTGTGGAGTTCTGTGGTCGTAGAATCACCTGGGTTGAAAGGGACCTTAAAGATCACCTGGTTCCTACTCCTCTGCTGTGAGCTTGGGACACCTTCCACTAGAAGAGGCTCTTCAGAGCCCCATCCAACCTGGCCTTGAACACCTCCAGGGATGGGGCATCCACAGCTGCTCTGGGCAGCCTATTCCAGTGCCTCACCACCCTCACAGCAAAGGATTTCCTCTTAATATATAATCTAAGCCTGCTCTCACTGAGTTTGAATCCATTCCCCCTTGTCCTGTCACTACAGGCTCTTGTAAAGTCTCTCTCTTGCAGGCTCCCTTTAGGTACTGGAAGGCTGCAGTATTTTTGAGGCTGAGCAATCCCAATTCTCATAGCCCATCCTCATAGGATGATCTGGTGAGGACACAGCAGCTCCTCCCATAGTCATTTTGTCTCCTTGATTAAATTAGAAATATGTTTTCTCTGCATCTTATTCTTGCTAAGTAGTAATCCAAAGTAATAATCCTTTCTGTTCCGGCCTGTTGCAGGAGTTTTCCTTCCCTCTGCCTGGCAGGTCCAGTCTGTGCCTTGACTTTCACATATAACCCAGGGCAGACAGCCTTTGGCCTCTCTTTGGTCCAGTGCATTGAAACATTCTGCAGCACTAGCTGTTAGTGCAGTTTAATGCAGCAGTTGGCTGGGACTTGATTTTTATTTCCACCTGGACAGTCAAGCTCCAAGTGAGACCACTATGAAGAAGTACTAAAAAGTGTAGGGCAAGCTCCTGAGTGCAGTAAGATTCCAGGACCAGGCTGGCTATAAGCTCTATATCCAAACACAAAACAACAATTTGAACTTGTGAAAATGATGGTTTAAGGCATCTGGACACAGTACATCAGGTGGCCATTGAGTCTTTGGTGCCAGCTCTTTGACTTCCAGATGTGCTGTGGTTACACTAAACTACTGGGTAGCATAGACAGAGCATTGCTTTAATCAGGTGTGGATCTGTGCCCTGGCATCACATAGCTGCTATTAGTATAGATGTGTATAGTATGAATATTGTTTTGATAGCTATTTGATATTTCTGTGTAGATATACCCTTAGATAGAAGAGTCCTAACTGTCTCTAGCTCTACCCCATTCAGAGTCATGTACAGTTTATCATCTGGAGTGAGCCTATGATGTATTTGTTTCCATTAATAACCAGGTTGGAAGGGAAATGAAATAATTTTTGGGTTTTGGACAGAAAAAAGGGATGCTGTTCCAGATGTCTGGAGCTCCCACCTTTTGCTACTGGTGCGACTTTCTTGTTTGGAGACAGATTTCCTCAAATCTTGTTAATGAGAACACCACTGTATTAGACTTGGTGTTAAAAAGGAAACATCTTGTACTGTTCCCCCTTGTGTTGCTGAAGCTCTGCACGAACAGGTTCATGTTAAATACTGTGCAGTGCATCATTTGAAGTGTTCAGCATTGTGATTTTTGGCTGTCAGATCTGTTACATAAATCACAGTTTGATTGTCGTCAAGACTGAGCTTTCTGCTACAATCTGAACAACACTGAACAGCGCTTTGTTTTGGAAAACTGAATTTCCTGTTGTGTCCGTCTGGCACATATGGATGAGAATTCACCAGTGCAACAAAACCAGCCAAGGACAAACATTTGGCATGTTTTATGCTGGAAAAGTCTCATTTCAAAATCAAAGCATGCATATGCACATACTTTAAATGAAGTGGTAAGTGCTTAAAAGGTGGACCAGAATAACAAACATGCCAGTGTTGCTGTTGCCTCTTCTTCAGTAAAAGTTGCATCAGCCATGTTTTGCCCAGGGCACAGTTTGTACATTGGAGATTTTCTTTCCACTGAAAGCACGGAATGATAAGCGAGTCTTCCATTTTTTTGAGGGAGCAGAAGTGCAGTAGACCCATTAGGTTCCTCATATTGGCTGGAAACTTGTGGCTGCTTTCATCCATTTGTGAGAGACCTCTTGTAGTTTGTTTTTCTTCTGAGCCTTTGGCTGATCCCTCTGTTTTCTCATGGCTTGAGCTCCCAACTCCATGAGTATTCCTTGGTTGTGTTTTCATTCACTTTTATGAAGAACAACCTAGGCAGCAACTGAATGCCCAAGACAGAGGAAAAATCTTTGCTTAACCAGGGTGGATAGAAATTAAGTCTGCCTAATATGACTCTGCAAAAATAGGCCATATTAAAATTGCTTTGGCTTCTTAAGGCTTTGGTTCTTGTTGATGATGCATCTTCTCATCAGGCAGCTTGTAGTTCTTGAGCTTGGAGGCAAGCATGAAGAAGTTTGGGGAGGTATGAACTTAGACTACTTCACTAGTGAGAAAGTGTCCAAAAAGTCTCTTTTTATGCAAAAGGAGAAGAAAGCTCCTCTGAAGAGAGATCCTGGTAGCACATATTCTGCTGTGTGTTGTGTGGATGCCTTATATTGTAGGCCATAAAACAAAGCATAAGTATTTTAGGCTTCTTGCAGAGTTTATTACTGAAGGTGAGAGCAATGTTTCTGGTTAAAGTTGTCTGTTTTAATAGGTTCACAGGCTAACTCTCCATAGGCAAATACAGAGACCAAACTATGCAAGAGCCTCAAACCTTTCATTTTTGTGTCGTCATCACTTATCTTACTTGAAAAAGCTTTTTTTTTCTTGAATTTTAAAGATGCTAGAGTTCAGAATATTTGTTGGAACATTTTTAATTAACAATTTTTGAAAGAGTTTCAAACATTAAGATAAGCATACAAAGAAAGTGCCAGATAAAATAAAAATGAAATACTGAACAGAATTAGTCATACCTCAAGCTTGTGTTGCTTGATTCTGAAAGTTTTTGTTTTAGTACAAGTCCCATTGGGCTCTTCAGAATAATTTCTGTGTTTTGAACTAGATTTCCTGTTTGTTCACATTTTAAGTTATATCTTTAAAGAGTTTTTATGGCTAAGTATATTTCAGTGATAGTAATGCAAAGAAAAATGAAGTTTTTAACCTAATTTTATTTTTCTAATTGGAGAGAAAATAGATGTTTCTCACTTGCAGATTGAAAAGGGGGAGCAGGAAGTAGCTTATTACCAATTTCCATTATATGCACAAAATCCCAAATATCCTTGTTTGGAAAAAGAAATACCTGATTTTAAAAACATGAACACCTCTGGTCTTCATCAGAACTGTGAGAGAGCTATGGCCATTAAAAAGGTGTAGCAGATACCTTGCAAGGGAAGTTTCTCGTTCATGAGCTGTAAAAGTAAGAACTGAAGACTTCTTTTTGCTGATGCATTTAATTACACACATGATCTATAAACAAAAAGACCTAGTAAGTGCTACAACAAGCTGGTTCATCCAGTAATAATGAAGTGTATCAAATGCCATTCAGTGCAATGGCTGGAGAAGGAAGGTGTTGCAATTCTGCAAGGGAGACTGTCACTCAGAATGGACCAGGAAGTGAAGCTTAGATAACTTGTCCTAGTTATTTTATATATGCATTCTAATTTGACCAGTAGTTTAGTTAATTAAAGCAGACATGCCAAACTAGTTTGTTTTCTGCTGTTTCTGAGCATAAGGTTATAAGGATTTAAGCTTTAAAAACATGATTTTTTTTCTTTTAGGCTAAATCCTTGTTTAGTGACCAGAGCTGCCTATCTTGATGTTCTTGTGATGTTGAGTACGCACCTGGAGAAGTTTCAAAAGCAAGGTAAGTGAATATACTGTTCTATACATCAGATTTAATATTTATATCTATTTCTGAGCTCTGTTTAACCTGGAGAAACAACAGTATATTACTTGTGCTTAGGGTATCTACTGACTCCTGGAATCCTTTAGCTGCCTTGTGGAAGAAAACCCTTTATTCTGCCTTTCTCAAGAACTTGTCCTAGGTTTTGTTGAGGAGAAAACTGAGGCACAGTTCCACGCCAAGGCTTGAAGTGATGATCTTGCAGTATTCCTAGTCCTAGAATGGCTAGCAACAAAAAAGTTCCTTTTCATGTTCCAAAATGGTTTTTTAATCCAAAATCCACATCCTGGACTATTGCAACTTTAACCTTTCCAGAAAACCACAGAAATGTTTTTTTCGTGAGACACCTGAAATAGTTTCAGGGAAAGGGTTTTCTAATGTTCAGAAGTTTTATAAAAAACAACTCTGAGAGATTCTTTCAGTTTCTTTTTTCATTTTGATTCTTTATCAATGGGAATTTTTTGAAGGACCAGTAAGAACTATCAGTGGTTTTAATGTTGTAGATTACAGTTAGCAACGGTACAAAACAAGCTGTGAACAATAAGAAAAAACAAAGGCAGGGAGGAAGGTACAGCCTTTCACATGTGCCAGTGTGTGGGCAGCTTTCAGTCAGCTGTAAGTAGCTTCCTTGTGGGCCTGTTTTGTTCACTTATGAAGAAGTGAGTAATAAATTACCTTGTCAGTCCAGGAAGGCAATTAGTAAATAGTTCTGTCATTTTATTTAAAATTTTAATGCTGCATTTATGTCACTGGAACCATTCTATATTTCAGAGACACGTTGTGGGCATTATTAATTTTAAAACCAATTCCTTTTGCCCTTTTTTTTTTTTGCCTAGACCTTTAATTGAGGTAGTTCCATTCTAATTTTAAAATTGCTATTAGTGTCATTTCTTGTAAATGTACAGCTCAAATAGGGATAGTTTTTAGGAAAGCAAATTGGTGATGAACATGTCTGCAATCAACTTCTTCAGACAGGTTGATGTAGAATTAGCCCTTACAACAGAAGGACGGACATACAGAGTGACTAGGCAAGGGCCACATGCTTTATAGGGTGAAATGCACCACTTTATCTAAAGCAGTTTCAATATAACATGTCTTTAGGGATGATTTTTTTTTCCTGGCTATTTACTGGTTTTTCTGGAACTAAGCTACACCTACCAACAATAATTCTTCTATTAAAAATATATTTTCTTTTTTTTTTATTGCTACAGAATAAAGCTTTTTAGATCTTCATATGCCATTGGCCTTAGAGATAATCCTTTGCAGTACATTAAAAAGTCTAGCTGTGTATCACAACTACAAAATAAACAAAAACAACCTCCAAAGCCTCCTTCAACCATATTTGGGCTCATCATCCTTTTACTTTGAATACTACTTTTTAAAAGAGAGACCCTTTTGGGAATATTATTTTTTCCATTTTTTTAACATGGTCCTCTACCACTGTTCAGATCCTTTAGGGTATGAATCATCCTGGTTTTTCTGTATTCTCTTCATCTGAAGATTTTTTTCATCTTCTGATTATTCTTGCCACTTGCCCTTCAGCTCTATTTTTGTATTTTCTTTTAGGAAGGAACAGCCAGTACTCCAGTGGAGGGATCCTGCTTTTGCTTACTTACTGGGCATTGCATTTCCTTTATCAGTCTCTTTCCTATTTCAGTTATCCTTGGGGTTTTTTGTCTGTTCTGGTTTTTAAACAATTGCTACACATTTGCAAAGACTTTTCTGGAGCTCTCCACACCAGGAAACTCCCTTCCTTTTTTTTAATGCCCCTGACTTGGGAATAGCCCTTTGAGCCTGAGGGACTGCACCATGCTGTGGCTGGATTACCAACTGTAGTGAATTCATTTCTTTTTCAAAGCTCATGTGGACTGTACCAAACCTGGGTGCTGTAAGGTACAATTTCTGCAGAAGGAAAGTAATTATTTTTGCAGATTCTCTCTGCTTGGGCACAGTTCAGCAGTTTTGTTTTGTTTAAAAGTTTCATTCCTAGGTAGGTTTAAAATTACATATTTCAGGCAGTGTCTACAGAGAGTAAGAATTTAGGCTAGAAGTACTGTTTTGAAAACCTAAAGATACATTTGGGACAATTTTATGTATCACAGGCAAGAAGCCCTTCTGAAAGGAAGGAGTTATGTGTTTATATTAAATAGAAACTGAGTGTCCCATGACACAGTTAAAGAAAGACTAAACTCACCAGTTAAAACGGAATGTTTTGAGTCTCCCACTTAAATGTTTTACAGATATGATTATTAATTGAAGCATTATACTTTTCTGAGATTAAATATCTTACTCATATATGCATATCTCTGGTTATGAGCCAATTTTTCTCTGTTCTAATCTTGATTTGTAAAGTTGTTTCAATGAATAAAGGGTGAGGGACAAATCCAAATAAAACTGTTTCTTGATGTGTTTATCTAAGAGGCCCCAGGAAGTGCTGTATATGAGTTCCAGGCCACAGGCTGAAACTGATTTTCATCAACAGAAATGGGAATGCAATGTAATGAGCCTGCAACTGGTTAAAATCAGACCACTTCTAATTGATTGTGCCTGTCTAAAGAGGCTACAATTACAAAGAGGTTTCCAGAGAACAGCTCTGCCTAGGCCTTTCCTACATTATGATTATTTTCTGTAAGTGATTTGTTGTTTTCAATTAATAAAATCTGTCTCTTAAAGTGCAGGATAGCCCTTAGGGAATTTACTTCACAAATTCAAAAAACATCATCTTTAAAATGTTGGCTAAGAAAGGCAGGGAGTAATGGATACCAAAAGCATCTTGTCCAGCTAAAAATGTATTGCTGGTTAAATTATGATTATTTATCTTAAACAAAACAAAACAACCCCCAAACCCCATAGTTATTCCTGTTTGCTGGACTGGATGGAAGTGTTGCCTGATTCATGTCACTGGGAAAAGACAGTTTTCTTTCCTTGAGGTGATAGGAAAAATCTAGAACTTTTTTTTCAGCTCCTGATATGTCTAAGGGCTTTCAGATGTGCTGAGACAGTACATATAGCCAAGACTATATAAACTTAAAAATATTTTGATTCTGTTATCAATTGTGGTTGGAAGCAAGCTTTAAAAAAAAGAAAAAATAGAAATATAGAAATACTATTTTTACCTTTATTGAGAGTAAAGAAAGTTCTTACCAGCTATAGGATTATTTGATGAGCTAATGTCTACTGTCACTACTAATAGTTATTAGTAGTGTCCAGGGAATTTGTTCTTGCAGACCTCTTTGATGTATTTTCTCCACATTAACTGTTTTTATAGATCAGAAATCACAAATGTTTAGGCCTTTTCATTCTCCTGGGAGAACAATGCAATCCTCTTGCAGAGAATATTCTGGCACTTCCTCGCTGCTTCAGATATTACAGAGGAATAAAGTAGCATTTGTAGGCAGATTGGGGTGGAGAAAATGACCTCAAGTCCAGGTGAGAACATGTTCAGCCTTGGCTGTATATATGGTTATTTGCAAATTCACAAGTTTTGGTCAGGAGGAGTTAGAAGCAGAGGTCTGTTAGAGCTCCAGATCCATGTGTGCGTCTGAGGTTACACACTTTGCTGTGCTCTCAGAGATGGGCTTTGCAAGAGGTGGGATACAGGACTGCTGTGATACACTGTTTCACTAAGTAAGATTCCTCTGTTGAATATATGAACTTCTGAGAGGATCTGTCATAGACATTCTGCCTTCAGATCTTCTGGCAATTGGTGTTTGCAGCAAAACAGCAAGATGAGAGCATTACTGTGATCTGCAGTGCTGCTCATGCAGGAGCCGGAGTGTTGAATTGCAGTGAAAGCTCAGATCTGCCATGCTCTGTCTCTCTGTTACAGATGAAGAATGCCACAAGACAGAGGTCACATTTTCCTTCTTGCTCACATCTTGAAAAAGTTTTCTTGTAGTATTTCGTCGTTTTGTGAGGGGAAAAATGGATGCAACTCTCTATAATGGACTTGACTAATAGAAGTGCATTTTGGCCAGGGTTGTGTTCCAAAAAATGGCACTTGTTGATAGAGCTCTGTCAATGTAAGTGAAGTAGGATGTAGAACAGAAGAGGGAAAAGATGAAAGAAAATTTTGCTAAAGATAATCCTGCCAAGTTGTTGCTTTGTCCTGTGTATATGCTGTCAGTCTGGTTTGGCCTGTTGTCAAGTGTAGTGTCTTCAAAATTCAAGTTTGGTGGGAAAGAGAAAACATTTAAACAGGATGTCAGATAGGTTGAATATATGTTTTAAGAAAAGATGCCACTTGTAGTCTAACTAAGCATTTTTCCTTTTTCCATTTGAGGTGGAAGAGTTTATAAAAGTTCTTGAAATTAACCAAACTCCAGTGTTGTGGTTAACCATGGGAACAGTTCCTTAGTATTTACATGATTAATCCTGTTCATAGAGAGATTGTTTTGATACCAAAATGGAGTAGCCAGTATTCTACTCTAACTTATTTTCTTTCCTTGAGTTTTGCAAAAGCATAATTCCATTTTCTTGCTTTCTTCTGAATACCTAAACCATCTGTAGTTCTAGGTTAAGATTCTTATATTCTGCTCATGAACTAAAAAAATGGTTGCAAAAAATACTGTGCACTACACATAGTGTGTGTATGTGATGAGAAACGTGAGGTACTGTTTCAACTGTCTGCTGATTTTGTCCTCAAATACAACAAAATACTTTTTAAAATATACAGAGCAAATATCATCCTCTTGGTTATATTTGTCCTTATTAATTGGAAGTTATAAAATACATTGATATAAATAATATGAATTATCAAACTTATGGATGCTTTGCCGTGCTTTGCAATGCAAAGCACAAATTGCTCTTTACATAGGAATCTCTTAAATGTTTGCCTGAATTACATGATTTGTAGGTCTTTTAAATAGCATTTGAAGGTTGTGGCCATGTTGTTTTCTGTATCGTAGTTCCTAATCTTTTCTTATTCTGGTAAGAAGCAAGATGGTAGCCATGTTTTTCCTGCAGGCTAACTTACAAACTCATGATTTTGGCATGATAAAAATGTGACAGGGTAACTGGGTTAATTATTTTAGCCATACTTGAATTTTCTTTTCCTAGATCCCTAAGAAGTATGGCCAAAAATTATTTGAATAAAAACACTGGCAACTTGTTAATGTGTATTTTGGTTATTTGGTCTAATTAGATTATAGTTGAATTTACTCTTAACATATTGAAGGCAGTTTTTGTTTATTGTATCAGAAACGATATAAAGTTTGCTGGTATATTGACTGTGGCACTGGGTGTAAATGTTTTTATTTTGAGTTAAGAAAGGTAAAGATTTAAAACATTTATAGGATGGCCTAAATGCCCTGTGCCTACTAACATTAAATTAGACAAGTAGAAAGGAAATATTTTAGGTACTCAGTGTTCTAATTCAATGCAGACTGGAGAATTAATAAGTTGAGGGTGGCATTGTTGGAAGTCCAAGACACAGGGAGTGACTGGAAGTTGCCTGGACAGTAAAATGCCAGAGGCAGAACAAGTCAGGGATGTTGAAGTGATCCAAAGACTGACCAAAAGTTAGTGTGAGACAGAAGAACAAAATGGGCCAAAGCTGAAAAGAATAAATTTTTGGCGAAAGGAGATGGATATGTGCAACACCAACAGCTGTCAGAGAAATGTTGGAGGCAGAACTTGTGACACAGGTGGAGGAGGAGGAAAGCAAAAGTGTTTTTGGCATGATGGCAGAGACAGTGGTCAGAGGAGGGTTGTGGAGGGTAGGCACAATACTGCTGGAATGCTGTGTTGAGCAGGGAATATGGAAAGGTGTTCCATGAGATGGGTGACACCAGGGGAAAGTGGAATTAGTCATGTTCATTAATGTTAGCAGTTAAAATTCTGTCCCCACGTGAAGACAGAGACTGCTCATCCTTTAGATTCCAACATGTACCACTGACTGACTTGCACTGTCTCTGTGGGGTTTTATAAATTTATATGCATGCAAAATCCTGGAAAAGTCAGTGCTGGGCCAGAGAGAAGCTGCAAGAAAAAATACCTGTAAATAAAAATAGCTGTTTCAGTGTCAGTTATAATGGAGTTTTTTCCCCCTTCTTTTTTCCTTTGGAAACTTTCCCTTATGCTGTATAAAGTGCAATGGGATGCTTGTGTCCTCAACAATAAATTATCCATGGATTCTGGTAATCAGTCATGTTTGTAGTTTTGAATTGTATTGTGAGTTCTGATGCCTAGTCTCTGATGTTGAAGAAGTTGCAGATGTCTTTAAAAGAAAACATCCTGCTTAAAATATGCCCTTTTTATGATCATCAACAGTCACCTTAGTATGGCTGTGTAATGAAACAGACTTTTCTGTTCTCTTTGTGGTTTTATTTCCATTTAGCAGTGACTTTGCCTAATCCACTTTTAATAAAAAGGAAAACTATGAAAGAAAATACTTTTCTTTAGTATTTGTCTAGGAAAATCTCTTCTTGGCACTGATTAGCTCTCAGCCTACTCCCTATTCATATGATCTGTTCAGATGTCTGTGGATGGTAGTTAGAGAGTGGATTTTAACTCAGTTCATAAACAATTGTGCTTTCTTGTAGGTCTTGTTGAATAATGATGAATATCCAGATTTTTGATGCTCAGAGCCCCTTCCCTTAACTGCAGGCAAAGCAGCATTTTATTGCTGCTCTTGCAGTTTTTGTCTGCCCTTGCAGAGGGTCAGTAAGTTTTCTGATGCTGGTAGTAACTTCCCCCCTTTTCCCCTGCTTTGTTCTTTTCTTCTGGAGCCTGTGGAAGGAACATGGAAGATGTTTTGGATGCTTGAGGGCCTGCCTACAGGATTTAATCTCAATATTTATCTAGATCAAATACTTAGAGCTATACTAATCACATGTACAGAAGAAAGCCCCTCACACCATACATCAGCATACACCTGATGATCAGGAGAGTTGTCCACTTGACAGTAGCTAAATAATCACCGTGAAATTACCAAATCCCACAGAAATGTATCAACTCTGCAAGGAGGTGAAGCAAGTTTAGATTTAAATATGGAAGGAATTCAGATTACTTCTGTCACTTTTGAACAGACTGTAGTGCCTGTGAGATGAAGTATCAGCTGGGCTGTCCATCAGCTGATGGTTTGTTAGTCCCTGAGCAGGGAGGTTTTTCTGTCATTGCTCCATGTATCTGCTTGCTCTGGGAACAGACTGAATAGATCCTGCCTGCCACTGCAGGGAGGAGCAGAAGAGAGACAGGCAGGGTGCAGGTTTGGGAGCTGCTAAATTTTGGAGATTCATCAAGTCTGCTAACTCCTCTTCCTTCTCCTCTTCCTTTCCTCTTTATTTTCAGATGGTGAAAGACCATTTTACTTCATACACATGACAGAACATCAGTTGATCATAAATAGGATTAAAAATCCAGCCCCTCAAACCGAGATGCCGTGACATAGATGATGTGTGCATGTATCAGTGTGGGGGACTGAGGATGTTTGTGTCGGGTGTTGAAGAGAACCAAGTGGTTGTGTAAGATGTCTCCTGTACTAGAAGCAGGCTGAAATTCTTCCTGTCCCACAAATGAAGCAATCCTTAAGGGGGAAAAAATAAAATTAAATCCACTTAATTCTTGAAGGCTCTTTTGCATCTGTCAGCATCCTGGAGAGACTGCTGTTTGCCAGGACCCTTCTTTGGTTAGCCAAAATTTGTTCTCTCTTCTCACAGCAGCTAGTCATTCAAACTCTACAGTGATGTTTGTTTGTAAATAAAAGTATGTTGTTACTGTATCTTAACAACAGAGGCTGACATTTACTTTGGGAACCAGTGTGGTTTTCGGGTTTAGTTGGATATTTTGATGTAAGCCAAAGGAAAGAGTTTACTTAAAGCTAAGCAGATGAGAAAACATTTACATGAAAGCCTGGAAAGACTTCTTAGTGATGAAGTTGAAAGCAGGAATATTTCCACTGCATTGTAATAAGACAGGGGCATTCTTTCCTTTTGTACATATTTGTGTGAAAAAAGAGTGTTGGAGAGCATGTGGAGCAGAAGATGAATGCAGGAGGATTTGCTTTCTGGTGTGTTGAGGCTAAGCAAATATTCAGACAGTCTTATTTTGCTGACGGCCTTGCCATTGAGACATCCAGTTTTAAAAGACTTGCTGTAAAATAGATGAGCCACAGTGTCCAGTCTTTCACAATTGCATGGGAAAAAAAGAAGTTATCCAAAGCAGAAGTATTTGATATGTACAGAAAAAGAGGATCTGTTGCCAGAGACTCTTGTATCACAGTCTCTGCAAGCTAGTAGCTCTGCTATGTTTTTTTATATGCAAGTAGTTTTCCCCTTCAAAGATGAAGGCATAAAGATAAGTTGTGCTGGCCTTGCAAAATACAAGTGGAAGTTTGCTGAGTTGGAAGGTCAGTGCATGGCCAGCTGGAGTCCATGGGAGGGTCACCACTCTCTGATACTGAGTTGCAGGCTCTGGCAAAGTTGGCCACATTGACACCAACAAAATGGAGGACACTCTCCCCCCTTCCCTCAATTTTTTTCTCTCTTTCTCGCTCCCTCTCTAGCTCTTTCTGTGTGTATTTAATACTACTCACCCTTTCCCTGCTCTGGAGTTTGACCCTTCCATCCTGCCAGCTTTCCCATTACTGCTTGCATGTAGCTTACCTCAGTGTAAAGCAGTGTAGACAGGAGATGAAAGCCTTTCTCTTGCAGTATACTTACAAACAAGCTCTTGGTTTGGAGAGCTGAGCAGTGGGTGTGTGTGTTGCTGAAAGGCAGCTGAGGAGGGGAGCAGGCAGGAACAGGAGAGGGTGCAGGGCTCTGAAACTGAAGCTGTTTCTCTTCTGGAACTGAGGTGCTTGACCTTGAACCTTTTCCTTTCAGCTGCCTGGGATTATTTCTGTTGTTAAACTGCTGTCTGTGGACTCAGGCTGTGTAATAAGTGAGACGAAGGCCTAATCCCTCTCCAAGGCAACCAGACAGTTCAGAAATTAAGAAATTCTGGCAGTTGGATACGTGTCGTGTGACACGGGCATTAATGCTAGGTTGTGCTGTGATGCCAGCGTGTTTGGAGGGGCTTTAGAAATGTAGCAAGTAACAGATACAAGTTTGCATTGATATCAGACGGAAATCAGCTGTGTCATGTAGAGGATAATGCTGTGAGATGGCTTTGCACTAATCCTGAGGTTCCTCTGACTGCATCAAATCCCTTCAGACAAGAAACTGGAGTGAAAATGTGAATGACAGAGCTAGCGGCTGGGCAATATGTCTGAAAATTTTTTATAAAGACTACATTTCTTTGAAGTGTGTCCAGAATTACTCAGAAATGGTTCTGTCTTATGTGCTAGACAGTGTACAACTATGTCAACTTTCTGTGTAAATGTCAAACAAATTAAGATGGCTTTAGAAGAATCTGAATATGAAAGGGCAGGATATTTAACTGTAAATAGAAGGCTTAGGGAAATGTCTTCATGGACAACAAAATGAATCTATATTTGTGCTGTGGCTTCATGTCAAATTCAGGAATTTAGTAGGACTATTTGGACAGGCTTTTAGCAGTGCTCCGTGTTTAATTATAAATAGCAAAGTTACATGGCAATGAATTGTCTTCTTACAGATACTGGAGAAATGTAAGTTTTTTTAATCTCTGTATTTGCCTTTAGTGCATTTTTACCTTTAAAAAAATCTAAACTCCTACATCCCCTAGCACTGTTCTCTATTCTTTTGTGATTTTCCCCTACTTGCATTTGAATTTTGTGGAGTATAGCATGTTCATTTTCTTGCAGTACAAGCTGTACAGACACCGAACTGGGCAAAATGGTTTCAATATTATAAAATGGTTTATTCCTGCTGATGATGGAGAAGGTTGGACTCAAGGCACATGAGTATTTCAGTCTATGTGGGTGTGAAATAGGAGCATTGAGGACTTTTTCCTTTACTTAGTGTCTGCATTGCCAGCTCTGCTAAAGCCTGAAACCCTCTGGTGTCACAGATGGCAGTGGCCTCTGTTGGCTCCAGGAGGTGGCCAAGCACTAAAGAAGGTGCTCAGGCTGTGCTGGACCGTGTGGACAAGGTTGCACCAGTGTAAATGGCTGAAGTGTCACAGTTCCTGGGCTGATACATAAGAGGGGTTACAGTGCAGCTCTTTTGTTTTCTTACCTAGGTTAACTTTTCAAAATGAATAACAGTAGGAAAAGTATCCTGTTTTTTTTTAGTAAGTAAATTCTTTAGAATGATACACACAGGACAGATCTGTTTATCTTGAAGGGTCATCTTCTTCATAGCAATTTTTTCTGACTAAAACTATGAAGGCATGAGAGTTTTAATGTTATCAGAATGGCCTCTGTCATCATTTCTCCTGATTTCAGTTGCAGCTGAGTAGTCTGACAGACAGCACTTTGTTCAGTCTGGTCTCTGATTTTAGAGCTAACCATCCACATTTTTCCCGCATATATTTAATAATTTGTTTGTGTTAATCACTTTCTGCAATGGTAGAAATGGGAAGGTTGTACAATTTGCAGTATTGCATTACTAGCTTGGTTGAAAGAAATATGTACCAAACAGATGTAATTGGTAAAGATTGCAGGTAAAGATTGCAGTCTGCAAGGTGCTGTAGCATTTTTAAGTTGTTTGAAACTTCCAGCTCATGTGTTGAGCAATCATAGTTTTCAGAAAATTTTGTGTCTTTGTTTCTTTTGATTTAAATATGAATGTATATAATATCTAGCAAAGCTTTTTTCTAATTTGGAATCTGTTTAAAATGAAGGAGGACTCTGATTTCATTTCATGCCTGAATTTACCTTACGGTAATTTTTGCATACCTGATATTTGTCAGCTTCACAGTCTGGAGCAGATGGCAGCATCATCTATTTGTTCACTTTAGTAAGTGTTACTCTCATTGCAGGAATGCAATTCCTTGACTTTTGGGAAGAGATGAAGAGAGTGATTTCAGATTCTGAATTGGTGTCTGGTATTCCCTACTCACCTGCAGTACCAGGACTGATACAATATCTCCAGAGCATCACCAGACTTGCAATATCAGTGCTGTCAGTGACTGCAGGGCCTGACCTGCAGAGCTGTGCTTCAGCAGCTGCAGAGGACATGGCCAAGCCCTCGCTGTCAGTGGCTCATCTCCTGCTCTGTGAGTTCCATGAGGTGCGGCTGCTGGCATTGGAGGCAATTTTGCTGGGCCTGAGACAAAGAAATTCCAAGCAGATTGCAGAAGGAAGAGGAGGTGCATTATGTTTACCCACTGGTTTGGAAGACACTCTTCTCACAATGGCTCTGAAGGAAACAAATCCCCAGTGTTTTTGCAAGGTAAGAGGGTGCTTTTTTATTGACATTTTGTCTGTTTTCAGTAAATTAATGGTTTTAATTTTTAGATCATATTGTAATTTTCAAAAATATATTTCAAACATGCATTGTGCTTTTTAAATAGTAGTTGAGTGGTTGGGTTTATTTTACACTGAACAGGAGCTGTGCAGTAATTTTGTAACAGATGTTCCTGTGTAAAAGCAAGAACTTCCTCTTTCTTTTCTTAGAACTGTCCAGAGAGATTCCTTTTGTTCTTGGAGTGGAGCTTAAGCCAGTGTTTTATTGATCTCAAATGTGCACATTCCTGTTGAGACTGTAAATTCTTTGTTTGTGGATTGTGTCTGCAGGTGCTGGAAATTCTTTATAATATGGATCTCAGAAATGTTCTTCCCAAGACTGAATGTTCTATAAAAATGAATCCAAATCAGCTCTTAACCTGGAGTTTAAACCTTGCAGGTATCTCCAGCAGGTATGGTCTGTCATGCATGTTGAAATACTTACATTTTAAAAACTTTCAGTGTTGAACATTAATATATTGGTTTGGGGCTGCACTTTCATTTAAAAATCTGTGTTTCAGAAAAGGGAGTGTGGTGTATTTGAACAAAGTGGGTTCATGAGAATTTTTCAGAGAAGTAAGACCTTTATCTGAATTATTCAAAAGGCCTGCAAGTAATACTAGCACCCTGCAAATGTCCAGTTGTACAGTTCCTGAAACAAGAAGTTACTTTGGCTGTCCAGTGATAGCCAGTGAGCATAGTTCTTCCTGAATGGTAATTGGGAAACACCCACTTTACTGTAGAATTAACAATTAGTGTTAATGGTGCAGCCCTACACTCATTTGCTGTGAATCTGCCATCCCTCCTATCCTGGTTTATGGGCAGATGGTTTGTAGAAAGAACAGTAGATCTCATTTAACTTGTTGGATTGGCAGAAATGGTTAATCCTAATCCTTAGGGTTTGCACTCCTTACACAGACTGTAAAGTCAGCAGAAAGCACTGGAAATCTGGAGCCAGATTGTAGCTCCTGCTGAATTAGAGCTGTGCCCATGCATTCACAGTGGAATGCTCAAACAGGCTTACAGTGTCCAGACTAAGGATATAACATCCTGTTTCTGATGGTTTTTTAAGCCATGCAAACATTGCAGTCCAATGTTACAAACATTGAATATAGAGAATGTAGAACTGCATTTTACAGCTGTGCATATTTACTGCTGATTTGCACTAAATTGTTCAAGTTCAAATGATGATAATGAGGAGTGGTTATTTCTGGGATGAAGTAAGGTACTGGAGGTAAAATACCTCTGACTGGTGCTGTTGGAGGGAAGGGGCTGGAATAGCAGGCCTTGCTGCTCAGGTGTTGCCATTCCCCATGGTGGGAATAGGCTTCAGCAGCCACAGTGCCCTGAGCCATATCCTTAGATCCTGCTTAGCAGCTGTAGAAGAGATATTCCTGCAGCTAAACACAAGCTTCAAGAGATGCATTTGTTCACAATTTAAAATAATGTCTGGTTTCTTTGACTCAGGTTCCATTTTCAAGTGTGTTCTTCTATGAGAAATATGTAAATAGAAAGTAAACGTGAGAGAAGTGAAAGTAAGGGCATGTTTTGTTTGCATGTCAGCTGAGAACTTAGCTAACATCTAGATCTCTAATGTAAAAGCTTCAAGTGCTCAGCTTGAAAAATATCCATTGGTGATCATCAGAAATAATTAAGAGCTGGCTGGTTTTCTTCTAGAGGTGAAATGATGACAGAAATAGCTGGCTTTCTGATATGTCATTTGCCTTTTTTTCTCAGCCCTGAAGGTCAAACCATAGCTCTGAAATTTGCCTCCAAATTGATTATCCACCTTTTGCAGAACCATCAGCAGGTAAGGCAAATAGAGCTAGTTAACAGTTTTGTAATCCTGGAGTTTTTAGTGATTGCAGTAACGTGGCTTCTTTTAGATAAAGACCCCAATCTTGTGTTTTCTTGTGTCCATTCATCATTTTTGACATTCATCATTATGTCTTCCTCTCTGAATACACTGCCATGTTCTGAAATGACACAGCCATGAATATCATCTCAGTACATCCCTCTCAAAGTAATTTCAAGTTAAATACATACATAAATATTTTTGATGGAGTAATTTCAGCTTCTGAGCTCATCCAAAATGGTCACTATAATGTAGAAAGGGAAATGCCTGTGGTGTTTAATGCTTGTTCTGAATCCAGCCCATTTACTGAGCTGCAGCTTTGTTGTGGTTTCTTGATTTTTGGAGAGCCCACAGGAGAGCACGTCGGGTGGGAAGGCACGAAGCTGGAGCAGTGGTTGGGTGCAGTTCCCAGCCAGCTCAGATTTCTTTTGATTTTAAATTGTCAGTCTGTGATGTCACATATGTATGTGTAGAGCAGTGCAAAAGCAGCTTTGGTGCTAGATATTTAAAAAAATATTTACAAATCCACTTAGTGGATATTTTAAAACAAACAAAACTCTCATGATCTGTTTTAAAAGGAAGATTATTTTCCTTACAAAGCTAGTATTTTTCTTAGAATGAACAGCAGAATGGTTTCTTTTTATATGCTAATAACCATGTCTCATTATAAAAACTATAATATCACATTTGCACACAATTGAGGAACGTGAATTATGATATTAAAACTTTTTAGTTAAAGGAAAGGCATAGTGAGTACTTGAAGTTAACATAACAAAGCAGAATTAATGAAAAATGCTGTAAAATCTTAAATAGAAATGCTGCAACAACTTTCTCTAATAAGCATACAAATCATGGGAGATCTAAGATATACTTACAGAGAGAGCTTTTGGCTTTGAGAAAGGCCAGGTACATCAGATTTCCATCTAAATTCTTTCTTTGAGCTTGCATTCAGTATTTACATCTGTGGAAGAGATTTTCTCTTCCATGAGGTAAAACTTAAGTTCTGTCCTTCTAGATAGTTCATCCATGTGTCTGCTTGAAATTTGAGTCATTGTAACATCTTGGGAGATTTTTATTTTTTGTTTTCACCTGTTACAGAATCTGTAGGACACACTCTGTCTGTGTCCCTTTGTGCAGTGCAGGTACATGGCCCTGCACCAGGCAGAATGAGGCAGAGTATGACTGAGGGTTCATTTACTCCTCAGTTAATGAGGTTGGTTGAGAGCTGGCTGAATGCACATCCTACAGGGCCATAAGCACTGTCACAGGGTCTAGTTGGAGCCCTGTCACTTGTGATGTCCCAAGGGTCAGTACTGGCCCCAGTATTTTAACTTCTTCATCAATGACTCGAGTGAAGGGGCAGGTGCCTCCTCAGCAGGTTCACTGACAGCACAAAGCTGGGAGCAGTGGATGATACCCCAGAGGGTTCTGCAGCCCTGCAGAAGGACCTGGACAGGCTGGAGGGATGGGCAGAGAGGAACACCCTGAAATTAGGCAAAGGACCAGTGTATTTGTCCTTGGCATGCATGTGTAGAAGGACTGAGGACACCAAAATACTCCTTGACTTGTGTGGTCATTGGTGACTCTGCTGTGAAGAGGCAGAGTCAAAGACTTGCCTGTGTATACTGCTCTAACTAAAAGAAAATTTCCCAACTTTTAAATGTTCCTGTGGGTTTCACCACTTCAAAAAAACTGGACATTTACTAATGAGCAGTCTCCCTTAGGCAGGCCACGGTTCAATGTGATGGTAAGAGGTGCAGCATACTTCTCACATGTTCTGTGCCTTCAGATTCCAGAAGAAGTCTTGAAAAAATGGGTTCAGCTGATAATGTATTTTTGTGAAGATGAGCAAGAGACAGAGATGCTGTTAGCAGCTGCTGAAGTTCTTAAGAGTATAACATCATTCCTTCTGAGCAGTGAGAAGCTCATTCTTGGTAAGTAGCCTGAAAGTAATTTTCTGGATTTTTTTTCTGAAATCCATTAATACATGATTTCAAATGCATGTGTATGCACAGTCAAAACATAATTACATCAAAGAGGGGTTTTTGAAAATTTTATTAGAATTTAATTACTAAACATAGAGATTTATTTAAATTCTGGTAGAAAAAGCACATGTGCCCAGCCTCTGGCAATAACTCAGCAGAAGGGACACATGAGGTGTTGTTATGTCTCCAGGTCACTGTACACTGGTGTACAGAATTACTGGCTTGCAATTGTTCTGTACTTGAATCTTTCTGTGGTACTCTGTTGGTGGTCTGGACATAGTTTAGGTGAACACTGGGAGTGTAACAAAGCTGTGCTGGCTGAATGTTGGCATGAAGGTCTTTGGTCTAGAAATGAGAGACACATTCTACTATGAGAATAATTAATAATTGGATTGCATTATATCTCCCAGGTATAAGGATTTTTGTTTGAAGTTAATATTAGACTGTCTCTTTAGAAAACAAAGAAAGAAGGAGAACAAAAAACCCTACATGGCCTTATTCAATAGTACATATAATGACTGGGAGGCAAAGCTAAATTTCTATTCTGGAGAATAGATGGGGTTTTTCTTTTAGCTTTCCCCCCCCCTGCCTTCTGTGAATAGAAAATGGGGAGATTTTGTGACTAAAGGGACAGGAGATAGGCAAGAATAGGTAGTACCAGATGGTAAAGAAGTTCTTTTGCATCCTGAACAGGACAGACAGTTTTAGATACTTTTAACTCCATGATACTTCATTCCAGTGAAGATATGTAAATATTTTTAGTTTAAGTAGCTTCAGTCCATCCATGTGGCCTGGATACAAATCTCTGTTATACAAAAAGAACAGTATATTTCCTAATCTGTAGATAGTGGTTTTGGGGAAAATTAGGTATTATCTTGAGATGTGCCTTTTAAAAGAGGTATTGGTAACATTGACCAGAGCTAAATCTATATGAGGTAGACATTGCAATATTAAATGTTCATAGTATCGGCTCTGGAAATCTTAACCTTCACCATCTAGATAAAGCTCTTCATAATACAGACATCATTACCATTTTATGTCAAATGAAGACAATGGAAGTATTGGAGTGAAAACCCCCCAAATGCTGTGATACTCATCTGTTGTTATTTGGATGTGGCCCATAGATGATGGACAACACTTTCCTCTTTGATCTTGTCAAAACAGTTGCTGATTTCCATGCTTTCCAGTCAGGCAGATGTGAAGGTCTGAAATAAAACATAGCAGGAGTTTGTATCCTGTGTGTAAAATCCTATCAAAACAAATGAAAACAGACAAGTAAACAAAAATAAATGCTCCCCAAACAGCCCAGAAAATAGAGCCCCAAGTCCTCAGTGGGCAAACCATCTGAATTAGCTCTTTGCTCTGAAAATTGATCCAGGGGAAGAAAGATGCAGATCTCACCCTTCATAGTACCTAGAATTGTCAGTCTGGGGATGTTCACAACTGTGAAACTGTCAGTACTGCAGTGGGGAGTTTGGCAAATCAAGGGCATGGGCTGGTGATTAGTTGTAGTGATATAAACCCAGGATAATTCCCTTGAAGGGTCTGTGTGCAAGTAAACAGCTCTGACTTCTGTGCCTTCTTCTGCATCAGCTTGCTTGACCACATATAGTAAAAAGTAGGCGTTAAAGGAAACTGTGGTTGTATGAAATGGAATTGTAGTCAGTCCCAAGAGCGTCCATTACTGTGTTCCTAAGAGAAAGAGGATGAATGGCAGTCTGTATGTTCTGGGTGACCCCATCATCTCTTCATCAAGCTGCTTGAGGGTTCAGAAAAGGGTTTTATGCAAATTCCCTTTGTAGACTTCCACTGCTTCTGGAGATACAATAGAAACTTGTTTAGGTGGGAAATCTGAATATTGAATCTCTAGGGGAATATTTATTCTGCTCTAGCTGTACCAGTATAATATTATTGAGTGTGTCATGCTAGGAAAAAAAAGCAACTTCTTCCTGAAGTAGTTAAACTTCATGCCATTGCCACATAGGGAAGTTACAGGTAATACAGGAATGTGTAGTAAAGCCTGGAGCAATTTACTTTGGCCAAGCAGTGAAATACAGCTATGTATTTGTCTGGCTAGCCTCGTAATACAAATGTCTGACAAACCTGCTGAAAACATGGTAGAAGAAAACCAGCAGTGAAACACAGCTCTTGTGTTGTCTGTGGTCACCAGAAAGTAATATCTCCCAGCTGGCTGCATCTTGAAGTGAGCTTCCAGTGGATTCCTTCAGTCAGGATGTTCAACATGACCTGAAAAGTCAGCTAAAAAATACCTAGGAGTGCAGACATGTGACTTGAGCTAGTCATGCCTGGCTTGTGAGGTGTGGGTTGCCACTGGGGTGGTGTGCGCTGTCTGCCTGCTTGGGCAGTACCAGACCAGCACCTCCCTCTTGGCACTTCTCTCTGGTTAGTCTCAGCTGTGTCCGTGCAATCACCCCATGGATTGAACTGGTTTCCAACAGAGAGTGGGTGTAGGGCTGGCAGGGCCTGCTGGTGAGTGCTGGGGACACTGGATGTGGGAGAAGGAGGTGACAGTAGATCCCTGGAAGGTGTGGTCAGTGGCTGTTTCCAGCAGGGAATGGCACTTCTGTCCAGCACCACTGGCAGTATCTGAAGAGAGCTTGGTTTGGCAGCCTCTGCTCCTGGCAGATTGCAGCAGCAAATCCATGAGCAGTGTGTTTATCAGTGATCAATCTCCAGCTGCAGAATTTTTGAAGTTCCAAATAGGAATTCTGCACTCCTAGAAATTGTAGAAAATGGAGAGCATTCATGACACTAAAGTTGAACCCAGATAGAGAGGCCCATTCTCTTATCTGTTGCCCACTGTTTAAACCAAGCTGAGTCTGCCACCTAGATAAGGTTCACGGATGCTGAAAATACTTTGGTTTTATTGCCAGTCTTTCTCCCAGTGGTTTGCCAATCCCTTTCATGTCTTGTGTTTAGGTGTGGAAACAGCTTTCTAACTTCTTTGAATGCATATAAGAAATAAAGCTCTAATTTTTCTCCACAAATAAATATAGGACTGTCTGATACCCTTGGTTTGTGGAAATGTGTGATTCTCCTGCTGCAGAATGAAGACTTGGTAGTAAGGGATGCTGCTGCTGAAGTGATACAAGTGGCACAGTCAGAAAAAAAGAGCAATGAAGGAACAGGTACGTTAACATTACTTTTAAATATTATTGAATGTTTTGGAGGCAAAAGTGTTTCTCTTCTCATCACAAATTTCTTGCTAACTGTAAGGTGCTTCATCCATCTCCTAGAATTATGTACCATAAAAGATAACACCAAATTTGATGCCCACTATGCTTTATTATTTTACCTTGACTTTCTTAGTTTAATTTGCATATGATTACATGGAGATGTAAAAAAGACAACAGCAGGACTCAGCTTTATGGTTTGTGCTGTGATGAGTCAATATTCACATAATTTCAATTTGAAGGCTCTTTAATACCAGCTCTGGTCTAATAATACAATGCAAGACACTCCTTGAATCCCACGTTGTTATAACAGCCTAATCACAGATAGGAATCTGGGAAGCAGTATTCAACTCATTGATTCATTATTAGACCTTGAAATCCATTTAGATCCAGATCAACAAAGACAATTCACAGCATACCCACAATGTGCTTCTAAGGATGTGGGCCTTTTGTCTGCTTGCCCTAATTTACTCAACCCTGTTAATTTTAAAATAGCCACAAAACTTGAGTAGGCTTAACTAATTAGCATGCTTCACTTTGAGAGTCTTTGCTGACACATTCTTCCATGTGTTGGGAATAAATTAGAGTTTACTACCAAGCTCATCACTCTCTGGTGGTCCCTGCTCTGTGCTACTCAGTAATGCCTGTACCAACTTGTCTGCAGTCAGTTCAAATTAGTCAGCCCTCTCCATGTGAACTTCTGCTAGGTTGGAGACAAAGCAGGTCTCTGGTTTAGAAAAAAATAAGAAAGGGCAGTAAAATGATGTTTGCCACTGTTGTAGATAGAAGTAGCCAGGAATCCGCTCATGTGGCAGGTGTGGTTTTGAGCTGGCACTGTTCAGGCACAGAGCTGTGGGGTAGAAGACGGTAAAAGGAGGGATATGGCATGGGCAGCTTTCATCTTCCTGGTAAATCCCACAGCTCTGACAGTTTCTCTAGTCCCAGCTACAGCTCTCTTGAGTATCAAGGGGCTCTGTGTGCGTGTGCCTCAGGTCCCCAGTGCTGGCCTTTGGGGACATCCTCAAATGTCTCAAGATGGTCCTTTCTTTGGGAATGATATGGTGCTGGATTGTCTCTCTGAGCCCTGTATCTCCTCCCTTCTTCCCTGTTGTATTCTGGTGCCAAGGGATATTTTCCTGTAACTGGGTGAGAGCTCTGTCCTCTGTCTCCTAATTAATGCTAAGGTCACCTCATGCTTGCTCTTATAGCTTACCACTTTGTAAAGCTGAAGTGACCATAATTGAGAAGATAACATAATAATTGTTTTTTATTTGCTATGTTCCTAATTAGGATAGGGACCCCACTCCCCAAACTTCTGTTAACCCCTTAGTTACACTTAGCTGTGCCTTCCTGTTTTTTCATTTAAACTTCTTGCAATGAAATGAATGTCTGTCTTCTGTGACTAGAAGAGAATGCTGCATTTGAAAAGAGATAATTCAGTTTCCTTTCATGTCCATTTTTCATCATTGGTATTCCTTCTTGTGATCTTTTTTCCACACTTAACTCTTTTCACTTTTTGAGATTTGCTTCCTAGCTTTTGGGGGAGCAATTTTGCTCTTGTGGTTTTTATTTATAACCAGATTAAAATAAACTCATCTTTGTAGGTTGTTTGTTTACTTTCATTTACCCCCTTTCTTTTCATGTTCATGTGAGAGTATGCAATATGTTTGTGTCTGTGGTTTAGACTTTTCATGGATCACTAGACCTCTCTGTCGTGGGAATTTTTAAATTACATTCAAATATCTGCTTATTTTTTTCAAGTTTTCATGCCATGAAAGTCTGATTTTTCATCACAACACTGACTTTAAGATAACTGAACCCACAGACTGAAATAGATAGAAGCTGTGAAATAGCTCTCTTTAAAATTCTTACTTTATAACAAATTACTGGATATGGTAAATTAACTGACTTTTCATTTCCATTACACAATGATAAATTAGTATTGTGGCCCAGTAGTTTTGTCATGAGATCAGAAAGATGACTTGAGATCAGAAATAGGAATGGATGTTTAGAAACCAGTTTTTATACATTCTGTAATTGTTTCACTTTTATGTCATTACCATTACCACTAGCTAACAGGAGAGACTAAAGAGACAATTATAATTTCAGCTTCATTTGTGCATCAAAAGTGTTGTGTCCTAGTAGCCATTATATTTCCAGAAATGCTGCACTGTAGGAATGGGTTATGGTGTGTTTCATCTTTTACTGCTGTTAATTTGCCATACAGAGAGGAGGAATGCTGTTCACAAAATACAAGCTCCGGACTTGCCAGAAATTTTGGTGCTAGCATCTTCATATCCACTCCTCACAAAACTCTCTTTTCTCACTGTGTGCACAGCATGCAAGGAAAGAATAGCCTATAACTGCCTGCAGAAGATCTGCATTTATTGTCAGCTTAGGGAATCAATGTCATAAGTGCTTCATTTTTACTGAGATCCAGAAGAATTGGTGATTATAGCCTGGCAGCTGCCCCTGCCCTTCCTGTGTAATACTAGCTGCCATCTTGTTTTCATGTGGAAGAGTGGGAAAGGTGATGTACTTGTGTGTTACAGTCAGACCAAGGCTGAATTAGCGTCCTGTTCAGCAGAGTAAGGTGAAGTTGAATTGTTGTTAACAGTAGCAGAGTCTATTTGCATAGACTGTTCATAGGGTTTTTGTAGCATGGTTCTCCTTTATATGCCTGTTGCTGAATAACAGCAGAAACATGTGGCAGGATGATAGTGTCAAATAATAGGTGTTTTAATGTCATTTAGAGATGGTGAAACTGGAGGCAAATGATCCTGACTATTATAGTGTGCTTTCACTTCCAGTAACAGCTCCTATCTTGTGTAATTCTTTGAAATGCTACATGAGCTCTCCTGGAGGAGAATATGAACTTGGTTTCTTTGTTTTTCCCTCATGGTTTTGTTGAGGGCAAAACCCCCAGTCTCCTCAGGTAACTAATCCATGCAGCTTTGGATCACTGAAATTAGGAAAGCCGTAAGCAGTGGAGTCAGAAATGTGTGGTAACACGTATGATACAAGAGCCCTGTGGAAATTGCAGCCCCAGGAGAAAAGCTCATAAGACCAAAGGCTGATACACTGCAGGGCCCCTATCCTCACCCTACCCTGCTATTTACCCCCAAGCAAAACCCTACAAGCCCTACTGTTTTCTTATAGAAGGCAAGAGCCTCTACTGTTACCAGTAAAGTTCACTTCTAAAATGTATTTTATTCATACAGAGAAGCTTGTTTTATGTTTTTAGTATGTGCAAAAACTCATATTCAGTAGGGGAAGTTCCTGAGGTTGGATGATGGCAGTCATTTCTGAGTAGGGCAGGTCAAACAGAATCCTCTCTCACCAGAAAGGAGGAAAGCTTCTGTTTTCCTTGCTAAAAATACCAACTTAACAGGTAGTTAAGGTTTTCCTAATAAGTGGAACAATATAATCCCCATCTGTAACTCAGGGTATTGTGTGTACACTTTGTTTTTGTTTCCTCATGCATTGAGGTGTAAACCTCTGGCAGATTGTTTTATTCCTTTTAGTATGAGGGAGGGTACAGGAAGTATTGTATTCAGTGTAAAGGTAGAATAGTTGCTTTGAAATCTAATTAAATTAGTGACCCATGGCTGTGTAAAGTCTAGACCTATTCACAGCAGCATTTTTTTATACAGGAGAGTTACTCCTTACAAGAAAGATGATTTAAGTTAGGGAAACAAGGGTGCTTTTTCCCTACTGGTGATCGCTTTGCTAAATATCCTGAAAAATGCAAGTATCTGTGTTAGAACAAAAACTGTATTTTTTGGTGTCATTTTCCTCTATGACTTTTTTTTTTAGAGAAGAATTATATGAAGTAAAGTTATGAGCTTAACAGTATTAGAGAAGTTTGAATAAACTATATTTCTACCATTATAGCCAAGCCAATCAAATTCTATAAAATTCTGTATTAAAAAAAAACACCTTTAGTCAGCTTAACCTTTATGTTGGTAAATTACCAAATTAACCTTAAATGAATTTAAGAGCATTTTTAGTGTCATCAGCATTAGCACCAATTTAGCTGATTTTTAAAATTGAGCTGAATTAAGCTTAGATGAGCAATTAGATTTGCAAATATGAGTAAATCTTTTGAAAGTGCCTGAATGATTTAGCAGCCTAAATACTCTTCTGGAGTATAATTGAGGAGTTCAGGGACTTTTTGCTACTTTTGTTGTGAAGTAGCAGTTTTGTACCGAGATAAGCAAGTTAGCTCCTGGGCTGGGCTGTGTGGCTGCAGCAGAGCTTGAGCAGCCCAGGCCCATGCTGAGCATCACCTTCACCTTCACTGGGTGCAGTGGGAGCATCTTTGAAAATCAGTCCAATGTTATTGTTACAGCTCTATGTTTTTCAGTAATTCTGAACATGATGTAGTCAGTTTTAATCCACTGGCTAAAATTTCAGATATATTCACTCAGTTCTTTTGGTTCCATTTCATATGCTTAAGAAATAGCAATAGCTGATACTCCTGTGCCAGGAGTTTCTGAGCAAAAGACAAAGTTCTCTTTTCTTCTCTTGATGGTTGCTCCCTTCTTGATAGAGTCTACTTTTTATCTTTGGTGAAAATGATCAGTGAAAGTGACAAGTGTCCTGCTTTTTTGATGCACCAGCAAGGAAAAATGAATTTATTAACTGTCTGGTTTAAAGAAGCTGACTCCACCTTCTGAACTGACTTTTCACCATCCTGTTGGGATGGGGATGGCACTACAGAGCAGATTGAGTTAAGATTCCTGTGGAAGTCTTCACTGCTGGGTGTTGACTCTTTTAATGGCCCACACTACTTCAGGTTTACCTTATTGTTTCAGGCGTGTAGGAGCATTTCAGAAACTTTTATTTTGTTTATTTGCCAGCGAGTATAAATGTGTGTAAAGGGAGGAGTTAAAATGTTCTGCTTGAGGTGGTGGTGGGGGAAGAAAAAATATCATTGAATTAGATTGAAGCGCTGAAAAATTTTCAAGGTGTCAATGAATTCTCTTTAAGACTTAGAAAGACTTTAGACCTAACCATCTGACTGGGTAGAACCTTTCTCTGTGAACCGTGCTGTCACCTCAGCATGGAGAACAGCAAAGCTGCTTGTTGCTTGCACCTCAGTTTTCTTTTTCACACATCATTAGTGTAAAAGTCAAGGCAAATTCAAACCAAACTGCTTCATGAGCCTAGAGGAGGTGTGGCTGTCATGATTGTGAGTGAAAGAAGGTTTATGTGTGGGGGTTTTTTTGGCCTTAGCAGAGGTAGGGGAAGTTCAGGGACGATCAGACTTGCTATATTAACATCTGAAAGAAACAAGGGGAGAAGAAATCCTGCTCAGACTTATGTTTCTTTTTCCTGCCCTCTAAAAATCTTCCTTGTTGAACCTAAAGCTGTGCAAAAGGTTTCTTACATGTGTGCCCTTAGAAGATCTAGTAAATCACTTGAGGAAGAGATAAGAGATAAGTAGTCTGTGTGATGTTAATGCAGCACAATGGTCTGGCAGTCATCATCAACACCACAGGTGATATCAGCAAATCATGGGTGACTGGCATAATCCCAAAACTTGTACCCCAAATGTCCTTTACAACTAGTCTGTGAAGCATTTCAGGGCAAGTGGCTCAGATTTCATGTACTCCAGTTGCTAGTGAAACAGCTATGAGTAAGTGCTGGGAAAACCTAAAATGCTAAATGGACCTTGGTAGTGTTTAAATGCTAAAAATACCATTAACATTGGTGGTGTTTAGCTGCACAATTAAAGCATCCTACATATTGCATGGGAAACAGTGAAGAAAGATATTTTACTTTATTCATTGCCTCATTATCTTGTTGGCATTAGAAACTGTGTTCAGACTATTCATTAAAGTAAATGCCAACTTTGTCCATAGCAGAAAAGGCTTTTCTTGCTCATGTTTATTATTGGGTAAATGCATTAAATAGATTTCTTAAAGCTTTAGTTCATCAGCATGTCAAGTTAACCCCTCTCCACAGACCTGTTTACTTGCCAAGTGCTAAATCCGTGCTGTGGGATTGGAGATGAGAAAATTACTGGGGGTTAGAAGCTGTGCCCACTGCTGTGTGCAGTACACATGGTTTAAGTCACTGTGTCTCTCTCAACAAAATATAAAGAGGAGATGCCAGCAAACTGTTCAGAACTGTCCTTTTCATGTGATTGGTGTGTTCATGCTCTTGCCAGACTAGGGGATGGATTACCCACCTTTTACTCTACTTCCATGCTGTAGGTGTAGCCTTCCAGTGAGGCAGGTGGGAGGGCTGTGGTGAATAAAACAAATGTCAGGTTACTCTGATCCTGGGCAAAGATTAGTGTGGAGGGTTCTACTTTTCTCATGCACTAGGTGACTTGCCCTGATGTTCAGGTTAGGCTAATGGGCCTCTGAGGGCTAATGGGCCCCAGACAGCTCCTTTAGTTGTGGCTCTTAAAACCAGTTCTGGCAGCTCCCTGGCTTTGAGGAATAAGTGGTAATTGCCAGACATAAACTAGGGAATTGCATGCATGCAGACTGGTTTAAGGATGCATTAACTGGCAAGATCATAGATGATGAAATTTCCTTTGCTTGATTGAAGTCAAACTTGTGCATTTTCTTCTCTATTCTGACATTTGATTTTCCTCTGTTTAGAGGTTTGGTGGAGGGGTTACAAAAAGCATGAAGTCAGAAGAACCTGGCTGTAGAAAGAGCTTGCTGATACTGCTGCCTGGAGCTCTTCCACTGGCCAGCCTGAGAGTGGAGTGGTTGGTAGTGCTGTGGGTGGGTGGCTACAGCTGCACACAGAATTCTGAACACTTTCCTTCTAGACACATGACTTGCTGTGATACAGCTGCTATGGTGTGGAAAGTTAACAACTTCCCTCAAATGAATGAATTTCAGGTCCTTGCTAATGCCATGGGTAGGTAAAAACAGTGTTTTGGAAAGACCATTTAAAATGCACTTATTACCTTTCATGATTTTCAAGCTGCCTTGAGAATTGCTTATAATTTTGGAACTTGTTGGTGAGAAAAATCTCCCAGACAGATCTTGTGATATGCCACGGGTTCTTGGGCACAGTCCAGAAGTTCTCACAGTGTTGTCTGGGTTACTAATGGAAAACTGCTAATCATATTAGCCAAAATATGTTTACGTTCCCTGTACTGGGGACAATTGGAAAGAAGGTTAATGAAATTTTTTTCTGGAATCAGCTCAAGGATTTCTTCCGCTTTGTGAATATTCTTGATAACTGCATTCTGGTAACTAGATGTGCAGCTCAATAAACAGAATTTCTAAGCCTGCTATGAAACAGGAGCCTTTTGAGCTGAATGTTAGGATTTAAATGGGAGGCATTTATCCAAATGGCCTTTAAGCAGTAGAAAGCAGAATAGACATAGACAAGACCCATCCAGGCAGAAGAGAATATGAAAAAGATGCAATACAGTCAAAAGCAGAAAAAAATCACAACAGGATTTGTTGTGAGCTGCTCCTGTTGCAGAATGATTTTCTACAATGTTAGGTTTATTTTCAGAAGATTGTGTGTGGAATCTCTGTGATATACCCTGTTACAAGGAATATGTCTTGAGGCCTCAGTGGAGAGGTGTAAAGCAGTGGTAGCAGTTTGCAGTGTTCTGTTCAAACACGGTGTAGGACTTTGTATTGAGACACTGTAAGGTGATGAGATCTCTTCAGTTCCATTAGATAAGGCCTGTTGAGGACAGGGGGAAGGTCACACAGCTGGGTGTGTATTCTGGGAATGCTCTGACGTGGGCCCTAGCAAAGGAGGCTGTGGGTGCTGCCCGGAATGACCAGAACACTCTGCAGGGTGAAGTGCACCACATGTTACTGAAGAGTAGTGTAATCCATGAGAGGGAACATCACTGATAGGCACCCTTAAGCTGTCTGTAATTGTAGGATCATAAGTAGATAGGGTTCAAACAGAAAAAAAGACAGCATTCTCCTTAAAATGCTCAGTGTTGAACCTTCTGCTTAAGGGACCCTTACTCTGGCTGCATCATTTCATCCTTTCCAAGCTTTTAATGGTCAATACTTCTCATGCACCTGCATGGAGAAGGATTTATGTAGAGAGACAAATATGTAATGATGACCATTTAAATCTTGGCAAACTAAGCAAGTGGCAAATACCTGTGCCATTTGGTGACTACTCAATGACTACGATGACCTCACATTTAAGAAGTTTCTTCCAGAGAGCAAAATGACACGTGGTAAAGATTATGAAACACTTACTGTGGCTAGAAGCTGTAATTTGGGGTTTTTTACATCTTCTGTAGTAATTCTGAGAAGGTAACAATTACATGTCAGTTGCAAGGATGAAAGAATTGAGGTGTAGGAGTGTAAATGAATTCATCTGGTCTTTCTGCTAGAATAAATTCAGGGCTGTTTCAGAAGCAGATTTGACTTATAGGCTGGTTGCATAATATTTTTATGCTAATAGGTATATTTTGTGTCTTTGTAATAGTATTTATGTTATGTGTGGCATTCTACTTTTGCATCCTTACAATACCTCCTGTTGTTATGAAAACTTTTGGAAGATCTGATTGGAAAGTAATTAGGTCTTAAAATTGCATTTGTAGTACAATCGCTTCCTGGTTTAATGGTCACTCTCAAATAATGTCTAACTGTCTTCCTTAGATACAGAGGAAGAGTTGGATGAAAATATGACTTAAATATTTTTGTTCAGAAACTCTTTGGTGGTTACTTTTGGGCACAGGGACCCATCACTGAATTTGTTGACTGCTTTTTTTTTTCCTTTCTGATGCGAGTGTAGAGTAAGGCTGTTTGCTATCCACAGCTTACCTCCTAAACTTGGGAGTCTTTGTGTGTGAGTAAAATTAATGAAGAAGCGGTGACTTGAAGCCAGAGTGAATACACATACTGCTGCAGTTCTGTATGAAACTTCCTAAGGTTATGAAGCCAGGTTTTCTGATAAAAGTGTAAAAGTGTTGCTCCTGTTAGCTTAACAAGTGTGTGCCCTTTTGATATAAGCAAAATAGCACCATTGGTGATCATCTGCTTGGAAAGCATTTCATTTTATTTCTGAGAGAGATCCATGGTATTTCAGTCTAACAAAAATTGCTTTGATTTTTACTCCTGATTAATCATAGAAGAAGTAAGCAGCAGTCTTAATTATCTTCATTGAAAAAGTAATTTTGCAAACTAGGCCAAAAACTGTGAAATCAGCCACTGCAGAAGTAAACAAAAACTGAAGGACTGATGATATTCTTCTGAACAGAACTATTTTGTGCTTTCTCTAAACAAGCTGGAAGTGCAGAAGACTCAGTGCTTTGGAGCAAATGTACTCTGCTCCACAAGAGCATGACAGATGGTCAGGGAAGGCCAGGGGAAAAAAAATTGTTCTATTCACCCTACATTGGCTAGTTTTTACACCTAGGCCAGGAAGAGTTGTGAGGGTTTGCTGTTTTGGTTTCTTGTTTGCTTTTTGTAGTTGGCATTCTACATTGCTAACTGTGGGCATGCTAATAATCAAGAAAAATACTAAGCTCTAAAATAATATCTAGACTTGTGAAATATTATTTTAACAGATTAATTAGAGTCGTAATTGAAGTTCTGTGATACAAGAAGTTTGCAACAGTTGGCCTGTAGTCTCTATGGCATTTTGTCACTGTATTCAACTCTTGTTACACCAAGGTTTAGGTGTTTTATTTGAATTAATTGACTCCAATTTTATTAGTTAAAAACAATGAAATGAAACTTGCACTTACTAGGTTGTAGCTTGTCCTTTATCTTTAAAAATGAAATCTGGACACAAATTGTGTTATTTTGCTGACCAGTTGCTGCACTTCTTTTATTGATACTGCTTCTTCTGTTTCACTGGTACTATGAAAGGACAAAGATGTCCCAAAAAAGCAATGGCTACCTGAGTAATCTGATATACAGGACAGGTACAAGTAATTTTTAAAGCTAGATTATACTGAAAAGTAGCCAAGCAACAATAGAAATATTGTTACTTCAAGAAGGATTGTTCATTGGTTAGCAACTGAGAAAAGGGAATAAGAAAAGAAGAATACTGGAGGAATTAAGGGGAGTTGCATACAAATTAAAAGAAAATAATTTCATTTTAAATGGAGCTCACTTTCTCAGAGCATTCAGCTAGAGATTAGGCATAGTTAGAAACTGGGATATGGAAGTTGGTGGTAGCTTTCTGATCCTTTGTTGCCTGACACAGGTGAAAGCTAGAACAAATAGAGTGCTATTCTAACTAGGAGTGCACAAAAAGGCTTTGGTTATCCACAGCCTGTGACTGCCCCACTCCTCCTCAGATTGCTTCAGATGCAGGACTCCAAATGGACATGGACCAGCATCTCTGATATTTTTGGGATCCTGTATATTAACTTCCCACACAGTGCAGTTGAGTACTGGATGCTGGAAGTTCTGAAGGGAAGGACTTGGGAGAGCCCTGGGCAGGCAGATCTATACACACATGGAGCTCCTTATAAAGGCTGAGCTGGAATTCTCATCAGATCCCAGAGGTATTTCACCAAGAGTGAGGAGATGATCCATTCCTGCAAGCAGAGTTTTGCACACAGAATTTCATTAGTGTGTTTGTGGGTGGGAGTGAGGTAGAGGATATAAATACCTTTGCAAACTAACCTAAACCACCACCTTGTTTTCACCTAAGTCAGCACTTGAAATTTGTAGTGACCAAGATAATTCCTACCTGTGACGGAGTCAAAGCAGCACCTTAGAATGAAGGTTGGTTTTATTGTATTACTGATTTCCTGTGCCGCAGCCTTCCCACTGATTTGGTTACTTTAATTCCTGGTGTGTTGGTGGAAGGGAGGTGGGGGGAGCAGTTGTGGGCCACAATGGGCTCTTACTTCAAAACCTGAGAAGTGTAAAACTCAATGTCTTTTTTTTTTCCTATAATCAGTTCCAAATGAGTGCTTTCAAGGAGGACTCGGAACTGGCTTAGTTGAACAAATTGATTTCTCATGCTTGAGAAAGTAAAGTTAAACATCCTTGGGAAGCCTAGAAATGTAAATTTTGAGAACTAGACTTTTTATAAAGGGGTTTTGATTTATTAGATTTAGAGCAAGATTGTTGAAACCACCTTGAGGAGCAGAATTATTTATGGCAGCTGCTTACAGCACCAGTGTAATGCCACTTTCGCATGTTTTTAATTTGGTTCCTTCACATGGTCTGTGCTGTGTTAATGATCACCTTGTCATGCTGCCAGTGGAAAACAGTTTTATAAATAATTCCCACTGGTAAGATGAAAGTGTTAACAGAAATACTTCAGTGAAGGTCTTGATTAACTTATACACTTGGCTTGATCACAGTGAAGCTTAGACTTACAATATCTTGTTACCAGAACTAGTAAAACCCATTCATTTTTTCATGTACTGTGTTAATTACCCTTTTACTTTCCCTCATGGGCAGACACACAGAGGCTGATTTCATGTTTGTGTTGAAGACTGCAGTCACACTTTTAGACTTCTTGCTGTACTTAAAAGTTCCTACCCAAACAAACCTAACCTTCCCTAATTCCAGAATCCATATATTATAATAGTAGACCTTCAAGACTATAGATTTTTGCATTTAGGTGTTCTATTAAACCTACCTTTACTATAAACAGCTGAAGAAGGATCTTTTAATTTTTTTATACTTTCTCATACTTACTGAAAGCTCACTGTCTTACGTACATGAATTAAGAAGCACAACTAAAAACTGAATTTCCAGAATATCTTCCTTCTTTAATTCAGATTCCCCAAATGTAAATATTTCAGTCAATTGCCATTTTGCAATAGAGAATACCAACATACATACCACCTCTGAGAAACATCAGGAAAACGGGCATGTGCCACGTTCTCTGAGGCTTAACAGCTATAGGATCACATAACCTGTGTTAAGGAAGGGCCTTTTAGAAAAGATGTTCACAATACTGATTTCCATCCCCTAAAGCAAACTCCTTGGGGGTTGGACTGGATGATCTCCAGAGGTCCCTTCCTTCCAGCTGTGAGGGTTCTGTGAAAGCAATGTGTGCTGGGTAGGTCACTTTAATTAGGCAAGATCATACTCAGGTGAGCAATAGTCTTTAAGGGTATGTACCAAAATACAGATTATTTGATACTTTGGAGTCAGTGACCTCATGCTCCCCTAAAGCAAGGTCAGTACAGATCTTGGAGTTCAAATACAGTAGGCGTAGGGAGAAGCCTAGGGATAAAATGATCTCAGGGGTGAAGTATTACTTACATGCACACAGACTGAATTATTTTGGGCTGGTCTGTAGAACTCAATAGTGGTTTCTTTTCAAATTCATAGGAGTAGAGGCAATACAGGCAGCCTTTGCTTGTTAGCTGCCTTTTTTTGAAATGTGTTTTGGTTTTTAGCATGGACCTCTGTGTGCTGCTGTGAAAGGCTGTCACAGGGCAGAGGTAAATTCTCCAAATTAGGGTTTTTACTTGATTCTCACAATTTGTGATTAAGGCTCACCTAGTGCCATGGCAAGGTTAAGTAGAATGTGGCCTTTGCTGAAGGAAACTCATTTGAAATACAGAGATGGAAAAATAAGATGTTAAAGACAGAAAAAGTCTTTATGCTAAAGACACATGTGTCAGTCAGTGTGTACTGTTACTTCAAATGGCATTACTAAGTGAAAAAGGTATAAAGTTCCTTGAGCTGTGAAGTGAAGGAAGCATAGGTTTGGTAGGGGTTTTTCTAATGGATTTGTTTTGCAGGTAAGTGGATTTTCTCATGTCTGATGACTCAAGTTTCATCCTTTCAATAGGCACGAGTGCAGTAGGGTCTCTCTTCTTTACCCAGTTGGCTATTTCATAGAAATAAAACTTAGTGTTTCATATTCCCGTATCCTTTTTTGTCAAACTGGATCGAAACTGGCTCACAAGTTGTAGTGAGAAACACACACACCGAAGTATGCCTCCTGATTTCCTTATTTTGTTTAAAAATGGGGAAAAAATCCCTTTGATGTTGTTTATTCTTTCATATTGCCAGTCTGATTCAATAAAATATACTAGAGCTGTTATTTTTTTCGGTGCACTGAGTGCTCCCTTGCTCTCTACCTGCACTCATATTTCATTCTCTGTGGTTCTTTCACCTTTTCACCATATCTTGAATTGACCTCTGTAAACTTACAGCCTTCTGCTTTTCTGTCTCATTTGTCTCTTCCTGATTTGCTTTGTAAATTTAATATGTGAACTGAATATTTTTATAAGGAGTGCTGATGGGCTGTTGTTATCAGGGTTGCCTAACATACATGACTCATTATAAAATCCTGGTTTTCAACTACTTGTGTTAATCCTTGCTAGTTGGTACTGAGATTTTTCTGTATTGTGAGTATTTTTTGAAAACTTTAATTATTTGGGGTTTATCACTGTAAACATGATCCTACATATGAAATTAAGAGGAAATGCTATATTTATGCAGGCTGTGAAAAAAGTTGAAGGTCTTTTCTTTGAATGCTGTTACACATGTATGCTTTGGTAATGCATTTCTGGTAAAATATGTACAAATTTGACTGAGAAATAGTACTATAAAATGCTGTACTTTTCATATATATATATACATACACACACACACACACATATACTCAATAGAGATTGAAAGGAGCCTAAAAGCTAAAACGTCTGAAGATTTTTGTGTTCACAAAGCAGCTTAAATGTCTCTGCTCCTGAAATGGTTACCTGATTCTGAGCAGGGCTCCTGAGGATGCTCAGTGCCAGAACAGGTCCTCAGGATTGTGCAACTGTGGCTCTAGGTAGCTCTGCTCCAGGCCGTCTTTAGATACTTGAAATGATGAAGGTATAGATTTCTTTTCCTTTTTGGACCTTGGCAAATTATACATACATGTTGCCATCTTCCTCCTCCAGCCTTTCCCCACACCAAGAATATTCGGCAGATTACAAGGTCAGGTATCCAAATGTTGGGAAATTCAACTGCTACCTCAGCTGCAAGTTGAATGTGATAAAGAGAGTAAGACCAGGATTACAAGAAGGGGCATGCCAAAGCTATTTAGTTTTGCCCTTGTGATTTTGCATTCTGTCCCTGCCTCTCCCAGAGAGCTGTTTTGTGCAGCTAAGCAAGTCATTCCAAGCAGAGTTGGGAAAGGAGGTCACCATGCTGAATGCTTAGCTGGATACCTTGCAGGCATGATTTGCAGGAGTTCAGAGCACACACAGGTGAAGCCAGAGGGAAGTGCATTTTGAATATTAAAGCATTATGGGGTGCTGACTCCTCAGTGAAACAAGTCATAATGTCTCAGATCAGACATCTAAAACCAGTCAAGATTTTTTAATCTTCATGACTGTCTGCTCTTCCTGCAGAGTAGATAGTGCCATTCCTTCTTTCCATGCACATGGTTGTAAGTGATTTATGAAGCACTCCATATCGCGATGAATGACTGAGAGCCCCAGGTTACTCAGCCATTCTGTCTTCCTTGCCTACTTAGAATATTTTGGAATATTTTAAATAAGAAAGGTTCCAAGCCATGTATTAAATGTGTAGAGAACAGAAAGAGAGATTTCTTCCCTGTGATGGGGAAGTCCCTGGTGTTGCATAGTTCATGTCTGCATTACTGTGTGAGACACAAATGTTTTCAATTTTTGTCTTTTGCAGGGAACACTTCCATTCAGCACATTGGGGAGAGCACTTAGCACTTAGTTCCTTCTCAAGTTGAAGAGGCACAAACTAATTCCTCAAACAACTTTGAAGGAATGGAAAAGACAAATGTAAAATCTGTATTAGACAAATATATTGGTATCTGTGTTGGATTTTCTGTTGAAGAACTCTGGTTACCAACTGAATACTGCTTATCAGTCAAAGAATTTGTGTATATATTTACACTTTATGCAAAACTAAGCAGCTCCTGTTCCTTACATAAATTTACTTGGACAAAGTCCTTGAAGTAACTCATACAGATCAGTTACATGTCATTTACTTATCCACCTGAGCATGCCAAGGCCTCTGGAAGGCCATGTCTGCTGAAGATGCAGGTGAAGTTGCAGGGAGCCACCCCACCAATATCTGAGATGGAGATACACTATCCAAGTCCCTTGGAGCTTGCCAGAGGATGCCCTGATGACAGCTAGAAGATTCGTAGCAAATCTTGGACCAGCTGTTAACACATTCAGACTACAGCTGTATGGAAATGCCAGAGCCTGAGGTATTTCAGTCAGAGAGCTACAAGTAAGTCATGCGACTTCCAGAGAGGTGTAGACCTGCCCATGTAAATAGAAGTGCCCTGGGTCACTGAAGGTGCAAAATCCAGAAGTCACCTAGGTGGCAGGAACTGTGTGAAGGAGAAAGGGTGTGAGCCACTCCTTAGGATTTCTTTAATGTGAACATCATGTTGGGAAGAAACACAGAGTCCTGATTCTAGAAGTGCCTCAGTTATAACAGGATGGTTAGGATCAGCAGGTCTTCAATGTGAATCAAAACTTGTGGTAGTAGAGTGAGGAATATGTATGTGTAATCTCATTTCAGAGTATTTCTGAAAGAAAGGGCAAAAACCAACTTGCTCTTGAGAGAAATCACTGGTGCATCATCTTCCCATTGAAAAGAGGCAGTGGTTCTCTCATGGAGTGGAAATGCTCTTGAAAAAAATCTTTAGAGATAGATATTTTCCATTCAGGATTGAGACTTGGGGCTGTTTACCTGTTACACACCTGCAGGGGAACTGCCCCTAAGTTCTCCTTAGATCACTGCCCCTAATGACCTGTAATCACTGAGTTGTTGAATAGGATAAACAGCACCTGCCTGTCTGTTTGACTGCAACTCAATAGCCTGGCTGACTTTTTTATTGGAATGTCAGAAAACTTACAACAGATCCCACTATACTGCATTGAAAGCAGTTTGCAAGTTGGCATTGGAAGGTGTTTTTATCTTGACAGAAAAAAGCAAGAAAATTATCTTGGGCATTTGTACTTAGCACCTACAGTGTGGATGTTTTGTGGTCCTGGTAGCTTCTCACATTTCAGACCATTTGCAAATTTAGTTGTATTTTCACAGCATTGTGTATCTGTGTCCATATATCAGCAAAAAGATAAAAATAATGTGAACTGTTCTTTACACACATTTCATCCCTTAGATGACATCTCAGTAAGAAAAGACAATCTGGACTGCATTGGAAGCTTTTCATGTAAGGGTGGCTGGGCTTTTTTTCCATCAGGCATTCATGTAGTTAATGGTTTCTGTGGCATTTTGCTCTTTAAGTGTATTCTCTTACATGGTGAGGAAAGGGGTTTAGAAAATTGGCCAGTAAAGAAGTTGAGACTATATTATGAATATTGTTTACATTATTATACAAAAGGTTTATGGCACTTTCTGTAAGAGCAATTTTATGGCCACTTCTTTTTGAATGTCACCCTCTTTTAACAAGTAATATGAAACTAAGATAAAAATGAAATATAAACCATCCTAAAAACAGTGTCCCCCCCCATAGCATTTTATAGGAGGTATCAGAAGTGATGCAAAGACTGAGTTACAGAGGTTTCTGAGTTGGTGGTTTTTTTTTTGCTATTCTGCTCAAAAATGCCTTCCTTCAGTAAGTCACACATGCACTTGAATCAGATGTGTTGTAGTAAGTTAGCAAGTGTCTTCTCTGCTCAGATGTGCTCCATAGCCACAGTTTGCAGGAATCTGCAAATCTGCCTTGTTCCACCCTTTAGAGAGAACTGCTGGAAGAAGGATGAGAAATACCAATGTAAGGTAGCATTTAGGAGAAAGTGTAGAACAAGATCAAAACATGTTGTAACCTAAGAGACCTTGAAAATCAGAACATTTTTCAATAATGTAAAATTAAATTCCAGTAATTCAAAAATGCAGAGTTTCCTTACCAGTTGTCATCAGCTAAGTCAAGCTTGCATCTAGAATGAGAGTTATAGTGCCAAAAAAGTTTAGTGTTGTATCAGTACTCATGTAGAAATAAATAGCATTTTTATGCTTGTTTTTATGTCTTGCAAAAAATTCACCAAGATACTGTTAATAATTCACATGAATTGGCTTAATTAAAGAAGGAGGAGAGAGAACTTTTGCATTGAGACTTATAATTGTCTTAGCAAAATTTACTGGTGTTTCTGGAACTCATTAAAATCAGTGGGTTTTGCAGGGGGAACTTTATATTACATCTTTTTTAAGAATTATATTTTATAGAAAATGTGTGAGTACTGTGATTTTTTACTTTGTATTCCCAAATTTATGTCAACACCTTAAAAAGTTGTTGTCAGCCCACTTATACAACATTAGATCATCACATGGATGAAGGAACTGTTTGCTTTCTAGAATACAATGCCACTAATTAAAGTTGAAAGTGAATGGACTGAATTAGAATCAGCTCATCCATCAAAGACTGGCTACTGATTATTTACTGACAGTGCTTCATTTAGCTCTATTAATTACTCAGTGGCACTGTTATGTAAAGGTCATGCTTGAAAAATTAGGAAAGAATACATGAAAAATTATTTTATGCACTCAGTGCTGGAGTCTGAAAGTGGTAAATGTTAAACAGAGTGTTCATGTGAATAACCTATTAAATGTGCTTTTTCTTATCAGCATTTTAATTGTGAGTGAGTAAACAGGACAGCAGCTTACAGATCTTGATAGGCTCCTCATGCAGGCTGTGATGGTCATGGCTGTGGCTCCATAGCAATAAAGGAAAGTTTGCCTTTCTATTACTGCTTTTTAAATAGTTTCCTTTTTATTTTTTTTTGCTCTGCCCAAATTATATGCATAATAATAATAATAATAATAATAATAAGATTTTTTTAAAGTTTTTGTACTCATTAGCCCTTCTTTCCTTATTCCTTTATCCTTTAAATAATAAGCCTCTTACCATCATTCCCCAGATGTCACTCTAAAATTCCACCTATGATACAGAAGTAAATGTGTCTCCTGTGTTCCTACAGCATACAGCTCTTTCACATTTAGTAATCTCCATCAGTGTTAAGCAAAAACTTAGTTCGTACATGCAGTAACAAGAGTCTTCAGTTATACATTTAATTCTAGTCATTGATAATAGTTTAGAAGCCCTATTTACCTTCATTTTTTCCAGTAAGTACATAATTTGACTTTAAAAAACCATATGTTCTCACTGGCAGTGTTTTAAAAATTAGCTGAATAATATTTTTACCTTATAAAAGGAAAAGCATGAGTTCTGTGGGTTTAGGCAGGGGATACTGTCTTTTTGCTGTTTAAATTAGAAAATGGCTCGGAGTGGGGGAGGCTTTGCAAAAGTGGTAATGTAAGAGGTAAAGTCCAAATGCTCATTTCCTCTGACAGATCTGTGAGCTGTGGTTGTTTTGTAATAAAACCCTTCGTGTACAGGAGCATGGCTTACATGGGAAAATCTTATGTATACATACATATATAGTTAAAAAGGAAAAATAATGTAGTTACTGAGTTGAAAAATACTCTTCGGTTCACATTCCAAAAACGGCTTGAAAAGATGATGAATATGTGTGTGCTCTTTTGCACAAGAAGGGACTTTAATTTTCTGTTCAGTCCTGAGCTGTAAGTTTCCATGCTAATCAGACATGTTATTAACTCAGATCTGTTTATAATCAAAGTCAAAGCTGAGAGCAGCATCACCGCCGCTCTAGTCAGGGACTGCGACTATTAAGAAATTAGTTTTGATTAGTTTGTTTTGTAATGGTGTTGTGTTTTGACATCGTGTTGTGTGATGTCAGGAAGGGCCTCTTTTTAAAGCCATCCTGAAAAAACTTGGCTATAAAACAGACTCAGGCAGGGAAATGGAAAACATATGAAGCAGTTGTACGTCATCTAGGGAATGGTATTTCTCGAGAGGATAGAAATGATCTAATTGCCTTTGATTTTATGAAACACTATGAAAAGGAATCTGCTTATATATTAGATTTTACATAAATGGTCATTTTAAAAAGTGGAAAGTTTGATGTTTGTAACTTAAATTGACACAGTGCAATTGCAAGAGCCATCTGCCAACCATCCAGATGCAACAGTTACCATTTCTGCATTTTCTTTCTTTTTATTTTTGGTTGGTTAGTTTTTTGGTGTTTTTTTTTTTCCTTTTGTTTTGCTTCTCAGCTATCTTCTTTTAATCCTAGTGCCCAGAAGGGTGATACTGTGGAGACTGGGTGGGTATGAACACCCCTTTACTTACTTTTATTCTGCCCTGCTGTTTTTTCAGTGGTAGCATTTCATGTCTGGTGACACCTATGCAGTGTCTTGCTGTGGAGTTACACAATTCCTGCCTACCTCAAAGCAGAACGTATTTCAACATAGGAATTGCATTTTCTAGCCTCACTTTATTTACCAGCTCTTTTAACTCTTGGGTTGTGCCAATGGGATGTTTTTCTTTCTTAAATTTGAAGGCTTTTTAAATTTTATGAAGTCTAGGCATACATAAACACAAAATTTTAAGTAAAAAATATATCTGTACCACTGCCTCACTCAGCTCTCTTATATTTCATATGCTGAGAATAGAATGAGTTTGATTATTACTGAACACCAAAAGGAAGACAATCTTTATACAACAAAGAAGTGATTAGTGTTTAGGTGAAATTTTCCATTTGCAAAGGTAATATTACAGGTATTAGTGACCGTGATGCTGAATCTGCCATCATTTGGATGAAACCTGATATCTTGCTTGATACTCATCATCTTTTACAGTGATGTATCAGAAAACATGAGATAAATCCCCAGTTTTGCCAAGCAATCATTCAATGATCTTTGTTGCTTTAAAGATCCATGCCTTTGTCAACTTTCCTCTGAAGTTTTCCTACCTCATTTTACTGGGATGTTATGAAGTACCATAATGATAGTGATGTACTAATATTTATAACTTTATGGACAGCACTTTGTGCAAGAAAGTAAAAACTGTTTTACCAGTTCAGATGGTAATGGTCTACCTAAAATACTTTCTGTAATTTCAGTTGAAGAACACACCCTATATATTTTCCTTGAAAACATCACTACTGTTGGTATACTGTTTTTTTGTGAGATTTTATCTCTGAGCTGTTATACAAAGCTTCCTTGCAGATTCACTTCTCTCTCTTTCCTCCAAACACAGTACATATTTACAAAAATTGGATTGCTCTTTGATCTAGAATGAACTTCAGTTAACAATTTGTGGTATAAAAATTACAAAATGCTGTTAGGCAAGGAATATGTTCTGCTTTTCTCGTTTGCCTATATTTTATCATGGTTGTCCATAAAATATGTGCATATACGCTCTTAATACATCCTTTCAGTTCCCCATAATATCACTGAGGCTTTAACAGAGAACAATTGTATAGTTGGAGGACACGTAATAGGCTACTAGAAGAAATATTTACATCTGGCATGATCAAAGCTTTTGGACTATATGAATGTGTATGTGGGAGGTCTAATTTTTATGTGGGCGGGTTCACAAAGACCAAAACACTGCAGTACTTAACCCCTTTCCCTTTATGAAAATTCAATTCCTTAAAATGAAGAAAGTATGTAGTACCTGATTCTTATCTTTGTTTTTCATTTCGATGAGTAGTATTAACTATTCTGCTTGTAACTACTTGTTTTAAGTCATAGAGAATTTTTTTAGTATTTCAGCCCCTGTAGTGGCTTATTTACTAAGATGCTTATCTTGCTCATGATGTTTTTGCATGTTGGAACATATGCACATGTTCAAATTTAAAGAAACTCATATTTTAACACAGTTTTGATAGTCTGTAGAACTGCTGTTGAAGGAACTCTGCTGTATTTTTGATTTATAGCACTAGCTGCATCTTCAGGTTTTGTTTTTGCAGGTTTTGTTCTTCTGGCAGTAATCAGCTGTGAGCCCTGGCTATTTGAATTGGTTTTTTATTCAGTTACTTTAAATAGTTGCATTATGAAAGGCTATTAACACTCACTCATTTAAATAATCTCAGCATTTTGTTTGCAAGGCTCTGATGGGGGCATTTGGGATGATAGCTGACCTGGGCTAGCAGCTTGCTGAACGGGGAGGTCTCGCTCTCCCTTTGGCTTCTCTCCTTCCTCCTGCTGTCCTGTGATCTGCCCTTCCCCGGCCCCCAGCCACCCCAGTTCTGACTGCAGGGCAACCAGTTCAGCTTGCCAGCCAAGCAGAAGGGCCCACACGCCAGAGCTGCGTGCCAAATGCCTTTTGTGCTCTTCTGAGCCTTCATTTACCAGGTGATCAGCAGAGTACCTGAGCTGGCTCCCAGCTAAGCATCAGGGGCCTGGGGGCTGTGGTGAAAGGGAAGCCACCTGCCCTTTTTGCCCCTGGTGAACTTGCATCTTGCTCAGAGCACTCTCTGAAGTCACAGCATGAGTCACAAACACAGCATCATGTGTAATATGTGGCTTCTTGAAAATCAGCCCTGCCTTTGCAGGCAGATGATGATGTGAGGAGCACTTCTTGTAAACAGTGAAGACTGTACATTTCTTTTGACAAGACACACACCTTTTGTGGGTATCTTTAAAGATTCTATGCATGCTTACAGCATCCCTGGCAGTTACTTTTAGAGTTGCAATAAAACATTTTCCCCCTGTAGAAGTGATTTTTACCTGTTAAATCATGGGTACCTATGTAAATTTGCTTGCTGTTACCCATTTGCATTATTTCAGCACTCCAAGCTTAGGAGAGTTAATACACTTCTTTTGGATTTATGCTATATCTCTTAATTATCCGTGTAGCATTGACTGTCCACAAATCTAATCCTGAACTAGTCTAGCATCAGATTTGTGTAAACTGATATCAAAGTCAGTTAATATCAGGGTGTTCTGTAAGTAACAGCAGCTGGGGAGCATTTCAGAAATCATGGAGCCATTCCTGATACTCTGCAGGAGTGGGATGGAATGAGCAGGTGGAAGTGAAAATTCTTCATCTGCCAGACACTGGTATGTTGTTGAGTCTCTGTGAGCACCTGAAGTACCAAGATACTCCTATACTAGCTTCTCTAACACAAAGCCCTTGCAAGGTAGGCATACTCTTAGCCAGATTTTGGAACCCTAAGTTAAAGTGTTTTCAAAGCGATGTTGCTTTGTTTTCTCTGGTCTCAACACCAGAACTGACACACAAGTTTTGTTGATCAGTTAAATGGCTGCAGAACCTGCAGTTCACAGAAAGGTGGTCAGTGTTCAGGATCTTCAAGTTTTTCCTGGGTGCTACATATCCTTTCCTGTATTCTTTTCTCTTTTTTAATTTGAAGAAGAAAAAACCAGCAAGAAAAAAGGACTTGCCATTTCCTTTGTTGCAACTTGTAGGATTCTCTACTAGACTGCTATACTCTGTGACCACAAAACTGCCTTTTCTTCTGTGTCATGCTGTTGAAAAACTGCTAGCAAGCAAGTTTAGTCTAAGCAGAACCTCAGCATTACTTGTTTTGCTACCTCTTGGTAGTTTTCAGCATGGTCACGTAATACCACAATTAGAGGCTCCCATCTATTTCTTGATGCATTTCTCAGCAGTTCAGCGTTCTCATCCACAAAAAGAGCATCACTGTATGTATTTATACTTAAGGAGACTAAATGTTAAAAAGGCCCCAGAACTGGCAGTGCTATCTATAATTGGTCCTCCAAAGCAACAGCTAACAGCAGTGGGAAGTATCATGTTTGGTTTCTAGCTCCCAGCATCACCTAATCTGCTAAATATTCCAATACAAATAAAGTGGCATAAGGAAAGAGGCCTTATATAAATACTTAAAATCTTAGGCATTCAGGAATCATCATAAAACTCAAAAATATCATAAGAATTCAAAAGAGCTGAGTTTAAAATACTGTGTTTTGTAAGCATTCATAACCAGGATGTTTGCTTCAGGCTCAGAACACCACACTCCATTTTGATCTCTGTTTTTTCAGCTCTGAAGATTGCCAGTATTGCTGAGGTGTCCCTATTGCACTTGAATGAAACTGTTTCCTATCTAAGCCTAAGCAAGCCAAAACAAAGAAGACAATCACTGTGTCCATTATTTAGAGTATCAGACTGGTACCAAATGGGACACAGCAACAGGGAAAGCAAGTTTAAAAAAAAAAAAAACGAAACCAAAAAAACCCAAAAAACCTCAAGCAAACAAACACACACACCCCCCAAAAAAAAGAAAAAAAAGAAAAAAAAATCCCCAACAAATTCCTGGAAAGGAGTGTCATCAAAAACGATACTTAAAAACCCCAATGCCTAAAATAAATGGGATGGAAATGTCGCACTACACCACTTCTCAAGCGCTCCCTCACAGAAAAAACTCAGGGGTGTCCTGATAATATGATAATTCCTGATATGAAGAAAACAGATTTGAACACTTGATTTTGCTGTCTAGCAGAGACAAACTGTGTATGTAATATTATTAGTGTCACTAAGAGATTGACTGCCTGCCTTCCTGTTGCTTGTTCAAGGAGATTTCCATTTACCCTCATCTAACTCCAAGATAAAGAAGGGACCATCTGTTCCTTCTCCTTCACTCCCTTCCTTATTATGGTCCTTTGTCCTCATCATCTCAAATACTAATTCATTCTCCCCAATCTCCTCACTACATTGCCTGGTCTGTCAAGTGCATGTACTCATCTTTCCATCGGTCTGTTGTGCCCTTAGATGTTTCCTTACTCTTTGGCACGTGTATTTGCCTAATCCTGGTGTTTTAATGTGAGTTTCTCTGCTGTGCCAGTGTGCCCCAGAAAAGCTGCAGCTGTCCTGAGGCCTTGGGAGGGGTCACAGCACAGGGGTCCATGCTCTAGCTCTGAATGTGGGTTCTGAGGGAGAAGTCTTGGTGGCACTGCTGTGCCTCTTCCATGTAGATGGTTGTTTTCCTTCAGGAGAAATTCTTAAATACAGTCACAAACAAAAAGTAAGGTGTGCCTTTCATATCTGTGTGGATTCTTACCAAATTCTGACTGTGCTGTGTTGTCTGCTCCCAAATTACAGCCATCAAGAATGGCATGTCCTTATGTACCACCACTTAGACCATTCAATGAACATTTTTCAGTTTGCAGGTAACTATGGACAAGGATTAGTTTTGCCAAAATCCTTTTTACAGTAATAGGGATTTTAAAGAGGCTTGTCCACTAGCTGTCCTCTTCTGGTCCTCTTCCTGCAGCCCTTTTAAAAAGAAAAAAAAATTGCATTAAAGTTACAAGGGAAGAAAATTACCTGTGGACACACAGGACTTGTGGCATTTTTATATACTCTGTTTTCAAAGCAGAGTAGGACCCAGAGAGTTAAATCACCATGACCCCAAATGAGAGCAGTGAGGAAGTTCAGGGAAGAAATGCAGTGTGGATGATAGCTTTGTGTACAGCTCTGGCATGATGCCAAAACCTGTATAAATATAGCGCTGTGATGGGGTTGTAAACAGTGTCTGCTTTTCCCTTCTCAAACATCTTTCCTAAGCCTGTCTTCGTGCCTGATCTCTCTTACATGTGTGTGTGTGTGTATATGTATATCTTATTATATATAAAGAGATTACACACTGCATAATTACTCATTTTATATCCAAGCCCTTTAAAAACATATCATGTGTTGTAGGTTTTGAGTTCCAGTGAAAACCTTACATGAGATCTACAGCATAGTTCTTGTATGGCAAAATTGGTCACCATGTAATAGTGACAGGACTGTGTGGAGATGTTTCTAAGAGACCTATCTGTATATTTAAACCCAGATTAATAAATGTCACTACATGGGCAGGAGGAAAAAAAATTAAGCATCAGCATTTTGAGTTGCTTCATGTATTATTCTGGAATTGAGTGAAGGCCCCAAGTGGCACAGAAGTAAACACCCATCTAATTTATTTGCAGTATAATTTATCATTCTGCACGTGTTTGTGTAAGTTCAGCATCTGTTTTCAAGAAATCATTTTTGTGCTGATTTTATTTGAAAGTGTTTGTGGTCTTGCTCCATATTCTTACACATATTTTCTCTCAACAGAGTTTGCCTTTAGGATAGTGAATGCTCCAATGGCCCTGGATTTAGCCTTTGGCATAGTGTGTGAGCTGCTCCAGCGGTGGGGGGAGATCCATGCTGGTGTCCCAGTCCTGCTGGAGTGGCTTTTGGGAGACACTGACCTGCAAAGAGATGGGGACACTTCTGCCCTGGTAATTTCAACAAGCATTGCTATAGCATGTTAGAAGCACTATAGTTCTGCAGTCTTGTGGTAGGAATAGAATGAAATGTCTCATCTGATGAAACCTGGTAATTGCTACTGCAGTACTAACTGATTTGCAGTCTTTTAAAGAATTCACATGGATATTATTTAGAATGAAAAGAGTTTTATGTCTGTTTCCTGGTAATACCAGCATAAAATTGAAGAGATCAATAAGCAAACATTGAAATTAATCAAGTTACTTCACAAGGCATTATTGACTGAAACATTCTGAGGCTGTGATGTAATTACATTCAGTATTATTGCAGATGATGGCTTCCCTTGAATTTAAACTGTTGTTGGGGATGCCAGGCACATCTGGGTATTCAAGAACAGTGTTCTACCAATGCTGGCTTTCCCAGAGATGGCATTTAAATATTTGGTAACTTTATGCCATCATCCATGTGACTGGTTCTGTACAACACATGAAACAGTCTTGCTTACATCAGTCATTGACTTCAGGATTGTTTCTGTAAAGCTTTGCCACACTGGTTCTGTGAAAGGTGTTACTGTATAAATACACTGTGTTCTTTTTGTCTTGAAAAGACTGGAAAAGTCAAAATAATGCTGTCAGGTAAACCAGCAGGAGCAGCTACATCTTTGAGAAGTTTGTTGGTAATTAATATGACCCATGAAATATATAATGAATGTTTTCTCAAGTCTGTAGTTTAGGTGTGCATTTCTGATGTTTGACTGACTGATGCAATTTTAATTTAATCAAGTCAAAAAGCTCCATGATATAGCAAATTACCATACTGCTTACAGAGGTCTTTGTGAAATATAATACTGTTTCATAGGGGAAGGCAAGCACATGTGAAGGATTAGGGCTGCTATTTACTTCCACTGTTTCCCAAGACTTGTGCCATAACTGCATCATCTTTGAGGGTAAAATTTCTTGGGTAAAGTAGGAACCTTTTTACTGTGTTTTCCCACACCTTTAAGAAAAGGTATATAAATGTTTACCTTGTTTTTTAATATAGAAAGCTGTTCTATGACAGCCTCAGTCATAATTTCTATATATATCCTTTTCCATATCTTTTATGATTTTCGTGTTGTTATCAAACCACGAGTCATTTTCTAATCACAGTTGGTTTTCTTTTTGTTAAGGAAGAAGATGATTCCCTGTTTGATAAAGGAGAAGTGAATTTTTGGGCAGAGAAGCTGACTCATGTGAGACAACTGAGTAAGCACCTTCTACATCTTGTATCAGTGACTCACCTCACCTTACCAGATCATGGGGAGCTTAATCATCTATCAGGAATAGCACTGGACCAAGCCCAGCGCATTGAACACCTTCTTGGAGCTCTACCTCCAGTTCCAGAGTTCGCCAGAACTCCAGAATTCACAAGATTGGCTATTCAAAGGGAGAGAATATCAGTCTGTCTTAAAATATTAAATCTGCTGAAGCCTGATGACACTTGCAAAAATGAAAATCTGGAAAAGTAAATTACTAAAACTTCATCCTCAGGGAGCTGCACACATTACTGGATGGGCAGGGAGACTGTATTCCAGCAATGTTCAAGGAATCAGGGATTGCTGTGATGACTTCAGGAAACCTGCAGTACCTTCAGTATTCAGGCTAGAACTACATTTTTTGTGTTAATTAATTGTGCATTGATTTTTTTTAATGGGACGTGCAGTGGAAGACTTTTCCTTTTAAATGCATTTGTTAATTTCATTCAGCTGAGCATTGTTTATTACAGCTACTGTAGGAAGTAAAGCAGCTAAATTTAATATTTTCCATTCATCCAGGTGCAGGCCACCTGTAGTTCTGTTATGTTTTGTTCCACATTTTTACCTCCTGTATTTTAATACCAAGAAAAAGTTTATTTTTTTGGTCTCATTTCAAGATGTAGCTTGTGACTTATGAAATTAATATGCTTTTTAAAAACCTTTAAGTGTTTCTAATAGAAAAACAAACCGTGACTTCTTTGTTTATGGCAATTTTTAGAGTATATATTAAATTTTTCTGCATTTTCCTCTGGAGGAAGACAAGGATTTTCACTTTGGTAGTAACCTTGTTTTGCACATTGAAACAACACTAGTTAGATTTCTGCATGCCACTTTTCTCCTTTAAATCAAATAACTACTTTCATAAAATGGCTTTGAAATGAAGACTTGCTGTGTTCAAAACGAAGCAGCTGTTCCATTGCAAACAAAACAGTTCCATCTTCCCTTCAAACACCTTGCTCTGCAAGCAGGCCTGGAAAGCGAGTCCTGCCGAGGAGCAGGGAAGGGTTCCAGAGGTGTGTCCGTGCTGCTGCCCTCGCTTCTGGGAGATGCTGGAGATGCTCCACCAGCTGGGGCAGCTGTAGGGACTGTTCTGAGTGCTCCTGGGCCTTGCTGTGTCTAAAGCACAAAAAAGCTTGTTGTGCATCGAAAGGTTTCTTTCTCTGAGCTGGAATTGGGTTTTGATATGAAAATGAGACATCAAAAAAAAATAAACAGTGATGTGAAAAGATTGTGTTACCTTCCCATAGCCAAGGGCTGTGACCGGACGTGTGGCAGGGCCCGCCACAGCACGGATGTGCGGCCCTGTACGCCGTCATTTCGGTGTTCTTGGAGAAGAAAATGTCCGATGAACGCCTGGTTGCTTTCAGCCTTTCAGCTGATGGTGATGAACGCAGTTTAGCCCCAAATCTCGGTGCCGCCCAGGTACTGCCCGAGCGCTTGGCCCGCGGCCGGGCCCGCCACAGCAGCTCGGTCGGTGCGCCGCGCGACCGCCAGGTGGCGCCACAGCACCGCCGCGCATGGGCCGGGCCCGCGCTCCCACCGGTATACGGGATCGGGATCCGGGAGTGCCGGGATCGGGATCGGGCTCGGCCCGGACAGGGTAAGGCTAGGGCGGCGCTGCTCGCAGTGCTGCGGTGCCCCACAGCCGATCGCTGCTCTCTTGACTGTAGATACTCTGCTCTAAGTAGAGCTAAGCTGTCGAGTTGGGTCCAGTGGACAGCTGAACGCTGCAGAGTCACCACTTAAAAAAACCCAACAAACAGAATTTAGGAATAAAAGTGTAGTATTTGCTCTAAGTTTCCAGGATTCAGTGTTACTTATGTAAGAAGTAATTTATGGTGCAACTTGAGGCTTCAGTAGGCAAAAGAGAAATGCTGGAATCTGAAATGATGTTTCACAGGATGCTCGCTATCCAGCTTAACGAGCCATGCTGTGAGTTAGGCTAAAAATTAATTTGTATGCATCTGGTTTGAGCTCCTGGGGAAAGAATAGCCCAGATTGTGTCTGGAAGCCACTCTTAAAAAAATAGTCAAGACCTGTACAATTAATTAACAGCTGCTGATTCTGCCACATCTTTCCATCATTTCTGAACTAGTGTGGCAACAGATTCTGTAGTAGGAGACAAAAAGAACTTTGTATGTATCAAAATCACCGTAAAGTTCTGAGACCTTGCTCATGTCAGTGGGTAGCATAAGACTATGTAGTAACATTGGCTTCTTTTTTAACTGGGTAGAATTTAAAATGCATATACATATATACTTGATACTGGCAAATCGATACATGCAGCCAGGTGACAGCACAGTTATAGACCCACAGTGACTGTAAAACTCTGTGAAGCCTTGAGGACTTGGTTAATCAGTTACCAAACAGCTCCAGAACTTGGTCTTCCTTATTGTGGTTTTAAGACGCAACTGGAACCTCTGTCATCCCGCTTGAGTTTATAAGAGAGCAAATAAGAATTATATCAGTGCACATACATTTCACCACACGGTGCTGATGATGGGTTACTGTGTAACTACTCAATGAAGAACCTTTAGACCCCGAGGAGCGATTGCAGGAGAGAGAGAGCAAAACCTGATGCCAGAGCCCTTATCGGCCGTGTGTTTGATCAAAGTCAGTTTATCAAAGTATTCCTCCCAATGGCGTTGACACATTGATCCGTGCATGATTGTCACAGTAAACTGTTCCCTCGGTTGTCTGGCGGGCAGGATCAGCTCCGAGGTGATGTTTCCATCGCAGAGTTGTGTGGGAGGAGGAAGAGTTTGAACTCGGGTCAGTGCGGAGGCGACTCCGACCGGGCCCGGAGAAGGTTATGGGAAGCGATACGCGTTATGGCAGCAGCCCCGCGTTCCCGTGTGCGGGGTAGCGCCTGTTGCCGGGCCGGGAGCCGTGGCCCCGGCGGGGCGGGAGGAGGGGAAGGAGCAGGAACGTGGGACGTGTCCCGGCACCGCGGGGCGGAGGAGCCGGCGGCCGCTGGGGGGCGGCACGTCCCCGCCGGCCGGCGGGCAGCGGGAGGGGCCGGCAGCGGGGCCAGGAGCCGGCCTGGCCGAGCCCAGCAGCGCTCGCCGAGCGGGGGACGGGCCCCAGGGGACTGCCGGGACGCGAGGTCTGGGCTTTCCGCAGCCCAGCTCCTCGTCTTTCCCGGCAGATTTCGATCCCGGTTTCCGGGCTCGGCCGGCCGTGGGTGGCGGCTCCCGGGCGGTGCGGGGTGCGGGCGGGGTCCCGCCGCAGCCTCCCTCCCGCAGCGGCGTGCGAGGTGCAGGACGGGGGGAGGAAGCAGAGGAACGCGTGAGCCTCTGGGCAGCGGGGGGCGAGCGCCAAACCCGAGGCGAGGGGCTCTGGTGACACCCCCGCCCCCAGCCCGAGGTTCCTTTCCTCTGCAAATGTGTTTGCACAGCGCCGCGCTCCTGCTGACGTGGTCGGGTTTGGTCCCTTGGAGTGCGCGGGACTGCCATCCCGGCTCGGAAGCTGAAGAGGATCAAACGCCTCTGCTGGCTTTAGCGGCCATAAAACTTTACACGTCCGTCCGTCCGCCTCTGTTCTCCTTCCCATTTGTCCCGGGGCCGAGCAAACGCGGGAGGGGACGGGGGTGCAGGGGAGCCGCCGCCGCCGTTCCCACGTCGTGTTTGCGCGGCCTTATCGGCGCGGGGGGGGCGGGGGTGTTTTGCACGGCGGCTCCCGGCCCGCCTTGGCCGGCGGCCGGCTCGGTCCCGGGAGGGCGCCTCGCCGCGGGCACCGGCGGGGGCGGGCACCTGGGGCGGCGGCCGGGGGACTCGGAGGGGTCTCACAGGACCTTGGCGGGGATGAGGAAGGAAGGGGCCGAACGTGAAAAAGAGACGTGGGAGGGCTGCGGGGTGCGGGAAGGAGATGCAGACAGGGTTAGGTGGGGGTAGTTTATCAGTCAGGCCGCTGGGAGGATAATGCCAGCTCGCCTCCGCGCCTGGCTGCCAACCTCTCCCAAACTTCTGAAAGAAAGTAAGCGCCAAACCCGAGCTCCCTGAAAAGAGGGAAGAAGCGGCGGAGCGCGCAACCCGCGCCTGGCCCCGTCCCGCCAGCCGCACCGGGGCAGCGCGGTCGCGACCTTTGTTTCGAGCAATTACGTGGCAAAAGTTTATTTTCGGCGGGGCGCGGGGAAGAAGTGTCCCGGCGCTGCCGCGCCTCTCCCGCGGCCCCGCGCGTCCTGCCCTCGGCGGAGCCGCCACCCGGCCGGGGACGCGGCCGCCGTGCGCGGGCAGCGGGGGCGTCGGGGAGAAGCGGGGCGCTCCGAGGGGCCGAGCCCGTAGGGCGCCGTGAGCGCTGCCTCGGCTGGTTCCCCGCTCCCCCCGCCTCGTCCCGCCCGCGCTGCGGGCGCACTGCAGCACAGGCGCTCCCCACGAACCTGCCCCGCCGCCGCTGCCAGCGCCCTCTGTGAGACTCGGGGCGGCCCGGCGGCGGGGTGGAGCGGGGCGGGCCCGGCGGGCTGGAGCGGGGCGGGCGGAGCGCGGCACCGCCCCCGCGACCAGCGGCAGCCGCGTTTATATGGGAGCGGCGCGGGGAGCCGCTGAGTTCCCGCAGTTCGCCCGCTGCTGTGCAGCCGCCGTCGCCGCCTCGGCCCGGCACCCGCCGTCCCGCCGGGAAGGAGTCGGGACCGTTTCGGATCTCAAGCAGACGGCCCTCTCCTATTTAGTCGTGGCTTTTCCAAACCCTCCGAGGAGAGCGGGATCTTTCGGTCCTTCCTGTATATCCGACCATTACAGGATCTAGAAATGTCGACGACACTTTTATCTGCCTTCTACGACATTGACTTCTTGTGCAAGGTAGGGACGAGCGCGTTTGGCTGGGCGGGACGCGGTCTGCCGCCATGTGCACAGCGGCGCTCCGGGCTACCGGGGCAGCGCGGCGGGGCGGGAGGCCCGTGCCGGGCCGGGCTGTGCGGGCGGGTCACGGTCTGACAGCCGGCCGGGGACAGCGGCTGACGCAAGGCTGCGAGCCCCGGAATGCCGCCCCATGTCCTCCCGGCGGCCGCGTTCGGGGCGGGCTGCTCCTGCAGCCGCGGGGGAGCCGGGCCGCCCTGCAGCCCCTGCCCGCATGTTGCGCTGTTAGGAGGAACTTTTGAAAAAAGTTGCAAATGCAGCAGAGCTGGCGCGGGAGCTTCTCCCCGGCGCTGTGCTGCCCGCCGGCGCTACCGGCAGACCCCCTTTGCGGGGCGGCCGGGCGGCGCGACCCCCGCCTCGGCTCCCGCGGCGGTGGGGAGCCGTGGCCGTGGGCAGGCGGTCACCCGCAACTCCCTCTCTCTCTCCTGCTGTCTCCCCCACCCCCTCCCCTCTCCCCGCCCCGGCAGACGGAGAAGTCCCTGACCAACCTCAGCAGCATGCTGGACAAGAAAGCCGTGGGGACCCCGGTGACCCCTCCCAGCTCCAGCTTCGCGCCGGGCTTCCTGCGGCGGCACTCGACCAGCAACCTGACGGCGCTGGCCGGCGGCTCCAAGTTCCCCAGCCCTACCGGCTCCAGCTCTTCTTCCACATCCTCGTCCTCGTCGTCATCCTCCTCCTCCTCCTCGTTCGGCAATCTGAAGGAGACGGGCTCCGGCGGAGGCGGCGGCAGCAGCAGCCCCACGGCCCTGCTCAACAAGGAGAACAAGTTCCGGGACCGCTCCTTCAGCGAGAACGGCGAGCGCAGCCAGCACCTCATGCAGCAGCTTCAGCAGCAGCAGCAGGCGGCCGGCAAGGGGAGCGGCTCCGGCGGCGGCGGCGGGGCCCCCATCAACTCGACGCGCTACAAGACGGAGCTGTGCCGCCCCTTCGAGGAGAGCGGCGCCTGCAAGTACGGCGAGAAGTGCCAGTTCGCTCACGGCTTCCACGAGCTGCGCAGCCTCACCCGCCACCCCAAGTACAAGACCGAGCTCTGCCGCACCTTCCACACCATCGGCTTCTGCCCCTACGGCCCGCGCTGCCACTTCATCCACAACGCCGACGAGCGCCGCCCGGCGCCCGGCGGGGGCACGGCCGCCCCCCCGCCCGCCGCCGCGGCCGGGCCGCACCACCACCCGCACCACGCGGCCCCGCACCCCGCCGGCAGCACCGGCGACCTCCGCGCCTTCGCCCCCCGCGAGCACCCGCTGGGCGGCGGCGGCTTCGGGCACCCGCGCGGCGGCGAGCGGCCCAAGCTGCACCACAGCCTGAGCTTCTCCGGCTTCTCCGCCCACCACCACCACCATCACCCCCCGCACCCCCACGGCACCGCCCCGCCGCCGCCGCCGCCCGGGGGCCGCCTGGACGCCGCCCTGCTGGAGAGCCCCGGCGGTTCGCGCACGCCGCCGCCGCCCGCCTCCGCCTCCTACTGCGAGGAGCTGCTCTCGCCGCCCTGCGCCAACAACGCTTTCGCCTTCTCCGGGCAGGAGCTGGGCAGCCTCATCGCCCCCCTCGCCCTGCACACCCAGAACTTCGCCGCTGCCGCCGCCGCGGCCGCGGCCGCCGCCGCCTATTACCGCTGCCAGCAGCAGCCGCCGCCGCCCGGCGGGGCCTGCCCGCCGCCCCCCGCCTCGCCGCCCTTCAGCTTCCAGCCCCTCCGCCGCCTCTCCGAGTCGCCCGTGTTCGACGCGCCGCCCAGCCCGCCGGACTCGCTCTCCGACCGGGAGAGTTACCTGAGCGGCTCGCTCAGCTCCGGCTCCCTCAGCGGCTCCGAGTCGCCCAGCCTGGACTCGGGCCGCCGCCTGCCCATCTTCAGCCGCCTCTCCATCTCCGACGACTGAGGGAGCGCGGGGCGGCGGCCGGGGGGCCCCGCGGCGGCCCTGCAAGTAAGTTACCGAGCGAAGAAAGCGAAACCTCTCCTTCCTCTCTATTTTTGGTTGGTTTTATTTTATATATCTATCTATCTATACACCGAGAGCTGAACAAAACGAGAAACAAAGCATTTTGCAAAAGGGCAAATGACACGAACTGAACAAACCTATTTTTATAGAGAGACCTTGGAAGAAGGGGATTTTTGTTTCGGGGTTTTTTTGTTGTTGTCGTTCTTTGGAGACAAGTTATGATACGCACCAGCAGCAGCCATTCCATCTGTGTTCGAAAAAAAAAAAAGAAACAAACAAACAGCATTAGAAAAGACAGCACCAGAAAGCAACAAACAATCCGGGGAGCGCCGGTTCGCCAGCCCAGCTCCTCCAATCCTGCAGACACACAGAAAAAAAGTTACAAACTAGTTTGTCTTTCAATCCAGTTCAAATAAAAACACAGAACATACTAAACCTATAAGCTTTTTTTTTTTAGGAAAAAAAAAAAAAGAAAAATCCAACATCCTGCCAAGAATATGCCTTGATAACAACCTTCTTTTTTATATATATCTATATATTATTATTATAACAAATGCTAAAACCTTCATTCCAAAGTTTAATATTGGTTCCATTGCCACCACTTAGTGGATGTTTGGCTTTTAGAACAATTTTTTTGTTGTTGCTTTATTTGGAAGCACTCAACCGAGTTTAGTTTGTAATTGTTGGAGAATAACTGCTGATTTTTTAAAATTTTTTTTAGCTGTTTGAGTTGATTGCATGTATGAGTCACTGCACACAACTCAATATGAAACTATTTAACTTATTTATTATCTTGTGAAAAGTATACATTGGTAATTTGTTCATACTGTATTTATCGGGTATGATGAAAAGCAATAGATATATATTCTTTTATTATGTTAAATTATGATTTTCATTATTAATCGGCAAAATGTGGAGTGTGTTCTTTTCACAGTAATATATGCCTTTTTGTAACTTTCACTTGGTTATTTTATTGTAAATGAGTAAAATTCTTAATTTAAGAGATGGTATGTAATATTTATTTCATTAATTTCTTTCTTTGTTTACGTAAATCTGAAAGATTGCATGGTTTCTTTATAGAAATCGGTCTCGATGCTGTGGAAGTAGTTTGCGGAATTTCTATGGGTTTTTTTTAGAATGTAAATGGTTGTAGCCCGTCCGAGTTGAAAAACGAGAGAAAAGAGAAAAAAAAAGAAAAAAAAGACTGACTTAGCAATCAGACTTCAAAGTGGCAAATCTAATTCAGACTTGTTAAAAATAACCAAAAAGTATTTTTGTTGCCTAACTCCACGAATCACACTGTGATATAGTCTCAAAGTATGTAGCAATAATTGGGGGTCCCAGTATTATGTCTCACAGTGCCTTCTTGAGGGTCCACGCTTGCCTTAAATATCTCTCAACCAAATAAGTATTTTTCCTAATGCTTGAGATAATTTGAATGTAGGGATGGGTTTTAAGTACAGCAAAATTTTGCCACTCTATTTTATAAGAACAGAGGCCATCTTTGGATCTGAAACTTTCTATAATACAGGAACATATCTTGTTTATTGAATTCCAAAACCTGTAATTTTTTTTTTTTCCTTATGTAGAAAGTTGGGAGTTTTCCAAAAGTTTCCTGGACGGTGGATGAATGAGCAGTAGCTTAGTTTTGTTTGTACATAGGTACAGATTGAGCACTATGTACTCTTTTGGACTACTTTAACAGAAGTATGTTTTGAATGTAACTAAAGGATAAGTCAACTTGAGTTGTAATATATTTTTCGGGAGTCAGTTCACTACAGATTATGTGAGACTGTAAACTTTGTACTGTAAATGTTTTGTAGTTCTCCCAATAAAATTTTTTGGAAAAAAAAAAAAAAATCAACAACCCCAGTAACCCTTCAAAGTGCCCTGGCTGCCAGGCAGGAGTGTTTCTTGCTGAACACCACCGCCCCCAATCACAGATATGTCTAGCTACAGATTAACCAGTTTGCACTGCTGCTCCTGCAGCCCTCGCTGGTCCCTGGCCAAAGTTAATAAACGCTTCCAGAAGGTTCGGGAATGTCAGCGCTGTACTGTATCCTGCTTTGCTTTCCTTTTTTTCTTTTCCCTTTTTTTTCCCCCCCTCAATTTTTTTTTTTATTATTATTTTTAAGAGGATGGAGAATCAAGCCTCTGCTGCTTCTAGTGTAACAGCTGGAGTGGAAAAATCTAGCAGTGGTATTTATCAATCACATCGCTTATGGGGCTATGTCAATGTGCCATTAGCCTTCCTGCCTTGTTTGGGCTAAGGAGGAAATGGCAGTTTGGGTAATAAAAAGCCATAATTAAGGTTTACCCTTTGTCCCAAAAGCTTTGTTCCTCTTCACTCACAGGAATGCGGACTTCTGCCTCAATGCTCCCATCACCCAGCTGAGGGCATGTCTGTGTTAATCGGGCTAGCATTAAATGTGCTAATCAGTTTTCAGGGCCTGGGTTTTAAACAAATTACCTTTTCGAGGCTGTATTTATATAACTAAATACTTGGCAGCCTGGGGACTGTGTGAGTATTAATACTGGAAGAATTTTAGCTAATATCTCCACAGTTTGGCACCCTATTCCAATCAGTCCCCTAAACTTTTAAGTCATGATTTCTACCAGCTTATTTTTGTTCTTTTGTCATACTACTAATAAATGTTGTTAACATTATGGCATTTCTGTGCTGCCTGGGCCGCCACAGCACTTTCTATAAATACAAGATAGAATGTAATACCGGTGCCATATGTTTGTGTAACAAACCTTGGACTGACACTTAGTTTAAAATTAAAACAAACGTAAGCAATGTATGACAACACAGCCCAGCTACAGCAATCACCTTTTTTTTAATGGATCCAGTCTGACTTTTTGGCTCAGAATTGCTCCCTTTGATTTCCAGACTGACTTCTGATGAAACTTCTTTTTGTTGCTGTCTGCACAGTGGCGCTGAGCTCTGATGGGTCCTTCCCCAGGCATCCCTGGTACAGATGCTTTGGCTGCAAGGAGCAGGCCCATGCCAGTGTTTTGAGGGAACAGAGAGTGGCTGTTGGTTTGACCGGTGTCTAAGCTGATGTCTTAACTCACTTTTGGGATTTTGAGATTAATTTTCACACTAAAACTGCATATACAAGGAGTGCATGCCTCATTTAATGTCAGATTTTCTTTCTTCTCTAGGTACAATTTTTGCTTCTCTCACTCACCCACCCATTTCCCTGAGCCTGCCTTTTCCTTGCCACGGTAGATAAGGACCTTATTTATTTTCTGTATTTCCCTTATCTGGGACAGCTGTACTCGCAACAGTGCAGTACTTCCATCTTCCCTGTGGTTTTCTGTTGGTTGAACGGGACCTTGGTGAGGGTGCTGGGCTTGGCTTTGGTGTCTCCTGGCTGGAAGAGGAGCTCTGGAAGCTTTAGAGCAGCTGCCCCGCATGAATCACAGCCGTGCTGGTGTCAGTGCCAGTGTTCTGTGTGGTAGGGAGCTGCTGCCAGGACAGGAGGGGTGATGGCCCAGCGGTGTCTCCCAGCTGGCTGCTGGCATGCCAGCGTGTGGGGACAGCTGCTGCTCTGTGCCCCAGTGACACTGTGTGCTGCACCCTGCTCTGTGTGTGTCCCAGAGGGTGCTGCAGCCTGGCCACTCTGGGTTCCACTGCTCAGAAACCCACGAGTCCTTGAACTGGGAAGATAAAGCCTCTGTTTCTTGTGCTGCACAATCAAGTGTTAACCTTTAAACCGGTGACTTATGTTGTTGGCTTAAGCAAATGTTCTCTTGCTTTCATTTCAAAATTCAGCAAAGCGTGTAAAGCTGGTCAGGCCATTCAGAACTTTCTGATACATTGCAATAAATCGATAAATACTGTGTAAAAAATAAACTGGTTTTTCTTTTCAAGAGCTTTGTGTTAAGAAGGAACTCTGAGGTTTCTGCTATTGCTCATCAGAGTTGTGATATATCTCTTAATCACTGGAGCACTTAAAATTACTTTAAAAATCTGGAAAATGGGGCCTTTACTAATCATTGGTTAGGACTGAGGCTTGCATGCTTGTTTTATTTTATAGTCTGAAAGAAATTGTGTCAGTCTTAAACTGGTAGAAATGGATGTAATGGTATAGGTCTCAAAATAGGGTTTGATTTTAAATGGTTTGGTATGATCATTAGGAGATTTTCAAATTTATTGAATTAGTACTTTTAATTTTTATTCCCTAATCTTGTAAGGTTTTGGGGGCCTTTTTATTTGTTTGGCTTTTCTCAACTTGCCTGTGACAGGTATAGTGGTGTGCTGTGACTCCTGCTGAGTGGAGGGATTGCCCACCACCAGACACACTCCCAGCAGATTGCCATGGAGCAGGGGGATGCTGCTCCTCACCAGCTTCATCCTGGCTGAAGCATGGGCTGATTCCACTGTAATCCAGGATTCCCTTCATTTCAGCTCTAGAGCCTGGGGTGCAGAATGGGCTGTGTCACTGTGTCACTCGTCCACAAGGGCAGTGGCCACCGGAGGAGCTGGTGGCCACAGGTGGAGCTGATGGGCTGCTGGCTCCTCTCTGCTGTGCTGCTGAATGCAGAAGGCAGCAAACCAAGGGTTAAATACACAGGTAGGAGGGGAGCCCTTTTCCGGAGCATCATTTAAATGTCCAGTGCAACTCCACATCACTTTGAAAAAGAAGCTGCTGCCCTCCTTCCATTTACTGCCCCCACCCCATCTCATCATTAGGTGTGCAGCTGTGATTTTTTCAAAGAAAGGGTGCATTTGACAACCTTGTTTTCAAAGAAGGCCCAAGATTTTAGTTATGTTTATGACCAAAATGTGCTTTTATCTTTTTCCTTTTGCTACTATAGCATTAAAGCTAAAGGACTTCCACTCTATATTTTTAACAGTGTGGTCCATCTCTTCTTGCTGACCTTGAGTGAATATTTGAAGGAGCTTCAGGCAGTGGTGCTGTGTCATTAATAAGACAGGACATTTCAGGTTTTGCCTGCTGAGCCTACAGACCTTGGCAGCATATTAACTCTGGAAACTGAAACTTAATTCTCTGACCCTTCAGCTTAAGCTCAGATCCTCAGAGTTTTAAGGTGAAGATACTGGGCTTCTGGCTTTATTGCATCTGAAATAGTTACCTCTTCCCTTTGCCAAGTGTGCAGCAGGTTGGTACCAGTCCAGGGAGGGGCAGGAATATCCAGAATGACCACAGCCAGGGACCTGAGTGCTCGTCTGCTGAAGAAGTAAGTGAAGGACTGGGATGTAAGCTGCTTACTCAAGGTGATGTAGCAGTTTCTCCACTCTGCTCCTCCCTGGCCCTTTCTGACCCTGCTCTGGGAGAGCATCCTGGCACCCTGCTCACACCACATGGCACACCCACAGGGGAGTGGGTGCTCTGTCCACTGCCACCACAAGGTCCCCTCGCCCCCAGCCAGCTCTGCTGTTTGCCACGTTTGCCTGGGTGTTGATGCATTTTATTAACCAGGCAGAACAAAACCTGGTGTTTTCTCCTGGAGTGGAGTTGAAGTGGGTCAGTCAGGAGTCTGATTTTCAGAGCTGGTGCAAGGGAGGAGGAGGAGGAGGAAGAGCCCCACATCCTGGACAGAGGCAGGAGTGATGGGATAGAGGACAAGGTCTCCCCACCAAGCGGCTGGATTGGTTTATCCCTCCTCCTGTGTAGATTTGTTTTGTTTGAAGAAACATTGTTTCCTCACAGCTCTTTGGGAAATCCTCAGTGTGCCCATGTTAGAACTGCTTTTTTATATTGGTGATTATAAATCACTCACAGGAACCTTGAGTACTTCTTGTGCCATTTGAACACACACCAGCATTTAAGGGAAGGCTCATTTCAACACAGAGTTTAATTAATGATTAATGTGACTGTATCCCTGAATAGTCTGGTTTACTGGAAATCAAGCAATGGCTATATGGCAATACACAGCATCTTCTGAGAAGTTCTCAGTGTTAAAGGAAACACGTGTTATCAGCTGACATAGATTTAGCAGGTTGCGTGAGTTTTGTACTAAAGAGCATTGGTTTATAGGTTTCATTCCTTTATTAAAATTAATTTAATATTAGAGAGGAGGGTGGAGGAATGAGATTCCTCCCTTAAGGTCTAGAGGGCCTTGTCTCTAAAAAGAATTTTTTTGTTTCAAAGCTTAGTCAAACTTATATCAGTCATTTCATCTCTCCTTTCAAAGGGCTATAATGGATGTGTTAATGGAGGCATTTTGGGGTGAACCCTCCAAAATTTGCATTCCTCAGGAAACCAGGGAAAATTACCCTGACAAATCTCCTCTCTGTTGCTGAAGAGGGATAGATGACATCTGCTGAGTAATTTCCATTCTGTACACCATCTGAGAAGGAAATACAGGGTAATTCAAGCCCCCTTTTTTCTGCCATGGTTAATAACATAAACAGGGAGCTGGGTATGCTGAAATCTAAATACGAGGGTCCTGTATCAATGGATTATTACTTTATCTTTTCTGAATGACGTCCACTTGAATACCTGGAATCGTAATAGCTACTCAAGATAAGAAATGGAAGGAAATTCAATAACAGTAAGAGGCCTGGTGACTTATGAGATCTTGATTAGCCTTCAACTGCACCTAAATGTTGGGAAAGGATTCCCTGTACTGTATGCAGAGGGAGCTGAATAGCATTGTGAAAACCATTGCCTCATTGTAGGGAGCACAAACAACTGGCTTTTGTCATTATTTAGGCTTTCTTGTGTTCACTTATATATGTGAACCTTATGGGTGTTCAGTGGATGAACATTTTTCACCTTAATTTTTCATTGCTTTAAAATGGTGGCTTTGCTGGTGGAGGTGGCAGGTGGCTCTGGCCCTGCAGTGATCTCAGAGCTCTGGCTGGCTGGGGCATACAGGTACAGTGCTGAACCTCCTAAATACCACCAAATCTGAAATTGGGCTTCCTCTTCTTGGTAGGGTCTGTACTCCTGCTCATGCCCTTGGGCAGTGGTTTACTCTTCCCATGGCTGAGGGAGCATGGGGAAGGAAGAAGAGGACTCTTGCCCTTCCAGCTGCCTGCCCTGGGAGTGTCCCTGAGCTGGGCTGATGCCTTGCTGCTGCCCAGCAGTGTGGTGGGAAGGGTGGGCGTCTGCCAAAGGGAATGCCCAGATATCTCCTTCTGGGGCAGCAGAGCCCTGGGTCAGTTTGTGCCTGTCCTGTGCCATCCTGCACCTGGATGAGGGCAAATTGTTCCTTGTGCTGGGTGCCCCTTGGCTCTGCTGCAGAAGTGGCACAGCAGCAGGACAGGGAGGGCTCCAGCCAGAGTGCTGGCTCTGCTGCTGTGCTAAGAGTGCTAACAGCACAGTGTAAATCTCAGGAGATGAATTCAGAGTTAACAAATACTTTTTCTAAAGGTCACATTAGATGAGGAATGCAGTTATTTGCCAATCCAAATGAGCACTAACTCAAAAAAGACAGGAATTTGTTTTCTGCTGGATTAGTGCTCTGATCTGGACTCATCCCATCGCCTTATGGCTGTGCAACAAAAACAGGATGGAGGGCAGGAGTGTGTGAGTTATGTGAGGCTCAGAACTCTGCTTTCACCATCAGGGCAACTTTATATTGACTTGAAATGCCTGTGAAACCACAGCCTAAGCTGTGTTCTGTGGGGCTGTTTCTTCACATGCACCTGAAATCCCAGGATTTATCGAATGATATCCGCAGAACAGGGGGAGGCAGAGCCTCCTGCATTGAGCTGTGTTGAGCTTTCTAGAGCTGAACCTCAATATTTTACTTCAGTGTTGCTGTTCAGCATTTGGGCATGTGTGGATAGGGAGACTGGGAAATGGTGTCGAGGAAGGAGAAGCCCAGAAACTTGGAAAAGCTGACTCCTTGGGAAATGGTGCACAGCTTTGGTCAATGTGAACACCAAGTCATGACCTCTCCTGTTCACTCCAAATATTTCTTATAGTAACCTGCATCTTAAAATAAAATTCAAAATGGAATTTAGAATTCATAGCACAAAAGTTGTGAGTAAACTGTTCACTACAAGAGCATTGCAAAGCAAGTAATAAATGTCTCTTTTTAGGGGGTCTATCTCCATCTGCAAATATGAGGCAAGCTAAAATGTAAGCCTGTCATTTAAGGGTTGTTTCATTTGCAGTAAATGTTTAATGATGACTGTGAACAAAGCACAGTGAATATCTGCAATAATGCAACTCTTTGAGTTTCACAAATGAACAATCACAAAAAGTGAAAGGGACAATGCACCTGAAATCTCCAGCTCTATAGAAGAAGGTAACAGCAGCTCATTAAAAAGTTTCTCTCTAATTTCCCATCCTACAGTAGATATGAGCACACAGTGAGGGACAAGTGTGAATTGGGTTCTTATGACTAAAACAAGTATGTCCCAAAAGTTCAGCACCTGGGGAGTTAGGAGGACTTGTGGGAGAAATCCTTGTTCTTAAAGCAATTACAGAAATGCAGCCTGACTGGTGAGTATAACCTATAGTTGCAAGTGAGAGTTTGGAAAGGGGTTCTTTCAAACCACTGGTAAATACCAGCTCTCAAAGAGGCAGCTGGAGTATCATCGACAGTGGTATATAAAATGGATGTACAGTGGTACATAGGTGTGTTAGTGGGTACTAAAATTCTGATCTGGGGAGCAGTTCCTTCTAGTTTAATAAATAATAGATGCTGTTATGTTGGTAGGAACAAATAAAATGTGATAATTAAGAAATGGTTTCACTGTTAACAGCTGTAGAGATGGGCAGTTCAGACGAGATTTACAGATTAACTTCTTAAAATGCATGTTACCAAAGCTTTTCAGAACACAGAAACATTTATAGAATCACAGAATAGTTTGGATTGAAAGGGTCCTTAAAGCTCATGTAGTTCTGCCTCCCTGCCAGGGGCAGGCACACCTTCCATTAGACCAGGTTGCTCAGAGCCCCATCCAACCTGGCCTTGAGCACTTCCAAAAGCCCTTTGTAACATGGAATATTGTCACCTTTCAGCTCTGGAAGCTCACTGGAAAGAGCAATTGTTAAAGCTGTGTGGAATTCATGGAGACCAAGCAGATAGTGCTATCCAGATGGAAAAGCAAATGCTAACTGCCTTGGAAAAGTTTTCTTGAAATTATAGGAAATGCACTTTCTGTAACTCCATAACTAGTTGTAGAAAAGGAAGAAGAGGGAGGGTGAAAATCAGCTGGTTAGGATTACAATAACACAGGAAAATATGTCCTAATTGTGCCAGTGTTACAGAAGTGAGGGACAGCACCTTGTGAGTCACAAACTGCAGTGTGTTGCCTTGGCTGCGGGGAGAAAAGTAAAAAAAAAATGTAAATACTGTTGTGTGCAACTTCCCCTTCCTCTCACACTGCAGCCAGCATAAAAAAAAAATAATTTAAGCACCCCACAACTTCCTAGTGTAGTTGGCTTTTATGATGCAAATGGTCCATCATTTTATGAAATGGACAATTCTCAGGGACTAAGATGTTCCAACAGAACTCAATCTTATTGAATTAGTTCTCAGTTCTCTTAATGAGCCTGATTAAGCACAGGTGGAAATACTTGTGCTTCAAAATGACTTGCAGAGAGCCAGCTGTCCTGGGGAGGTTTGGGTGAGAGGAAGGTCAGGTTGTTTTGAAACCTGCTCTGTAATTGTGTCTGTGAGCCCCAGGGGCTGCTGTGCCATGACTCAACAAAACATGTAAGTATGTGATTTCTTAGAAAATCTTCTCTGGGGAATTTGTGAATTTTGAGGAATGGAAGTCTTGATTTTCTGAAGAATTTGTTGTACTAATTGGGATGAGTGGGGGAATTTAGGGCAATGCTGGTGCCCTTGTTGGTGGAGCTCTCTTATCCCACCATCAGTGTTCTGTAATGTCAGCTGTACACCTGGCTTGAATTTGTATTTGAATTCTGGTGTGGACGAATTCACAGTGACCAGAGCTGGGCTGTAGTGGTGGATTTGAGTTCACAAGAAAGTTTTCTCCTTCAGCCTGAAGCCCTCTTGTAAAGGGCTCTCTGCATTCACTCAGGACGAGAGGAATGCAGCTGGTATTTGGAGAGGGCCAAGAAAAGTAAGAGAAATCCTAATTTAGTTGGTAAATATCATGATACCTGATAAATGTAAGTGCTTCAGTGAAATGAGAGAAAACCTGCTTTCAAAGAATGAGCTCTTTTCAAGGGTGAGGTTGGAGTTGTGTTGCAGTCCCAGGCAAACTGCTGGGAGCACTGACAGGGACTCGGACCTTTCATGTTTAGCCTTTGGTGTCTCTGTTGGCTTCAAACACACACACTCCCCCTCCCCAGAACTTGTTGACTTTTAAATAATTTAATTTAATTTCTAGTGTGCCATGTACCTGGATGGGAGTGGCCTAAATGAGCTCTGGTGGTTTGGGATCTGGAAGATTCTGGAAATCCTGGAATAATTTAATCCTTGTGAGTTTTTGTTGTGTTTTTTGTTTTGTTATTTAACCAAATGGAAACAAATGGGAAAAGCTGAGTAAAGTGAAAGCTTCTAAGATAAAGCTCCTGCATGATTCAGCTCTCCTTGGCTGTGACTGCAGCCTGTGCTGTCCCTCCTGGTTCACTGTCTGTATGGAATGGGTCGCACCAGATCCTGCTCTGTTGGTAGAGCTCCCTACCTCTCCATGTTTGTTGGAGCTCCTGTTTCTCTCTAGTCTCACACCTGCCAGTCCCACATCCTGAGGGTGTCCTGTGCTGGCCAGTGTCCTTCATTCCCATGGGCTGTGTGCTCTGCTCATGTCTGTCATTGTTCTCTTGACAACCCTGACCTGGGCAAAGTTATGGGAATAATTTAATTGTGTCTTCAACGGGATGTTCAGCAACTTAACTGGTCACTTCCAGTCTGTCATTGGGTACACTGAACTGTGACCTTCCCATTTCCAAAAAAGTGCTCTCCAAAGAGTGCTGTAAATCCCTCTGCCTTCCAGCAAAACTGCTTCAACAATTTCTAGCTGGCTTATGGCTATAGGACACCCATAATGTTGGATGCCTTGTATCTCTGTTGTGTATGTTCTGCTTCAGTTAAAAATTACCTTTTGATGTCTGAAGGACCAAGGCAGAAGCTTTTTTTCCCCCACTTTATTTGACCAAAGATATGCATAAGTGCAGTGACACTTGTTTGCTGTCTGTCTTTGCATGTGCTGACTGAACTTTCCCAGGCCAGACTCAGATCTGGTTGCTAAAATCTGAGTGCAGTTGCTGCAGTTCATGGGGTTATTGGCCTGGCCTCCCATTTAAAATTTATCATCTTCCTCAGCATGTTGTTCTTAGCATTAACCTTACTTTTTGTCTTTTCACACATTCCCTGGTGGAAAATGTGCAGCCTGGTGTTAGGGGCAGGAACAGCAGATTTTGGTAGTGGGTGAGCTACACCCTGTACCAAGCTGTGCAAAGCTGTTTATTGATCTTGTGATTGTAGAAATGAAAGAGGTGCTTGTGTGTTAGCTGGGCTGGTGTGTGGTATGTGTGGCTGTACAGATTTACATGTGTCTTATTTATTTATAGTTTCTATATTTAAGTGCAGCTGCATAGTTATTTAGTGTAGATTAATAATGTATATGCTTTTAATAATATCAGCTTGAGAATCCTGCTGTCCTTTTGGCTTCAGTATGGGCAAACACCTTGGCTGGCCATGATGTGCTCGCACGATACTCACAGATGTAACATTCCTTGTGTGAGGATAGATCCCCTGGCTGCTCATGGTGCTGTTTGATAGTACTCACGCAAGTCATTTAATTGTGGCTGTTCTGTGACCTGGGACATCAGCTCTGCTTCCTGAAAAGTTTGAGGTAAACTCATGGAGGGGGTTTTTGTTTTTCCAACAGAGCATTTTACTTTTGGTGCCTGATGAGCTCTCACCACCCTGGGTGTGTGGCTGATGAGTCATGGGCACGATGTGTGACAGGTTTATGGATGGGACACTTGTGCCCCCTTGGAGTCATCATCAAGATAAAAACAAGTGCTGGACCTTCTCGCTATTCTGCTGGCACAACTTCCAGCAGATGCTGAGGTGCTGCTGAAAGTGAACTTGGATCATTTGTGAAGAAGTAGGAAAGAGATTCCAAAACAAACTTTCCATGGCTGAAAAGAGTGTACTTGCCTTGTATATCCTGTGTTTTCGGAGACAAGAGAAGGCATATTAATCATTTGGGAATCACCAGGCACCTGACTCTGCTTTGCAGTATTATAACTATTTATCCAAACCTTGTTTAGAGTGGCAGCTTTGCCATTCTTGAGGTAATTTATTTCTAGTCTAGTTCAACTTCTGTATGCTGTGCCCCAAAATGATGAGTTTCCTGATCTACTAATTACTTAACCTGGGGTGCTGGGTGCTGCCTTTTGCAGCCCTCAAGGAATCAATTGTTTGCTTTGCTGTTCTGACTCATCTTGGCACAGTCTGAGTGGTTCAGTCCTCATTTTTTTCTTTCTTCCATCGGTGTGGGATGCAGAAATCTACTCTGTACTTATAAAGGCCTTTTTGAGAAGAAAGCTGCTTCATGTGTTGCTTTATATTGGGACAAAATTTTAACAGCAGGATTTGGGATTTTTGTTTTGTTTGTTTTCCTATTAGACACCAGGTAGATTATATCCCTATCTTTTCACTGACCTCTATTGAAAGAAATTGAGGGACTGGCTGTAGGCTTAGATTTAGGTGTGTTTGTGTTTGGAGAAGCCCTGGTGGTTGGCATGGTTAATATTCAATCACCCCTTTGTCATTATCATGATGAGGTGACATTGCAGTGCCTCTCATGTGGCAGTTTCTAGGTGGATGTGCTGTTAAAATATTCACCTCTCAGTCTGAAGTGCTGTACTGAAAACAAGGTTAATTCAAGCAGACATTGCACAGTTGTGCCTCTTTCCCTCCCCTTCCATCCACCCAAACTGGCTCATCCCTGGCTCCTCAGCCCTTAATGTCTCCTGTATACATAACACTTGGTGCTTGTAATTGCTGAGTGGTTTGTCAATGATTATTTTCTTGGTTATGGAGGGACTCAGAGATGTTGTTATTGATGCCAGCTCTAATAAGAGGTTATTCAGCTGTCATCAATGAGTTTTGGGAAAGTAGTCCTTAGTCAGGATATTCAGATGTCAGAAACCAACTGGAGACCATCATGCCTGCCTCTTCCTCTCAGCTCTTGGGAACTTGATGTTCCAGAAGGAGCCCAATTTTCTGAGTTAATCACATCTGCAGCCTCTGTGCCAGAGTCTCATCTTGAACTGGATGACTTGTGGCATGTACAGGGCTTTGTTCTGCTGACCTGAAGGAAAAATCTTCCTTTTTTTCCTGGGCACCTGTTTGGGGAGGCACCTGAGGACCTCCAGTGCTCCCTTCCATCCTTACCGTTCTGTGAAACTGTTCATGCTTTAGGGACAATTAGTGTTTTAGGGGAACATGGACTCTTGTAGTTGTAAACTGGAATTTGGCATACAAGGTGCATCTCTGAGGAGAATTGCCCAGGAGTTTCCTTTGGTCTGTAGCCATGAAGGACATTCCCCAAGCTGCTAATGCTGGCTCTTGGAAGTGGGCATCATTTTAAAGAGCAGCGGATGTGGTTTGATGCGAGAGTGGGAAAACAATAGCTCATGTTTTCATTTACTGCCTCAGTATGTCTAATGCCAGTTCTGGTCAAAATCTCTACTTTCTTGGGATTTATACTCTGTGTCTACTGGAGAGCACTGTGGTGTTTAATCCCGTGTACTCTGACTCTAGGCTCCTGTATATTTAGTTTTTTGTCACCTTGCACAGACTTCTCCTTCCCTGTGTTTGTTTCCCCTCAGTATAGGTGGGCCAATGCACACCTGCTTTGCAAAGCAGTTTGAAAGCTACAGACCAGAGGAACACCTCTGCCATGGAAAATCACCCTTCTGTGTTCTGTGCATCCATTGTCCAGCCCTTACACCCACATGAACCTTGTGAGCTGCATTTCCAGGCTGGAGGAGCCACTGCTGCTGCTGGGGACTGTGCCACAGCTCTGATGAGCGAGAGCAAAAGGCATGTGGGGCAGTTTTGGGAGAATAAGCCTTGGCTAGAGTTGTGATGACTGTGCCCCAATGACAAGGATGTAGAGCAATCCCTCCAGGCAGGTTTTTTCCTTGGTTGTTTTTCACTTGACATTATGAACTTGGTCTACATATGCACTCACTAATGCAGAAGGAAAGCCCAGTCTACAAAGCCTTGGCAAAAGTCTTTAAAACTTCTGGGGTCTCTAGGGCAGGGATCTAGCTGTTTTGCACATTTGGGATGCAAAACCATTTTGTTTGTGTCTGTAATGAAAGTAAATTGTTGAGTTCTCTGCTTTTATTACCGCTGTGTTCAGTGACTGTGGATCTCAGCTTCCCAATGACCTTGTGTCCCACAGACTAAGCCTTCATAATGTTGATGATCTATTAATCTTAATATTTATCCTCAAAATACATAAAAAGGAGTTATGACCTTGGCATAAGAAATGAAAATAAATAGGTAAGGGAAGCTATTATTTATTTTTTCAACATTTGCATTCTGTGTATGACTTCACAAAGTGTTTTTCTAACATGAATTCATCTTTTCTACACTCTGGTACCCCACTGGTTTGTTCTTAAAATACTCTTTTCTGCACAGCCAGCTCAGTGCTTTGCAGACCACCCAGAACAATTGTATTCAAACTGGGAGCTGCATTCAGTGATTGGGCCTTTTAAAACTTTCAAATAATATTTTGTCTTCCTTGACTTTTTGTTAATTGGAGCTTATATTTTATATGTGGGATTTTGGTGGATTAAGACAGGGAGTGGCTGTTTGCCTCCTGTTTGCTAAACCCAGAGGGGCTGTTTGGCCTAATCTCATTTCAGCCCAGTGTTTGTCTAACAGAGCTTACTTAGAGGGTCAAAGCAGTATAGATTGCACCTACACAAATAATGGAAGTATTTGCTCATGCTAAGAGATTGATCAGCACATCTCCATCAGTGTCTGGCTGTCCATGTTCTCTGTCCTGCTGGGCAGTTTCCATCTGTGGGTTGTTCCTGCAGCAAAACTCTTCCTTTGAGTTTTCCAAGAGTCTCTCCAGCTGGGGTTTCAAAGGAGAGTAAATTAATTTTTCAATACTGGGGTATGTTGGCTGTGCCTACATCTCTTGGAAGCAGAGCTGAGGTGCAGTAGGCAGGGAAATAGCAGCTGGACCAAGCCAAGCCTGGGATGGGCACCCACCACTCAAAGGAGTGAATTGCACTGACAAAGCATCCTCAGTTTGCTGGGGGCTCAAGGCTTGGAAAGGTTTTCTGCTGCAGCAGCCACTGTTTGTTGTAAAGATGATTGTTAAAAGCAGCCTCACGAGTTACTTGGAAATTCATGTTCTGTAGGATTTGTTTAGGTATTAATGCCAAATATCTGGCACAGCAGTGAGGAGCTGCTGACACTGGACATGGGAAAATCATCTTGGTAGTTGTCTATTGGGCCGTGTTGGATCTCCTCAGAGCAAGCTGGGAGATTCAAGCAGATGATTATGTTGAAACCATTTTCAGTGAAGGAGTTTGGAGGTGCTGAGCAAGAGGGAGCAAATTGGAAGCTTCCTAAGCTTGGTTCCTGCTATGGCAACAAGAATCTAAAACCAGTCGATGAAGAATCTCTCTCAGCAGAGCTCAGATGTCCCAAAAGCAGATTTCAGCTTGGTTGCTGTGAGCACTGAATGTCTCTCACTGTGGGGAAGATGAGAAGAAACTATTATTTTGAAATCTTTTGTTGAGTGGTGATTGATAAGGGCTGTTCATCACAGGGAAACTTACTCAGGAGTCAACAGGTGCCTCTTCTGCATTCTGCAGTCATGGAAAAAAATTAGCAAGAGCACAACAGGTTATTCCAATTTGACATGCAGTGCCTGGGAACAACAACTGACAAGTCCCAATTTGTGTCCAGCTGCTTAAAAACTACCACCCAGCTTGGTATTATCCCTCTGCCCTCGGGAGGCTTGTCTTGTGAAAAGAGTTATTGATGGCTGATTTCAGCATTCCTCAGGGCTGTGCTCATGCTGAAGTATCTGCCCCAAGTCCTGATTTCAAAGTAAATGAACTCTGGGTTGTAAATAAGAAATATCATTCTTTAATATATTCTCTTTGTCTATATTTTCAATGCTTTTATATATATATATATATATATATCTCACTCCTTTTGAAGCTTTCTGTCTGGAAAGACTGGGAATTTGGGCAGGGATGATGCTACAGTGTTTTCAATCCAGATACTTAATGGAGTGCCCTGAACTAATTTAAATTTATCTCATTTAAATCTGATTAATAATATCTGTTTTGTACAGCTTTCTTTGCACCCCAAGAGCAATGCAGAAAGAATTTCCTTTGTTCTGAGAGTCCTTTTTGTGCATTTTGAGTGAAGCAAAGGCCTTTGAATCGTTGCAGGGCTGGCAGTGGGGGCAGTGGTGTGGGCTGTGTGGTCAGGAGTGCTGCCCTGATGTGCTGCCTGTCCTGGGACCCTGCAGGGTGGGCAGGGCCAGGGCTGGATGGACCATCCTGGCAGCACAATCCCTTTGGTTTTCTGGGAGCTGGCTGCCTGAGACCTTGGCACGAGCTGCAGAGCCAAAGCCCAGGTCCTCAGTGGGGATGTGATGCAGCTCTGTAAGTGCAGACATTTAATGTCACTTGTCTGCTGTGGGGTAAGGACAGTCAAACCTGGCAGAGCTGGTTTGCAGCTGTGCCCCAGAATGGCTGGGTCTTCTGCAGCTCTCAGGGCTTATCTGTCAGCCCTGTGCAAATGTCCCCAGACACATCAGGGCAGGTCAAATGGCACTAAATGCCTACATGTTGGTGCTTTGTGTAGGTAATGTGTAATAAGTGTAACAGCCTGGTAAAAGACAGGAGCTTAGAGCCCCTGATGATGACAATATAAGTATGTGTTGTACAAATGGGGTATCAGCAGTCCTCTGTTTCTTTGCTAATTTGCACCTATTAACCCTGTTGTATCTTCCCTTCTGCTCTTCCTTTTCTAATATCCCTGAGGAATAAGTCTAGAAGCAAGGGCTGGTGAGCACATTCTTCTCCTGGATAGAGACTTCCTCTGAGCTATTTCTCTTTCTTCTCTCCTGTCAGGTTGTGAGCCCTCCCAGCTCCAGGATCAGGCCTGCAGTGTTCATCTTCCCTCTGTGCAGGTTGTTTACACAAGTATCAGTGGATCATGACTCCAAGTGCTAATCTTTGTAACCCAGAAAAGAAAACACCGTATTGCCAGAGCCATGCCTGCAGTCGTGTCGTTATTAATCACCTGTAGCTATTGCTGCTGGAAAACCAATTCTTGTGTAGCTATTTATTGATGGCTGCTTTGTGTTGGACAGGGTATAAACACAAATGGGAGATAATCCTGTTTTGATGAGTTGAAATCTAAATAAACAGGGTACATGAGGCAGGGAAGAAAGCAAAACTGTGAAATGCCTCAGTGTGTAAAAACCCTTAATCTCTCTGGTTTTGAGCCCTCCTTTTGTTAAATGGAGTAATGGTGTTGTCTTCTTACTTAATTTAGATTGCAGCCCCTCCAGAACCACCACGGATTAGCTTCTAATTGTTGTTTTTTGTTCTTTTGTGCTCTATTCTGCTGAGCATGAGATTCTGATTCTGGTTAGGAGCTGGGGGTACTGCTCCACAAAAAGCATGTGGTGAGGGCAGTGGGTATTTTTATCTCAAGGAAAATTATGAGATAATCAGAGTGGCTTATGATCTGTGGTGATGCTAAATGCTACCTGTCATTACTTCATTCACTCTCCATATACAAATGTGTCCTGTTGCCTTGAAGTGTCCTCATGCAAAAAAAAAAAAGTGGGAGGAAGCTGCAACTGCCATTTGTACTATAATAAAAGTCAAGGCTTTTGTAGTGAAATACAAATTTCTGAGCTTGATTCTAAAGCTCTAGAAGAACTAAAAAAAAAAAAAAAATGCTTTTAGGAGTTATCTACTGTTTGGTTATTTTGGGTTGTTCTTGTTTGGTTTTTTTCAAGTGTATTAAAATCACTGATTTATAAAACTGACACTTTTGTCTGGTACATTCTAAAGGCCTTTTTATAGAAACAAATGACCTTACTATTTTTTTTGAAAAGACCAAAACCACGTCTATTTGCGTGAATCCATTGGAATTTTTTCACTAAATAAAGCTAATCCTGTTCCTTTCCCCACCACAGTTGAAATTGAATTGAGATGTATCTAGTGTACTTTTAAATGTTCTGCTGACTTGTAGGCACAAGTGGAATCTGTATTAAAATCTTTGGTAAGCTCCTTTTGCCAGTGTTTAAAAACTGAGGAACTCATAGATAATGAAATGATGCAGTAGCCTTGGCAGGATGGTGCTCAAACAACCCACAGGCTTTTGCTGAGCATGAATTCAATGTGTCCTCAGCCACTGGGGGAAAAATCCACTGATCCTGGATGGATGAGGGCTTGCAGGAGGGGAGGCTGGACCGCAGATGCAGAGGATGAGATGTGGATGAGCTCTCACCTGGAGCACCCCATGCTCCCTGGAGCATTTTGGAGGGATGTCTGTCTGCAGGATGGGGCTACTGGGAGCAGGGAGGAGGCTGTCCCCTTCCTTCCCTTAATCCCAGCAGCCACTTCTCTGCTTTGGACCTTGTTTGGTGGCTCAGCGTGCAGGATCTAGCATGGGGGACGTGCAGCCGAACAATGCAATATTCCCTCATGCAAATCTCCCCGGACTCAGTGGGAATTTTGCTAGTGCCAGATTGGATGCCCCTAATGGAAAAGCCTGACTTGGGGGAAGGACTAGATCAATGCACTATTGTTCCTTATGCTATATTTAAAAGCATGCATTTCATGGAAATTTAAAAATGAAACTTGTAGGCCACATGTATGCATAGCTGCTGTGGATAATTGGAGCCATTCATCTCCCGGGCTGGCGCAGAGCAGCCGTTGTTCCAGCGGGGCCGTGCCTTCCCTATCTCATCTTCAGCCAGGGTGATGAGAGAGTAATTGTGGTGGCAGCAGACAAAGGTACTCATTTTTGCAGAGATGACTGGCCAGGCTGGGAGTAAACTGAGCTTTGCTTATTCCTTCCCCACCTGGGTTCCTGGTCTAATTTGAGATTTATTTATTTTGTTGGTTTAAATTTGTAATAAAGATGTGGATTAATTTCACAGGCCTGGTGATCATTAAAGGACAGCTGCTCTTTGCCACTTCTCTTTAGCAGATAAATGTGCCTTTGTTATTTTTGTATTTGTTTTCCCCCATTGGTTTTGTATTTATCAGTTTTTCTAATTAAAAAAACAACAACAGATGAATGGATACTATTTCTGAAAAGAAAAAGCCCACTGCCCCCAATACAGACAGTCAGTGTCGTTTTGCTGACGGGATGTTTTGCTTTTAAAAAAAATCTGGCATTTAAGTTTTCCTTGGCTTTTGAGAGGAGCCAAATGCATAATTCACTTGGCCTCTGTGCACTACTTTTGAATTCTGCTGTGGCCCCATTTGCAAGAGAATAGCAGGAAGGATGTACAGTGCCTCCTTCTTTCTTGCGCCTGTGACACAGGGAGAAGGGGTGTTCGTTTGATTAACTATAGGTCACTGAAGAGACAGATGAAAAGTGGCAAAATGTAAATCAACTTTGTCCCAGCCCCCTTCATTGTTTGCCATTGCTTGTGTCTGCTTGCCCATGACACTGAGAGCACGGTCTCTTGGAAACTGTGTGTGTGACCTTCCCTCCGTGGGCTCTGAGGGCCTGCCTAAGATTTTGGAGATGTTTCTTGAGAAATCCCCCACAGGCCTGAGAGCAGGATGAATGTGCTGGTTGTTTTTGAGGTGATACCAGTGGCACCACTTGAAGTGTTAATGCTGGGACACCTGCAGCGAGTGCCTGTGCACACAGTTTTGCTGGAGCAGGTTTTGAAACCTGAGCTGTCGAATGTGATCTTACTGTGGCTTAGTGTTAAAAGCCTTGTTTTTCTTGCCTGAGACTCGTTCCCCTGAAGCTCTAGAGCTGTAGCTAGTATAAACAGCTGCCCCTGAATGCTATCTGTTGTATAACTTAAGGCTTGAGGGCTTTTCCCCCCCATTCCCAGGTTTACAAAGGACTGTCAAGGTGCAGGGCAGAACCACCAGGATGAGGCAAACCCCACCCCTCCGTGCTCAGGCATGTGAGTGGGTCGAGGTTGTGGAGGGAGCATTACCATCATCCAAACTTTTGGGAAGAAGCTTGTAAAGAGGGAGAAATAGGTGAGATATCCACAGACTGAAGAGCCTCAGATTGCCAAGAGTGAAGGTAGAAAAACAGTTTATTTCATGTCCTGCCAAGGGTGCCAGGAGTGAAGTGGCTCCGAGATCACTGGCTAGGGAGCTGCATGAAGTGTGCTAAAAAAAGATGGGGCAGGTGAGAAATGTAAAGAGTATCTGCTCTAATTCTGGATCTCTTGACTTTGCAGTACAAATAAAAAAATCAAACAGCACTCCCAAAAAAACCTGCATAGGTCTTGTTTGGTTGTTTGTTTTCCCCTACCTATACTTATCCTGTAGCATTACCAAGCTTAGTATTCTTCTGTTTTTCTCTTCAATATGTTTTCCAAGTTCTTTGCAAGTATTAAATCTGATGAGTTCCCTATTGATCCAACAGCAAAGAAAATCAACTTCACTTCTCTCTGCATTACAGATTTGACTGTAAATACTTCCTTGCAATATAGTGATGGCAAGCAATGCAGTGTCATGGTAATCAAATCACCTTAGTTAGCCACTACAGGTAACTTCTCTGGGAATGTAGAACATTGCAGAATTCAAGAGTGGCAAGGATATATTGGTAGAGACATCAAAATCCCCAGAACCTCACTGGTACATGCTGAGGCAGTGTCCTTAGCAAGGTCTGTATTTCTGAAAGCAGCCTTTAACTAGAAGACTAAAAAAAGTTGCATCTATTTTAAACACCTGACATAGGTAAAGGGCCAGCTTCTCTCCAGTTATCTTGGTGATATCTCTTCTGTGTGCAGGAGCTGTGTGAGAGACAAGAAGTGCAAAACATCACCTTGGCACGAAGGTCAATTTGGCCTCAGCTAGTTCACAACCCACCTGATAAGACCGGTTTGCTCACACTGACACCACTGGCAGGGTGAGGGCTCTTTGGTCTGAGTGTGCCCAAGCACGGGCACCAGACAAGTGGAGACTTTGGAATTTGCCTGGTGGAAGCACAGAGCCATCAGCTGCTGAGGGTGCAGCCGGCGTGACTCGGGTTCTGGCCCTGCCTCTGTGCTGGCCTGTGGCACTCTGGGGGCACTGCCCAGCTCCAAGCTCACAGCCAGGGCTGTGCTGGCAGGGCCAGGGTCCCCAGCACCTCTGCCACCCTGCAGGGCTCAGCGTGCCCCTCACCACCCTGGGGCTCCTGTTCTGTGACAGTGCCAGAGGCGCAGCCCCCACCCCAAACACATCCCCCGTGCACAGACACACCTGGAAGGCAGCTTGGGAAACTGATCCAAATGAAACCAGCTTAGCAAATATAGCCCAAACACTTTGCTTTTGCTGAGATTAGCTTCCCAGGCTGTGTGGCCTGCTGGCTGTTTGGGCTGGTCTCACGGTGGGGTGAGCAGCTGGACAGGGTCAGGCTGTGCATTCAGGATCAGAATGGCCTTACACTGCCCCCAAGACACTCCTGAAACCTGACTTCAGGTTTGCTAAAATGTGGTTTCCTGTTTTTTAGTGAAGTGTTTGCCTTTTTAGTATTCAGGGAAGAGCACTAGTGGCCCTAGGCTAGCCAGCAGTGTTCATCACAGCATTAAGCCTAGAGATTAATTAAACACCAATAGAGGATAACATTGCCCAAAATCAATTAAAATGCTACAAGCTAAACCACGTGGAATTGCGTTAAAAGAAATTATTCCATTTTTTTTAATGTGGGTCATTTATTTTTGGTGGGCACTGTGGTGTGGAACACTGCCTCTGAGAGACAGTCATTCCCCTGTCTAGAGGACCTTGACAAACATATATATGTGTTTATATATGTGCATCTGTATACAAAGCCCTGCTATAGTAAGAGTGGATTGCTTCCAGCTATCACCCAGCACTTTCCCTCTTCTTTCACACTTTCTTTTTTGGCAGGGGGAAGCCAAACCCAAAAGACAGCAACAACAACAACAAAAAACCTGGGCAGTGAACCTAGAATGTGTTAGATCAATGCAGACACCATTAAAAATAACCAGGACATGCCTTTGTGGGTTTTGATGTAGCTATGGCTGTGGCTGAAACTAGCAGATGCAGAAGCCAACTGCCAGATACCCAGCGTGTGTGCCAATGCTGACAAACCTGCCAGATGCCTGGCAGCTGCTCTTGCCCCAACTCCAGCGCCTCTCTTGTGTATAGATTGCCTTTTGAACAGCAACAAAATGGTTATCTGAGGTATCTCATGAAAAGCATCTTCCCATAAATACAGTAATTTATTTTTTTAAAGTCGGTAATCTAGTGAGTTCATGTTAGAAGGGGGAAGGATGCTGAAGCCTTGATAATCTTTATCCAGTACATGTCAAGCATTTTGGGGTGTAATTCAGTTGCAGAAATTGGATGGTCTGCAATTCAGACTGTAAATGCTCATTCTGTCCCCTACAGCAAGGGCTGTTATATGTAAGCCAACTGGGCAGGTTGGAGAGAAAAAGCTATTTGGGCTTTTATAAACAAAGCTTTTGCTGTTCCAGACTATGATGCTGAAAGGAAATCAATGTTTTTTCCACTAAATGTGGTTTTATCTGGCCAGAATAAACAGTTGTGACAGGATATTGGTGCTAAATTTATTAATAGTCTTCTCCAGCTTTGACATTCTGGGAAAAATTACCTGAGATAATTTGAAGTTAGCCAGAAAAAGTTAATTTTTTTCTCCTTTACTTCCTGTTTAGGCTTTAGTTAGATATATGGCTGTTCAAACAGCTGACCTGGAATATACCTTTAAACAATAATAATTTAAAAAAAATTATGTAAATACAGTCAAAGCTAGGATAAAAATATTCTGTAAAGAGGAGCATATAACATGATCCTGTGAAGAACAGAATCTTTGGACCATCCATTAACTTGATGCTGATATTTTCATAAACTTCAGGTTGCAGCTTGTGCTTATAATTTTCAGGAATTGCTTTTTCTTTCTCTCCAGGTTGCAGGGCAGGCCACTTGACTTGCAGCTCCTAGTGTGGGTGAGCTTCACTTCCAGGTTCTTTAAATTCAGATTTCATTTTGAACTACAATTGAATTAGTGAGGTTCTGATCTTCAAATGATGCTCCGAGATGGAGCATGTGGGATGGAATCACCACAGTTCCCATCTGCAAATGTTTTATTGGGCATTTGGCTCTTGGGGGGATGAGTGGATTTTGCTCTGTGTTGCACCCCAAACCCTCCAGGACTTGGCAGTTCCTTCTGTGGATTTATCTTCAGTGCATTTACAGCATGAGATCAGCCAGCTTTATTTGCAGCCTGAAGTATTTTATTACCTTCTATATTTCTTATGTTTTTTTTTCCAAATACAGACAACAATGCTACAACTGAATTCTTCTAGCCAAGCATCCAGGAGTAGCCTGATTTATCTCTAAATGTACAGAGAGAATCATTATAAAGGTCATAAATCAATAAACTTGTGTGGTTTTGGTGCAGCTGATGAGTAGGCACATCAGTTTTGTCCTAGCAGCAATGATATATGGTAATTTACAGAGAGAAACCAGCAAATGAATAAACCTTTCCACTTGCAGCTTTCTGTGAATTCTGTTCTGCTTAATCTACTGCAAAGCTCCTTTTTTCTGCACTTGTTTTCAACTTTGCACTTGGCCCAGCTAAATGATACCACTGCTGCTAGTGTTTTTGTAGCACCTCTGCTTACTTTAGGAGGATATGGTGAGGAATGCCTTGAAAAATCAGGTATTATTTATTATTATAGGTTTGTTTTTTTTTTTTTAAGGGAAAGGTGACTGTAGCACTCTAGTTGCTCTGTGTTTGAAATATTCTATCAAACCCACCCTTTGCTCTTTAACCCAGGTTACCAAACATGCTGGAAATGAAAGGACTCATTCAGGGCTGGGGTCCTGCCAAGCCGTGGCCATGTGTGTTTCCCAGGACTTTATTTACGAATGAATTCCACCCTCCCAGACTTGTAAGGGTTTCAAGAATATGAAGTTTTCAGACAGGATAAAAAGAATCATTTATTTTCTTGCCCTATAAAGAGCTGCTTAGCAGAATCTCTGTGAGGTGTTTTACATGTTGAATTGACAACTGGAAAGGAGCTTATTTACCCCTAAAGTGCAGTATGTTGCAAAACTGGAAAATACTTAACTCTGCTGCCCTGGAGTCAAAGGCCTTTGCAAATCTTCTGACTTACTTGAGAAAAGGTACAAGGCAGGGTTTGGTCTCGAGTAGTCTAGTTCCTCATGCCTACCCTGATTTATAGGGTAATTATTTTAGCATAAAAGACTTTTGAAAACTTTATCTTTTGAGCTACTAATCCTGTTCCTTTTTTGAATGCCTCTAAGTGAAGCAGAGGGGAAGGAGTCGAGCAAGACTAAAGCTGGTGTTTAAGTGCTATGAAATCATCTGTTATTTGTTCTCCTGAGCACAAGGGTGTACAGAGGTAATGAACCTGGACCTTGATATGTGGTTTACTGGTAGATGATGAGGCAAGGCTGAGAAGATTGCTGGGACAATTACTGCTGGCATATAGCACTAATGGATGGACTCTGGATTTCCTCTCCTCTGATACTTCCAGTCTTGGATTTGCTTCACTTTATAGCTGTTTTAATGTGCTCCTTTCTATTGCAAAAGTCCAGGTAGGAGTCTGGAGGTAGGAGTTACCCCCAAAGGGTGAGGTGAATCCTCCCCACCCAGGTGCCCTGTCTCTCCTCCTGCCTTCCTCTCTCTTGCCATCCTGCTGTCAGGTCAGGCTGAGCAGTGGGCACTGATCCTGCCATGTCTTCCAGCAGGAACAGAAATCATCTGTGAAACTTTTATCCTGCCTCCATGCCGATGCAGCATGGGGAATAGCAATCAAGGATCTCAGCATCTATCCACCTCCTGCTATTAGCAGTGGCTCTGTAATTTCTTTCTCACAAAGGCAGCGAGTGCTGGACATCCCTTGCAGCAATTGTGTAAGAAAGACTCTGAAAGGCAAAAGGCACTTGGCAGCTCAAGCTGCCTCTGTCCTTGGGGCAGAAAAAGGACTGGTTTGGCTGCCTGACTTCACAAGAAGGTTCTTCTGAATTCTGGAAAATAAGTGACAAATTGGATGTTCTAATCTGCATATTGAAACCAGGGGTGAGGTTGCAAAGGTTTAGGGAAGCAGCCAGGATGTGGAGAGTGAGACATGTTCTCCTAAGCAAAGGAAGAGCAGAGACACGTGTGGGGAGTGGTAGCGCTCTCCTAGACATGCCATGCCAGCCCTCTGCATAAAATTAGGTACAAAAATTTGTGTATCTGAAGGAAGCAGAAAACCTGCTGCCTAAAAAATGAAATGCTCCTCTGCATCAGCTGCTTGGAATTTCCATGTACGTGCACTTCACTCCAGAGGAAGGTTTCCAGGATAAAGTGACTCAGACATGAAGGAGTTGGGAAGACCTTGATCCACAGTGGGAAGCACCTTGCAGAAGGAATTGTGTGAGGAATACATTATGGCCTGTGGTGACGTCCTGCTGATGGCCATGGGGACACATAGGGTCTGAAGCACAGGTCCTGTGAGGAGCAGCTGAGGAAGCTGGGGTTGTTCAGCCTGAGATAAGGAGGTTCAGGGGACACCATATCACTCTCTGCAGCTACCTGAAAGGAGGATGTGGTGAGGTGGGAGTTGATCTCTTCTCCCAAGAAACAAGTGATAGGATGAGAGGAAATGACCTCAATTTGAACCAGTGAAGGTTTAAATTCTCCAGGTTGTCAAAGGCCGAAACAGGCTGCCCAGGGAAGTGGTTGAGTCACCATCCCTGGAGGTATTTAAAGTATGTTTGGATGGGGTGCTTAGGGACATGGGTTAGTGGCAGACTTGGCAGTGCTGAGTCAACTGTTGGACTCCATGATCTTCAAGGTCTTTTCCAACCTAAACAATTCTGTCATTCCATGATTCTCTATATGGCTGTGATGCCTGGGCAAGTGACTGCTGGTGGAACCAGCCCAAAGGCTGTTGCACAATTTTACAGGAGTTGGCTCATTGCTGTCATCCTCGACAGAGGCCTCTGGTGGGCTCGGTGCCGTGGGTGCTGTAGCACATCCCTCTGCAAGGGAACAGAAGGCTGCTTTGATCTGTGGGGTAGTGAGGGGACAGGGGGCCTGGGCATGAATTGATGTGGGGAGCACAGAGAGCCCCATGTGGTGACCCTGTCTCCTCAGGGAAACACGGCTCTTGTCCAGCTGTCTGTCCTCACAGACACAATGCAGCCGCTCGTACTCCAACAGGGCCACGTCCCCTGGAGGAAGCTATTTAACAGCAAATTGGCCTAGTAACTTTTAGAGATGACCTTGTGTTAATTACAAGTTGCTATATTAGTAAATGCCTTCTGAAGGCCAGCTGTTGTGTTGGCATTAACTCCCAGACTCAGCTGCTTGTTTACTAAATCCCAGGGCAATTAAAACTTTTTTTTTTTGCCTCTTATTGTTTTTTATTGAGCTTGGCACAGCCAGGTGATGAACACTTCTCCCCTCTCCATTTCCACTCTGTCTTCCTGCCTGGCTGCTGGAAGGGTCTGTGTCTGACAGACTTTTCCTTGCCCAGTCCCAGATGTTTGCTTGCCTTCCTGCGGGATGCTGGCACCTCCATTCTGGACCGGTGCTCCATTGTACAAGGGGAAAAGGCTTTCTAACAAGCTTTGTTCAAGTGAGGTCTTGGTCACCCTGAAGCTTTCTGGAAATGGAAAATGGTGTTTTGGAATGGCAGTAGTTGTGTTGGGAATAGACCATGGTGGGAGCAGGTCTCCCATGACGGTGTGGGACGGAGAGGAAGGGAAGACTTAGGCTTGGATTGGGAAGACTGTTGGCTGCAGCACTAGCTAAGATGTATGCAGGATCACCAAACAGCCCAGAAAAGTGTCAAAAGGCCATTTGGGATAGACTGTCCCTGCAGCAGCTGGTGGCTCCTGTGCCTGCTGAACACAGTGTGTGTGTCCCCTTTGCTCTGCTGGTGGTGCAGCACAGAGCTGCTCCTTGCACACCCTTGCTCTCTGCTCTAGGGTGTCAGAGCAGGTGACAGCACCCTGTCACCAACAGATGACACCATTTTGGAACAGAGTAAACTTTTGGTACCAGGTTCTCATTAAACTTGCAATGCCTGTTGGAGTGGGGCTGGGACCGTGAGTGGAGCTGGGTTGGTGCCGTTCCCTATTCCAGGTCTTGCAATGCTCGGCTCTGCTTGGAGGTCTTGTGGCATCTCTGGATGCAGGAACAGCTGGGAAAGGCTGGTTCCTGATTAGGAAGGGCCCTGTACCTATGTCACCTATGTCACTAGCGCTTGGACCTGTGTGTAGCTTTTGAAATCAGTAATTCCCATGGTGGTTTGCACGAAGGGTTGCTGGATACTGCCAAAGGCTGTGTGGAGCAGCTCCCCTGGGCAGGAGAAACCTTATTGAGGTCTTTTCCAACTCAATTATCAATAAGAAATGCTTAGGAAATTGAACCAGTAGGAAGATCTACGTTCCCTGGAAATCAAATATCATTTGCCCACATGTGCATTTCATATACAGTAAGACTGTAACTGAATCAGCCAAACTATGCAAAAAAATACATTTATGCATAAATATATTTTCCTCACTGTAAGTCTCAAAGTAAGCAGAAAAGTGGATTATAGGGCTTCCTATGCCTATTTCATAGACAAGGCACTTGCATTTTATGTGCCTAAAACTTCTTCCTTTGTTTTCTTATCTATCAGTCTCATCCATTGGAAAGCAATTTGTATTAAAGTCTTTGAACGTGTTGGTAGAATAGATTTTTATCTGGGTACTGATTATTTTTTAAATTTTTCCCCAAGAGTTCCTACTCTGTCTCCTCCTGAAGGCTATAAGGGAGTCTCATACTTCCTTCCTACCACAAGTGTCTCACCACCAGTGGAAGCTGCAGAGCAAACCTCCATCCGTGCAATGTTTCTGCCCCACATATTCTGGGTGTGCCCAGCTCCCTGCTGCAGGGCTGCCCATTCTGCTGGAGGGCACATTCAGGCACAGTGAGGGATGCTGACAAATCTTGCCTTCATGTTCCCATCCTGGGGAGGCTCCTGTGCCCGTGGGATGCGGCTGGAAACCACTGAGCATATGACCTTGCTCTCTTCCTTTCAATGGTCAGCCTGCTGTTTTCAGACAAATAATGAAGTAGGGATGTTTTTAAAGCTTACTTGAGCAGGGACACCTTGATGTTTTGGCATGGGCTGTGTACATAACAGTGCATTTGCATTTCAGCTGTGCCAGTCTGCAGCAGTGCTGTGGGTGTGAGTATTTAGCTGGCACAGCGCTTACTAGGCCAACCCCATGCCTGTCTGGACTGGGGATGATACTGGTTGTACAAGTGCATAGTTCTCTTTGTAGAAGGTGCTTCCCTTCCTGTGGGAGCATTGCCTTCAACCAGGGCCCTGGGCTCGGGTTTCTTCTTTTTTTCCCCTCCAGGGTACAGCAGCAGTTTTCATAAGTTGCATTTTTCCCTGTACGAATACGTATCTAGAACATGCTTCCATAAGGTTTGTGACTTAATTAACTGATTCACCAAAGTGTTTAAAATCTGTAAGTTCATCAGCATTTGGGAAGTCCTGCTGTAAGCGTGGCTTGAAGGCAGATGCTCCCAGCTGTGTTCCTGCATTTGTCCATGAATGTTCATCCATTCCTGGTGGATGCCAAGCTCATACTGTTGGCTCATGGATGAGTGGAGCAGTGTTGTCAGACAATGGTCACTGGTTTCTGTCAGGGATTTTGCGAGCTTGATGAAAGGATGATGTGTGTATATGGAACTGGTGATAAACATATTGCTGTATACATTTAGGAGTTGTTGACTTCTGTGAGTCAGAAATGGTCAAAGTAAACCAAACATGGACAGTGAGATGGGGGAGTGTGACAGCATCTGAAGACGTGTTGCAAGTTAGGGTTAGGACTCCTCTGTTTTGTATATTAATTGCATTGAAGGGTAGAGTTTTGTACTGGAGCAAAAAAATCTATGGCTCTTAGTAGAGGCAGCTGAGTAAGATTGGAGGTGATGTTTCAGCAGCATGAGATCTTGCAGGCAGCATTGCAAGGGGGAGGGAGGTATCTCCAGTGTCTAAAATATGCACCTTCATTGCCCTTTATGTCAGTCTGTTTGTGCAGAGTTATTATTAACTTTAAATCAGGTGTGAAGGAGCAGATATAAATATTCATTTAGTTATGTTTGTGTTGGCTGGAGAGGTTACAGCTCCTGGCCAGCATCCACAGCACTTTGAGGGGAAGGTGAGTTTAATTTTTCAAAATTAAAATTTTTTACTTCTAGGATCCCCAAAGAGAAGAAACTGCATCCTAAGTTAATAATGAAAAAATTACTCTTTGTAATTTAAATAATAAAATTTCTCTTAGATATTATATATATGTGCATAGATATGTTAATATAAAACATATTCAATAAATACTATCAAAATATAATTTGAATTAAAACATCACCCATCACCTGGTCTTAGAGGTGGATAACTTGCTCAAAATTAATGAGGTACCCTAACTTTCCAGGAACTCTGCTGGAAGCTTGGAACCTTCAGCTTCCCTACCATTTTCTGCCTAGCAGCTCTATAGTGAGCAGTCCTGGTATCAAAGCTGAGCTTTGGGCTAAGCTCAGGCATTTCAGAGGGAGCAAGTGCTGACTTAAAGCTTGACTTGTCCTTGATATATTTCCAAATTAGGCAAAATCGCAGCTTGTGCATTAAAAAAAAATATGGGGAAATTAATCCTGAGAGGTTTTCAAAGGGCTTGTTTTTCTGTTCATTATTTTCCCATGATGCATACTATCTAATCAGCATGATGGCACTGAGAAGAAATAATTAAAAAAATGCCAGGGAGCTATACTATGGGCCTGTGTCTATAACCTTTCTATATATGGAATATATATGCACATGTAGTGGCACATTTCCTTTCTTAGGGAGTAGGATGGCCATGTTTTGTAGTTACTCCTGCTGCCATTGGTTTCACAGCAAAATAATCTCCTTGTCACTAGGGGCCATTGCAGAAGTTTACACTTTTGCCCAGAGCAGCTGAAGTAATTCATGTCACCACTGTGGTGTATCACCTGGTTCAAGCGCATGCCTGCAGGCCCAGAGCAAGGTTTTTCCACTGCCCCAGGCAGGTACAGGATTGCTGCCTGGATAGGAAAGGGCACCACAAGGGCTGCTGCTGGCAGTGTGAGCTGCTGCCCTGCCCTGCCCTGCTGCGCTCTGGGAGAGGTGTCACAAAGATGGCATGGGGCCAGCCTTCAGCTGCTCCCAGCAGTGTGAACGCAGATGCTAATCTGTGACCTGTGATGGTGGAAAGGGAACTCGCTCCCCTTTCTTCCCTCTGTGCTGCCAAGCAGCTGTGTTGGGTGACAGGGAGGCAGAGAATCCTACCAGGGCATGTACAGGTGCCTGAATGGGAGGGTAAAAAGAAGTAAACTATTGTTATTTGCTTCATTTCCACAAGAGGGGTGATAAACAGAGGGTGAGGTGAGTAGATGGGTGTTACACACCTCTAAATTGGGTGGCTGCCCTGCCTGCCCTTTTCCTCTCCTGAGGGAACCCCTGCAGCAGTGCTTCTGTTGTTTTAGCTCTGTGCTACCTGTTTGCTAGAACTGGCCATGACAACACATGACTGGACAGAACTTCACCTCAGTAAAGTTTAGTGAGGTAAAGTTAGCCTTTACCCAGGCTATTGTGCATCTCAGCCTCGTGTCTGCCATGGTTAGATGTGGCTGTGACAAGGGGCCATGATAGCCTGCTTGGGAAAGACACTAATGGGGGGAAAGCCAAGAGAAGGATGAATTGTATTACTTGAGCAGATCCAATGTATGGACTGCAGTGCTGTGTCAGTGTTTATTAAGCCTTGGATATTGTCAAAGCCCCTTACCTGGACATCAGTTGTAGCTGAAAGTGTTCAGCAGTTCTGCAAACTGCATCATAATGTTGGATTATTTGCCCAGGAAATCAGGATATGCTTTTAATGACTGTGCAGGATAGCTCAGTTTGGTTTCTGGGGAGTTCCTATGTTCTGTTTTCTTTAGTTGATGGAACTACTGGAGAAGAGGCAAAGGCAGGTTTATTCTCTTGACTTCAGAATTTGTAGATATTTAGTACTGCTTGAAGAAAAAGGCTATAGGGAATATGGTAGGCTGAGGAAAGAGACCATTAATTTTTTTAAATCACATTTTTAGTACTAAGCTGTCAGAGTTAAAGTTTTCTCTTGAAAACAGAAATATCAACCAAAGGCAGATGCCTGGTATGGAGAACTTCTGCCTAAACAATAAGAATTTAGCAAAGTTGTTAATTGGTAGAATTTTATGATGCCAAGCCTTAATGACCTTAATTATAGGCCATACTGTCTGTAAAGTGTGTGACTGGGTGACATGTATGTTACCTTTTTATTCACTTTTTATTCCCTTTGTATTTTAATACCAGTCTGTCTTTCCAAAACGGTTCACCCCTCGGGCCAGCTGAGGCCAGAATTATTTCAGCTGGGACTCTACATAGGCCAAGCAGCAGAATGCTGATGTTTTAGCAGCATTAACAGTTTGTGCACATTCAGTTAGGAGGGACCCTTCCTCTGGTGTAATCCATATCCCACCAGAACAGCAAACTGGGGATTGTGCTGCTCCCTGGAAAGCTCATCCTGCCTGGTATTCCCTCAGCCCTCCCTGCTGTGAGTCTGGAGGCTGTTCTGCACTGCTGAGTGAGCCCAGGCCGCGAGCTGCTGTATTTTAAATCTCCTTGAGGACATCCCCCACTGTCCTTGATACCTCTCAGACACTGCAGGGCTCCTGGTGGCATCACTGAAGAGGTTTGCTCATATAGAACAGCATGCAACTGTGCACCATCATTAGCAGAGTCCTCCTTATTTTTTACTCAGGAATGAACTGTTAAATCTGCATAGAAATTTAATTTTTAATTTTTTTTTTTTACAAAAAGTACCGTAGAAAGCAGTAGGATCAGAGCTGTAAGTGTATTGCAGTCTTACATGATGCAATTGGTTTAAGGGAGTTGTAAAGCACAGGGAAAGAATTTCTCCTGAATGCTGGCTTGTGATTCACAAGTGCTTGGTGTGGTGCTATCACCAGGGTTAAGGGTTAGTGTTATAGCTGGTACTGCTAATTTGATCCATTTGGGAATCATGAAGCTGTGTCAAAAAAACTTGGTAGTTTGGCATGGGGGTATCATTGGCCTGTTTGCACCTTTGGAATTTTCTAGGGTTTATCTGGAAATCTTAAATAGATTAGTATATCAATGTTGCCTATATTTTAAATGAAAACTGAGAGTATTAACAAAAAATGCAGAAGCTGGGACTTGAATAGAGAAGTACCTTCACCTTCAGGCTCTTTTTAAAAAAGAAGGCTGGCTGATGTATCAGGCTGGATACTGATTTGGAGAAGGCCACTGAAAACCAGAACATCTGTAACACTTAGGCTTCTAGATTTTAACAAAAGGCATTTGAACTTAATTTCCTTTGAAAAAGAAATTTTATTTACTGTCTTGAAAATTATTTTTAGGCAATTTAACCATTTAAGCCAAACTTTCTGCTTAACTTATTAAAGAGTGCTGTTTAGACTCCCTTAGCTTCATATTTAAAATCTGCAATAAAAATCCAATACAGAATAAGATGCTGTTTCAAAGCTGATACTGTTTCCCATTTAGACAAAGTGACTTCAAATTGAAACCACGAGTAACTGAACCTTGCTTGAAATGGTGTGGATTTTTTTTTTTTTTTTAGTTTGTTTTTTCTAATTTAGAAAAGACTTAGCAAAGACAAAGATTTTAGCCAAGACAAACACTTCCATCTTTGTTGCATGCGACAGAAACCAGAGACTGAACACCTAATACATGAAATGTCTTACTCCCTCCATCTCCAAGCTGGAGATTATGGGTGTTACAATCAGGAGAACTTAAAGTTTTAAGTTAAAACTGTGCAAGTGTTCCGGTTGGGGTGACTTAATTTTTAGTTATATTAATCAGATATTGTAAAAATAATGAATTTTGATTTCTCTTAGGAGATTTAGAGAAATTTAGTTCCATTCTTAAATTCACACAGCTTGAGGCAGTGTTAAGAGATTGTAGAAGCCTATAAATGGTGGTGAATGTCATTAGAGGAAAAGTAAACTATAGCTAAAGCTTTTTCCAGTCACCCTTTCTTAGATGCTGAATTCATGTTTGCTGGTGGATTTAGCTGGAAATGCCCAAGCTGTCATCCATCCCAATGGGCTGTGCGTCTGTCCCTGAGATTCTTGTGTTTGTGCTGCACTGGCTGGATGAGATTTGCCTCCCAGCCCCAACAGTTCATACCGTGCATGTAAAACTCTACTGCATTTTGGCTGTAGTTTGCCAGGTCAGTTTTCCATTTCCTAAATCTGCTTGGGGAAAATGGGGAACAGAATTGAAAGTAAAATATTCTGGGTTCCTTAAACAGAGTGAATGAGGACATGATTTGTAAGCTGTTACCCTTTCTTGCAATCAGCATGGAGGAAATCTAGTTTAGATTAGGACTCCATGGAATACCATTTTATTAATTCTCATTTAAGACTTGTGCTCTTGAAGAGAGCACTCCAAACCTCAATTCCCACACTGATTAATGTCTCTTGCAGATAAAATATAGTCATGGTATTTTTGTCAAGATTTTTTTCTCTTATTTCCCACAGTCAAGGAAACAACAGGGGAAACGGAGCAGATGTTGTCAAGGAAAGCGGCATCAAAACAATTTCGGGAGTTTGGTTTTAATGAGGATCTCATTGGTGCTGACAAAAGTAAAACCGGAGCATTAGCATAGTTCCTTGAAGAGTTCAGAAAAATCATTGAAACTAAATGGCGTGACAAAGTATAAGTGACAATTAGGCTTTGCATCAAAAGTGCTTGCTGTTTGGTGGGTCAAGTGACTGCCACGCTTCCTAAAGCCATGTAAAATGTAACAGTGGTATATCTGTAACGCCGAGACCTTTGGCCAATTCACTCTTGACGTCTGAATCGTTTTTTCCTCCTGCTTCTCAGGCTGAATTTAGAATGTGGGACCCCATGATATACAAAAGTCTTTATTTGAGAGATAATTGCCCTCTTGACGCTCATCAATAGGTTAGTGTCCAGTGGTGAACGCCTCAAGTGAACGGGCCTTTTTTTTGGCAAGTCTTAAAAAAAAAAGAAACAACTAGATAAACCTCCTTGTGTCTTGGAATTTTATCTTTCATTATTTGTTTTAAATCTCACTGAGATTGTGCTCAGTTGTAATTAACGGTTCTTGACTCGTATCTGTAAGTATGATCACATTTCAGAAAAGCTGTGTGTGATCTTGCATTTCATGTGTTATGTTTGCAGTTAGTTTTGGGGGTTGTTGCAACTGTTTAAAAAAACCCCTATGCATAGGTCTCTTGTCTGTTTTTGTCTGGTGTTCTTGGATAATAATAAAAGGAGCAGCGGTGGAGTTGTGTGAAAGAGATTGGCATCCTAGATCTATACAAAATTAAAACCACATGTCACTTTCCTGCACCACCATTTTTTCAGGTTGGAAATTTGTCACCAGGACAACTTCCCTCATAGTTCTAATGTAGCTAAATGTTTTTACTGCCACTGCTGTAGATGGGCAGCTTGCAAGCAGCTGTAGCTGAAGACAGTACCTGCACCAAGCTTTCACCAACACAAATGTTGACTTGAGGCACCTTTTGCCAAGGTCACTTTGGTGTGATCTCTCCATTGAGAGTGCAGAGCATTAATGAGTTTGGAAGTTGACGGCTGGCTTCACTCTGCCTTGCTCCTCATAGCTGTTCTTTTAATTAGACATCATTGCTACCCATTCACTGAGGAAAAATGATAATCATAGGCCACAGCTCCTGCTGCGTGTTTACATCACCTAATTTGTGGCTTGGAGAAAAAAACCAAACAAAACACAGGTGCAGAGAAGGAGGGCCATTCCTGGAAGAAAGCCAGCTAAGACCTGCTCCCCCATCTTCCCTAGGGATGCATGTAGACAGCCCAGCAGTTCACCATGGCTCTCCAGAGGAGAGCATCCCCTGGGAGGAGTCCACCCTCGTACCCCTCTGCAGCAGCCAGCTGCTTCCCGTCCTTCTCCCCTGAGAGTTGTGCAGTCCTGGTGCTGGAAATGCAAGTGTGGAATGCTCCATGGACCACTGTGACTCAGCCTGTGGCAAGCACAGGCCAGAAATGCTGCTGTTAGTGGGTATGACTTCATTTGTGTGTCAGTATTGGGCTTGAACTCCTGACATAGAAAGTCCCTGGGAACCTACAAGAGCAGTGATAGTTTGTGCTGTGCTTGCAGCTGGAGTCAGGGGAGGCACAGGGCTGCCCAGTTTACTGCCTTTTCTTGCTACCTGGTGCTTTTCTAAAGATGGAAGCCTGAAAAAATTCACCTTTTGATTAAAAACACTGACTTTGGAGAAGTTGAAAATGTAAGCCCTAAACCTCTGCAAGACAAGCTGGAGAAAATTACAGGGTTTTGTTTGTTTGTTTGTGGGGTGTTTTATTTGTTTGGTGGGGTTTTTTTGGGTTTTTTTGGGGGGTTTTTTTGTGGATTTGTTTTTTGGGGGGTTTTTTGTGGTTTGTTTTTTTGTTTGGAGCCCCTCTCAAAATAGCTGGCTAAGGACTTTGAATGGTTAGCCTGGGCCCTTCTGAAAATATTTGTCTCTGAAGTCAGACTTCAACTGACATGGTGATTAGTTTCACCATAAGCTGTTGATAAGCACAGAAAATCATCTAGATGTCTTTCACCCTGTGTCTTTGCTCCTCTTGTATGTGCCACACAAAATCAAGTCCCTCATGAAGTCGGGTACCACCTGGGCTTTGCTGGAATTTAAAAAATTCCTAATTTCTTTTTGGCTCTTATTTTGAGCATCTTGCCTGTACTGTAACAGCCTGAGGGGTGTTTGCTGACTAATCTTTAGAGCACAAAATTGAGTGGTGTTTTGGCTTCAGGATGAATGTTTTACCCTGCCTATCCTTGCTCCATAGGTGGTCAAATCTGAAACAAATGTTGGCCTAAATAATTTATTTCATAAAGGCTTTTTTTTCCCACTGGTAATCTAATAGAATTACTGTTTGCATAGGGGTGGAAACATTCTCTGTTGTGCTTGATGCTGTGGTCTTTCTGTGGTGTTCTCTATGCTGAAGTGAAATGGTGTGTATGCTTCTGCTAAAGAACAAAACATAGTTAGGTGGCTCATGCAGGACTATCCTCCCTGCCAAAACACAAGGGTTTTGTACAAATATGCCACCCTTTTTCCTTCCATCAGTAGCCAAAGTCAGCTGTGCCAAAGAAAAGTCCTTTTTTTTAATTTATTTTTTTCAATACAACCCACACACCCACACCATGGAAGTTACAGTCATATTTTCCAGTAACCACAGAGCTGTGAGTGATGGCACGTGTGTTTTAAATAAAACTGGGAGGAGAACTGATGTAATGCTCTCTGGGTTATGTTTTTCTTTTTTTTTTTTTCTTTTTCTTTCCATATTGCTCCCCCTCTTTCTCTTTTTCCCATCTGTTGGCTGCTATATGGGTTATTTTTGTTCTAAGATTTATTTTTTTCCTTGCTGCAAACCACAGTGAGGGAACTGTTGAAGAGGGCAGCTCTGACACCTTGAGCTCTAGTATGGAGGGATTTCTTTAAAGTGTTTAAAATTACAGGGTGGTGCACTGTACCAACTTGTATAATCTTAAGAATTATTTCTTTCCTTTCTTCTCTAGAAGTGAATTAATTGTGATAATCTGATGGAGCATGTGAGAAATAAATATATTTTTTTTAGTGGCATACTGAGCTGCAACTGTCTGTTTCTTCAGTGAGATCACAAAATAGTTTTGGAAAAAGCAGCTATTTCAGTTTTAGTTTAATAAACTGCAGAGAGACTTTTTCTAGAATGACAAGTGAAACCTGTTATTCCTCTGCTACTTTTCCTACTGCTGCTTTCAATGGTTACATTAATTCAACTCCTGCTTATTATGTCTGTTTGTGAATATTTAGATTGTGTTTCTTTAAATTTTCATGGAGAATCCCTTGGAAGGGCTCAAAAGTTTTGCGTGTGTGTGTGTTTAAGAGAATAACTCTAAGTATATTTCTGTATTTAATGTTGAATTCAGCTTTGAAAAATAAGCTCAGCCACAGAGCTTTGTGTGTGTGTCCGTGCCTCAGCTGCAGAGCTGCTCCTGCTCTCCCAGCGCAGTCTCTGCTCTCCAGCCCCGCTCAGGAGCTTCCAGGGATGGGTGCCAGTCTGCCCTGGGAGCACTGAGTAATCCTGCTCCCTAAATAGGAATTCTGAGGTGTGCTGTGCAGCTGCGTGGCAGCACACGGGTCAGCTGGGCTCTCTGCCTGCCCTCGGCCAGTGGGAGGTGCCTTGAGTTGAGCCAGGGGAGCGGAAGGGTTAAACCCCGGGTTTGGGTGTCAAGGTTAAGCCTGAGCCCTGAAGGTGAGGATAGCTCGAGTTGCCTTGTACTTGCTGTGGGCAAAGAGCACGGGCAGACCCTGCCTGAATGGATGATCTGGCCTGTAATTCATTAAGCCAGAAGCACCTGGTTTGTGTCTGTGCCCCTGGCCACTCCTGACAATGGCACTTAAAGCCACAGTCCCATTTTCCAAATAACCTGAGGATAGGGAGCCGTTTCTGTTGGAGCTGATCTAACTGGGGGCTGGCATGGCTCTTCCCCAGTCACTCCTCCCCACCCTGCTCTTGCCCCACGACCATGTGTGGAGCTGATGTTGCTCTCTAAGCCAGCAGAAAGCCAGTTGCCTTTCTTTAATTTTTTTTTTTAAATTTTGATAATTAATTTTCTGATAGCAAGGGTGCTTGGCACAGCTTTCTGCATGGTCAGGAGCGTGCCAGGGAGTGGGAGCACCATAGGGCTGTAAGGCAGTTTGAGATGTGGTTGCACAGAGGTTTAATCCAGTCTAAATTGTGTCAGACAGGCAATGTAAATAAACCATTACTGCAGGGGAGGCAGAGGGAGATCCATCTTGCTTAAGCTGCTATGAGCAGGAGACAGCTGAGGGAATGCAGAGAGGCAATGCTGATCGCAGGTCTCTGCTGCAACGTGAAAAATACTACTAGGAGATGTCAGAACCAAAGGTCCTGTGCTGTGAGAAGGAGCAGATCTCCCTTGGATGGTGCTGAAATGTGGTGTTTTTGACAGCAGATAGAGTGAGTCAAGGCAGGAATAGAAAATGCTGAATAAGCCAGGTTAACAAACTTTTGACATAGCTGTGGTGCCAATGTTTTTTTCCTCCCTCTCCAAAAGATTGTCCCTAGAAAGAACTGAAATACTAGGTACAGGTCCTTAATCTCATGGCCTGAGATCAGCATGTATAGCAATGCAAATTAAGAAGACGTTTAATGTTAAACCGTTGGAATACCAACTTTGTTTAAAGCTTTTATTTTTTCCACAGCAGGGAAAAATCCGGAATTATGTGGTCTGGAGAGGGAAAAAAAAACAAGCTTTGTTTGGAAAAGAAAAAAGAGCTAGTCTTCTTGGGCTTTGATCTGATACTATTTTTTTTAAGTTGTCTTTTTTTTTTTTTTTCCTCTTTGCCCTTATGCTGGGAAGGTCTGCTATTGGGAATAGACTAGGGTTAGATCTTTTTGGGTGTCTATGTTGTGTTAATATTGAAATACTACACCTTCAAGAGAAAAGCAGACCTATTTTCCCTGACCACTGATAAGCACACTTTATACTTCCCATGCAGGTTTTCGATCCTTCCATAAGAAAACCACGAGATTTATCTGAAAGGATGTATATTTATTAGTCAGAGAAAGAGGAAAAAATTTCAAAAGAATATCTTTGCTGCTTTCAGGGAGTGGAAGTGAGTGCTGCTCAGCCCAAAGGAAGTGCCAGGAAAGCAAGTGTTTTTGCAGACTTTTTAAATAATCCTTAGTGCTTTCTTTGTCAGAGTGAGCCCCGTCTCCTACGTGCAGAGCAGGGGCCCAGGAGGCGATGCTGAGTGGGGAATGTGGCACCAGCTTGGCAGGGGTTTGTGCACAGGAACTCCTCAGGGCTGGCAGTTATACACCACACTCTGATAAGAGCAGGAGAGCGTGGCTGTAAAACATGAAGCTGAGACCAAAGCACTGCCATATCAGCACAGCTCCAAGCCCAGCAGTTTATGACTGTTTGCAGCAGCACTTTGCCCTGCTCACTGTGTGCTTCAAACGTTAGTCAGAGCTGACAGTAGGCTTGCAGGTCAGTGTAATATTTCTGCAGCCTAAATGCTATTTATAAGCAGTTATGACTACAATTTATTTACTAGAGGCTGGGGGAGGGGAGCAGACAAAGAGGCAGTCACTCCACGCTGCTAAGGTCAATGACCAAACTGGAGTAAAGTCCACGTGCCCCTGAATCTGGTACTTCCACCAGGTTTTCCACTAAGCTGTGTTTATTTAGCATGACTGTGGCGCTGTATTTTTATAACTGCGCCTCTTCAAGAGGCAGGCATGGAAGCCATGTGAGTATTTCTCTCAGCAGAAGGGAAGAGTTCCTACTCCTCTGTCCTGATTCCAAGAAGAAAGGTCCTGCTACTGTTAATTTGGCTTGCCGTTAATTTGGCTGGCAACTTCATAAATAAATAAAAAATAGTCAAACATCTTTTTTATGGGCCATAAAGGCTCACTTTTTTTCTCTTGTTGCACTGCATGAGAAATTTTGAGAATAGTAAAAACAGGAGTCAGTAATTATTTTGCCTCTGTTTCTTTGTTTTGATACAGCTGAAGATCAGTTTGGAACCCTGTGTTTTTGGGGTGGTTTTTTTTCTTCCCTAAGAGATAGCATGTGCAGTTCAACAGCCTCAAGACCTACAGGGTGCATAGATTATGCTCTTGCTTATCTTCCCCAGGGCAAACTGCAGCAAACTAGTCACTGAGACAGTGCAGAGTTATAGCAGTAATGCACACATGCAAGCAGTGGGGTCACAATCTGGTGCTCAGAACACATATGAGCTTTGGGTGTGCTGGTGACTTCACCAACCTCCCTTTGAAATCAGCCAAAATACACTAGAAAGGAAAATAAATACATGCAAGCAGAATAATTTTGATCTGGGAATGAAGGTGATTTGCAGCAATAAAAATCATGTCTTTGTCCCTAAGCCCAACCTTCTTAGTGTCAGGCAGGTTGGTTTGGTGACCACAATAAGCATTAACGAATTTCCTGTAGAAAAGCATGTTGCATGCAATAAAGAGTTTTTGCTATATTAAACCCAAGTTAGTTAACAAATGCTTTCTGTCAATCTATGGATAATACTTGTGCTGACAGGCAGACAGAAGACTTAAACATCATTTTGACAAGATGAATCCCAAGCTCCATTTCTTGCAAAACATTATTTTATAGGCTTGGTAGCCTTTGTTTAGCTAAGCACATGTAGAGAGAAAGAAGAAAACCTTTTTTTTTTTCCCTCCCAGTCTTGTCAATAACAACTCATTGTCTTTTTGTTTGTTATACCTGGCTTTGTGTGATAGCCTCTAGCCCTAGCTTGCCCTAACAGGAAAAAATAAAAAGTGTGTGTACATGTATATGAATGAGAAGTCTTTCTCCAGACTAAATCCAAATAAAGAAAAATACTTTTGAGGTGAGGTTCTGGACAAGCTGTCATATATAAATGCTGTCTTCATGGTCTGATTCTGGTCTCATTCCTCTCTAACTTAAACCAAACCCCAATAAAGTTGGTAGTGGCTACTGAGAGCTGTTTTGAGCCCAGGCTGAAATACCATTATATTAACTGTAAACAAATACTGTAATGCTTCTGCAGATTTCAGAAAGTGTCCTTCTCACATTTTAGTAGTGGCATTGTTGTGTTTGGGGTGATTTAAGATGCAAGGGCTAATCTACTCAAAAAAGAAATTCCATTTTGCCATTTGCAATTTAATGGAGTACAAAGAGACAGGGAAAGAACTCTACATAAATACAGATGTCTCCACTTCTGAGGCTTTTCTGTGTTCCTGCTACTTAAATGGGGATCAAGAATGATATTGTTCTATGGGCTTGCTCTTTGTTTACAATACCCTCTTTGAAACTAGATGTCAAAATGGGTTTCCTGGATTGGTTATTGAATTCTGCAGGCTGACACTCCGTTGTGAGCCCTGGGAACCTTCGGCTTTTTCCTTAAAAATAGCCCAAGTTTTGAGATTTTAAAAGCAGCTGTGTTTTGCCACCATGTGGAAAGGGCTTGTTTTTCTGCTTCACCAAATTTCAAGTATAATGTTTAGACCAGGGAAGAAAAGCCTCAGTAAAACTCTTCTCTGCCTGTACTGGTAGAATTTTATCCGTCCTTTGTGTGGCCATAAATGACCAAAACACAGAGATGAGCAAATTTGGCCCAGTGGTTTTATGGATTCCTGAGCTCATGGCAATGAAATATTGTAAAGTTAATGTAAATTGTCAGGGATGACAGTTTAACCTCCTAAACATATACACAGAGACCCTCTTGTTCTTCCTCAAGCTGTGCCACATAAGTCAGCCTAGGCCAGGCACTGCACAACGTCACATACCTCATGCTGTCTGTTCCAGGCCATCCTTCCTACACCTCTACTTTCCCTTAAAGGGTATTTAAACAGACCAACTCTTTTGCCAAACTCTTCTCCTTAGGGTAAGGAGAGTGTCCCCCAACAGAGCATTTGCCAAGGCAAGTGGAGCAAATACGTTCAGTTTTAGCGTTCGGGAATTTAGTGTTACTGATGAGCTGTACTCAGGGATGTGGGAGTTTCCCTGTGTGCAGTGTCATACACAGCTTCCTATGCTCACTGTGTGGCAGAGAAGATGGCTTAATGACAGACTTCTAGCCTTTGCTCCAAATGTTGTGGTTATCTAATTTTTGTTTCGTTTTAGTCAGACCCCTGAAGTAATTAGTGCACCCTGTGGGTTTTTTTGTGTGGTTTCTATCTGAATACCCATGAAGGAGTTAATTAACTTGTTTGCAGTATCTCATTAATTCATTTTTGGCCGTGAACTTAATTGCTCCTTTATTACTGATGAGTAAAATAGCTTTAGGCTCCCAATTAAAATGGACTTTGATGGATGTATAAGAGCTGGGCTTTCAGCTTGTTGAATAGGCAGTGGAATTGCTATTCTGTGTCCCATTGCAGGCCAGGCTCCTTCATGGCAGCGCTCATCAGGGATGAGTTTCTTCCAGTTGCAAACTTGGTCTCAGAGTTGAAGCCATTAACTTACCCACTGGGAGGGAAATCAAATGGGAGTTAGTGCATGTAAACCTCTGAGGGCAGATGAAAATCAAAAAATAGGTGGATCTACTGGAAAAAAAATCTTGTTATGGAGGTGGTAGATGAGCATAAGCTGTAGTTCCCTCCATTATGAAATGGCCACTCTACTGAAGTCAGGTTCCCACTGGTGAAGGTCTGGATTTCTCCCTATGAGCATCCTTAGTTTTATTGGAGGTCAAAAACTGTTTTCAGATATTTGAGGGCATAGCATATGTTTGTTCTTGAAATAGTTTTTCTTCCTCCTGGTACATATTTGATAAGCTGGGGTGCATGAATATCAATGCGCTTTTCTGGGCTTAGATTTTTTTTCTAGGGCAGTACTACTTTCTTTTTAATATATTTTGAGACTAGGGGATGTCAAATGCTATATAATAACCAGGAATATTGGTGTTATAATGAGAAATAGCTGTATTAATTTTAAATAAGAAAAAGAAGAAAGCCACAAATCTGTCTCTCACTTCTCCCACCCACCCCCTCTCTATGATTCAATGTGAAGAACACACAATTTATATTCCCAGTGGTGACTGGCTTGGACCCAATGACCTTTGCAAAAAATCCATTGCCTGCATGGAAAATGTAGTGGAACAATGTAAGCGTGCTTACTTGTAGGCATGTATATTTCTTAACACAATAGGGTCCTGAGACCAACTGAAGTCTCTGGATTCTTCTGCAAGAAATGTTCCCACAGGGGAGCTATTATGATACTCCCTCTGCTGGCTCTCGTTCCGCCTCCAAATTTTCCTTGGGAGACCTCAGTTGGGCATTGATCCACGGAGAGCAAAATTGCCATGTCTTGATTGCTTATGTGAAGAGTCAGTGCAGCCCAAGGGTGGAGACTTTTGCCACTTCCAACAGACAAGGACCAAAATTGTCAAGAAAAAAACATCTGCTTTTGGGTAAGGTGATTACAGATGGCAAGGGGAGGAGCAAAGTCAAGCACTACTTACTTCCATACCTTTAACTAAAAATCTACCCAAAAGCGGTTTGAAATACTTTGAACAAAATTCATTTTCATGAGAAGGAAACACTATCAGTTAGTGGTTTCTTTTCTACCAAAAGACCTAGAACTTCATAAGCTAAATTCCAGATTGTTTTTTATACTGTAGCAGCTTATTTGCTTCACTCATAAAAATCTGAACTCTTTCTGACTTTTCCTTAATGATGGCTTTTGGGAAGAATTTGTTTCCTGGAATAGTGAAGGGGGAAAATCCTGTTTGCTTTAGAAATAGCTTTGTTTTAAATGCTTTTCTCAAATCAGAGGGTCACAAGATGACCAGAGTTGATGACACACACATTATGAAACAAAATGATGATGGAGCACAAATTTAAACTGAATTAAAAATAAAAAAAAAGAAAAAGAAAATAGAAATGCTGACAAGGTTGTGGCAATACAGTCTGCTAACAATTTACCAATTTACTCTGAAATTCTCTATGAAAATTTCAATTATTGTGCAACATATGAGATCTAGCTATGACTCTGCTTTTTCCAAAGGCAAAAATGAGAGGAAAATAAAAGGAGCTTCCTTAGATGATACTATGGCACCTCTGACCCTGTCTTAGCTGATTGCTTAAACACATGCTTAGTAAATATATTTAAGAGTCTGCTGACCTAAGCTTTTCTTTGCTACCAAGTTTAACCCTGGAGGTACTGAAGTTCATTATTGATATTGCAGGCCAGTTGTTTTTCCTTCTCAGGAGTAACTTGTCTTGCTGCTTCAGGCTTGACAGAGAAGGGGAGAATGCCCCTTGGAAGGAAGTCAGGCCATGGATATCAACTGTGATGAGGGGCCCAAATAGTAAAGTTAAGCTTTTTAATTTTATAAAGTGGGAACTGAAGCAACAGGATGTGAGGAGGAGAAGGGAAGGAGTTCAGACGGCCCCTGTGGGTGCAGGCAGGCCAAGGGCACAGCAGAGGCCATCTGGGGCTCTGGGCAAGGCTGGTCCTGACTGTGGCTTCTCGCTTTCTCCAGCTCCCATAGGGATGGAGCTGCCCTGAATTTGCACGTTGTTCTGCTGGGTGCTGCTGAAAGGAACTACTGCTCATGGGAGCCTCAGCTTCTGGCAACAGCTGCTGTGCCCTGATTCTGGCAACTCTCTTTGGCCTGTCATCATTGCCCCAGTGCCTACACAGAGACTCTGGGTGGAATGGATGATGGTTCTATTTGTGGTGCCTTGGCTCCTGCTTCTTTGCAGGCACTGGCTTACATGGAGGAATCTCATTAAAAGTATCTTTCCACGAGGAAGGTTTCTCCTGACTTGGTCTGCAGTGGAATTAGACAGTGGTACCCAGACCCGTGAGTGCCTGGCTGGTCTGTGTCTGTGGTGATGCACAAATGTAGCCACATACTTTTGGACGTGCTTTTCAGGAGTCTGGATAATAAAGATAGCTGTGAAGCTGCCAACCAAAATCTAACCCAACTGTCCTTGCCAGCTTGGACTCCACTCTTTATCAAACGAGGCTCATGATTACTGGAGTAACAAAGCTGATTTAAAGTGGTGGGGAGGAGAGAAATAGTAAAAAAAGGTGTCACACGTTTTGTTTAAACTAGTATTGGAAGCTTTTGTGGGTTGTGTTTGTTGATGACTTAGTTAAGTATCTCTGGGTCTGATTATTTTTGTGGGGCACTACTTAACTTTTTTTTCTTCTGCTGTGTAAATCATCCCACTGTGTTCAGGGAAAGCAACTTTTCTCATAATTCCTGCCCACCTTTTAGTGGAAACATCAGTCCCATCTTGGTATTCCTGGTCACATGCCTCTCCAGCTATATCTGATGTGTCCTTGCTGCCTTCTTTCTGTGCTCTTGTGGTATTTTTTTGCTGCTTATCTCTTACACACATGCAGCTCTAAGCAATAGCTCTCAAACCCTCCAGAAACACCCTGAGACACTCAGCATAGCTCTGCTCCTATTCCAGCCCTGCATGTGGCCTCTGTTTTGGGTGGTGACTGCTCCAGTTCTGGTTATCTGTCTCATAAGGCAGTTTCAATGCTGTTTTTACATGGTCCCTCAACAGGAGATGGTTGTTGCATCCTCAGATTAACAGCATTTCCAGTGACCACTCCATCAAAGGGGCTCCAGGGAAGTCCAGCAGAATGCCAAGGCCAGGCTATGGTGAAATTAAGGAATATAACCCATGGTGTGGAGGACATTAGCTATCGTGGCTGTAATCTTGGTTTAAAGCTTTTATGCAGCTTTTTAGACTTGAGTATCACTGTTGCTTAAATTTGTACATGGATATAGACAGTGTCCATGTAGCCTGCCCTCATACTTACTTTATCTACAGTTTCCTCCAGTTCATGTGGCTTTGGTACAAGGTCTGAGGATTGCCAAAAGGCAAGTGGGTAATCTGAGTTGGCCTAAATTCCACAGCAGTTAATGGCAGTCTGTCTGTGGGCTTGTCTTCTTTCTTTCAAGGAAAAAGATAGTAAAGAGACAGAATGTAGGTGCAGTAAAAAACTTCTGAAGATGTTTGTCACAGCAAAAATGTCAAGTGATATTTTTAGTTTGCAAAGGAAGAAAGGGGAAAGCAGGCAATATTGTAATTTTTAGGAAAGTTGTTGGTTGTACTGTAAGAAAATTCTCTCACTTTTGTGGTAATATTTAATTGCTTTCAAAAAATGGTGTACCTTGCTAATCTGGACAGATTTGGAGACACTGGGATACATTCTTTTTTGGTATAAATTGGTGTAGCTTTGTGTGGGAGCTACACACCTAGTGGCAGATAAAAATCTGTCCTTTTGTGTCTTTTAGGGGAAAATTTCAACAGCTGTACTTCAAGAAGTCATGTTTTCTATATTGTGTCAGCCACAGGCTTAATGCTACCCTTAAACCAGTATAAAAGTTTCCAAATTGCTACTCTGATAGGAGACATTTGGCTTATAAACTGCACCAGAGAATGCAGCTCTCACCATGCTGTGGTGGAGTCATTCAGTATGGTGTGTTTCTGCAGCAGCATGACAGGGCTGGCTGCCCAAGCAGCTTTGGAAAATGTGATGTTTCCCCTCTGTCTTACTCTCATGACTTCTGTGTTAGTACTGCAGAGTTGCAAATCTGGCAATAGATGCATAGAGTGCTAGCATCAGGTCTGGGAGGTGTTAGAACCATCACACCTGGAGGAGCTGTGAACTCCTCAGTATCTGCTTTGCACCTTGCTGCTTTCATAAACAGGAGAAGAGCAAAGCTGAGCTCTCTGTGTCCTGGCCAAACCCTTCACAGAAGAGCCAATTTCCTCCCCAGATGTTTGATTGTGGTGGTGTTGCTGATGTTCCAAATTCAGCCTGGCAAATGGCTGTTTTTAGCTGTCAGAAAGGACCAGTCTTCGGAAATTTAATTCTGAGTTCACTTATTCCTGGGAAACTGAAAGACAGATTTTAATTGATTTAGACCTTTAATCTTGGTCAGTTATCCCTCATTTTCCCTTCTGAAATCCAGAAATGTTATTTAGAATGCGCAGGGCTGCTGTGAAATTGGAATTAAGCTATAGTTGGAAAAATACTTTCTAACCAGATAACAACAATCCATAAAATCCTTCTGTGCTCTGGAGTATTGGGCTCAATTAAACAAGGCCTTTTTTCCTGATAATGAATATGCTTTTTCTTGTTTTGCATATTCAATTAAACAATGATGGAGAATATTAAGTGCATGATATTTCAGAAATTTATCCTGCTTTGTTGACAGTCCTGGAGCCTCTTTTGTCTTTCAATAAGTTTGCCTCTGACTAAATGTTTCTGATTACTTGGAACTGAAGATTAATTGCTGTATTCAACTCTACCCAGCCATGCAAATGTTTCTGGGAAGCTGACTGTAAACTGGGCCATAAGCAACCAGAGTCCCATAGATTATGTCCCAGGGCCAGCTGCTAGGATATTAGAATATGTTAAGTTTTGTTGAGAGATAACACAATCCCTTTCCTGGATTTGCAAAAAATACCTGGGGAAAAATTGCTGGTGAGAAAGCTCTAGGGAGGCTGGGTCAGAGCCAGAAGAAACTCTGGATGGGAGATAGAGAGATAGAGTTGTAATTATGGAAGCTTCTGTTTGCCTGATGCCTAAGCTCTCTGGATCCCCAGGCACGTGGAGCTCTCCTCTGTCCCATGTGTTTGTGCCCAGATGTTCCTTGGTGGCAGTGTGGTGGCAGTGGTGGCAGCTGGGTGGCCCTGTCTGCAGTGAGCCACAGCTGCTTTGGTGGCTGCTGCTGTCAGGGCACAGCAGAGGGAGGGAGAAGGGCAATGCCCATTTAGGAGATCAGTGCTTTACTCAGTGCTTACACCATTTGTCCCAATTTCTCATCTAAGCTGATTTCAACAGGGAAAGGTCCTGGGTCCCACTTCTGATCCAGGAAGCATCCTGCTGCAGGATGGCTTGGCAAGGGGACAGCAGCCCTTTTCCCTGCACACCTTATCCATGGGGGCTGACAGTGTGTCTCAGTCCTGCTCTCTTTCCCTGGCCTGGTGAATGTTGTCTTATGCAAGGCACAATGGTTTAATTGGGAAGGAAAGACATAGAAATCTCTTTTCTCCTTTCAAACAGGCTCCAGGCTGGGCACACAGGGTAGGAGACAGAGGACTGGAGTCTCTGACATTGCATTTCCTGTTTCTATGTGGTCTTCAACCACTTTTTTATTTTATCTCTCAGAGAAACTATAGATGGCTATGTATTAGCAGAGAAGATGAAGACCAGGGCAACTTTTGGAGCAAAAAGTGTGGTCTGGTGTTGTCAGGGTCTGCTTTATTGATACAAAGCCAATGGCACATGGAAAATCCCCACCTGCCCTCTGCCTTGGCTTGTTATGGGGTGTGCCAGCATCAGCCAGAGCTGCTGATGAGGCATGGGGCTTGACAAGGGGTCCTGAAGTGCACTTTGAGACCAAAATCCAGTTTTTTAATATTAGAAAAAAACCAAAAATTCATCATTTTTTGTCACTGATGGGTGTGTTGCTGGCAGCTTTTTGATTTCACTCAATCTGAGGCTGATGTTCCACTCCATGGAAAGCAAGAGAAGCTCTGCCCCGAGAAGGTGCTGGTGGTGGTGGTGCTCCTGACTCAGGGCTTCTTGCCAAGGATTGCCCATGTCAGAGCTCCCCTTGGCAAGCCTGCCTTGGGCTGTGAGTGTCACTTGCTGTTCCTGCACTGCTGCTTGGCCCTGTGCAGCGGGTACACCACACAACCATAACCTCTTCCTCTGGCAAACAGCGGTAAAAATATTGCGAGGGCCAGCTGTGGTTTATTTTTTCCCCTCTTTCCTCTGAAGACTTTCCTTAAATACCCGTGAGTTGCACAGAAATGATCCACCACAGTGCACCTCTGCAGTCTGGCATGCCTCTGAAGTGATGGATTTAGCAAGCCTGGCATGGATCCCTTGGTGTGCTTGAGGAAAAGAGCAGGTTAAGAAAGGTCAGGGGGGAGTGGAAGAAGTTGCTGTCCCAGGTGTTTCTTGCTGCTTTTCCACTGAAGATTTCAGACGGGTAAAGGTGGAGGTGGGACAGGATGAGTGCATCCATCTCAGCTGCCTGGGTGAGCAACTGCAGCTCAGGCAGACTTTGGCAGGGGTTGTGCCAGAGGGTTCCTCTGTGGTGACACAACTGTGTCAGTCCAGTGGCTTTTCACCACCAAAAGGGATGTCCCTCCTCTTCCCTCCCACCCTGCAGTTGTGGTCTTTCCTCCTTGAAGTGGGATTAGCACCTGTTGGTTCGGTTAACATGATGAGCAAAAAAACAATATTAGTTTTTAGGGGGCTGAGTTGCGTTGGGGTTTTGGGTTTTGCTTTTTGTTTTTGTTTGGTTGTTTTTGGGTGCTTCCCCCTAGGTGTAGTGATCTGAGCTGGCTCTGGGGGGCTGGTGGGGGGGGCAGCCTTACAGAGGTGGTAGGATTGGCGAGGAGGAGGAGGAAGGGCTGTCCCTTTAGTCAACAGTGGCTGTTAGACCAAGCTCAGCTGTGGTGGCAACCACAGCCTAATTAAACAGCAAGGGCTGTGACATGCTCAGAATTTTTCCCTTCTCTGAATACCACAGAGCTTAGACTGAGTAGCACATTTGCAATGCCAGGAAGAAATCTACCTCTATGCACAAATGAAAACCTTCTAATTATCTCTTATTTTTATATAACACCTTTTATAATTTCTTTGCTGTATGTTTTTTTTTCTTCTTTTCCATATTTTTGTAACCACAGAAAGGAAAAAAAAGAATACTCTGTCAGGCAAAAAAATATGCCTTTTGACTAATGCAACTAAATTAATAGTGTTTTTGTTTAGTTAGTAAAAAACAAGACTTTCAAATATGAAAATAAAATAGGTGGTGAGGATTGTGATTTCAAATGGCTATTTTTGCCAGTAAATAATTCCAGTAATTTTAAGCCATTTCAGATCCTGCAGGTCAGAAAAGTGGAAATCCATTCCTTGGATTTTCAGATGTTTGTGTAAATAATTCCTTTTGCCCTACAATGAGAACTGGGGGATCTGCTCAGATGTTCCTGGTGTTTTCCCTGAAGGAGACGAGGGGGCTGGACTGGCCTTTGCATAGGCACAGGGCAATAAAACAAGCAGCCAAATGGTCAGAGAGGTCCCCATAAACATCTCGGAGTTTACTGCTCAGTCTATGCAGCCGGCCTCCCACGCCTGCAGGAGATGGCTGGAGCTGGGCTGCCACACCGGGAAGCAAGGCAGGCACAAATGCACTCTTGGCTTCCCAGTGCTGCTGAGAGGGGGAAGGAAGGAAGGGGACCAGGGAATGGGAAACATTTTAAATGCTGGTTCATGAGTGTTTGGTGTGTGAATGTGTATCAGCACACACAGAAAAGGGAAGACGTGCAGTGTTTGGTTTGTTTCTTTTTTTTTTAACTTTCTGCAACCCTGTCACTTCACAGAGAACACCAGGGCCTCAAACAAGCAGCAGCTTCTGCCATTGATGCCTATAATAGGACTGTGCTGGTAATAAATTACAGCAATGAGCTTGTTAGCAGAGAGCAGGCCTTAAACACTTGCTTGGTTACCGTAGCTATAGCTCCAGATCATCCAAGTGCTCGAGGCAACCCAGTGCCTGTGACAAGAGAGTGCCCCTAAGCCAGCCTCTGCCAAGGGAAGGGGCAGGATTCCCATCTCTTGGCTGTTGGTAAAAACACAGCAGCACTCAGCAGCAAAGATAAGTAGTGACAGCATTTTTACCCTTTTTTCCTTTCCCCCCCCCTTTTTTTGCTGTATTATTTACCTTCTATTAAGGTGTGTACTGAGTAGTTCCATATAGGAAAACCTGCCTCAACTTATTCTGCAGGCAGAGAACAGCTTATCTTCAGTCTTCCATGAAAAGACTTAGATGAAAGAGAAGATGAGAGCTTGTTTCACTCAATACCAATCAAAGTAATATAATATGTATTTGCTTTTCTCAATTACAAGCCTGAAATGGGAGGCTCTAGGGGAAACATTTTTTTCTTTTTTTTTTTTTTCCCTGACAATCTTATCATTTTAATGCTGCCTGCTACTAATGCATGAAGGAAGAGAAAAGAGAGAATGACAGCATTCAGGCCCAGGCTTAGAGCAATGAAAGCTGAGGAAATTCAGCAACAGGTCCAGAGTTGCATGCAGAGCAGGAGGAGGAGGAGGCAGAGGAAGCAGTAACTCATAGCTGCAGCCAAGGGCTCCTTTGCTGGTGATATCAGCTTGTGTACATGTGGTGATCAGGTCTGGTGGCCTCACTTCAGCCCTGTCTGGTGCACCTCTGCTGTGGGGCAGAGCCAGAACTGCCCAAGGGAAAGACCAGGGGCTGGGTGGGCACCCCCTGCCTGCTCAGCCATGGCCTCAGCATCGCTGCTGCCCTGCCCAACTCAGGCCATGGCTTCTCTCAGAGCAGGCCCAGAGGCCTTTCCAGCCCCCTCAGCTCATGGCCTGTGCAGCACAAGGCATGGTGAGGGAGCTGGCCTCCATGGGGCTGAGAAGAGGATGGAAAAGTTTGCACAGCTCCTGTGGGAGAACAGGGAGTGTCTGTGATGTTGGAAGGTTTGGTGTCAGGGAATGGGACAGGCAGTGCAGGGATGTCCCTGGGAGAGGCCCAGAGCAACTGAGAGATGGAGGGAGCTCCTGAGGTTAGTGGTGGGAAGGCTGGAGAGGCAGCTGCTTGCACAGCTACATTTGGGGTGACGTGTCAAGTGCGTGGCTTTTGGATGGGTAAAACAAATCACTGAACTTGGCTGAGCATGGAGGGATATGTCTGACCATCTGTGTGCTTTATTAGTTTCCTTTTCTCATGTAGGAACTAGTCCAAGCTCCAGTAAAGTCAGAAGAACCTTGTTGACTTAATGGATTGTGCCATTTGAGGCCAGGATATTTTTTTCCCAAATATTTCATGATTTTTGTGGTGAGCAGAAGGGCAAGTGGCCAGTTCAGCATCCTTTCCTTGCAATTAATTTTTGTCAGTGAAATACCTGTTCTTTTTAGAAATTATCTTTTAAAAAACAGAATGCGTGTTTTTGCAAAAGTATGGTTACTTTTTTAGAAAATATTTAATGATTGAATGAAAAAAACCAGATATTTTTGTTGTGTTGGTGTGTTTATATTTCTGATTTATTATTTTGTCCTATCTCCCCTTTAGAAAGCTATTAGGGAAGGAATAAAAGGAGTAATTATAAACTTCTTTTTCAGTAAAAGGCTTTTGAAATTGACCATCTTAAAAGTCCCAAAGGAAGAAAAAAAATCAGTTTATACAGTGTCACCAACTTCTTCCCTCTGACTTAAGCAGAGTTCATAGGGATTCTAGGTAGTCAGGAGGAGGAGGAAGAATCCTAGAATGGTTCGGGTTGGAAAGGTCACCTAGTCCAGCCTCCCTGCAATGAACAGGAACCTCAATTAGATTGGGTTGCTCAAAGCCCTGTCTGGCCTGACTGTGAATGCTTCCAGGAATGGGACACCTGCTACCTCTCTGGGCAACCTGTTGCACAGTTTCACAACCCTCACTGTGAAACAATTCTAGTCTGAGTCTACCCTTTTGTAGTTTAAGAGCATTAACCTGCGTCCTGTTCCAGCAGGCCTGCTAAAAATTTCCTATCTTTTTGTGAGCCAGCTTTATGTGCTGGAAGGATGCAATAAGGTCACCCCAGAGCCTTCTCTTCTCCAGGAGGAGCAACCCTGACTCTCTCAGCCTGTTTTCATAGGGAGAGCTGTTCCATACCCCTGATCATCTCTGTGCTCCTTCCCTGGGCTCTCTCCAGCAGGTCCATGTCTCTCCTGAGCTGGATGCAGGGTTCCAGGTGGGTCCCAGCAGAGCAGAGGGGCAGAATCCCCTCCCTGGCCCTGCTGCCCACGCTGCTTTGGCTGCAGCCCAGGACAGGTTTGGCTTTCTGGGCTGGGAGTGCACATTTCCAGCTCACATCCAACCTCTCACCCAGCAGCCCCCCCAAGTCCTTGCCCCCAGGGCTGCTCTCAGTCAGTTCATTCCACAGCATGGATTCATATGGGGTGGTTTCCCCAGTCCAGGTGCAGCACCTTGCTTAAACCTGATGGAATTTCCACAGCTTGTCCCTGTCCCTCTGGGTGGCATCCCATCCCTCAGGCACATTGACAGCACGCAAGGGAGTTCAGTTTGTTCAGATCTCCAAGTAATTTGAAATCTGTGGGGCAAAAGTGTTGTCAATTTTTTTATCATCCATCTCCAGTTCAGCAGGTCACTGTCCATGGGGCCGCTCAGAACTGGAAGGTTACTGAATTCAGAGTTGCAGCACTTCAGAGAGTGAGGCTGATGTGCCAGTGATCACACACAAAGATGTTAAAGAAGGCTACAGGTAGATATCAAGGTCTTATTCACTCCTAAAATCACTAGCCTGCCTTGTACGTTCAAGCTTCCGGTTTTCCATTTAAACCAATATTTATACAGAATGAAAATATTCACACTATAAAATTTTTGGTATATAAACCTCAGTATCCTCCTAGTTATTCAGTCAGCTGTTTGGATGTGTGCACTGACAGGGACACTGTGAAGGAACAGTGGCTCAAGTGTGTTTTAGTGTGAACAGTGTTTTTATCTGTGTCAGCAACTGTTAAGTAGGCAGCAAACTTGTAATGATAAATATTTTTTTAATCCCAATTTTGTTTTATTTTTTCTCATTTCCTTATTTTACAGCTTGCCCATCAGCTTCATGCCAGCCTTGGTCACCCTCATCTGAGGGATAAGACACAGTGAAAATTGTGTGGGTTTTTCTCTACTGCATGGCTTTGTTTATAGGATTTTAAAAATTTATTTCTATAAAGAGCCCTTTTTTGCAGAATCCCTGACACCTTCAGTGGATTTACTGAGAAGCACCAAACAAGTTTTTAATGTGTTGCAAAAATGCAGCCACCTCTGAGGAAGAAGGTGTTATTTTTACAGCTTGGGACAAAGTGTGTGACAAAAATATCTGCCTGAACTCAGAGCATGGAGCACTGGGAGGTGAATTTCTAGGATGTTAAGTTTCTGAAAATAGAGAGGATGTACAAAGTCTGAGTGTTACGTGAGAGAGGGCATCTCCCTGATCCCTTTTCCCTGCTTATAAAATCAGATATAGGTTTGGGAAGCAGTATGCAGTCTGGGTCAGAAAGAAGTTTTGTCCCTCTAAAAGCAGAAAGCAGGTGGTTCCCTCTAAAATACGAATGAGACTGAAAATGATTGATCCTTTTGATGAGGTGTTTTGGAAAGGATGGGCATGCAACTGCAGGCCCATGCCCAGCAAAGCACAATGAAATTTCAGTGTGTAGAAGGCTCTGCTAGTGCTGAGGTAATGAGGGACCCCACAGCTGTGTTACTCCAAGGTTTCTCATAGTAATTTTCCATGAAGCTATGGAAAAATATTTATCCTTCCTTCTATAAACATGTCTTTTTGAGATTTAAGGGAAGGCGTGCATGCAGACATACAGAGAAAAAGTCCCTTACATAGCCATAAATAACAAAATGTCTATGTTTTGATATTCTAGGAGGTTTCAAGAAAAGCTGTGTTTGCTGTCACCCACTCCATTTTGGTTTGTAATTGGACATAGCGTTTGTAGCAGAGAGGTCTCAGGTTCTTGCCCCCTCTGTGGCAATCCATGTAGCATGAGGGTCATTTTCTGGGATAGTATAGATGAAAGAAACTGTACTTATTTCATGTTCTTCAGTAAGTCTGGGGTGTACAGCATGAAAACAAATGCTCATGAGGATGACCCACCTCTCTCTTTATTCCATCCTGGCTCATGCATATCAGGATTTCTTGTCTCTCCTCCCAGGCCTAGTTTTCACTCAGCTCCTGCCTCCATGAAATCATTGATATTACACTGCAGCAAGGCCCTTTGTAATAGTGAGACTGGTGCTTTTATCTGCAGCTCAATCTCCCCAGCATCTTGCCAACATGCACAGTAAGGTGAAAGGGAGAGCAGAGCACATGCATACCCTCAAATGGAAAGTTGTGTTTATGTGGTTGTGGTTATGGTCGGACAGTAACCAGCTTTGCATTCCTGGGCATACACAAGAGATGTGTCTGAATTTTCTGAGTCTGCCAGTTCACTCAACATTATTTCAACAAAAGGTCTTTGATTAGGTCACAAAATGCAAGATAAGAAAGGACTCCTTTGACCAGGCACTGTTTCTCTTGTTGATTCATAGATATAGACTGTAAAAGGAGGGGCACAGATGACTTTTCTGTGGGAGGAAGAATCTGAACTATCTTTCTAAGTGGGGATATGCTAGCCATTACTGGATCAAATATTTCTTCAAGCCCAATCAAGTAGGCAATTATGTTATTTTTCTCTGCAATGGGCAGCTTTCCCTAAAAAACCCCAAGAAACCAAACCAACCAACTACAAAAAAAACCCCATCCAGCCCCCCCCCCTGCAAAAACACCAACCAAAACTGTCCTGTAGAGTCAGTCAGCCCCATAATCTCAGTTTTGTGAAGAATTATGACATTTTGAAAATGGTTCCTGCTCTGCAGTTGAAACATTTTTGACTCTTCCCTTGCCACCCTTTCCCATAGGTTTTAAATTCCAAGTTCTTTTCTATGTTTGAGACAGTGTCAAGGTGTTTCAGTGCCAAACACATCATATTTTGACTTAGAATAGGAAAGTTATTTCAATCAATAGATGAATTGGAATCATGGTAGGTTTCCTAACAAACACACGTAGGCATGAACTAATTAAGCTATTCTGTGCCCGTGTTGTAGGAAATAGTATAGGAATAAAAATGAAGAAAGGTCATACACCAGGATTTTAAATGACAATCCTGAAATTTCCTCAGTTAAATTTTATAGACCTATCCCAATTAGGCTTTCCCTGCCATTAGCTGAATTTTAACAAGAAATTGTGCTTTTATCAAATCAGACTTTTGGAAACCTGTTCTGACCATGCTTATTATTTATCTGCTGAGCTTTTTTTCATTTTGTGCTTTTGGAAAATGCTGGTCACACTTGGAATATACTGTTTGCAGAGCTTGTTTGGGTTTTTTTGTTTGTTTGTTGGTATGGTTTTGGGTTTTTTTCATTGTTTGATTCGGGGCTTCTTTTTGTTTGAAACATCAAATGTAGTAGTAGTAGTAGTAGTAGGATGCCACTAGGGGTGCTTGTCCTGATCCTGTGTTTAATTCCTGCTTGGAACTTTTAGCACTAGCATTATTAATGGGGATATCATGGGCTGCAGGCACATGCTGCTATGAATTGCTGTATTATGCAGGCCAAAGGGAATTGTCCATTTCTGTAAGAGAATAATTATGCCTTCAATGTTATAAGGGCATGGGTGGTAGGGGAGCTCAGGTGATGGAGTGTTATCACACTCCAAGCTAAGCTGTTCTAGAATGTTCTAGAACATAAAGGCATTGGATGGTAGGGGAGCTCAGGTGATAGAGTGCTATCACACTCCAAGCTAAGCTGTTCTAGAATGTTCTAGAACATAAAGGCATTGGATGGTAGGGGAGCTCAGGTGATGGAGTGTTATCACACTCCAAGCTAAGCTGTTCTAGAATGTTCTAGAACATAAAGGCATTGGATGGTAGGGGAGCTCAGGTGATGGAGTGTTATCACACTCCAAGCTAAGCTGTTCTAGAATGTTCTAGAACATAAAGGCATTGGATGGTAGGGGAGCTCAGGTGATAGAGTGCTATCACACTCCAAGCTAAGCTGTTCTACTGATACTTTCTTTCCTGGTCCAAGGCTTGTTGCTCCGTTTTGATCTGAGCTCTATTTCTGTTTCAGCTTCAAGACACTGTCATTTTTTGCCAAATTACAGATCTATCTGTATGACCTCCGTGCCTCCTGATGTCCAACCTGAGCCTTTCCTGTTGCAGATTGAGCCTGTCCTCTCATCCTGCTGCTGGTTGCCTGGGAGAGGAGCTGACCTCCACAAACTACTTTCAGGGAAATATAGATGGCAATAAAGTCTCCCCTGGACCTCCTTCTCCAAGCTAAACTTCCTCAGCTCCCTCAGCTGCTCCTCATAGGACCTACCCTATGCTGTAGACCCTAGACTGATCAGTCTTTTTTAGTGCTTATTGTGTTTCATCACTTTCTAGTGTTACCTGCATTTTTAATATATATATATTTTTTTTGGATGATTAATATGTGTTGGAGTGTATTGACAACAATATGGCCAGCTGTAGGATTTCACCAGGAGCACAGGTTGTGGCTGAAGGCCATGGTGCTGCTGGTCTGAGCCTGGTGTGAGCCCTCAGTGGGTTATGAGGAACTGCTGGTTCTAGTGGGACTCTGTAAAGGAACTTGTGAAATCAGGGACTTCTGTAAGACAGAGATCACTTTGCCACTTGCATATTTTACATATTATGTCCAATATCTTGCAGTTTAATTATTAGAGGGGCAAGAACTATATTCTGCCTGCCATAGAAATTCCCTTTTTTGCCTGAGTGTGAAGACAGTGGTCTCTAGGATCATCGTTCTCCCCTACATATTCCCTATGCCTGATACTTCTGGCTTAGCAGAACTTGGCAGAGCTGACTAGTGTTGATTCCAAGTTATGACATGTAACTAAGCTGGGGATCTTATTGCTACAAGGAATCAACAAACCTCAAGGCTTTAGCAGGATACTGTAAAGAAAGGGAAGCTCATTTGTATGCGAGCAGATGAGTAAGAACATCCATAATTATGTGAAGAAGGTACTGGCTGGTCATACACAAGACCTGCTTCTTTTTCTAGATTACCATCACTCCTCTTTTATCCTTTCCTGCTTTGTTTTCCCCTTCTCCTCCTTTCTCTAGCATAACATAGTGCTTCAATCTGCATACATTTAAATTTATTCAACAGCTATATGATATCAAATGAAATTCCATGTGGTGCTCATTGTCATATAGACAGCTAGGCAATTTCTGTGACCTATATATAAAATTAATTCAGAGGGAGGAAATTTTAGGAAAGCAGTCAAACTGTGTTTGGTTAGCAGCAGAAGGTGAATGATTTAAGTGGGACAGTTGTACTCATTCCTCTCTTCTTATGGGATTTACACCCATGTAACTGGGGAATGTGTTGAGCCCTGTGCCTTGCTGTCTGCTACTTCTAGTAGCGCTTCACTGTTATATTTGCTAAACCTTATTTAAATATTGATCCTGTCAAGCTGGGAAGAAATAGAAAAGAGAACTTCAAGAATGAGACAAAATATGATGTAATAATAGTAAAATAAACATGGTGCAGGAAAGGCAGGAAAGTCAAGTTCAGTGAAAGCTGTAGAACGAGCTGAAAATCTTTGGGTGGAAGGTTTATTCCAATGGAAAATGCTGATTCATCCAGCCCTTTGCAAAAGGTGTTAATTTCAAATAAACCTTATTTAGGAGGAGTGATTGAAAACCACTTCCATAACATTACAGTCTACCTTTGAAGGTTTGAAATTCCTGCAACTTTGTCTTTGATATTATTCAGGCTGTTTTGAAATTTTGATTAGCTGGAATTTTCAATTTCTGTTTAACTTTTGCTCTTTTTAATAATGCATTTGTTAATTAGTGGTGTTTGATTTATTTCCTTTTTTTTCTTATTTTTTAATAGCAATGCTGTTTTTTCCCATAAAGGAAAAAAAAAAAGGTGTTTCAAATCAGTTATAAGGAGAGGGTAGTTGAGTGAGAGTAACATGAAGGGAAAAGTCTAGAAAGAGAGTAGAGACAATCTTGTACAGTGGTACCTCCAGCAGCACCTGATGCTGAACAGGGGTTTGGGTGGCAGTATGTCTGTGGCATACAGCTCTGGGTGCTCATAAACAGACTGCAGGGAGGTATTTTGGTGAGACCTCAGTCCTGTGTGGTGGCCAGCAAAATCTGTCCCTGGGTTTCAGGAAGAACCCGAGCTTCCCTTTCCTTGTGACTTTCTTGATCTCAGCTTGCCATTTGAAAGCCAGGAGTGTGGGAGAGGATCCCGACTGGCCAGAGCCTCCCCATGGCATAGGATGGCAAACTCGCTTTCTTGCTTAGTGTCTGGACTCTTCAAAGTTTGCAAGAAGTTAGCAGGGCCCATCTGGCTGTGTTGCTGGCTTTCATGACATTGGAAATTCACGGTCCTGCGGGGCTCACCTTGTCATTTCTGACCATTCAGGGGTGACAGTGCTGGAGCTCTGCTAGAAACCCCTGTGCTTCCTTACTGCCAGCACAAAGTGGGCCTTGAAGGGAAGCAGGATGAAAGGCAGCATGTTTTTGTAGGCTGGGTTCTACTCTGATGAAAACCAGCCACTTATCCTTTAAGATATGGATATGAGTAAGTAAGAAGGACCTGGATAGGGGGCAGAGCTTAAAACTCTGTGAGATTTTGCTTGGGGAAACTGAACCAGAGGGAAACAATACTTGCCAGGTAGACATAACTGTTAAAGTCTGTTTAAATGGCACTAAAGGAAGTAAAAACCAGGAAAATATTTGTGTGCTAAATATTCACTCTGAGGCTTCGCTGGAGCTTGGCGAAGTACCTATCTCCCAAGTCTTTGTTCAAAAACAGTATGACTTTGAAATTATTATTTTACAGAAATATTATTGCATCAATGAGAGAACAGACTCTGTCATAAACTTTTCCACTTAGTGGAAACAATTTTGGCTAACTGCCTGGGATAAGCAAAGAGAGAATTCAGCTGATGCTGTATTACTTACATGGCACATAGAGAGCTCTAGGTGATGTGACTCAAAAGAGATTTGTATCTTAGCTCCTTAGTTAAAAGAACACAGGCACAATGTTGTGCAGCTGTGATTTGTATCTTCTAAGTCAGGAAGGCGGTTTTAGCCATAGCAACCCTCTGTAACCACTCCCCTGGAAGAAGCAGTACATCATGGAGGGTTAGATGGAGAAATGGGGACAGCCTAGCTTGCGGTGAGGACTGTGACGCTGCACCTTTGCCAGGTATGGTTTGCTGTCATGTTTTGGGCTGTGAGCTGTGGCAGATCAGCTGTTATTTCAGGAGCAGCAGAGCTGTCCTGGCAGGAAGGGTGAAAATCTCTGGTGCAGGTGTGGGAGGGAAACCTGGGGAACCACAGCAGAAGTTGCAGGGTAAGCCCTTTGCCTGCGTGACTCAGTGCTCGCTGAGAGACACGGGTGCAGCAGCTACCTGGAGACAAACACACACCTTTATTGGGGACTGTGTGGGCATGACCCCTGTGCCAGCAGAGCTGCTCACCTGGCCTCAATGTGCCCTTAGAAATAAGCATGAGAAAATGCAAAGAGGCCCATGTTCCTGAGCACTCTGGGAGGGAAACAAAACATGCCTTTTAGAAAGAAAAGCAGAAAAGAAGATCTGATAGCACAGTCTGCTGAGCCCAGCATTCCTTCACAAGGACAATGTTCTGTGATGATGATGCCTCTTGTATAGGAGGATGAGGGGATACATTAGAAGGATGATTATATCTGATTTGCTGTCACTTAGCATATGAAAAGCTTGCTGAAAATTGGGTAGGTAGTAGGAATGAGTTATGATATTAGAGGAACCTGCTGAGCCACATTTGTAACTACAGCATTGTTACAAGGGAGAGGCAAAACCCAAGCGCAGTGACTGACCTCCTCTGCAGTAAGAAAGGGCTTTAAGGTGGGTGAACCAATATTCCCTGAATTCCTGGAAAAATCTTTTTTCTAATGCAGATTTGACCTCAACCAGATCTTAACCTTCACCATAAACCATATTAAATACATGTTCTCCTGCAGGTCATATTTAGACCATGAAAACAGAATTTTAAAAATATGTTGGCTAGCATGTTAATGCTGGTCAAAAATGTTCAGTCTGTCTAAAAAAATAGTTAAAACAAATGCATATGCATTTTTGAAAACTTACTAACTGCAGTTAGTCCCTTTTAATAAAAGGTATAATGTACATGCAATATTTTGCCACTCACAAAGCACAGACTGGTAAAAACCAAGTTATTTTCCCACTGTATCTGTGGCCCAAAGCTGCATAGAGGTTATTGGTATTTTAATAGAGATAGATGATTTCAGCTGCCTCCTTAACCCTTTCCAGACCCGGTTTGTTTTGTGCTGGGTGTAGTGAGGTTGCTGATAACCCAGCTTGAGGTGCAGCCTGGGCACCTTCCCAGAGCCAAAGGGAAGGCCAAGGAGGTGGCGTGCAGCAGGAATCAGGCTGGGGGAGCATCACTGCCTGAGTGTTCAGGTTAGAGCTCCTCCTGCCCCAGCCCTTTCACAAGCAGGCATTGGTTAGAGCTCCTCCTGCCCCTGCCCTTTCACAAGCAGCATTTACTGCTGAGCTAAATGAGCTGCTGTTTAATTGTGCGCTGCTTTTGGCTTCGGCAGTGAATCATCCATGCCCAGCACGCATCCAGGGGTGCTGGCCGTGCCTGTGGAGCTCCTGGCAGGGTGCTGGGCATGTGTGTGCCCGGGGCTGAGGCTGCTGACCTCGGGGACCCAGCACCCTGGAGGTGTTTGCAGCTTGTGTGCGAGCTGCCATGAGCCATTCCCGATCACCCAGGTTCCCTCCTGTCCCTGAGCTTCCCAACTGGATGGGGACAGATGCTGCTGCTTCAGTTTGTCTAATGAGCTTCGATTGTTGTTCCCACTCTGAATGTAAATATTTTTGTACCTGGTAAAGTTAAGTACAGTTAAAAGATGGAGGGCAGTAGGAAAGCTGGTAAGCAGGTTATCTGTTCAGCTCTGAGAAATGCCAGGCTTAGGCAAACAGCACCAATTTCTTAGTTTTGTGGGTATCTAGGAGAGTCTTACAGAGAATAACTGGTAACACAGGATGGAGGGGTGCATGCATGCACATGGCTGCAGGGCTGGTTGGCTGTAGAGTTAACAAAAAAAAGAGAAATGGTATCCCATCTGGCATAAATATTTACATAGTTTTAGTTGAGTAGGAGAAGAATGTTTGATTTCAGTTGACCCAAATGGTGTATTTCTCCAATTTTATGGAGTGAGGAGCTCCTTCAACTGAACCCCTTTCCCCTCCCACCTATATTTTCTGCTAAAAAAGTTCCTCTTGGTGCAGTTTCAACGCAACTCAGCTTGAATTTTGCTATCAGTTTTGACTGCCTTTGGACTGACTGGTGCCTGTGTAGGCAGGAACCAGAAGTTTTGAAAACCAGATGTTTTTCTCTGTGTACATGTCATGCTTTCACTCCTGCAATACACACAACTCAATCCCAATCCAATATTTTTATTGCTATTAGCATCTTGAGGAAGAGGACATTAACTATCTGTAAGGATTATGGGCAAATTGTTTCTTGTGCACTGTAATTTTAGATTCTTAGTATTTGAAACCCATTTTATCTCAATGCACAATTAACAACATAAGTCATTGTAGATGTGTATATAGTGTAAGTTTTTGCCAGCTAAAGAACAAAATCAAATTTCTCCAGAGTTTTCCCTGTGACCCCATTGCCTTCATCCCTTCCCCACCCTCCTTTTTCTGCTTGCTTTTAGGAGAGCTGGTGAAGGATCCAGCATAAACTCAGCTGCTCTCTCCTTCCTTTGTGCTCCTCCTTTAAATGGGATGTCTGTTGTGGTCGTGGTTAGGACTTGGAAGCTGCCTGATCTTAGCAACAGGCTGGAGCTTTCTGCTCTTCTCCTGTTACCTCAGCATGTGCAGCCCTGGCAGTGTTCAGGTCTGCTCAGGCATGTCAGCCCACCAAAGCCTGAGGTTAAACAGATGTGGCTGGCTTTTGGTTTAATCTAGAGGTAAAGGGAAACACAGACCTCTAAGTTTGCCTCTTGATACATTTTAAAGAAAAATATCCCTGATTTCAAGTTAAATTATAAATTTTTTAGGCCCTGACTTTTAAATGTTGATTGAAGTGGGTGCTTTTATTAGAGAAGCTACAATGGACAGCCGATCATACACAAGCAACAGTTTTTAGTGAGCTTCCCTTGTTCCCAGGAAATAGAAATTCCCTGTCCCTGCTAGAGAGAAACATGTCTTGGCAGCAAAGGATGATTTCTTCAGGGTCCTTGAGCTGCTGCAGCCTTGCAGGATGAGGCTGTACAATGTGGAGGCTTCAGTGGTGAACCTGGCTGAGAACATTTCCCAGCCCTGCTCTCCTCCTACCTGTCCCTGTCAGGCTTTGCTGCTGCCTGGGCTGTGCCAGCCTGTGTGCTGGTGCTGATGGTGAGTGACCTGCTGAGAGACACCTGAATTAAATCCTGACCAGCCCCCCCAGGTCTGTGGGACCTGCAGTGCAGAGAGGGAGCTGGCCCACCACTGCAGGGCTGGGATGGTTTCCAAAGCCAGCTGCAAACTCTCTCTATGGCCTGTATCCCTCCTCCCTGGCACAGAGAGGGAAAGGTTCTTGGTGTCCCAGGAATCTCCCAAGGTCTGGGTAGGCAGCAGGGATCTCTCCTGTCTGTTCTTTTGCTGTTGGAAGCACAGTGCTATGGTGGCGTTTTCTGAAGAGTCAGAACCAGAATGCACAAACTCTGGGGTGAAGTGCTGCAGGCTGGATGATGCTGCCATCCTGTATTGGCTCATCCCACCCTGTTAGCCCACCCTTGTCTTCATTTACCTGCAACAAAACTGAGTCCAGTGGGCAGCTGAGCATGAAGGAATAAGCAGAGGTTCTTGTAGGTAGAACAATGAAGAATCTGGCTAAGAAAGGTGAACTAACTGCAGCAAACATGTATTTGGCAGATATATCCTTTCTGTTTACCAGTATTATGCAAACTTTTTTTTTTATTTTAACCAGCTTTTCATCTTGCTCAGTGAATGGTTAGAGGGAGCATAGCTGAGTCTGGAGAGTACTTGTACGTGATTTGAATATTTGTTATTTGTTTTACCTCTGTTGGTTGCTTGCAATGAGCTGTAATTTTTTTACTACCTTTTTTTCCTCTTCATTTTTTGATACGTGCCTTGGGGATTCCCAAGCCACAAGAAACTTTTACATTAGCTCTGCAAATGCTTTCAATGCAATTGTTATGCCAGTTTTTTAGCATATCTTCATGAATGGATGTATGTTTGCACAAGAACCTTAGTGTTATCCATATTTGTGAAACTTCTGGAAGATGGAACTAAATTGTTGTGAATGTTTGCAGTAAGCTTATGAAAAGAAAGCTTGAACACTGAGAATTTGTAGGGGTTTCTGGAATAGATATCTGTAGATATTTCTGATTTTCCCTGCTGTACTGTTTCCTCCAATATACATGTAGCTGGGAAAAGCAACACCTCTATGCTTTTAAAAATGAGATCTTCATCACCTATCACAGGAAAGGATATATTTTCACAAGCTGAAAATAATATATTCTTTAAACTTTCACTGCAGAGCAAGGGGAACTCTGGGCTATTGAGCTCAGATGCTTTTGGAGAAATGAAGGGTCAATAGCAGGGTGAATCCTGCCTGTTTCACATCACTGCTCACTGGAAAAAGTACAGTACTCTCTGTACTGGCAAAACAGGAGCAGAATTTGGAGCATATATGATCGTCCCAGAGCAGAGAGCAGAGTGGAGCTGGTCTGGCAGCAAGGCCTAGTTGTTTGGTGATGGAGATGGCCTGGGAGAGCCCTCTGGTAGGGTCCTGGTTCCTGCCCCACCCTGCTGAGTGGAGACAGTGTACCTGGGAAGGCTCCCATCCTTATCGGGCATTTTCTGAAATGGGAGCACTCCAAGTTCCTACATGCAGCCCCATTTGTTCATAAAGCCCTCCTGTAGAGATGCCTATTGCAGCAGCCCTTTTGTCTCCATCAAGATAGGAAAATTCCATGTAATTACTGAAGGCTGCTTATATATTACCTATGGTCCCTTAAAATTTGTCTCATCACATATGCAACACACACTATGCTTGAACTGTTTGTTTTGACTAGCCCTCATTTACCTGAAAAAAAATTCCTTTTTCTAGTTTGGGTTTTGGTTGTGTTTTTTGTTTTCTTTTTAATTTCATGCCTTGGTATTTTAGAAATTCTTGAGTAGTCTTTGAAGGTAGTTTCATGTTGAGGCAAGTGTAATCCCACTTTGCAAGAGGGGAGACAGCTTTGACTGTTTTTTGAATTTTTTTTAGAGGCATAGGGTTTTCAGAAAGTTTATGCATATCTATTAGCCAGTTGCTTTTTAGCTTTTCCTTTGTGTCTTGCTGTTCAAGTCTCAGCAGAAAGGATGTAGTGTTGTCTGCCATGTCTGTGGTTTTGCCCTGTGTTGGTACAGAGTGTATGTATTTACTATTTTGGTGAAATATATGCCTGTCCATTATTATGTTATACAAATGGGCTTTATCTGTTCAGCCCGTGTTGCTTGATTGCAAATGCAGGATTTGTCCTGAGGAAATAATTTAATTCTGGCAGTACCTCCTGGTTTTCGTTCTGACAGGCCTTATCAGATAGCAAAGACTTTGAAATTTGTATGTCTCTTCCTTTTTGTCTGTTACTTCTACCAACACAGATAGAAGAAACATTGAGCTCATGTGTGACCTGGCATGTTTGCAACTCTTGTGATACACTCTAGAAGTTTTGGGGCTGCTACAATAAGTCTTGCAACATATTCTCTTGTGGTTTATGGCCATTTTTTACTCAAAGGGTTTTACTTTATCTGCTCGAGGCAGATGAACAAGATCTGCTGTTAGATTACTTGATACAGGAATAAAGGAATATATGCTGTGGTTATCAGGAAAGCTCCTTGATGATGCTTTTGGTCCTTCCAGACCAAACTCATGGTCTGAAAAGGTCCAGGTCCAGGCAGGCAGGAAATAAAACAGCATTTCACAGCACAGCTTCACACATGAAGCTGTCAGGTTACCCAAGGCAGAGTAGACACATCCTGTGCTACTACAGAAGGACCTATTTAAAATTTGTCTTATATCTTTTGCACTCTGACATATCTTTGGTACTCCTATATGTGTTGTTATATAAGAGACTCCACTCTGAGACTTCTCAAAGCACAAGTTTTGAATTTATAACATCAGTATTTCTCAGTCACAGCATTAAAGTGATTTCTCTAACAGACCACCTCTGAAGTGTGCTAAGATAAGTATTTTGGTGTTTGGAGAGCTGCTAGGGTAGCTTGGTCCCCTGCATGTAGGGCAGTGTCCAGAAACAGAGAACATTGCATTCAGTAAAAGGTTGATGAGTGTGGGCAGTTCATGCAGAGGAGGTAACAAATGCTGGACAGCCTTGGCCTATCTCTTCATGCTTAAGAGCCAAACTTAGTGTCAGAAATAAGTGGCCTCCTGTGAATATGTGACATCAGAAGCTTTGGGATCTTTCTAATGCACACAAGAAAAGAACCCAAGTGCCAACTGTATGAGCCAAGAAGGCTTTGACATTGCTGTAAGTATGCTGGAAAAAGAAAGGGAGGGTCAGATCCTGTTGAACATTGATGCACAGTACCTGCTATAGATTCTAGAAGGACCAGGGAGTGGAAGCTTGAAGGAGCCTTTGTAAAATTCCAAGTGCACTCCAGAAACATCTTCAAACTAAGGAAATTCAGAAGATATCACATGCAAAAGGCTTTCACCAGCCATTGCTGGGAAGTGCTTTATTAATATCATTGGTGCAAACCAGATGATTTGTGTGAACAGCAAATCTCAAAGTGTGCTTCAGTGATGAGGACAGAAATGAGGTAATTCTGAACAGGACTGACTGCACAGAAAGCTATGAATATACCTGACAAACATGACAGCTTGTGCTCCAAGAGAATGAGGCAGCTCACATCAAACACAGTGTAAACAGAGAGAGAAAAAGAATAAATATAAGCTAAGTTTTTTGTAGGAACAAACACATAGAAGAAAGCAGGAAAAGATAAACAAATGAAAAGGAAGTTCTGGGGAGAAGAAATGCTGCTGTAGTGAAAAATGCTCCAAGTATAGTGCCACCTGCATCAATTGTAGCAGATGCTATCACTACTGAGAAGTTTTGTAAGCATGTGTGGACAAAAATAGTCTGTACAAGATAGTGTTCCAGCTCTACAATAACAACGTGGAATGCCTGTAAACCTGAATGTAACACCAGACAGGGCAGCTGCATGCAGACAGGAAACTGTCATGTGGTGAGGGCATTATCAGCAAAGTTGTTGCATTGTTAAAGGGATAATGTGAAAATATAATCAAGCACTGCAAATATTAGTCAATATTTGCTAATGACCAACTCAAGACAGACACCAAGGGGAGGTGCAGTTAGTCCTTGTGTTACTACTCATCTACATACTAATAATTTCATAATACTTGTGGCATGCAGTATGGGACAGACAAATAATTCATATAAACAGACAAAGATCTCTAAAAATCTAGTTTGAGCAGACGTACATTGTGATATCCCTACAGCAAAACTTCTGAAAGGTTATCAAAATGTTTTTGAAAGTCTGAGTTTTCTTCCAGGCACTCTGCACCTGGAAAAAGATTAAAGAATTAAGCTTCTATAACGTTTGCCCCACAGAGTAATTGCTGTATGAGGAGGAAAAACTGTGAGAGATAGAGAAATTGGGGGGTGGGGGGGGAGGTAGTAAAGCCAGTTGTAAAGTCTACACAGGCAGTCAGCATATGGCCATCATGGAAAGACAGCAGAGTTGTAATTTTGAGAAGCTGAGCTACAAAGTGTGAGTGGGAAACCAATGGCAGAAATGAAAAGCAACCATCTGTGACACTGAGTATTGAGGGTATTGGAAATATCCAGCATTTCTACTGGATGCAGAAAACACTGACCTTACCACATTTTGGGCATTGGCAAGTAAATGGAAGTGGTTGAGGATGGCATTTAAGATCAAAGCTAAAATGAAGGTTAACAGGGCTGCCAATAATATATTTCAGCTTACTGGATCTGTTGCTAATGATGCTTTTGTAGACTGATGCAGGAACTGATTCCACAGGAGTGGAAACTGTTTCAAATCAAAATCTCAAGCTCACCTTGGAAACAGGGATGTTACTCCATGGCAGAATGGAAGTAAGACAAAACCATGGGTGTCTGCAATAATCTGTTTAAGGTGGAGTTTCCAATTTGTGATGTCCTGACCCAGCAGTGCCAGTGCCATGGCAGATACCCTCAGTGAATTGGTATTTTATACCTCCTTGATCAATTTAAGCTCTTACCCTGTCTCAGGTTCTTCCTCAGAGTGTTTATTCCTAGCTTCTCAGCAGCCACTTGGAGATCTGGATGCAAACATGTATCATGGGATATTTTCCAGACTTCCTGCACCTGATACAATTACCTGTGCCACCCACAGACAGTGGCACAACCATCACTTACATAAATGTGCTGGTGACCCTGCTGTTTCTTCTGGAATTATAACAAATATGGTGCCAGGGAGATTGTTCTTGAGATGTTCTTGAAAAAAGTTAATTAGTTGCTTTTATATCATACTGTTCTGATTACCAGAGGGAAGAGTCAAGCATGTAGAAAAGTGATTTTAGTAGTAGGTTGGGAGGGCTTTTTGGGCCAGAAATGTGAATTTTGGGTACAGGGATGTTGAACCATTTGCACCTTGTAGCTCTTTAAAAAGCTTTTAAAGCTTTGAAAAGCTTTTTAAGCTTTTAGCTTCACATCTTTGTATTTTGATAGCTGTGTGTGCCCTTTATAATGCTACATTCATCTATATGCAGGCAGTCATATATTGTAATATAAACATAATGATGACAGGAAATGTAAGCACCTGAGGAAACTTTGACACTAGGCTCTCTGAATTTTAATGGTGGAAATGTCTCCCCTAAACTGGGCAACTCTACTTTCTCTGAAAAAGGCATTTTTGGGAATTACCTGTCTCCTGCCTTAGCCTGGCACTTCTGCTGTGGTTGGGGACATGCTGGAGAAGCAGCCTTGTGTGCTACCCTGGTGAGTCTAGCTGCAGATCTGCTCATCTGCCCTGCTCTAGTGAGAGAGTCAAGGCATTTGAGCAAAATATCACCATCAGCCACAAGAAAACAGGTCACTAAAGCTCCTGACAGTAATCCCACAAGACTTTTGGGGAGAACAGCGTTTCAAACAAAATGTGGAGTACTGTAAAAGAGACTGACGAGTATATGATTACCAACCTGGTGTAAAAAGAGGTTGTAGCAAGAAATTGTGCAACTGAGATTGTGAGATCTCTGGCCTGATAGAGAGTAAGCCAAGCCAGATATGGGCCAGTGTGTGGGCAGTGACTGGGAAGATTTGTGGAACAAGCCACTCAGTGCAGGCAGACAGATGTGTAAGAGGGGGATGGATGAAGGGGAGGAGTTGCTCGTGTCTCCCAAAGTTATTACAATGAACAAAAAGCCCAAGATAACATCATCTGACAGCAGCTGGATCAGTCTGTTGAGAGCAGAAAATATCTAAGAAAGATATAGTGAAGCAATGTATTAAAATGCTGGCGATGTCATATTCTTGTCATAATAACCCTGGTTAGCCAACACCTGATGAGCAGTTGTAAAGCATGATGCAATGAAGCCAAGGGAAAAAAGATAAAGAAGTACACAGAGTTTCTGAGAGACCTTGGAGACCTTTTCACCTGAAGCCATAGGAATTGCCTCATTGTTGCAATTTGCTGTTTGGATTTTGAGAAATCCATTGAATCGTTAGATGTTATTGTGTCTGTAGTGGACAGATCATAAAATCATGGAATGGCTTGAGTTGGAGGAGACCTTAAAAATCATGTAGTTTCACACACACACCCCTCACAGTCACACCCCCTTTCTGCCATGGGCACAGGCACTTTTCACTAGACCACGTTGCTCAGAGCTCCATCCAACCTGGCCTTGAACGTCTCCAGTTATGGGGCTTCTCTGGACAACCTGTTCCAGTGCCTCACCACCCTCACAGCAAAGAATTTTTTCATAATATCTAATCTAAACCGACTCTCTGTTAGCTTGTGTTCATTACCCCTTGTCCTGTCAGTACATGCTCTTCTAAAAAGTTCCTCTCCATTTTTCTTGAAGGCTCCCTTTGGGTGCCAGAAGGCTGCAATTGGGTCGCCCCAAATTAGGTCACCCTGTCTCTTTCCCAGGCTAAGCAAACCCAATTCACTCAGCTTTACCTTGTAGATCAGTGATGCTTTCAGGTAATGTGGTGTTCCTGATTTTGATTTTCCATTGGTGAACTCCACTGTGCTGGTGTTGAGTTTCAACAATTTGCTTGGCAAAGAAAAATTTGCCATAGCACGTTGTTGTCATTCTGCAACTGTTCAAGTGGTGGGACTAAACCTGCATTTCTAGGCTGCTAAAGTTCTCCTAGACAGAGCTGCAGCAAGGGAAGAAAGTAAATGGAAAGCTTTTCTTGCCCACAGAAAGCACTTGGAGAAAATATAAGAGCATCCTGCTGCAAAAATTGATGTCAAGCTGTGCTTGGACTTTGGTGCCTATTACTCAAGCTTGAAACAACTGTCTGAGAAACAATTGTGTATAAGTGCTACGTAGAGTCTATTTAGACAAATATTTCCAGGTTCTGTATAGGTGGTTCCCTGTGAAAATCGTTATTTATTTAGGCTTTGACTCCTAAAAGATTAGCTTTTAAGGACCAACCTAGTTTTTCGTGCCTCAAGATGCAGCATGCACTGGTTTGCACAGGGTGAACTGTAGGGAAGAAACTGTAGTTTTGCTAATTTTGCCTATAAGACAAGTGATTAAAGAAACTTGACAAATATGACATGAACTCACTGGTGAAAGAGGAACAGGCCTCTCAGAGCAAAATTCCAAGAGCTCTGGGCCTCACAGAGACATGCACTAGTGGACAATGAAACATCATGGAAGTTTTTTCTTCCTTCTTTTAAACTGGAATATGTAGTATTTCTGTTTATGCATGTTAGTAGCCCTTCTGAGTTCAGAGACAGCCCACAGACATATCCATTCGTATGAACAAATCCTCTGGATTGAGATTTCATTTTGTGCTTCTTGGCTCTGTTAGATAAGGGGGCTTTTCATCCACTTGCTCACTAAGAGCCCACACCACTCAGGTAATGGCCAGAGCCTGCCAGTGTCTTTCCAGGCTGAAACGGGCAGCCCATGAAGTTGGCTTGGTCCCAGTGGTTTGTCACTTTCCTTATGAAGCTGTTTTGGCCTCTACTTTTCTTTCTTCTTCTTTTGTTTTTCTTTAATATTTTTCTTTTTTTTACTTCTCTGACTCTTCCCTATAAAACCTTAACAGCAACATGATGGTGATAGTTTGCTTTCCCCATAAGGGTTTGAGCGGATAAATTGGTTAATATATTTTAAATTTTTTAAATTTTGAAGATGAAAAGTATGCTTTAGATTTAGTCTAGGATCAAACACAATTATTAATGAGAATATTATTCTGGAAGTTCAGCACAATATGCAATATTTAAAAAGTGCATTCATAATGGTGCAGTTAGTTAATATTCATTAATATTTTTCATCTCATAAGTTTGCAGTGAATGCAGAGATGTGAAAGAGAATAAGGGATTATTGTAGAACATGGCAGAATGTATGTTATGAACTCATTTAACAAGTCATTTTGCCACTATAAAACCATCTTCAGACAGCTGCAAGGATTTTCTTGTACTGGAGCTGGAACAGGCAAAAAGGAACAGATCTTGGTAGGTTTGCTGCTGCAATAATAATAATAATCCGTTTTCCCTTCCAGGCAAAGCCACAGGGCTAGACCTTGCTTGTTGTGATGTTTAGTCACCTTTGCACTTTATCTTACCTGCAAATCTCAGGCTGAGAATCAAATTGCAGCCCTCCTCAGCAGGTTAAGTCACTGTGATCCACCTCCTATTGTTAAGGAGTCATTGCTAAACCAAATGCAGGAGGAAAATTACCTGTCCTGGGGTGAAAAGCAGAAAAGCAATGCTGTCTTTCAGTCTTGGGGAACCTGAAGGTGATGAAGCAGGAGAACTCTGATTTTATTTTAAATTTGTTTTTAGCTTTGCGAACCAAACCTGGGGTGTTTTGTTGTTTTTTTTGTTTGTTTGTTTGTTTTGGTTGTTTTTTTTTTTAATTTAAATTTCCCCTCTGCTTTCACAGCAATATTTCTTTGCATGTCTGATGTATGGTCTGAAACCATGACTTCTATGCTTTCCTTTGAGTTAATATTTAATTCCTCCTTAAACATTAACTGTGGCTAGAGTTGCTTTTGTAAAGGAGGACTGCTGTGCTAATAACACTAATAATTTCCTTTGAAAAGCATGGGAACAATGTGGAGCACAGTACATGTCTGAAAAGTAAACTTTTAGTGGCACATGTTACTGTTTCACAACACAAATGGGTTTTTGCTGTTTCTTCTGATGTTTACAAACGGTTTCTGCCCAAACTGCACTCCAAGAACATGCTGTGGTGCACCCATGCCTTGTGTCATCACAGCCTTGGTTGTGAAGCAAAGCTGTGGAGATCAATGTCCTCTCACTCTCACCAGTTCGTGTGGTGCTAAGTGCAAGTTAAATATAAATATATATATGTAGCTATAGCTACCAGATGAATGGCACTTGGCACAAACGTTTCTCAACCACAGACATCAGGAAGAGAGTTTTTTTTTTTTGAAGTTATCAGACACCAAAGACTCTATGGCCTGATTCATATCAGCTATTTCTGCAGAGGTGTCTGCCTTGCCATGGTACCCTTGAGGTGGGAGCCTGAGTGGTCTCACAAACCCTCCTCAGTGGGCATTCAGGGCCTGGGGCTGTGGGCAGCAAAGGCTAGGGGAACAGGAGAACATTTCAGGCACACCTCTGCAGATGGGAGTAGGGAAAGTATTTTATGCTGGACGTGTCTGCCCCATGAAAGTCAAACCCATGCAGGAGGCCTCACAGTGAAGAGGGAGATTGGCAGATTTAGGGATGTTTTGGGCTTTGGTTGCTGTGAGTTGTAGTGAGGGGTTGGAGGCAGTGGCCATGGCAGCCAGAGCCAGCAGTGGTGGCTGTGTTGGGTGCTGCTGGCAGGAGGAGGGTGGAAAACACTGAGCCAGGGGGGCAGCAGCATGGCACCAGAGAGGACATTGAGGACTGGAGGAGCGCGGCTAGGGTGGGCAAGGAGAAAGATGCATAGTGGTGGGACAAACATTTCCAGGTACCTGCCCTTCCTTTTGCCAAGGAAGGAGTGTGTACACTGTGGTTACATGGCCTTGCTGGATGCTGACAAGAAATGCTGAGACTCCACCAGGCCTCCTCTGGGAAGTTCTTAAACCCCATGGATTTTGGGTTATTTCTCCTCTATGGAATGAGTGTCTCTTTAGTGCTGCTGTGCCAGAGACCTCCTGGTTGCCCTTCAATGTCCCTCCCTGCACCATCGACATGGAGAGGAAGAATGGGAGCCCTGCCTGTGTTTATCAGCAGCTGGGAAAGGAGGTGCCCTCCTGGAGGAGGCACTGGGGAAATGGAGGTGAGGCAGGATGGGGAATTCTGGGTGATGGGCAGCCAGAAGGAAGAGAAGTCCGTTCTGGACATGTATGGCTGGTGTAGCTCTGCTCCTCTTGCTGATGCTGTTCTGAGTACAGTTAGCAGAGGCTTTTAACCCTCCACCTATGCAATTAACTTCTCCTAGATACCTTTTCTGCAGGGCAGGAATTGTCCTAATTATTTTGCGGTTCTGGTAAAATCAATTTTTGTTGTTATTCCCCCCACATTTGCATAGTCAGCCGTGCTGACCAGTCAGCAGCTCTGAAGAAAGCATCCCAGAAATGCTGCCCCTCCAGTTCTGTCAGCCTGGGTGACTACCCAGTTTATCTCCTTGGATGTGCTGGCCCCACTGAACTCCACTGTACTCTTCATCCTTCAGCAGCCCTAGGAACAGAAGATGTTGGAGCAAAGGGCTCATTTGGGAGTTTAGTGCATACTGTTTTACAGGATAATTGTGAACAGAAAGCTGGGTAGTTAGGTATTTCAAAAAAAAAGGAGAAGAAAAGGTTGGAACTTCCTTCTTAAAAAAGGCCCTGAAGATCAGTCACTGCTTTGCAGTCTCCTCCTCCTTCCACCTTGTGAAACTATACCAGTCCAACAAGATCCCTTACTCCTCACCTCTTGCTTCTGGGGAAAAGAGACATGCAGAACTGGGAAAGACCTCCAGGGTTAATGACTCTAGGCACTCCTGTCTCAGCAGGCAGGTTGCATTTGAGTGATCCTTTTCTGAAATTCATGAGCTTTTTTTCTAAAAGCAAAGTATGTTTGTTTTCTTGGGCCAAAACCCTACAAGGAAGTCAGGGCACCAGCATGGTGACTTGTACCTTTCTTCGAATTCTTAACACCAGCACCCCTCCCAACATCCAGCTGACATCAAATGTAGCACTGTCCTGCAGTTTCCTCTGCCTGACAGAGGTAACACTGCCATATCTCTGCTTCCAGGAGATGTTCCCCTGCACACCCAGCTGAACTGGGTGCCCCTTGCTCCCCGTGCCTGCTGCCTGGCCGAGCTGGCTCTCTGCCTGACCCTGTTTGTGTGTCACTGCCTCTGCCAGCTCCCCACCCTGACAGGCTTCCCTTGGCTCACACCACCCTGGTGTGCTGGGACACAACAGGTAGGAGTGTGTGGAAGTGTTCTTGGGCAGGAGATGGGCCTCAGAAGCTTCACACAAAGGAGTGGTACTCACAAGAGACCAAGGCAGGAGGCTGCCTTACCTATTAGACAAGGCCAATGCAGTATGTGCAGAGATAAAAATAGACAAAATCAAGGTGAAAATAAGGGCAGATGGACTAAAACTCAGCCTTGGGGAAGAGAGGGCAGGCTGCTATTTATCTGGAAAGGATAAGAAGCACCACAAAAGGCAGCACAGCCTAATTGGTAGCCAAGGAGAAGGATTTTGAGTGTTAAACCTCTGTGTTCCTGCACTGACAGATACATTGCTGCCATGCAGCGAGCCGTGTTTGTGTTAGGCAGCAGGTATGGGATGACTGTGCGCCGTGCAATGCCAAAGTATAAACTTCTCTCTTTCTTTGTATAAAAGCTCCAAGGATATCCCAAACATAAGACCCTGCTTTTCAGATTTCTCTGTTTAGTCTGTATGCTATAATTTAATCTAATATGACAAAATATTTGTAAGCACACATTTGGTTTGTCATGTGTGTGTTTTACGGCAGATCTGAAGCAGAATTAGCATCCCGCTTCTGATGCTCTTTCCTTAAAAGAAAGAAAAAAACCTTCCTGTCCAGTGCAGACCTGATCTTTTGCTAATCTGTGGCCATTAAGTTTTATGACCCAGGGTCACACTAATCCTCAGTGGTCATGTAGTTACTATAGTTTCACGGACAGAACAAGGTTTGCACACTGCAGAGGGATGCAGGGTCTGTTTCTGGCCGGGGTAATTCTGAATGTCTGCACGGACCCTACCCCGACCTCTCAGGCTCCCTTGTAAATAGATTCGGTGACTCTTTGAACCAAGGAACGCCCCTTTCCTGGTCATTCAGCTCTTTCTTCTCTGCTCACACGCTTCTGGGGGGATTTAGCGTGGTTCTGGACTTAATGTGACTTGGGAGATTGGAGTTGTGTGGTTGGGAGTAAGGCTGGGGGAGGGGAGAATTTCCTCAGATTTTGTTGAATGTTTCATAAAAACTTGTGTTGCTATTGACTTGCAGATAAAGTAATCCTCCTAGGACAAAGGTTACAGTAAAACTGCAAAACCATATGACTTGCAAACTTTATAGATTATGGCTACAGATATTGCTAGTTCAGTACTCTCTTTAAAACTCAGCCTCTCCTTTTCCCCCCCTTTTTCCCCCCCTTTTTTCCCCCCCTTTTTTCCCCCTTTTTTCCCCCCCTTTTTTCCCCCTTTTTTTCCCCCTTTTTTTCCCCCTTTTTTCCCCCTTTTTTTCCCCCTTTTTTCCCCCTTTTTTCCCCCCTTTTTTTCCTCCTTTTTTCCTCCTTTTTTCCTCCTTTTTTCCTCCTTTTTTCCTCCTTTTTTTCCTCCTTTTTTTCCTCCTTTCCCCCTCCTCCTTTTCCCTCCTCCTTTTCTCTCTTCTCTCTCTTTCTTTTTCTCTCTTTCTTTTTCTCTTTCTCTCCTTTTCTTTCTTTCTCTCATTCTCTTTCTCTTTCTTTCTCTCATTCTCTTTCTCTTTCTTTTTCTCTTTCTCTCCTTTTCTGCTTCTCTCATTCTCTCTCTTTCTTTTTCTCTTTCTCTCTCTCTTTTCTCTCTCTTTTTCTCTTCTGTTCATTTGTTCTTTCTTTCGTTCTTTCACTTTTTCTCACACCTCAGACTGAACATGTGCCAGATCAGAATAATCACATTTTCCCTTACTTCTTCACCAGTTTATCTTAGAAGATAGGATAATACCATATTGATTAGCGTGGGGCAAGGCAAGCTCAGATTCATATCTGCTGGGTTTGTCTTCTAACTAGCAGGTATGCTATGAGTCTGTTTTGTGCTTGTGAAAAGGAAAACTCCATCAAAAAGTGTGATCTTGTTTACATGAATACTGCCATGACTACTGATGACTGACTAATTAATTAGAAACCCATACAACTTCTAGAGTTCACTTTAAGTTGTGTTGATTTCTCAATCCATTGCTTTAAATTAAGCTTAAATTTAAATTCACTGGTTCAGACTGCACTGAGAAAATGAGTGTGCAGTTTTCTTGTGTGCTTCTTACCCACAGGAGGAAGAGCTGAGGGGCTTGGTGTGGAGCACGGCACAGCGATGCCCTACACGGCTGCTTAGTGTGAGGGTTCTGCTCCGTGCTGGGCTGGATTTTTCACATGCATGTTCCCACCCTCCCTCTCTGCCCTACAACCTGCAGAGGGGGAACTGGGCAATGCCACCTCCTGTTTTGTTTGCCCTGCAAGTGGAGAATGCCCTTCTCCAGAAATGTCAGCCCGTGTCAAGCAGCTTTCAGCAGCTCTAAATTTGCTAATGGCATTAACTTACTTTAAATGCATTTCCCCTTTCAGAATCTCTGCCCTTTGTCAGTGGGATGGGGCTGGTCTCCTTTTGAGTTTGAAATGTGGAAACCTTTCTTCTCACTTGCTAGACAAGCTCCATGTTGGATGTAGTAGATGCAGTTTGATATCTCCAGCAGACTGTCTCCTCTCTGTTGTGTATCTCATCCCGTAAATTCTTCTCAACCTGGAGGCAAAAGCTGAAATGTCACAAAGCAGGCAGCTGCTTCTTCCTAAAACACCTGTGAGTCAGTCCCCAGTGGGCATGAAGATGAAGATAGCCTGGAAGACTTGCAGGGGCAGGCTCCATTCATCACCTCACAGCTCCTTGCTAATCTGTTTTAACCCTCCCAGACACTTTTCCACTCAGTCTTAAAACACAGTTCAAATTTCTTGTCAGTCAGGGGGGACTTTGCTGACCACTGGATATAGGAGGAGGCTAGGGTTCAGGAACACCTGATCTGAGTTTTAACCTGGCATGCATTTCAGGCGTCTGTGAGCTTAGATTTCAGTTAATAATGGCAACTCTTCTTATTTCCATTATTGTGACAGGAGCTACTGGCACATTGGACAACTGACTACAAGCTAGGATTGTTGTATGTTGTCTCCTTGGGCATGCAGTTACCTTTCAGTAATAATTACACAACATGAACCATGATACAGAGATAAATTGTTGAATTATTTTTAATATCTTGGGAAAAGTCCCATAATTGTCCCAGATGCAACATAAGTATGTTGTTTATCTGAGAGAAGAAAGGAGCTCATACATAGAGATTCTACTTCCCCTCCCACCCCTCCTTTTTTTTAAATACAGTCTCTTCCATACTTCAGGTTAATGAAGGTGATGTACTAATTGATGGATGAGAGACTCTTTAAACTGTAGTGTTATATGCCCAACATGTTTGTGGATAGTTTCAGAGGCAAAAGCCTGTTTGAGGCTTGATCTACTCCTTGCTCTTTTGTTTTAGTGTGTTGTAGCTGAGCTGTCTCTGGAGAGAGTGAAAAGAATTTAGGCAAAAGAATGAAAAGGGCTGGATTGCTTAGCCATGAAGCAGGGCCAGGCTGGTATAGGATACCACTGCCTACTGTGTCTTCAGGCTGAGGGTCAGGGAAGTACAGTCTGCTTTGCTTCATGGGGCCTGAGAAGTTCTGATTTATAGCTGTGCTCTGCCCTATGTCCTCGCATTGTAAAACTCATCCTTATTACAGTTAAATGAATTCAAAACCCACCAATTTTTTCTTTTTTCTTTTTTTCCCTTTTTTCCCCTATGCATTTGAGGTTGTGGAGGTGCACCCTTGATCATGTTTTTAAGTTATTTGCCACAGCCACAAAGGCTAGAGCTGTATTTGTTTAGAAACAATCCATCCATGCCCACTCCCCAAAGAAAAGCTGAGTAGCTCAACTCATCATCTGGATGCAAGGTTTTAGGAAACTTCAGTAATAGCATAAGAACTACTAAAAAAGGGTAATCAAAATGAGATTTGTACTCTAGTTCATAGTAAAGCACCTGTTGTTTGATATGAGGGCTCTGATAAGCACTGGCACCAATGGCTTGTAAAGTCTGCAAGATGCTTTAAAAATGTTCTTACAAGAAGTTGGGTGTAAGCATGAATATTTTTCAGAGTTGTTTGGGGTTTTTTTGTCTTGCATTGCTCTCTCTGAATAGCTACTCTTCACAAAAAGTGAACTAAAAGCATTTTGTCTTGTTCAAATGTTTTCACTTGACTCTTTGTTAAACAATTGCTTAGTTCCTCTCATAGTTTACTTTTCCGTCCACGGCATATATGTTGGCCAAAAATAGATTTTAAACCTATGCAGAAATATTTGCAGTAACAATTTCTAAATGCAGAAATTATTGCAGTGGCTAATAGCATTTTTGTGTACATGGAAACTTGGACCACTTTTGCAGGGGCCCACTAACAAAGGCCTTGTGATTGCTTAGAATAGCACAACTTAGAGCAGAGTAGGTTGCCCACCTGACAAGACTGTGGTCCCAATTTAATTGGCAATGGTGATTTTTCCTTGGGAATACTCTTATTTTTCAGTGGTGGAGACTACTAAAACGGAGAGAGAGAGTCTATCTAGGTCTCATGTGTTCTTTCAAACTAAATGTGGGCTTACAAAGAATACTGAACCTGATGATACTCGTGAATATTCCCTTTACCCCTCCTTTTCTCTCCTTCATTAGAAAGGATCATCAGTAAGGGCAGGCAAGGGGAAGCTTGAAACACAGGAAGAAGCAATAGAACAATGACTAAATACAAGAAAATTTCTGATGCTGCATGTGTTCTTTTCTAAAACAAGTATCACATCACACATCAAAGTATCCATCAAAGTGAGTTATAACAAATAAAAGAACTGTGTAATAAAAGATAATCACAATTTACAAAGCACCCTTCTGTATGGGAAGGTGAAAGAAGGGAATAAAATTTCACTGGAGATGAGGCTTGCAATCTATTTTACAAGAATTAATATGGAAGGGTCTTAATCTGTTACAAAACACAGTGAAGTTCATTAATTAACAAATGATGTTAATAGAAATAATCTCATATTATTGCTTTTCATCTATATTATCTGTGAGAGTTTTCAATAAGTATATAAATTGATCTAGAAGATACAGGGATCTTTGGCTAAGTAGTTATTAAAGTCCGCTGTCCAGAGTCCAATTCTAGAGTGCTCTGCAACAAAGCTCAGTGTTGCTGACTTCTGAGCAAGCCCTGCCTTGGCATTGTCCCTTATTTCTTCCATTTGGTCTGCTAAGAAGACCTTACTTTTTGCTATAAGTAATGACCTGTTTATAAGGATGTCCTGAAAATTCACTTTTGCCTATTCCAAGCTTGCTGTGGGAGAAGCAAAGGAAACACCCAACCACAGCCACTGCATTGGAGCAATACCAGGTCCCATAGCAGCGAGGTTTTCTGCCAAGGAAGAGCAGGTATTTGCAGGAGGGCAGCTGAAATCTTTCTGCCAGCAGCATCTCACTGGAGTGCAGGGGGTGTGGCAGTGTGTGTCAGGGAGGATGCTCTGGCTTGAGGCAAGCTGGAGGACTGTGAAAGGCTCTTGACCTTGCCACCCTTGGCTTGGCTGCCCCTCTTCAGCAATTGCAGCCAGATGAGGATGGCCCTGTGAAGGGACTTGTTTAACGTGCCACATGTGGCTCTGTCAGCCTGCAAATTTAGCAACCACCTATACAGGGAGTTGGTTCCGAGCATGGCACAATTGAAGTAATACATCTAAAAGTCAGACTGTCAGTGGTGGACCTTCACTTTAAACTTGTTGGGTAAAAACCTACTCTGTTGACCCCAGGATAGTACCATTAATTTGAGGAACCTTCTGCTTCTGGAGAACTATGTGCCCAAGCAGGAAAAGAGGAGGAGTTTAGAGCGGTTGTTGGTGCATTTTAGTGATTTGTCTACCCCCAGATTATCATGCCATTCTTTCCATTTTGTTCCCAGCTTTCCTTCCCTATGCAGCCTCCTGTTGCTCTCTCATAACATCAGTCATGGTAGGTTTTCTTGTAAACAACTGTGCTTTTGTGTTTCACTTTGAAGTATGCTAAAGCTAAAGGAACATATGAACAAATTATGCAAGACCATGAGGACTGAGGGGGACTTCCCTCTGAAACTCTGTGAGAATCTCTGAGTCCCAAACACATATATTGCAACTAGGGTTTGGTCATAAGTATTTCTCAACAGTTCTTCTGCAGCTAGACTGATAGTACGTGAAAAAGTTCAGGCCTCAGTACCCTTTTGGTTACCAGTGGTCCTAAATGCATGCTTTGCTTGCCATTCTGCTGTGGCTCTTGCAGAAATACAGTTAACATGGTACTACAGAGGTGATGTGTGCTGTACCAGCTAGCTCTGCATCTGCAGTCTGTCCTGCAGCATAGTGCAAGCCTGTGGTGCTTTCTGCTGAGCCCCTTGGCTCATTCCTCTTGTTTGTGTTGGTTGTAGAACTATCTAAGGAACTTGGGTGAGGTGAGGTTCATGGTGTGGGTTTTGCTCTCCTCCACACCCACTGCTGGGTGCTCCAGAGGTTCTGATCAAATTCCAAGTTTGCTGCAGCACAGAGCCTTTACCAAGGGAAAGCATGCTGTATGCAAAGCATGTTGAAGCGCCCTCATATGAAATGAGGTTTGACTTTCTGTGATATCAAAAAGAAGACTAACCCAGAATTTAATATATCCTGGGAAATCATATTTCACAATCTAATGCCTGGAGCCCTTTTCTTTTTAATATGAGGATCAGAATTCTGATCTCTCTCATGGTTTGCCTAAGCATTTTATGTTAAATGACAGTAAGTTAATAAGTACAAAACAGTGGGTGGTTAAGTACCGTTTAGCAGCCTAGCACTGTCTAAATGGGAAACCTCTTGCTGTAAGATAAGGAGTGAATTTAAAAGAGTAAAACTCAATCAGTGTAGCCACATCTTGTAGACATTCCCTTTTTGATATTAAACCAGATGGGGCTCTTTTAGTTTACTGTTTATGAAGCCTTTTAAACTAAATAGTGAGTCTTACCCTGCCTGATCCTGGAACAAAGGTCTCTCCACGTAATGGAGTTGTGTTAATGGATCTCTAGCTGCTCAGCCATCTTGGTAGGATTGTTTAAAGCCTTTGAGGTGAGAAGAGCTACTGGAACGGTTGCCAGGGGACCTAGTGAAAAGAAAAAAGCTGCCATGTGCAGAATGTGCAGTCACTTCTGAGATAACACGTGATAGCGTGGAACAATGGAGTGGGCAAGCTTGATAAGAGTTTCCAGTAGGTTTGCTCTGAGGGAAGGGGACTGCGATAGCTGTGCAGAAAGTACCTTGCCATAGCCTGGTGAAATGGCAGCTTTTGAGAAAGGAAAGGAGGGGAGTGGGTGCCTTCTGCCTGAGCCAGTAACGGGCTGGTGAAGCCAAGGTGGAATTATCACACTGGTGCACTGCTGTGGAAGCTGCTGTGTCTCCTGCTCCTGCCAAGGGAGCATGAGTAACAACAGCAGTAAGATAAGGTCAGACAAGGGGACTATTAGCACAAATTATAATGGGGTTGTGTCTAAGGACTTTTTGAAACACCAGTTAAAGCACTTTTGTAAAAGGATTGCTACTATGGCTGCTCTCATGATGACTGTGTAGCATCTCCTGTGGTAATCCTGCATGACTCTGCATCATCTTTTTCCACTGTCAGATGATACCACACAGGATTGATAATAATTTCTTGTGCTTTGCTGAGATATGAACTATGCAACCCTGTTTGACCCAGCAGTCAGCTTCACTTAAGTCTTTGGAGTGGTTTCTTTAAAGAGAAAAAAATAATGGAATGGATGGATGATGAAGTTTGGTATGTCTTGGATACAAGCAGATTACAAACAATATCTATAAATCCCTGAACATGTTGTGTATTAATCAGCAGCAGAAATTTTCCTGCCTGATTGTACTTCTTTCTAGCTAAACTTGTCCTCCAGAGTTCTTTATTAGAGTTTTCCCAGAGTATTGCTACAAGTCCTTCTCTGCTCTCTATTGATTGCTGTGCTTTGCTGGTCTTCTCTCTTATATACGCAAGGCTCCAGTTTGCTCTTTTCTTTCTCCACCTGACACACTTACATTTGCATTTAAATTCCAAGGAATACTCCTCAGGCTTCCTGGCTTGATTAATATTGTGGGTTTTTTTCACAGAATATTTTGTGGGTGTTTTGTATCACCTGAGTTTCTTGTTTCATTAAACAGCTTAACTCTCCATTCTATGGGTCCTGGCAGTGCAGCCTTACTGGGCTTGTGTGCTGGCACAGCATAACTGTTTGAAGTGAAAAATTCAGACATGGAAGCACTTGAAAGTCCTTCCTAGACTAGACAGATAAATATAATGTCCTTAATAAGGGTTAGGGTATCATACAGAAGCAGATCTTTTACAGAGACTACATTGGAACAGTATGCAACCATTTTAAAGTGTATTAGAGCACCCCAGTACTGTTCATGAGTGTGAAAAATGAAGGGACTTCTGGGACAATTTCAAATTCTCTGCACTGCATTGTGAGATGGAGCAAAAATGTCCATTGAGGATCAACATCTCTTCCTGGGTGAGATTCCACTAGCTCAGTGGGTCTCTGCTTAGTAAGAGAAACTTTGATCTGCTCTTGCATATGTACAGATGAAATACAGAAATATTGTGATGTCAGAGTGTTCCAAGGATGAATGCCCATACCACAGTGCTATGACTGGGACAACTCTGTAACTGACATCAGCAGATTTTTTTTTTAATTGCATTGTCAAAGGCAAACGAAAACATTTTATTTTATTTTTTTTTTCTTTTTCAAACTGCCTCAAGAAGGTCTGAATTATATGAAGTTGGCAGGTTCAAGTGTGACTCAACTCATTGTTTTAATTCTCTCATTTTGGCAGCCTTCAGTAATTCCAGATGTTATTTCTCTAACCACACGGAAAAATTCTTATTTAAAAGGGGGGGGGGGGGGTGGGAGGGAGAGAAAGGAACTGTTTTGCTGCATTTGGTACACTTTACAGCAATGCTGATATTGCCTAGACAGTGCTCGTGTGCAGCAGGCACTGAGGCTAGCTGGAGGCATGCCCAGGAGGAGACAGCCCCAAGATAAAAGGCCCTGTGTTACAGGGGAGAAATGAGAAGAAAGCCAAAAGCAGCTAGTTAGTTCAGTGAAATGGTGCTCTGTCATTCTAGGACTCATTTGTTGGGAACTGTGAGGCCAGGACAAACGGGGAATTTACCCTGAACCCGCTACAGTGAGGAAGCCTGGAGAATCATAGTATCATGTCAAAGACAGAATGAACGTTTTTCTTGCCCTGTGACCATGGGGAATATATAGTTAGCTTACAAACAATGCCTTGCTTTGAATGGAAAAAGGATTCATGTCTGTTTGGATGGTGTGCTTTTAGAGCACATGAATCCACTTACTTTGCTTGGCACACCTAGCAAGTCTCACTTTAGGGAGAAATGGAGACAGCCCTTTATAATTTAATAATTAGAAGGCCTCTCTAATTTGATAGAGGATAGAGGCTTATGTGTTACAGTAACATGACTTTTCAAGGTGAGTCCAGTCTCTCCTTCTGCATTTTTTGAAGGTCTGCTTCAAGATCCAGGAATTCCAGAGGTCTGAACCTGTTCTAGAGGAGCTAAACCCCTTTCTGCAGTTCCCAGCCCAAGGCAGAAGCAAAAATTCATGGACTCAATCACACAACTACAGTGCTCCAGCCAACATGAGGTAGACCTTGGCTGAGCAAAGCTGGTCTCCTGTGCTTATGTCCCATCAGGAGAAGAGCCCTCAGGATGTGTTCACAGCCCCTCTTTGGAGCCAAACTGCACCTTGCACCATCATTGGTGGCTTGCCTTTCCAACCCAGCAAGGACCTTGGGAGCATAAGCATATAAGCTGAGCACTCTTCAAATTTAGTAAAATAATAAATAGCACATAGAAGATCATTGACTCTTTCTGAGCTATTGTGCAGAATACTAAATCTTATTAATAAAAGCTGGTCTGGTGAGTGCACTTAGAGCAGCAGGCACAGAACAAAGCACATGAGAGGAAAAATTAGTGTGCTTTTGAGAACTGTAGGTTTGCCCAGAGCTTTTACATCAAAGACCTCACGGACACCTCCTTATAAGAATAAGTTTTGGAGTCTTCTCACTCTTAGGAGAAAAAAATAAACCCCTTTCACTATAAAAAGAAGGGCCAGTCTGCATCTAATTGATTGGCTTGTCATGGTTTACCTCCCCTCCCCCTGCCCAGTGCACAAGATGCAGTAAATGTCATGGTGCTAGTATGAAAGAGAAGGGTTTTCTGTCTGTAGGTGGTTCTGTACTGAGAGTGCAGAGAGGTTAAAAAAAAAAAACAAAACAAGCTCTGTTGGGTCTCTTATTGGTAAAAGTGAGAGCTGTTACTGGAATTATTTTTTTTTTTGTGATTAGTTGGTGGTAAGCCATGACTAATGCTTATTGTGCCAGTATGTGCTTATGTTTGGGTTACCAGGTCCCTCCTGCCCCCATTGCTTGTTCTGTGTAGTTGATAGAGCCTGCTGAAACTTGTACTGTAAGGTCTTTGGTGCAGGGACTACTTTTTCAAGATGACTTGCACATTCCTTAATGCAGTAGGGGTCCTGGCTAAGGGCTAAAGACATGATGATAGCAAAAATAGTAAATTCAGCAGTGGTTCTTGGTTGCACTGACCTTTGCAGCATCTGAGTCACTTCAGTTTTGGGACTCTCGGGACCCAGAGCTGATGTTGGGTTTCATTCAGGGAGTGGGAGCCAAGTCTCCAGCCATGTTCATTGTGAAGTTTTCAAAATGGAAAACAATTGTTGATCCAAGTCCAAGACATTTTCTGGCTCCGGTAATCTTGGGTTCAGCATAATCACAATTAAATACATGCAGGATTGGGTTTAGGAGCTTAGTGGGATGTATTGTGTTAGAAGCAAGAGAAAACAATGCATTTGTTACTGGGTTTTGTTTTATTTTAGACCTTTACTTACTTGAGGTTCTCTGGTTTTGTGGCTAACCCTGAGGATCTTCCTGCAAAGCTAACAGTGATTGCTTTACTTTTCAGTAAAAAATAAAAAAGAGAGAGAAGGCCACACATAGCTTTTGTCTCCTTCAGGTATTCCAGGAAGTTCTTTACTAAGCTCCATCTGGCAAATTAACAAAAGTCTCTGTCCCCAGATGATCAGTGATAAGACACTGCTGGGAAGTGATGTGATGATGCAATTCTAAGAGTGAAGAAGTGCTTGTTCCAGCATTGACTCTTGGTGACCTACACTGGACTGGGTTCAAACAGGGCTGCTACAGCCAGCAGCAGCTGGTTGCAAAGTTATAGCAGCATACATTTTCCAGAGCTGTAAGGATTAATCCAAAAGGAAAGGAAACATGCTTGGAAACATTGCCTCTAGTTTGGGTTGTGCCCTTCTGCCTATTGCAGGAAGAGGATACAAGAACTCTGCTGCCCGAAAGAAAGATCTGAAGAAGTGAGTTTTCACATGGAAAGGATTGATTTTTGTTCTGTTCTCAGGGCGCTGTTTTAAAGAGGTGTTTGTATATCTTGGTGACATCAGTTCAAACAAACCATTAAACATTCTGGGTTTTCAAATTCCTATTGCATGAGACAAGGTAGGGAGCACATTGTGGAAGTCAATTGTGTCTACCAAAATATTGAACAAACCAGTCAGGCAAAAGCTGACAAAATTATTGCTGACAGTATTTTTTCCCTACAGCTTCAATTAGTTTCAATATTTAAAAATCTGCATTGATATCTTAGAGGATGAGGTGCTAGACAAAGATCCTATCTGTGGACTGAGATCCCATTTTATAAGATCCCTCCTAAAGGGAAGTTTAAGAAAAAATGTTCATTTTAGAGTCTGTTGGTGCCTGAATTCTGTTAAAGAATAAGAGTTTGGTGTATTCCAATTCATCCTGGTTCTCTGTACTCTGTTTGCAGATGGCAGTTTGCTCCAATACCAATCCAGAAGAACCACCATTTGGTCATTAACGAGAGAGGCTCCTCTAAAGTTGCTGGCCATCCTTTTTCTGCTCCTTCTTCAAGCACTAGCAAAGTCTGACATCTTTTTCCTCTGCACAAAGCAATTGTGTGCAGCAGCTCCACAATTAGCTTAATGGTTTATATATGGCAAACTTTTTCTACCTTTCATTCATTCATGGCATAGTGATAAAGAGAATGCTAATGTGCCACCCATAAAATAAGGGTAAATAGGCAATGTGCTGCTTATATTCTGTGGTTAGACTCATAAAAATCAATACTGTTTTACTTAGAACCATGAAGTTGCCTCCCAACTACTGTCTAAGATTTTTCATAAGAAGGAGGAGTTGAGCATGCTTGGCTTTTCAGCAACAGGGGAAGTTGCTATAATTTATAGGTAGGAGAATCAATAGCACCAAGCACAAACTAAGATATCATATTGCATAGTGAGGAGTGTGAAAGTTCCTGAGGCCTGTGACAAATCCAGCATTGGATTTGGACATTTTACAGGACTTTCTTTTGATCCTTCATGTAGCTCCTTATTTCTTGACTATGTGGAATGCAGATCCCATCAGAAAGTGGAAGAAGGTGGAGTCGCTTCGAGTAAATGCTAAGTACATTTTTGGAAGAGATAAGACAGAATGCAGCGAGTTTATACACAAATGAAGAGTTTACACACCATTTGGAAGAGATAAGACAGAATGCAGCCAGTTTATACACAAATGAAGAGTTTACACACCAGGAAAGAACTGGCTCTTTGAAAGCCTCTTAAAGGTATAATTGCAACTGATTATTAGGTTATGCAATAACCAATATTATTGAATACTAATGAGGATGAAGGATAGGTGAATACTTAAAAATTCTGCAGTTTTTGCATTCAAGGGATGTCTGCCAAAAGTAAGATTGTCTGAAAGCAATGTGACTATTTCTGGTAATAGTTAATTTTGAAATATAGTTGACATTTTCAGTAGTTTTAAGTTGACTAGGCAGAGAAGTCTTAGTTATGAAACTGCGTAACAGCAGTAGGGGAAGCTCCACACAGCAGCCAAAACTACTCCGGTTAATGCTGATTATAAAGTGGGACATTTTTAATAGAATAAGGAAAAAGCAGCGCTAGAAACTGCCCATAGTGCTGTGAGGATGAAGTGTTACTTTTGTTATCCTGGGGAGCAGATGAGTCTGGTCAAAGGAAAAATTGTGACTTGAGAAAGAGAATGAGAGCAAGAGTGTGTGAAATGGGAGATGTAAAATAATTCTCACTGGTCAGACTCTGTGGAGCTGACGGAGATGTTGAACAGGGCTGAATGCTGACCCTTGCAGGCTCTGGCCTGTCCAGTGTCTGCATTTTGACACTATTTGTTGGCAGTTCTTCACCAGGGCTGAGGTTATCACAGCTGTGTCTGGTCCAGTGGAGACAGGAAGTGCATGAAGAATGGTGGAAAGAAAGGCTTTACTTGGGAACCCTTGCTGAATGGGCATCATGATAACATTACCTCCTGCTGTCCTGCCTTTGGCAGTGCTCAGTAATGAGCTAAAAGAGAAGGACAGACTTAGTGGTGCTCCTTACAGTGAGACTCTCCCAGTTTCAGTAGTGTGTTGCATTCTGGAGCTGGAGCTGCTATCCTTGAGCTTAGTAGCCCTTGGTGGATCTCTTACATGGCTTGGTGCAGCTGCTTTTGGACTCCTTTCAGCACTGATATTTGCAGTATCCTGTGGCAATGTGCTCCACAGCTGGATATTAACTAGTGCAAGAAACAATTCTTTTCCCCTTTGTTTCAGGGTAGCTTTCTTATGGTTTCATTTAGTGTTCCTCATTTGCCTATTTCTCTTTCTCTATTACTACTTCTCTCTTCAATAAAAAAGGTGCTGTTTTCAGATCTATAAATACCCTGATATAACTTTGTGTGTGACCTCCCAAACAGATTCTGGTATTTTAAAATGTTTGTCCAGCAACATTTCCCGAAGGTCAGTGATGTACTTCTGTTGAGTTGGTTGTGTGGTGGGATGTAGCAAGGGTGATGGGACTTAGTGCTGCCAGCACTTGCAGGGCCTCATGAGAGAGAAGTTAATTACTGGGCTCTTCAGGACTCTCTTGAGAGCAGTTAGGCTGACCATTTAAGTATCATTATGTGTAGGTGGGAGACGGAGATATGGTCCAAGAGGCTGTGGTATGACTCAGATGTTGTACTGTGCAGTTAGGATCATAAACTAAATAAAACCATCATCTGTTAGAAATCTTGTGTCTGAGTAGTAAGTGACAGATGCAGTTTATCTAAAATCTGTAACTGTGTCTCATCCAAGTATTTGTAAGAAGAAACAAGTCAACCTGACTAAGGGTTTCAAGATCGGTCTCACAGTAGTGGTGCCACTGGTAGATGAGTTCATCTGCTCAAGAGACTTTAATTTCTAGAAAACTACACTGGAGTAACTGCTTCAGTGATCTCTGCCTGCCTAATACTGTTGCTTTTTATGACAGACAATGCAGGTTTTCCTGTTTACTTTCCCAACCAACAAGTCAGTCAAGTAACCTTTTAGGAAATACTGTATGCCACTTCTGAAGCATGCCTCACTGCATGGAAACCTTTATTGCTGGGATGAATGATATTCTTAGATATTCATGGGAAATAAACAGCAATAATCCTGACAGGAGGTGTTGGCAGAATGAAGTGTGAACAGGAAGCGATTAAAGATAAAAGGCAATCTCAGGAGTTACCTGTTGCTCCCTGTGTGATTATAGGTGTGGCTGGAACAGGTCACAACACAACGTAGCACCTGCCAACAACAAGCAAATCGAGATCCAGAGATCGTGCCTCTCCCAGGTCGGCCCCCTGTTATATAACCAGGCCGGTCACATAAAATAAAATACTTGGTGCCTAAGACAGGCTTTTTAGCTTTGACTGTGTTTCTGTGTAGACTGTGCTATGTGTCTTATAAGCAAAGTGTAAGTGACTCCTACATCAAGCTTCCAAGACATTTCAGGTTAAAACCTTTACCTTCCTTTTGGTTATAATTACGCAGTGAATGAGGCAGGAGTCTAGGCAGTATGTGATCACCTAATAGGAACTGCCTCATAATGACAAGGGAGGAAAATGGTGCTTGCACCATCCACCTTCATTAGTGTATTTCTCAACCACTGTTGAGTTTCATGGGTTGCTTTGTTTTTTCTTTTAGTCCCAATGGCCACCCTTCTCACAAATTTAGTATAAGTTTTAGGTAACACTGTACATACTCTCTACATAAAGAAGGTCATGCATGCTCTCTGTGGGATAGTCGAAGTATCATTGGGTTCTGACTTAAGGATAACAGGATGTGTATGACAAATGTAGTCTATGTATTTTGTGCACACTATCTTCTTGCATTTCTCTGCATACAAAGCCTAAATCCTTGGGCTTTGGGAAAAGAGTCAGAAAAAATGAAATAATGATTAGCACTTAGGGTTTTAAGGGAGCTCTCTGAAGCTAGCTCTCTTCCAGTTCACTACCTGGAATTGTTACCCCTCCACACCAATTATGTAGCTTGTCCTTCCCAGCCTCCATCCACCCTGACCTGTCTTCAGAGAAATCTTCTAAGTCAATGCAGCAGGGAGATGTTTTCCCGTGGGGAGCAGGATGTGCAGGTCTTGCATGGGACATGTTCTTTTCACAAATAGGTAGCCTTTATCTGAGACCTCTCATTTACATTTTAAATTATGTGGTCAAGAGATGAGTGGACTATCCAGTGTAATTAGGACATGCATATGTAGCAGGTGAGTTCACAGGTCCAGATCTGAGCATCCCTAAACCAGTAGTGGTGAGAGGAGGAGGTAGAGGGAGGAGATCTTGGTGCTCCATACCAAAACCCCTCCGTGCTCAGGTCTGTGTCTGGTCTCTGCTCTTTCAGATGGAGAGAGATTAACACTCTCTCTTATTCATTCCTACCCTTTTCTTTCCTCTTTGTTATTCCTTTGTGCTAGTGTTTGCCTTTGTTGCCAGGTCTCGGCTTGCTCAGGCTTTTCAATAGTTTGCCTAGGTTTAATCTTCTTTGAAAGGTCAGTCACAGGATGAGCACTGTGTCAGATAGTGCAGTTTTGGTCAATCTGGAGCTCTGCAGTTTGGGAAGTTCACAGTGTGGTACTCCTCATTAGCTAGAGCAACCAAATTTACCAGGAGCAAATGCATCACTTATGCAAGTCTTATGTAAGATACTCAGCAGAAGGATGTAGACATAATCACTGAGGTAAGAGGGTGGTTCTGGGTTGTACCCACTGTTCTTAGAATATTAGCTCATCAAATCAGCAGCAGGTAAGCATAAGGAGCAGACTAGTTAGCTAAGCAGGTTTTTTTGTTGATGACTCTCTTTAAGGCACTGCCCTGCCTGTGATGAAAAAAGACCGATCTCCCATCTCGCAAACTGCTGCGGAGAAATTTGCTTAGACACCAGAAATGTTGCTGCATTCCCTCACCTGGAGAGGGAGTAATTGTTTGGGACACACATGATTTGCAGTTCAAATTCCAGCTCCTCCCTGGGTAGGTCTGTTTACTCTAAACTGCTGGCTGGGTTTGGGTCTAAGGGCACTCGCACACGCACAAAGGGCAAACAGGTTTGACTTGACTGAGGACTTCACCGCGGGGAGGTTGAAGGCAAATTGCAAAGCCCCAGCAAATGAAAGACATGAAAAATGAAGCAGCCTAGTTATGTTTAAAAAGCCTTAAGTATATCCAACTTTTTGTTTCCTTTACTCACAGCTTTGAAGGGGAACTGGCTTAAGAGGAAAAGAATAGCTAGACTGCTCCCAGAAGATGTGTATCTCTGCCCAGGCTGTCCTGTGCAGTGCTTCCCCATGCTGTTTCATTCCTGCATTAAACAAGGCTAAGTGGCTCTACCCTCAGAGCTGTCAACTCTGGAAAGGACTGGGACCTTAAAAACAATGACTGAAATATTTTTCAAAGTTTCTAGGATCAAATGCTAGTTCTCAGCCATGCCTCCCTATTGTTTTACAATAGATATGCACATATGTTCTTTGAAAACACAGACCAGTAATCACATGCATTTTTAATTGCTCATAAAGTTAAAATTTCCTTTGCTAACAACTTTCAAAGCAATTTGTCTGTGTTGTTTCTAATGTTTGGGCAGAGCAGTCCTTACAGACGTAACACAAAATCTGAACGTGTTTTGCTGTAGAAGATGTCTTTCACCAGTAGCCTGATGGGAATGTTTCTGACGTGAAGGGAGGGAAAGGAGTCTGCAGAAAGAGGTGAGCTCTGACTCACATCTTTGGAGCTCATAAAGGCTGTGTTTGCATTAGCTTTGCCAAGAGTGCACTGTTGAAGGCTTTGCACTGCTCTGGGGGCTCAGTGGAGGCTGTGCCTCAGAAGGGCTCTCATGTAGGCATGAGGTTATGGAAGCTGGTCAAAACACAGCTGTGGGAATCCTAACAGCATTCGACAAAACAGTGAACTGTTGACTCCAAGCCTCATCTTGCACCTGCTCTAGCAGAGCTCTGCACTGCCACAGCACCTCCTGGTGCTGCCCCTCACAGCACCTACACCTGCGCCCCTCACATTGGGGTGAGGGCCCACAGTATTGCTAAGGAAATGATGGTTTGGAAAATTTTCTGCTCTCATATGTGAAGCCAAACAGAGACAACTTCTTTGATTAAAAAGACATGGCATGGGAAATAAAACAAAGTATAAACAAGACAGCAAGGGAGAAAACATCTATGTTATTTGATTCATACAAAGAATCAAAAAATTGAAGCTCGTCAAAAATTCAGCTCACTGAGGCTAATTGAGTAGATAAAGTAGATGATATGTGGGGAAAAGCTACTTTACCCAGTGTAAAAATTCAAATTAATTTGCTTCAGGTAATACCAAATATTAATTAGTTCAGAGCTCTTACCACTTTTCAGTGAATTGTGGAAACTCATAACATATGAATCCCTCCAAAAGTTTTGAAAGTAAAGTGTAATTTTGCTTTTTACAAGGATTAATATTCAGCAAAAAGAACTACACTGGGTCCAACACTGTTACTATAGTTTGTATGTTGGCATTTGGAAAATAAAAATAAAAATGGGAGAACTTGTGAGGACAGCAGGACAGGAAAGCCAACAGTAAAAGTGCTTTCTGGAGATACCACTTTGAGAGATGAGAGTGATTGTGGGCTAAGGTCTTGGAGTAGGAAGGTGAAATAAATCCTGTGACATTGTGTTGTAAGGTAGCTTGAGCCAAAAGAGAATAATAATGCTACAAAAAGGGAATCACAGAATATACTGAGTTGGAAGGGACCCACAAGAATCATTGAGTCAGACTCCTGGCCCTGCACAAGACACCCCAAGAATCCCACCATGTGCCTGAAATCATTGTCCAAACACTTCTGCAACTCTGTCAGGCAGGTGCTGTGAGCACTTCCCTGGGGAGCCTGCTCCAGTGACCAACCACCGTCGGGGTGAAGAACCTTTTTCTAATATCCCACCTAAATCTCCTCTTATGCAGCTTCAGGCCATCCCCTTACATCCTGTCACTGGTCACCACAGAGAGGAGATCAGTGTCTGCCCCTCCTCCTCCTCTTGCCCTCATGAGGAAGTTCTAGATTGCCATGAGAAGAATTGTGCCCTGTCAGGGCTCATTCCCACCTGTTGTAGTAATGACAGTTCTTCTTTTTGTGGTTGTTTTTTTTTTTTTTTTTTGTCCGGTTGCTTGATTTTTTGGCTGTTATTTGCTCTGTGAAAGGAAGAGTGAGTGCTGGAGAGAGTGCACTTGGAAGCACATGGGGCCACATGGCAGGGATGTGGAATGGAGGGAAAATGCTTTCTTCTTGCAACTCTGAGCTGTTGCAATGGTACTGGTTAAAGTGAGGAATCACTGAAAGCTGTGACAGCAGCTGAGGGTTTCTCTCTCCCACTCTGGACCCCTTAAATGGGCCTAGGAAATGAGCACTGTGAGCTGGTATTGCAGGCAATTCACAGGTATATCCAGGCCCTTCTGTACATAAGAAACTTTTGCTCACTCTTGTGTACATGCTGCCCTGGGTTGTCCTCCTGTTCACTTGTGAGGCATCCACTGAAACTTAGTGACATCACTTGTGCTTTTATTTTAACCCCAGGAAAGTGGGCTGATGTTTGCAGATTTGAAAACTAGTGTCAGAACCAACGTCTGAGATGCTTGTAATATTCTCTTGGGGAACAAAGAAGAAAATGATCCCTTATAATTTCTGTGAGTCACTGCTGATATTCAAAACTATGTACTATAAAATGTTTCTGTAAAAGAAAAAGAATTGTATCTATTCCCCAGGAACAGTGCTGGCCATCCAGCAGCAGTAAAGCAAGTATTTTCACTGAAGAGACAGAGGCTCTTCTCCCCAAGAAGCCTTCCTTTTTCCTCCATCAGTATGTATAAAAGACATACAAAGCCAGCTGCTCAGATGGATTAGAAAGCACTGCACCACGTCAATGGGCACCCTTGTTTGTGTTGTTGAGAAGAGATTCTTAGTTAGGAAAGAAAGAAAGAAATGCCTCCCCTGTAATCGCCACTAACGAGGAGACCCTAGTGAAGTTTTTGTTTTTTAAAAGGCTTTGGCAAAAGACATTTTGGACTCTTGGATTAGTTTATGTTCCCTCCCACTCCCCACTTGATCCTTGAGGATTTGCCTGAGTCATGGATTTTTACTGGGCTTGTTAACTCTGTTGTTATTTTTTTTCAGTCAAGGGGATAAAGAAATCTTTTGGCAAGAGCCACTCACGGGGGATTAGCTGCGAGTGGACTGAACAAGGCAGTGACTCCCCAGAGGGGGTGACCCCTGACTCCTGGGTCAGGCTCTGACTCATCTTTGCCTCATAGCCAAGCTGAATATTCCCTACAAGTGTCCTCTCCATCCCCACTGATCTCCCTCCATGCAGGGACAGGCAGTGCAGAAGATGAGCTCTGTTATGACAGCTGCTGTTCCCCAAAACTGGCGGAAATGATAAAGTGGATAGAATATCAAAGGGTAGAGGAACTGTTATTGGAAGGAAACCATAACCTCTTTTACAACCTAAAGGGACCTGTCTGCTTTCCTCCTGTATAATTTTCAGAGCTGCAGGGATTTTCATTGCACAGCAGCAGTGCTTCAATTCATTAAAGGGCTGAAAGGTGGCAAGAGTGGAGAGAAGTTTCTGTTGTAGATGTTAACTCTACCTAGAACTGATTGTGTCATGGATGCTGTGGTGGTGACAGAGAGTTATGCTCAAGCTTTATGTACTCAGTTTGGCTGGGAAGTTACAAGCAATGCATTTGGGATGCAAAACACAGTAGGAGGTAAAGCCAAAAATCAAATTGGAAGCTGACATGTATCAGAGGTCAGATTGTGTGTGTAAGGCTAATATGTAGATGAGTATCATTGAGCAAATGAGTTATGCAGACTAACTCTGCTTTTGATAAAATGGGTTAAATACTTACGATATCCACTGTTTTACAGTCTTTGAAATCCTGACTCTTTACCAAAGCGTCAACTGTATCCTTTTATCAGGTTATCAAAGGCTTGGATCAATTCATGATGAATAAATGTCCAACCTCCTCTATTGAAAGGTCTGTCAGTCATTGTAGAGTGCTGAAGTTCGTCAAGAAACAGCTGTGGAGAAGAAACCTTTCCCTCCTAGCTATTGTTAAGGACAAGTAACAAAACACTTTCATTGTTGGAAGGGAGTGTTAGGTCACACAGTCAGGTTCAGTGATGTGTGTTACTTTTTGTGTGAAGAAACTGGACAGAGCCATATCCAGTGTACTATAGCATTGCACCTTAAAATGACATTTTTCCAAGTCATGGAAATTAAGCTCCAATGGAATTTAGCTGCCCTGGCATTCAATGATTACAGGGAGAGGGGAAAGAGTAGAGTTAAATATACTATAAATACTTAAGTATATGAGATTTTGATACATATTCATGTGCAAATAGAAACATGTAATATTTTTGTTTTCTGGCTATTAATTAGTAGCTGATTTCTTGTGCATGGTAGAGCAACGGTCTTGGAGGCTTTATAAAAGGAACTGCCTGCAGGAGCTGTGTAAAGGCACTTAGGTAGGGTCTCTGTGCATGAGGAGGCATGCAAATAGGCAGAAGTTGTCTGAAATGCTGGCAAGGAGCAGGAGTAGTCAGGGAGAGACAGGTGATCTGCAATAAGGACAGAAAGAGGAAGGCCTTTAGGGTTAGGAATATGACAAACTTTGTACCTCTCCAGTATCTCCTTTATCCGTCACTCTGTACAAGCAGTCTTAAAACTGTTAGCCATGGCAAGCACAGAAAGCTGTAGTGTGTATTTCTCCACCACCAGCAACTGCAATGAATGCATCAAACTCACTTTTTGCCTTGGCTGTCCACAGGGTATTGATAAGGTTCAGAGTGTCCCTGTTGGTTGTCAGGGCCTTTCCTTATTGGGCTGAGGGTTCATGGCAAACTGTTGAGAGCTCAAGGAGAAGAGCTGCAGCTGTTTCACTCTTTGGCTGCAAAGAAACCTCCTTCCATTGGGGTCAGACTGCTGAAGGTAAAACCACAACATGTTACAGCTGATCATCTCTTTTTGTGCTGGGATGTCCAGGGCCCTGTCCTGCTCCTATGGCTCCTGTCCCCTGCACCTGGCCAGCAGCATGTCTAGCACTAGTCAGGCCCGCATGAAACAGATTCAACCCGCTGGCCTGGAAGAAAACTAACATGACAAAAAATGAATTGTTTGCTCCTGGGTTAATGAACTGGATCAGCTCAGTGAAGGCTGTAATGAACATTAGTTTGGTGCAAGGGAAAGGGTGTGTTAGCATGGCTGGGATGGAGAGGAGAAAGGGCAGGGCTGGAGCATGGGACGTGCTCCTTTTGGCAGTGATGAACTGTGAGAGTGACTCAACTCTGGCATGTAACTTCCCTGGGGGGCTCTTAGTATGGGACCACGAAACAGGAACTCCTTTCAGCAGAAGCTGCACCACTGCCTGTCATTATCATAAACAGCCAGTGGCATGTGTGCTGAAGCAAGGGATCCCAGGGCACACACAGGACTCCCAAATTAATTCAGAGGCAGAGGAAAGCACACATGATAGAGTTTGGCCACATGGCTGAAAAACCTACTGCAAGGCACTCCCAGAATGTAAAAGCAAAGGTTGTATCAGAACTTATGGGTGGGAGGAGTGGTGTGTGTGTGTGTGTGTGTGAAATAAGTAATCAAGATGACTTATATTATAGCCAGTCTCCCAATAATCATTATAAAGGCACTGTTCCCCAAAGAAATGCTGTTTCTGTAGAATATGATGAAAATGTGTTAATCACAGATTAATTTCCTGAGATGAATTTTCAGAGTATTCCAGGGCTGGCATTTATTTCGGTTCTGAAAACCAATTTTATCACAGCTTTATTAAGGTTCACATCACAAACATTTTGGAAGCTCTGTTTCATATCAGCTAGCCGAATTCTTTTTAGTTGTGTTGTTCTAGAGGTCAGGGCTGAGACCTTTATGTCAGAAGGTGACCCACGAATGTGGGCAGAGTACTATGTTCTAATTCATTGAAAGTATGAAGAAGAAAATTTTCATTTCATAGTGTGTTCACAAGCTCAGTGAGTCTGAACAATCAGGTGTAATAAGCAGTATGAGTTAAAATTTTCCTTTACTAAAAGAGAAAGGTTAGAAATTTGAGATTGTTATTCTCATGGTTTTTTTCTGTTGTCCTTTCATCCTCAACTTGCAAGCCTATTTTTTGTTGTCCCCTTTTGCTTGGTATGTGTAGCTAAAGCTAACAGAGAATGAACACATTGCTCTCTATCTGTAAGGTTTTTGTTGCTCATAATGTAAGGTCAAACCTTCTTTTATATAGTAAAATTCTGTAGAAAGAAAACTGTGCAAATTCAGATGTGAGTGGGACACCACTTTCACCCCTTCTCAGCTTGCACTTGGTGTTATTGACAGGCTTCCCATCACCTCTGTTCTTCATTTGCAATGGCGTGGTCTTTGGCAGAAGAGGTGAAAGTGCTTCAGCCCTGGGTTGGCTGCAGGACAGGTGCAGGACTCCACCTTTCCTTGGAAAGCTCTGGGACAGTGCAGCAGGACTCTGAATGGGGCATTCTGTGGGCTGGAGTCAGACCAAGCTGGCTGAACCAGGCTTGTTGGCAGTAACTTGCCATTGAAGGCTGTGAAATGGCACTTGGGGATATCACACATTGTGGGGTCACCTGTCAACAAACGAGCAGCTTTCCTGCTGAAACACAACATCACACAAAGCTCTCTCTGCCGAGACCATATCAGAGAGGGAATGAGCTACACATTTCTGCATTGGTTACACTTCAAGGGATAGCTCTTAAACTTCAGAAAATAAACATGCATTTTTGTTCATTTTGATAAACCCAGCCCATCTTTAATACTCTTTCAACTTAGTTGTACCTTTTATTGGTATAGCTGAAGTGTTTGGGGTAGAGACATCAGAAAGAGCCAGACAGAAGAGTTGTCCTTGATACATTCAGGATTTAAGTATTTCCTCAGATACTGCTGTGGCTTTAGGAAACCTTGGCCCTTGGCCCAGTTTAGTCACATTTGAAAAGTTTGTTAATTCTTAGCAAGAGTTCTGCTCTTGCCAGAGCTGGCTTTTAGCTTTCACACATTATTGGTGTTAGCATGGTGATTTCTCCTTACGTCGATAAAAACAACAGCCCTTATTCACAGGAGAACTACTGAAGACTCTTGTTTCAGGTTTTTCTTCTTTTACTCACAGATGGCCTTTGAAATAAATCTGCAAATGCAAGATATAACTCAGATCAGCTGGAGCAATAAATTTAGTGGATCATGCACAGAAAGTAGGTGTTCCTCCGCATCATCCAAGGTTTTTCTTTTCTAAATGTTCTTGGCCAAATCGTGATGTTTTTGTGTGGACAGCAGTACTGATGCTCTGTTGGTCCACCCAGCCCACCACTAACCACCTGGAATTAAGTTATTTTTGTAGTTGGCAGATTTTCTATAAGCAAAATGGTTCTGATTTAGCAGCTGGATGGAAATATCTGGCATGCTTTCATCCTCGATTGGTGACATTGTAGGGTAAGGCAAGTGTGCTGCAAACATGTGGTTTGTTTGTATCTTTGCAAAGGGGATGATGACAGGTCTAGCTGAGTTATACAGGCACAGGCCCCCAATCTCCGCATTTAAGATCTCCTAAAAGATTGGTGTATCTTGAAGTTGGGAACTGGGTAAATCTGTATCTAATTGGAAAGCATTCACAAAATCTGAACATAGAGTCCAATGGGACTGTTGAATCTGGCATATTTGCTTAACCAAGGTTTGCCATAAAATGCATGATATATGCCGATATTCTTTTCCAAGAGTCATGAAGTATTTCTTTGGATTTGTTTGAGAGGCCTTTAGAATGGCAGCCTTGGTGGGGACCCTTCAGCGTTTCTTTGCACCTCTTCCCAGATGCCAAAATGATCCCCTCCTTTGCTGCCCTTTCATCTGAGATCAAACTAAAATAAAGAGAATTTTTGAATCACCTTCCCCTGGTCTATGTGCTGTCTAGGCTCTCACCCTTGGATTTCTACAAGGGGAGGAAAGTAAATTGTACATGTGTACAAGAAAAAGGACAAAAGCGGATTAAGAGTACTTTCTTCACTTTTCCTGAACCAAGAAACAAATTCTTGAAATGAGTAGGACCATGGTGGAGGGATGATTCAATGTGGTGTTTGATTGTGTTGTCTTCCGAGAAGTTGATCTGAGCACTGGGAAATCCCACAGGTCCCATTGGGGTGAGATCCCTGACCCTGTGAGTGGCTGGCAGGTTGCCCCATGCCAGTGGGCTGTAATTCTGAGTGCTCAGCATCACGTTTGACTTTGTACATGAGTTTGACCTTGCTGCAAGGCCCTCAGTCTCTGAAATTTCCACACATTTTTGGCAGCAGAACAGTGTTCAAATGATATGAAAAGAGATAATGTGAAGCTGACAACTGAGTGTCAACAGGGTCCCAGCTGTCAATCTTTCCCCCAGTCCCCCTGTTCTGGTGGAGGCCAGCTTGTTGACCTGAGTGTCTCAATCCCCTGATTTTTTTCTGGATGTTATTTGTCCATGGTTTAGCACAGAGACCAGTGATGTGGGGGCCATAGGCTGAAATATATTTCCCTGTTTCTCTGTATACAGCCAAAAATTGTGTGCACGGTCCTCTTTTTGTGCAAAGCTCCAGCAAGTTTTTGAACATGGGAGCTGTTAATGTGACAGGGCTGGGATTTTACCCCAGGTGTTTTTACAACTGCGTGTTTAATCTGCTCTGAGCAGCTTCAGACAGAGCTGTGATTTAAAATGCCTGAGCAGGTCTCTGCAGGCTCTGTCCCTGTGCTGCATTTCACAGCACTGTGCTGCTGTTAGGCACAGGGGGTGGCAGAGGGAAGAAGTGCAGAGTGAGTAGTGGGCAGACAGTCTGCAGAGACTGAAGAAGAGGGAGCTCTCTTCGAATCGTTCAAGTAATAAAACAGAGTTTTGCTTACGGGCCAACAAAGCAGCCTCCTGCCTGAGGCTCCCAGCACTCCTTCTGAGGCATTGGAATCCTTGCAGAAAATTTTCCCTCCAGCTCTCAGCATTCACTTTAAGCTACTTCCGTCTGTGCCTTTCTTGTTGCCTCCCATCTTGGTGGTCTGTTCTGCTTGAATGTGATTCCTGGATGTGCTGCACTCCTGCACCCTCCTGGTACACTGGGAAATGCCTTACCATTACCTTCAAATAATGCACACAGTAGGAACAACATTGGTTTTCAAAAAAAAACCCCACAGTGCAGAGATTCAGACCTGTTCATTCCTTGCCTTTTAGTTCTGGGGTTCTGCTTTGATCTAGCCTTGCAAACGTTAGGTCTGAACTTGTGCCAGTGTCTGATCTAACAGTGTTTTGGTTTGAAGAAACATGCCTTTTATTTTAAATATTTTTTTTTTCATGAGAAAAATTAAACTTGAGTGGTTTGAGGGAGAATATTTTAAGTATTTGGAACAGTTTCTGTGATATGAAACTGTGTGATCCATAGCTGTTGAAATGCAAGTGTTGGCCAAACCCTGTGCTTTTTCCCCCTGCAGCCAGAAAAAGGCCCAAGACCAAGAGACTTGGGGAATCCTCCTAGGGTCTGCAGCCCTCTTTTAGTAGATTCATTAGCAAGTAAAACAAATGTAAATCAGTTTGAATAGAAAGCTAGGTTAAAGTTACAGTAGGTGGGTAGTTCAAGAGGTGCTCTGGAGAAAGCCATTGCCAGCCTTTGCTGTTGACCTTGGTGAGTTCCCCCTCTCCAGAGAGTGCCTGCTGAACCTTGTGCTTTCTGCGGCACATTGTGGGGGCACTGCCTGGACAGACTACCTGGAGCACAGAGATGAACCTTTTGTCCTGAGAGACTTATTTATTCCCCCTTGTTTTGATCATGGAGCTATTTTGACAATGTTTTGGGCAAATTTTTCTCACTGCCTGAGGTGTTACTTGGGTTCTATTCTGTTTGAAGGAAGAATTCCTTTTGCTGAAGCCTATCCTTAAGTAGTTCCAACTGTTTTGGTGAATGTAAATCATAGCCTGGTGTTACTTACATCTTTTCATTGCAGTCTACTTGACAGCTGTTTTTGCTAGAAGGTGCATTTTGAGAACCAAATTATTTATGCATATGTAAAAAATGAGAAGTTTCTCTCAGCAGAGAAGCCCATTGGTAAAATCATATCCAATTTTCTTTTTGGTGACTGGTGTCCTAAGGCCATGGAAATGCTTTGCAGACTAGACAGTTGTATTTTGAGCCTGGAGTACACTTGGCAGTAATATGAATTGCCAAAGATGTCTGGGAGAAATAATTTTCCCTCAGTGTCTTGCTGATCAGTTGGGTACACAACATGAACCTCTGAACAGCACAGAGCAAGTAGTTCCAGCTGCCCCCAGATCCCACAGGCACAGTCCCTCATGTGAAGAAGCAGCATTTGAAATGATGGGGCTGTCAAAGAACGCTCAACTACATCTAAGTTTGAGGGGCCAGCCCTAGAGTCTGTCCCCTGTTTGATGTTTGGAAGGATTCCTATGCAGAGCAATTAATTTCTGTCTTTATAAATGCCTGGGGTTGCCTCAGTCTGCCAAGGGTGTGTCCAGCTGGGACACTGCTCTGCTCATCTCCCCGCAACCTTTTGGAGGCTTCTCTGAATCTTTGCAGAGGAGTTCAGGATGACTGTGGCTGTGGCTGGGACTGTGCAGGTCTGTGACTTAGAAAACCCCTCAGGTTCATGGTGCCCATAGCCTTCTCTTTTAGCCATGATTCAGGATATGCTCCAGGTCAGGATGTGTGTCAGTGTTACCCTTGCCCTCCCTCCCATCTGCTGTCCACTTGGTGACCACTCCCATGGTCATCACTTCTTTGGCTGTGATGCTGAAGTGACCCTACCACACTGTTTCTGGGAGCTAGTCTGGCCAAAAAGTAACTTGAAATAGAAGGAATAAGCTGTGTGAGCCTGCTCCTCAGGAGGTCACATAAGTAGTGCTAGTGCTGGTCCATGGGAGAGACTGGAAACACCTATCCTAGAGAGAGGGAAGAACTCTAGCTAGGTGTTTAAAGCATTTATACTGCAGGCAGCCTCAGCGATTTCGATAGGGAATTTATAAATGTGAGCTTTATCTAAGTCACTAATTATTAATATTACCATGTTTTTCCTGCAACAATATCAGGAACTTTCAGTTGTGATGGCAGCAGTGCTGTGCTCAGCTCTGTGCGCACACTGGAGGAAAACTGCATGGTGTGTGCAGTCTCTGTGGGCGTGACGAACACCACCAATGACAATATAAATGTGCTTCACTCTAAAAAGCTACACTCTTTTCTGAAGTCCCTCTCACCTCTCTTACCCTGTCTTCTGTGCAAAAGGGCAGTAGTTTTGGAAAGAATGCAGGAAATATGGCATGTATAATGCCGCTCTATGAGATATACCTGCAGAGCTTAGGGAAACTGGACTGCTGCATTGTGGGCCTTCTCCAGATCACTATAGCTAGCAAGGGACTTATCCTACGTGAGTTCATTTAGTTCATTCAGGTTTAGTTGAGGTGTTAGGGCATGGCTTTGGACTCTATTATCTTTGAGGTCTCTTCCAACCTAGTTGTTCTGTGAATCTGATCTGCCAGTCTTGAATTGAATGCCTCTGTAAGAAGCCATTGCAGTGAGCTGTTGTCCTACCAAACTTTGTTTTAATTGTGTTCTCCTAAAAAGTCACCAAATGTTCTGTATTTCTTGTATCTAAGATAAAGAGAATAGTTTCTTCTTATTTATCTTCCCTGTTCCATTCATAACATTGTCAGCCTGTGTAAGCTGAGATATATTACAATTATTTTAAGTGAGATGTGACCCAGTCTTTTAAAATCTGGGCTGTTAGCTGCTGAAAAGCTGCAGCTATAGGGATGTGAATTGTATCTTGCCTTATAAAAGGCACTTCCATGCTATGATCTGCTCTTAGTGCTTCTGGGAGTTGAGGTTGCTCTTTGTTATATTCCACAAATGGAAGGCAGTATTCCTCTACATGTAGCTTCAGGTTTAGCTCTGTGTTTTCATTCAGAGATATCAAGGATTTTTTTTTTTTTGGGTTGGATTTATCTGTCATTGGGCATTTCCCACTTGCTGAAACATTGCTCTGTGGTAGAAGTATGTATGAATGTAAGTGAGTATCCCTCAGGTTTTCTGCCACCACTGCCTGACACTTTAACCTTGCCACTGCTTATTTTGGTATTACCCTCGGCTGTGTCCTGCAGCTCAAGGCAGAGATATGTAGGCCCTACAACTGGGCAGCAGCACTGGGTGGAGGAGGGGAGAGCAGCAGGGGCTGGAACCCTTTTTAACCATTATTGTGGATCCTTCATTGTTGTACCATATAAAAGCAAAACAAGTCAACTACAAGCTTAAAGGGGTTTACAGCTGCCTTCTTTTTGTGAGAATCATGGTCACCCATCTCGGCATGTCATCTGCTGAGGGCCACACTGCATCAGCTACTGCAAGTGCCTTAGGGTCATTTACTGCTGGATGAACACAGTGTCATTTGGGGGGAAAAACTGGAAACATTTGAGGGATTGGCAAGTTTGAGATGATTTAATCAGTTGTGATCAGTTGGATACCAGCAATAATTTAGGGAACAATTCCCTTAGTTCAATTCAGAACAGAGCTCAAAAGTGAATGCAGTATGTCCAAGTCTTTTTTCTTGTGTAAATACAAGCAATATAAAATAATTTACATCAGATCTTGTCTTAAGAACTTGGGATTATTTCCTTCCCCCATATGGAAAATCTAAAGATGTAGTTAGATGTTACATAAATTGGATTTGACACAAGACAAACTAAGGAATTCCTGTTTCCTATCCCTGCTGCTCATGCCTGTTTCTGGTGCCAGTTCTTTGCTGCTCTGTTGTGCTGATGCAGCTGTTTGTGGGTCTGTGCTGAAATGATCCAGGTTAAACATCTCCACACACCAAAATATCCAACAGCAAAATGTTTTTTGTTTTTTTTCTTATCAACTCAGATCTGCAAATCCAATCCAATTTTATTTATACACATCCCTCTACAAAGTCATACTGGTGTAAGGAATGTGGTACTGCACTGTGGTGTGTCTTTGGACCCAGGGAAAATGGGTAGCAAAACAGGAGTGTTTTAACAGAATTGTGTAAACCAGTGATACTGGTAATTCCTGATGCACCCTCTGGTCTGAAACAGCTTCTGCTTTCAGCTTGTATGCACACACAGAGCCTGCAGATGGAACTGGCCTCAGCTGGTGGACTGCCTATCAGTGGGGTAATACTCACTAAACACAATATATAGTGGGGTCTACCTCATTCTGAGTTGTTTTTGTACCTGCTTTATATTTAGCAAGAAAGCACTGGTGCTCTCTCACAGAGTGTTTGAAGAGTAGCAACAGTATTTTTATGCAAAACTTAAACTCAACACAAACTGTCTTTAGTGACAGGAGTGAAAATGAAATGTTGAGAAACTAATTTACTGACTCCAGTTCTATGTCTGTGTTTAGCTGCCCAAATTCTCCACTCATGCCACAGCAGAAGAAGATAGCTTCTTTTGTAGATCACTTAGCATTTTCCACCACTTTTGCTTATTAGTATAATTTGATGGAATAATTTCTTAAGGTGTAGCTGTTTTTCTCTCAACCCATGCAGCTCCTGCCTCTATTACAGTAAGGTTTGGGCCTAAGATGCTGCGCAGCTCTCTGAGCCTCTCTTTGAGTTCTGTACTGACATTTGACAGCCAGAATGCCAGGATGGGTTTATTCTTTTAAATGCATGGTCCTTAAAAGATAAGTCTGCACATTGTCATTGGACTGCATCCTGCATTCTTTGAGCCTGCTTAGGAGAGAATTTTACTTTTCCTCTAACTTCCACAGGATGGGGTAAATCAGAATAACTCCAGATTTTGCCTTCTCTGAGCATGCCAGATAGAATTAGTATGTAAAGCCCTACCAATTAAGAGACATAATTACAAACTGGGATGCAGGGAACTCCCATTCACTTGCAGCATTCACCAGTTTAAAGTTTCTTCAGAAGAGATGCAGGGATAACACTCCAGGGTGGGAACACTTCCTTTTAAAATTACTAAGTAACATTATTGTCTTAAATGTAAATTAGACAATTAGTGGGGGTCAAGAGACCACACAAAAGATTTTACTGGTTTGAATAAAATGCAGCCTGACATTAACTAGTATAGTAGCAACCAGATTTTCTGAGTAAGGGTGAATCACCATACTAGATGCAACTTCACCTTGTGTCTCCCTCACACATCTGCTGTGTTCCCAATTCATTATAGGACAGTAATTATTTAAATTCAGCTTTACTTGCTGTAAATACTGTATTTTACCTACTCTATTTCTGCATAAGGGCTTGTTCATAATTTCTATGTAGTCTTCATTCTATGCCTGATGTTTCTTTGATTTTTCTCTCCTTGGTGCTTATTTTCTTCTTTTCTTGTGGGGTTTAGCTTAGAAGTTATGCAGACTATTTTTCAAAATCATAAAGGCACGAGTTTAACAGATTGTAAATTATAAGTTTTGAGTAGACTTTTTGGCTAACACTCATTGTTTTGGCTTTTACTTCTTATTTGGCATGCATTACCTCTTCATCCAGATGTATGTAGTACTACTAAAGCAAAAAAGCTGTGGCTTTACTATAGTAATGTTTTTCACAAAGTTCTTTTTGTGTTAAGGGCTGTAGATCATCAAAGCAAAAGAAATCTGTTATTCTCCAGATTATATTTTGAATAGATAAGGCAGACAAATGATGAGAGAAAAGATGCCACATTGTCTGCATCATGTGCAAAATGAACAAGGGTACTGGGAAGATGTGGTGAGAACATATGTGAAGTTTAAAGTAAGCTGGAAATTGAATCCAAGTCATGTTTTACTGTACTGCAAGTAAGAGCTATCTCCCTTTCCTCCAGATTCTCCCACCTTAAATTTTGGATCAGTATGATTATTACAGCTGTAACTAATAATAATATGAAAAGTTTTACCTGAAGAGAATGTGGAAAATTTTTATTAGATCCTTATTTTCTGGGAAATGTGGTTCAAAAAGCATTGTCTTGTCTTTATTTACACATGAGAGTGTTCTTGCCAGCCTGCCATGGATGCAGGATTTCTCCCAAGTGAAAGGCACTGCGAGGTGTTTAAACCAGCAGAGCTGGAAGGGAAGAGAGGACTGGCCCTGCCAGTTAGGGAGACAGAGCTAAATGAATTGAACATATTTATGCAGTGGCAGGAGCTGAATCATGTGCCAGACAAAGCAGACAGGAGGCATAAAGCCCAGTTAGCATCCACCAGTCACTAAGAAATACTGACGACAGACATGAGGATGACAGAATTGGATTTTATTTAATTCTTAGGAGCTCTGTGAGATTGCCATCCCATGCTTTTACTGCTAGAAGTGCATCATGAGGCTGAGGGGAAGCCTAATATTTGCTTTCATGTCTCTTTGAAGCAGGACAGCACATGGCCTGGGCAGTGTGCTGGGTGTCCCTCTTGCAGGGGGTGCCCAGTGGGTTTGGTGAGAGACAGAAATGTTTTATCTTTCAGTATACAGATAGTTATTGCAGCATAAAGGAAATGAGGCCCAAGCCTTCAAAAGTTCTTTCCCTCACTCTAAGTGATTTCAAGGGCATTCAGGCACAGCATATTTCTAGGGCTTGAGGCCAGTGTGATTTTGTGTGATGCCACAGGCAGAGATGGGATTTCTAGGTTCCAGGCTATTGGCTTAACTGCTGGACCAGACTGCCTTTCCTAATCTTTTGTTCAGATCTGTGCCTTTAACCTGTCTGTTCTGCATGAGGAAAAGCACTGTGGTTTTTATGCTGTGCCTTAGAGCTGAAAGGACTATGTGCTTCTTGGCATGGGAGGTCTGTCGTGTTGGACTTGTGCACTGTGGGAATAAAAAGCCCAAGTTACAGTGTGGGGTGAGCAATACCTGGCACCCTCTCAGCACAGACCTCTTCACTGATTAAATCCTGCACTGTGAGATCATAGCAAAGTAACAGCACGAATCACCAGGAAATCAGGAGTGCTTAGCTTGTGTTTAGCAGGAAAACCTTGAGGAAAGAGTCCACACAGTAAACAAGAGTGAAGTGGAAAGAAAAGTGTTTGTATAAACTCTTTGATCATGAATACATGTATTACATCTTTGTGTGCGTAAAAACAGAGTTTAACAAAAGCGCGGATGGATTCCCAGTAGTTAGGACACTGAATTTTACCGTGGTTAGAGAATTCTGCTGAAGTGTACTTCTTAAAAAAAAAAAAAAATCTGCTTGATGTCATGGACCTGGCATAAAAAGCAAGTAAAGCTGCTCGTCACTTGCTTTGAGTTTGCACGTCAGAGTAGACAACCAGTAGATAACGTTGATGGTGATTTCGGGAAGGGGAGGGGAGTATCCAGCTGGGCACAGAGTATCTGTGCTCACTCCCACTGCAGGGTCTATTGGTGCTGTCTGCAGATTTGTGTTTGCTTTACTGCTGGTAGTTAGAAGCGGTGATCAAAGGGGAGTGTAGCCGTAGCCATGAAGGGACATAATTGGTTGTGCTCTTTGAGTCCTGTGTAACAATGCTGGGTTTGTTGTGTTAGGCAGCGCTCCACCAAGTATAAAACATTGTGTGATTGCTGGGGCAGTCGGTCAAATGTTTTCTTCTCGTCTCGATTCCTTTTATACAGGAAACCATTATAGCTCAGAGCCCAGGGATGAAAGCTTTAAACCTGGAGGGTGCCTGGTGTTTCCTGAGAATCTCATGGGGGAAACATTCAGTCTCAAAACAGCTTTGCTGACAGATATATTTTTGTAGCTTATTATTTTTTTTGTCCTCATTCTTTGTTTCATTTGAATATAATAGGCTCTTTATTTTTAAATGCTCGTCTGTTCCTGCTGTTTATATCCTCACCCAAAAATCATAATTCTCTGGGTTATTTTCTTTTCTGACATCACATTTTGGTTACTGTTGAACATATGTGCTACAATGCTTGTATAGAAGGGGACATTGTTTGTTTTTCAGTGATAAATTTTCCATTTTCTTTTCTGTCTTTTGAAAAGAATCCCATATTCCAATTTGAAAAGCTGGTTGAAGCAAAAGGTTATAGACCTATTTATAGATTTTGATTTTTGGCAGTGATGTAAGCATGTTGTGTGGTTTTGTGACTTCATGAGACAAAAAGCTGGAGTTGCAGATGAATATGTACAAGTGTTATTTTCCTATTCTTTTTTCCTTATTACATGAAGTGCAGAAAAGACCTCTGATGCATCTCCACCTGTGTAGAACTTGTATATTTTGAGGACCACTTTTTGGCCCTAGAAGATAAGCTGCCCATGTCTTTAAGCTACTGAGGCAAGTTTCCCAGTGGATTCAAACATGCTAAAACTCAATGAAACAAAATGTCCTGAATGGCTTCATTGCTTGGCAATGTTTAAATGTGGAATATAAGCCACATGCTACTATTGAGGTTAATTTTCTCTTCCACACTTTTCAAGATTGAGATTTTTTAGTCATAGAAAAAGAATAAGTACACAACTTACTGGTGAGATACTTTCTAATGCAGACAAAGAAGCAGCGTAGGGTAGAGAAAAAGATTTTAGGAAGCATAACTTTGCTTACATCCCATGGGTTATGGAAGTAGGCCTCCAAAAAGCAGTATTACCAGGAGCTTAAAGGTTGTGGCACACAGAAGACTGTCACAAAAGTGACCTAGGCCACATTAGTAAGGACATTCACCAAGCAAGAGAGTTCATAAGAGAATTAAAAACTGTGTAAGCAGCAGGCAGCGTGTCTAAATCTTGCATTTTCTGTGTGAAATCTGTTTTAGCGCGGTGTCTGTGAGCAGCAGCCCCTCCTGCTCCTGCTGTCCCCATGTCCCCACAGCGCTGGGGGCAGAGCGCGGTGCTCGCCCCGCTGCCCTCGGTGCCACCAGCCCCCGGTGTGTGACAGTGACACCCGCACGGCACCTCTGGCACCTGGCAGCAGCGCTCATCATGAGCTCCTCTCCTTGAGAGCAAAGCAGGCTGGAGAGCCAGAGGCAGACTTTGCTCCCCATGCTGCCACTGGCTCTGAATGACCTTTGGACAGCTCTTAAATCTGATTCCTAATTACCTGTCTACAACTAGCAACTACAGTGTCTGCCTCTGAGAGTATTTGAGAGTAGAACTGGTGGGAAGAAAGACTATTTTTGCCCCAGAAAAACTCTAGAGATTAAAGTGTTATATATATATATATCTGTGTATTTCTGTATATAATTATTTAATATAGAACATCACTTCATGCGTGTATAAATACATACACTTAATCTCCAGTTTAACAAATACCCAGATGAATAGTGAAAACCAAAATAATGAAACTCTTCATTAGAGAATATTTCCTCTTCTTCAGATTTGTTAAGGTTTAGTCATAATGCATCTTATGGGGACAGTTAAATATGTTGTTGGAATTTTGATATTCTGTGGAAAGAAACACTTTTGCTAAAGTGGGATTTGCTACTCCAAAGCTGTTTCAGGAATTCCTTCCTGTTGCTTAACCTAATGTAATGCCTGGAAATTATTTTAAGCTCCTTGCAAAAGAACACCCAGAGGTCTCTTACATTATGATTAATAATTATGATGTAATTAATAGCTACTACTATGATTACTTAACCCTTTGAAGTACTCATGTTCTTTTTATGTGCTTTCCTCCTTGCAGACTGATCATCTTAATTATTTCTATTTGCATGCACTTAGCAGCTGTTAAAATGGCATTTAAAATACATTTGCAAGCACATTACGGATGATTTTGTATATTTGGAGGCCATGCCTTGGGAATAAACTAGCTTTTTTCACCTTCCTGTGCTGATGGGCTTGGACTTTGTGTTGTGTCTTTTTCCCAGACCTTTGACGAAAAACTGACTCTCTCTCTGCTTTCAGCATTTTGAGCCTTACTGATAATGGCCTAATGATTAACTCTTGGAGCAATGGGGAGCCAACTGTTTACAGTCATCCCAATATAGCAAATTCTGCCAGCTCTTGAAAGAAAGAAACTTGTGGAAGTTTGTAGATTTGACACATTTTTAACTGGAAAATTAATGGCTTTTCGTGTTTCAGTCAGTATTAAAGGTTACAGACTCTTTGTCACTGTTCACAAGCCCCTTGGCAATGAGGATATTTTAAAATCCTCAGTGGATGGAGGTCAAGTATGCAAGTCTGCCCAGGAACTGTCTGCAAGACTGAACAAGTTACAGATACAGTTTTAAAGAGACCTAGAAAACCATATTTTTCACCTTCAAAACAAGTAATGACATAAAAGAATTAAACCATCTGCATTGAGTGGTCTCCAAAACTTGAACGTCACTGTGCGGAGGCTCTGGGCTGTTTGTGGAGTCCTGTCTACACAAGAAGTACAAGTCCAGCTTTGTGTTTGTTTCTCTTCCTGGCTGTGATGGGATCATTGCCTGCAGTTCCTGCTCTCACTCCCACAGAGGAATGGTGCAGCAGTGCTCTGCCTCTCCCTGCATCAGCTTTCTGAGCTGAGTCAGTGTGCCTGCAAAAGCGCTTCACACCTGCCCAGCTGCTGAATCACCCTGGATGTGCTGGGAGACTTGAGGCTCTAAAGTGTTCTGTAGCTCTTCCTTGTCTTCAGATAAGCCCTTGCTAACTGGGTTTATATGGTATCTCCTGGGCAATTTTCCTGTTCTGCTTCATCTGTTTCGGTCAGCACAGCCTATTATGGGTAGGTGTCAGAACTTTTCCTTTTGCTCTCAGATCCAGATCTCTACAACACTGTTGACACTTTAGGATTCAGGAGAACTGAGTGCTACGGGGGTTTTTTAGGCTTAATTCTGAGATGGTCTTTCTTCCTGTTTGAATAAAGAGGAGTGATAAAATTTGCCTGCTTCATTGGTTCATGCAAAGGTGTCTGCGAAAGGTTTAGAGAAAGTAGGAAAAAAGAAAGTGCTACTGGTGGTGGTGGTAGTGTCAAGCTATAATCTTGTCTGAATCTTCCATGATTTAAACACAAGATTTTAAGTTTTCTGTACCTCAGCTTGGAATTTGTTATATCATTGTCACTGGAATCCAGGGCACTCTGTACAACAGTAACATACTAGGCAAAGGGACATGGCTTTTCCAGGCAATGGGTGAAGGCTTCCTTCATTGATTGGAGCTGATATTGACCAGACGCTGCTCTTGTCCCTTCAGCTTGATAAGCTTTTTCAGTTTCTTCAGTCTGGTTGCTTTTATGCTGCCATATTTACTGTTATATGGTTGTTGCTTTTTTTATTGCAGATGATAGCAAATTGAGACTCGAGGAACTTTATTTGCTTAACCTTGGATCTCTGGACGAGAAGCTGGTTACTTTGAACCTTTCAGCCTTCTGCTCTTAAATGAATTGAGAGAAGCACCTCAAATTTGGTGCTTTTAATGCAATTTTAAAGACACAAATAGATGCCTTCATTCTTACAAGCAACATCAAAGGCCAGAGAGTTTGGAATGTATCAATCATACACTGGTCATTCACCATTAATCAACCTGCACATGCCTGTATTTCTATCAGGGTCTCTTCTCCTTCCAATGAGTTCACTCTGCCCCACTGCTGGAGAAATACAGTCAGGAGGAAACCCAATAGGGCCCAGTTGTCATGTGCTGTAAGTAAGGACAGCTCGACTTCCTGACATACTTTGGTATGAGTGCAGTGTTTGTCACATGGATGGGTCTGTACTTATTTATATGCAATGCCATTACTGTTCAGCCGTGGAGTTTGGATTTTCTGTTTGCTGTTCACATGAAGATTGGTTAAAATAACAGATCCTAACTGTTGCAGACTGATTAGTTCGTTTTATAACTGATAAAACCAATAAAGTAATAAACATCAAAGTGCTTGGGTGCAAAGTCCAAAAAATATAAAGTAAGAACAAACATGGGAATGCTTGATAGTTATTCCCAGTGCCCAGGTACAAGTGTATTTGTGTGTTATGACCCTCCCCTTTTCTGGGTTGTGCAGTCTGTGCGTCATCATTGCTTAACTCTGCTGTCCCTGTTGTGCAATTTGTTTGGGCTTGCATCTCTCTAGTCAATATATTGGCTTTCGTTAGTGCTCTGCTTTCATAATCTGAATTATCTCTTTGGACGGGAATTACAGTAAAGGAACAGATGTGTTGCTTTGGAAGGACAGTGTTCTCGTTTGTGTGCATAGGTATTACTTAACAGAGGTTGTATATCCTAGACTGAATGCTTTTGGGGGTCAGTTAAAATAGTACTAGATTGCATGTGTAATACATGGAATAAAATTTTAAAGCTCATTTCTACCTAAAGCAATGAAGTTAAAACCTACTTCCTTATTCTTTCCCTTCTGATGTTTCCTCTCAACCCTGTTATTATTACTCTTATGCACCAAAGATAAGCTCACTTGCCTTTAAATCTAGTGACAGGAAAACTCTGCCCTGGAAAATTTATATTAACACAAAAGAGCTCATATGGTTGCTAGACAAGAAAATCATGCACAAAAAAGTTATTAGATCACATGCAATCTGCAGTCCTGTAGGAAGTGTGTAAGAAATACAGAATTTAGCCCAAATGTCCCAAATTCTAGTCAGTACATCCTGTCTGCTGTTGATTCCTTCTCTCTTGGCTGTCCACTTCTCAGGTACCTGCTTTGTGGTGGTAGTCCTGATAAACACAACATGAAGACAATATATGGAATATCTGGTGGGGAAATATAAACCCCTTGTTGGTTTGTTGGGATTGTTTTTTGGTCTTGGTTTTGGGTTTTTTTCTTCAGCCATGAAGCTGTGTTGTGGCAGAGAGGGCAGAAGCTGCTGGATGCCATGGTTTAGGATTACAGCTGAGCCGATCTGCTGGCTTACCTTTGGGAAAAGGAGCTCATCCTTCCCTTTCCCTTCTCCTCTGGTGAATGTAGCACAGCAGGCTACACTCATTCTGTACCCTGGTATGGCACAAGATGGATCCTGAGTAGTTTTGGTGGGTTGCTGAACCAGAGTTAAGGAAGGGGTCTACAAGTGTCAAGAAAGACCTACCAGTTCATGAAATACCTACAGAATTTCCCTTCTGTTAATCTCTACAGTTTTCTGATTTACTACCTAAATTTCTGTCTGCAAACAATAAGGAACTCTTTGAAAAAAATGATTCCATGGTGATAACTGTGGCACACCTGTTCTGTAAATTTGCTTTTATACACTAGAAACAGATCAATGTTTTTCTTTTCTCTTAAAGTCTCCTTTATGTTATGGGATTGTCTAAAGACAAGCTTTTCAAAGGAGAGAAACAATTTTCTTACACTCATGGAAGCATCACTGCTCCTGTTGCTCCTTTGGCTTGATGCTGTGTTACAAGGAGTAATTGTGGGAGGTGAGTGCTCCTCTTCCTAAACATAAACGAGGCAGAACGGCACTCTTCCTGCCTGCTATAGTTGGCCAGAGCATTAGAAAATTGCTGTGTACCAAGTCAGTCATGGAGAAGAAAAAGCAGGATAATTAGCATTTTTTTTCCATAGCTTAATGCAATGCCCACCTTTTCACCTGCCCTACATAGGATTGTTTGCAGTGGGAAATGTCAAATAGTCTTGATTAGAGGGATGATTTCATTCCCTTTAATGAAATTATATGGGCAAATAAAGCAAATAGATTCCCTTTTTTTTTTCTCTCAGTAATGCCATTCTCTTTCAGACAAATGTTAGCCCATGAAGGGAGCAGATGTATGTTTGTTCAGCAAGCATGGTGAGAGGTTTTTCAAATTTATACAGTCTCTTTAGCTAAGATCATTATGAAATAATTTGTCCTTATTTCCTCTATGTAGCCACAAGAGAAGTCAGTGAAATTCTGTCAAACATAGAACCAGATAAGCAACTAGTTTCTATATGCCTTAGCACTTTTCTACTTCAGATTGAGATTGTTAGGTGAAAAAAAATTAAAAATCAAAGTTTGCATTTCTGGATTTACTAATTTGCAGCAAAAAAGTAATATAAAATGAGCTGTGAGCATGACACAGCTTCACACTGCTAAGGAGGTTCTTGCTATAAATTTGTACTTTTAAAGCCTAGAGAGTTGGAATGAAATTCTTTCTGCTGCTAAAATGTTCTCTTTCTATATGTCCTGGTGATTTTATTATTCACAGTCTCCTTTCAAGGAATGTTCCCTGAGGTGAGAAAAAGAATGTTGGCTTACAGCAAGTGTGAAATATCATATGGAAATTTCTAGTATGGAGGAACAAATTTAGTTCTGTGCTTGGAATTGGGTTCTAGCTTTTGTTTCTGTTGTTTAAAAGATACTGCAACTATCTGAGCAAGACATCTAGATGCCAGCTGTTTTGAAGACCGTGATTTTCAAAACATTTGTGACATAATACTATATTTTCAAGTTTTGAATATGGCTGATTTGGGCCTGAGAAATAAGTGAACTTGATCTAATTCAACATTTTTATTTTTTTTGTTCCTGTTTTTTATAAATAATTAGATTTATAAGGCATCCTTATAAAATGGAGGCATATGTAATTTAATACTATCAGAGAATAATTTCATCCCTTTGGATAGGGTAATAAAATTTTCTTTTTTTAAATCATAAACACAGTGAATTATGATAAGCATGCTCAGAGGTTTTTTAGAATAATAAAACACAAATAAGTGTTGTCTTTCCACAAAGAGATGAATAAAGTGATTGTATTTACTATGGCTGAGCAGTGTACTTAAGAATATCCTGTACTGCTATTCAAAAGTGCTCTTTTAGTAACCTTTTGGTGCAGATAACTGTAGGCCCATGTGAATGTCACAGCCAAAAGTAAGGAGTCTTTTTCTGCATTGACTCGCCAGTTTTAGAGCTGAATTTGAAACTGCAAGTTCTTCTCCAATAGAAATGGAAAGACAAAGATGCTTTTTGCCAGAAAAAGTGAAAATTGTAGGCCTTGCAATATGAAATGAGACCTAGTAGCTTGTGCTGCAATGAATTTTACTGACCTGCACTATCAGTTGAAAAAGCTGCCTGGATTTTGGGGTAGCCAGCCACCTTAAAAATATATGCTTGCATATTTTGTGTTGCAGAAAAGTTATTATTCTGGGCTGAGCATGGCTTTAAAAGTTGAAATGTGTTACAGTTTTCTGTCAAATGTAAATCTTGGCAAGATTCAGTCGAGGGAAATCAAGGCCATGTTCAAACTGAAACATTAAAATTAATTAAAATTTTTTGAAGCAAAGTCTATGTAAAGCCTAATACATGACAGCCAGAAACAAGGTATAATTGACTCTAATTGTGCTTGAGAGTCTGCTTTTCAAGGAATTATTTGAAATACTCCCATAGCAAAACAGTGCTATCTTCCTTATCACTTGTGCTCTGGGACATCATTGGTCTTTACATTTTAGGGACTAAAATGAATATTTAGCAGTTCTCTAGGGGTGAGGAATAAATCCCTGACCCAACTGAAGTCAGTGGTTTCATGCTGAGATCATATATATTGCTTTTGTGTCACAAGGTGTTACATTCCTTCCCAGGCTTGGTTAAATTGTGCTGAGCTGGACGAGCATTTCTTGGCATGGGATGAATGATTTTGAACATGTCTGTCCCATCTGGACTTCCTGGCCAAAGAAAGAACCTGGTAGGGCAGGGAGAGGGTTGAGGAATGCCACCATAAGCTGCTGTCGACAGCCCCTGTGCTTCCTGTGGGCTCAGGTACTGGCACTTTTACCGCTACGGGACACATGGGATGGCTGGTGAAATCTTCTGACACTGGGAGAGAGGAGTTCACCATTCTGTGCATGAGAGATTTGCATGAGAGCATGGCTTATGCATAGATAGGGCCTGTTGTTTTAAAGAGGGGTGTAATGACTTCCCCATTGTCTGTCTGAGCACTCCTTTTTAATGTTAAACATCCATGGAACTGGAGTGGAAGCAGCCTCAGTTGGCCACATTTCTGAGAAAAGTGCATCACAATAGCACATTAGTCATCCTCACTTGATAAAAACAAGAAAGATGAATGAAAAGCTGTAGCACAATGTAGAGTTGCAAGAGCAGCTTATATTGAAAGAGCTGGGGTTTTTTTCCCTTGTTGTTTTTAAAGTGTGTGTGAAGACACCAATGCTCCTTGAAAGACACTGTTTTAGGTTTGAAAAACTACAGATTCCTCAGGGTTTCAGGACCTGTACCAGTGGTTGATTCAGGCCTTTTGTCCTTTGGAAGAAGAGAAACAAAATTCTGGCTTCTGCCATGGCATGAGGCCATCTGATGTGTCCCTGGAAACAGCCAAGTAGAAAAGGTTTGCCTGCTCTGCTTAAACATTCGAGAGCACACAGCATTTTTGGGAGAGCTGGGCTTTTTGTCCTGAGTCACTGCATTCCTTCTCCACACTGTGCAGTTAGCTGCTGCCTCCCAGCATGCTGCACAGACCAGTTGGATTGCACTGAACAGTGCTTAGGGCACATGAATGCTCTTTAAGTAAGTTATAGTGACCGATGGCACTAAACTGAATGAGCAGTTAGTCTTTCTCTGTTCCAGTGTGCAGTAAAGAGCAGTTTTCTAGGATTGAATAAATCGTGCAGTTGAGCTGTATGTAGATCACAGAGAAAAAAAAAAAAAGCAGATTTGATGACTTATTGAATGACTTCTGCTTGTAAAAGAGAGACATAGAAATGGTCTCTTAGTTGCTGGCAGGAAATAATAGCTGAGCTCTGGATGCTAAAACATGATTTGAGCTGTGAGTATGTTAGCTGGGCAATCAGGATGAGAATGATTTCTGTTTCTCATTGTAAAATAATCTATCAGTCAGATGTTAGTCATCATTGCAGGAAAGTGGCGAAAGCACAGCAGTAAAGAGACCCCAATATACCTACCAGATGATGCTCAGACTGCTGATGGCACCAAGCTCACATCTGTAAGTTCAAAGACTTAACACTTGGTCCTTATTCCCACGTTTGTTCATCCAGCTGCTTTGGTTCTGTGGGCAAAATTTCATCGTGGGAATCACTTGAAACTGGCTCATGGGTTCACTGGCATATGAGGAGTACTTTAAAAATATGAAGCATTTTTACATGCAATGTGATTTATAAGTTTGCTTTTTTTCCTGTATGACTGATTTCATTGTCATTTCAAGCTGTGATGTTACACAACAGAGAGAATCACCCTCTGCTGTTATAGTCCCTTTTATTCTTTGCCTCTTATTTGGTTTGCCATTGAAATATTGGGACAAATGCCTCAAGAAATGGTGCAACAGTCTCTCTGAGGCTTTGGAGGCCTGGACAAAGCAATGGAAGGAACATGCAATGTGCAAGTTATGCACTAGGGAATCGTGAAGACATTCAGTTATTGTTTTTTGTGTTCTGAGTAAAATTACTTCAGTAATTTAATTAAAATGCAGAACCCAAGCTGGCTTGCAAGGTGTTCAGCACTCTCTGCTCCTTGTGAAGACAGTTTGTCTGAAGAGTGACAGATTTAATTTTTCCTCTCCCATTCTGTGCCTATGTACCACAGTGACATTTGCTGCAATCCTGACATTTAGGTTAAACATTTGGCATTGAAGTCCCTAACTTTGCTTAAAAAACAAACTCCAAAGCAGAGACTAAGACTATGAGGATAAGCTCCTACTTCAAATGAGTGGAAATATTTTAAAAATGTGTTTAAATGTGTTTGTGTCATAGGAATTTGGGACTAGATTTTTAAACTTCCTTTTATTAATGTTGGGTTATTACTGTACATACCATGTGTTTGTGTTTAAACTAAAATATAATTGACTATAAAACAGTCTTGGCATGTCATGATTTTTAGGAGGTCGCTACTCCTATTTTCTCTAAAAAGTTACAAGTGCTGTGTCCTAAAATATAAATTTCCAAATATGGATTAGATCTTACAATATAAAATAGTGTTGCTCATGCCCAAGCAAATAATAAGGTCACTTGTCTGGTATTAGGTCTTAAAGTATGACTAACTAAAGATTTCTTAAAAAATAAAGAGGGAAAGGAAGAGCCTTGAATACAACTTCAGAAGGGCAAAGCATTCTACTTTGTGCATGCTCTCTGCTCATTGGCTTTGGACAGAATGACAGTGCAAGAGCAGATTTTGAGAATGTCCATGGGGAAACACCAAAATTCCACTCACTAAAGTCTGAGAAGATGTGAAGCTTAGCTGCATGTCTCAGTATGCCAGAGTTAAGTGCAGTTGCCTCTGGAATGAAGCTGCCAACAAAGAGTGATTAGGCAGTGCCTGTGACTGATTATTTATGCATCTCACCTGGAAACTCTACAACGACCAAGACTGGCCTCGCCAAGAGTCTGAGCTAAGGCACCACACAAGAGAAAGGCCATCAATGTAATTTCTGTTTTGAGGAGTGGAAGGTGATACTAAGTCTGAACTTAACTCTAAGGTAACTGAACAGGTTCCATAGATGTGCACATCCTGCACTGCTCCCAGTGCCACTGGTCAGATCCTGCTGCTGCTTTTTATGCCTCTGTCACTGAAAGTGAAAAAGGAGAAAGTGGAGCAGGAAACGACAAAAAAAAAGGTTTGTCTTCGCTGTTCTCACTGCTTTGTGTGTGGTCTTACCTTTCAATCCTGATGCCCAAGGAGTTGCAGAATGACAATATTTCTCAAAACTGACTTGGTTTTGGAGAAAACGACTACAAAAATTATTTCTTCTGCTAAAAATTAGTAAACTGCAGTTAATTGAGGGTGCAGGCAAAACTACAGAAATACTTAATGGAATGCATCTGAGTTTCCACATCCTGTGCTGAAATGAGAAACCAAGAAAAAAATGTAGATGTAAAGCTATAGTGATTTGAATGCTGGAAATTAATTTCAGAGGATGACTGTTTTTTTTGGTGAGAAAATACTCCCTTTGGCTTTTATTGTTAATCTGAGTCAAAATATAAGCTCACAAAGTGAGCTTAAATGCAATGAAATGTGGAATCAAGATATGGTAGTCAGCAATGAAAGTGAAAATAACTTTCAAATTATTTCTGTTAGAAAAGCTGAGGCTGTTGGATGAATCTTCTCCTGTTTGAAAAGATAAGGTCTTATATGTCCCTGCAAAAGGCAAAGAATTTGGCTTCTAGAATTTCAGTACTTCGACAAAGCTTTAAAAAGAGCTGAAAATGAGGGAGTCCTTGCTGGAAACGTCAGCAGCTTGGCAAGGCTCTGTGCAGTTGGCATTAACATCAATGCTGGTATTCAGCTGACACCCTCGTTCAATGTATCTTTCTTATTGCAACTGGCAGGAGACAAGGGCTATTGTGACTGCAACTTTGAAAGCAATATTTAATTAAGTAAATTGATGTGTTCATTGGGAAACTGCAAATCATTTTTATGTGGCTTTTTTCCCCCTCCTTTATTAAAGGCTCTTGAAGGGGTGCTCTTTGCATTCAATAAAGTTTTATCTTTACAGTGGGTACTTAGTGGTTTGTGTGCTTCAGCTTGCTGCTCAGTGGGCATCAAGGGCAGAGTTTTTCCTTTAAATATCTTCATTCTCTACCTACACTTTCAGGAAGAAATAAATTTGATGGGTTTGACTTGTGCTGAACGTGCAAATCATCCTTTTTATTAAAGGACATTCAGTTCTGCTAAAGGAGCAAATAAGGGGAAAAAATAGGATTTCAGTGAATTGCTTTCCCCTGCTCCCAAGAATAATTTCACATACACTGTGCCCATGGAAGTAAAAAGGAGACATTTGCTAATGTTTTGGAGGGGAAAGCAGCTTGTGCAGAGCAATGTAATCATTATCCTCTGCTTAGGCCTCACAGAGAGGAGAGGGAAACCAAGATGTGAACACTAAAGGGTTAAGCACGACATTGAGAGCAATTTGTCTATTGTTTCTCTACTAATATCTTTCACCAACTCACCACTCATCACCTTTTCCAAGTAGTCTCCATATAGCAACAAATGGTGCCACAGACAAACCAGATGCAATCTCATGTTTTCTTTTCATAAGCATTTGTAAATTTGTTAAAAGGAAAAGTAAGGGAAATGGGAGAAAAATGTTTATTTTGTAGAAGCTGTAATAAGGAGCATAGAGAACAGGGGACTCTTTTTGCTGTAACCTCCTGTGCTACCTGATGGACCTCTACAGCTCTGCATGTAATTTTTTTTTCTTAAAGGAGTTGTTCTGTGCCATTGAAATGAACCTAGGTTCTCTTCACAGTACTCTTGAGGATCCTGAGCTTGTATTCTGAATATTTAGAGCATGTTGACAGAAGCCTAGGTGCAAAACTGGACTCTTATGTTCCACCTTTAGTTTACTGCTAATTTTCATCTCTCTGTTTAATGTCATAACACAGTTTTCCTCAATGACATATCTGCATATAATTGCTATGTGTATGTTTTTCTGTCTATAGCACAATGCCATGAATGCACAGACTGTTTTTTTTCCCAGTAATGTTGCTCAAAGTCCTTAAATTTAAATCTTTCCTTTACTATGTACGTTCATTACTTTTTCTTAAAAAGAAATCTATTGCTTTTCTCTTTTTTTTTTTTTTGACTCTAAGTTTCTTTCAGTTGGAGCTGACTTTAAAAGATGGAAAGCATTTATCTTTCTTTACATAGAAATCAACCATATGCTTTGTTTGAACAGATATTATTTCAGTTAAAAAAACCCCAAAAAACTAACAATCAAATACCAAGTAAAAAAACCCCATGTCAACCCTCAAACTTATGAAAACAAAAAGTCTCTGCAAGAGTAGATAGTTTGTATCTCTTTCTTGCCGTTGAATGTATGATAAACATAAAATGCCAACTGTCCTTATTGTAATAGAAGATTTCTAGGTTTTTACAAGCATGAAGCATTGTTGTAAGAGTTACTTATTTTCCCTTGATGAGTTTTATAACTTATGAAATTTTCACTGAGATGCACAGAGCAGGCTTTTATATTATGGCTGAGTGCTTGTCAGCAGTGCAGGCAGAACTTCTGGAGGCTGGTCAAAGGAAAGGTCATCCTACACCATCCAACCTTCCCAGCTGTAGCACAGGCTGGCCAAAATTCATTTAAAACAGCTGTTCCTTTGTAGCAGCAATTACTGTAGTTGTTACAAGGAAGTTAGATGGTCACAAATGGGAGGGAGATCAGTTTAACAATTGTAAATCCTTGCTGCCACTCATTTCTGAGTACAGGAGCCTTGAATGAATGGAATTAGGTTCTGTTTCTCTAGAAAATACAATTTATGGAATGTTTTACCACAGAGATGCAGAAGATCTTTTAGTAAAAAGAAAACCAACATAAATTCCTTCCCGTCAATTGCACAACAGTTATATTCCAAGTTTTTCTCATCTCACTTGATGGTTTGCATATAGGTGCTGTGCATAAAGGCTGGTTGGCAATTTAAATGGTAATGGCAAGATCTGGGAAGTTTATTGCCTTATAAAAAAGATTTTTTGAGAACTTCGGTCACCTCTTTGGCCAGTAATGAGCTTTGCTATATGATGCCAGTGGACCAAGACTTTGCTAGCCAGTCTTGCTAGGTGCTGGGAATTTGCAAAAAGTCAGCATGGATTTCTGCCTGAAGTTGGTTTGTGGTATCTGTGGTTGAACAGGAGGAAAAAAGCTTATGCTCAGACAGAATTCCCTGGCTTTTGAAGAGCATCTTGTCTCCTTATCTTTTGCAAACCGTGCTGTAAACACTTCTTTAACTCCTTCCAGAGCTCATTTCCACAAGGACAGCATTTGGCCGGGCTGTCCTCAGCACAGAGGGAAGCGATGTCCCACGGCGGCTCTGGGCCTGCGTCGGTGTATGGGCCCATCTCTGTCACGGTGCAGCCGCTGTTCACAGGGTGCCACGGCTAACCCTGCCCAGATGTTCTATCTGTGGGAAGCCCAGGAGCCTGGGCCGATGTTTTCCAAGCCCTTATCCTCATCCTTATCCTTATCCTGGCCTGCTTGTGCGAGCGGGGTCAGACGCGGCCCCGCAGCAGATAGCGCTGCCCAAGATGCTGAAGTTTGTGTTGCTTAGGCCACTTAGAGCTTTTCAGCAAACTTCTGAGAACAAAGTGATGGGGCTTCTCTGGCAGCTTGTGGACCTAAGAGTGTTTGTTAACTTAAGACTTTGGTGGGAATTCTGTCTCTAATTACAAGACCTTTTTATGTAGGTTCTAATAAAGCATATGGACTTTGCAGGAGCTGCATGGTTTCAGGCTGTGCTTTGCTCTGATCATTACTTTTTATGTTTAGGTGTTGATCTTTTTCAATTTTTCCATTTCCCACATGTGTTGATGATTACTGAAATCAGTCATATCATCTTTTATGCAATCAGTTTTCTTAGGATAGCTTGCTCTTCATGGAACACACAAAAGAAGATTTTTTTGTTTGTTTTTGTAGCAGATTTCAGGTTGTGCGTATTGCATGCATATGTCAAGTAATCCTAGGAACTGAAAAGTAAAACTCTTTCCAGCCATGCTGAGGGGATATTTGAAGCAAAATATACAATCTAACTACATAGTGTCATTATAGAACAATGCAATAATATATTACTGAAAAGAGTCAGTATTTTTCATAAAATAAACACTTCGGAAACTGACACATTCCTCCATGTGCATATCTGGAATGTAAGAAAATACGAATAATTTGTGGCAATTATTTTGTTTTCCACTAACTATATACAAGGCACAGAAATCTCTGGCCTATACAACCATTTAAAATTATGTACCTGTTATTATGGGTCTAAAAAACTATTTAAATTTCACAATGTGTCTTTTAAAACTTTTTAAAAAATGGGTTATTTGGTGTTGCATATTTCTATTTAAGAATTTTTTTGTTTGTTGTTTGTTTGATTCCTGAGGAACTAATATTTGTTTTCCTGAATATTTTTACCTTCTTATACAAGAAGCTTTTGCGTACAACAGAAAAATGACTGTGTTACCAAAGGTTCTACTATGATTTTTAAGGGGTTCTTTAAGGGGTTCTTAAAGGGGTTCTTTCCCTTTAAGGGCTGGAGGTAGGGTTCTTTTAACTGCTTCATATCCACATTCCAAAACCTATTTAAAAACCTGAGTCTAAAGTCCAGCTGACAATGAACTCTATTTTCAGCTAAAACTCCCTCCTCCCCCACTTCGCCACACACTGTTTCTGCTGCTGGTCCACTTGTGATAAAGAGCAAAACTGTTGTTTGGCTGACATGCAGAAGGAGTTGTTTATCAAAAGGAGGCTATTCTAGGAGGATATGCTCTTTAAACAGAACAATGGGGATTTTGAAGATAACCAAATCAGTACTACATAGGTGTTAGATCTGTTTTAAATTGTTTCTGTGTTGGAAAGTAGGAGGGGGCCCTGGTATTTGGCTTTGAATCCCTGGCTTGCAAGTGTGAAATGGCTAAATCCAAATTAGCTGCCAACTGTACTTTGTATTGCAGTTCAGGCTTGTCTGTAGGGCCTGGGTAGAGAGCCTCAGGAGCACAGGCTGGGGGTGCAGGGAAAGAGGCCTCAGAAAATCCAATTTCATTTTGTGATCCAGGTGTACCTTGCACTTCACCCAGGCTGGTCTGTTTTGGTTTTTTTGATCCACTCTTGATTGAAGCCACAGTATCTAAAAGCAAACCTACAGGCAGACTCATCTTTGGCTAGCTAGGTCAGGTTGCAGACATCCCCCTCCTGTTGATATAAATTAATTGGTTTCTGGACATGAGAGAGTTATCAATAGCTGATAAGTGGGAAGAGAAACAAGGGAACTTCATGGGAAACTGAGTTTGGTACAGAAGCTCAGCAGACACATGTGAAGCGTTTTTGTTTGCTCTCGCCTTCTGCAGGGAGAATCTCACCAAGAATAAAGGTGACCTTCAAAGGCAAGGGAGAGGAACATTACATGTTCTGTCAAGCTCCTGGATGACTGTTTCTATTCTTTCTGAGTTATGACAATCTCTAATTTTCTCTAATGAAAGCTTTGCTTCCAGTATTTTTTCATATATTTTTGTTGTTTTGGAATGTCACCAGGTACAACTGAAAATCCCCCTCTGTCCCTTACTTACTTGTAGTGGTACTTTTGTGTACATTTCAAAATCTCTTCCCAAAATTAAAAAAGTGAGGATTCCCTGTAAATAAAACAGTATAAACTCTGTTCCCTGCCCCCCTGCAATGCCTCTATAAGTGAAAAGGAGCAGAAAACTTTCTTCTTCCTACTGCAGACCATATGCAAGTGATTTATTTAAGGTCACACAGTGAATTGTTTGCAAGAGAGGGATGATTTTCTCTGCTGGCCATCTGATTAAAGCTCAGCCTAAATATGTTTGGAAATTTGCAGGTGGTTCAGGAGAACATCTGGGAGTGCCCACTCTTCCTGAAATATCTATTTTGATTGATTACAGAGGGGGAGAGGTCTTTTTTATTCACCTGGCATCTTCTGCCCTCAAAATTCAGAATGAAACTCTTTTTTTTCAGCCCTCAGGTTTTCTACCTTCTTCCTTCAATACAAATGCAAGCTTAAATTCTTTTAAGTGTGAAAAGAGCACCTCCGTGACCCCTGCCTAACATCACTGACACTGTTTGGCATTCTCACCTGAAGCCTGGATTTATTTTCTTAAAGATTCCCACTAGGTAAACGCCATGGAAAAACTAACCCTTGACGGCTCTTGCTGTTTTACCCATCACCTTTTAGAGGCAAGTGCGATGCTGTGGAGATGAGGAGGGGCAGTTTGTTTATGCCAGAGCCAGCCTTGCTGTTTGTTTTCTATTCTGTCCTGAAGTGATGCATTTTCAGAGGCTTTATCCCACAGCCAGGAAGAAGGAGTGACTCCGTGGTTATTCAGGCAGAGCAGGGATGTGCTCTGTGCAGCAAGGTGAGAGGTGTACTGACTGTTATTATTACTGATTATTGCACTAAGTTTGGACAGTCTTGATGCTGTCAAGAGTGGCAAGTAATGAACCTTTCCTGAGCTTGCTCAGAGTAATGGCATTGCAGGGGGACACAAGGATGTCCTGGCCAACAGTGACAACCCTGTAGTTTCCTGTGCTGTTCCGTCCTCCTGGAACTATGTGCTGTTCCCTGCTGTTAAGTTTGCAGACTGCCTCATAGGTATGTTGTCTGAGACTTATTAAAGTAAAATGATCCTCTTGAACTGAGATGGATTCCTAAAGAGGGTTGGGGTTTAAATTAGCGTATTCCAGTACAGACTTAGAAGCCTACTGTTTGCTTTTATGTTTGAAAATGCTGCCCTTGATTTTTAAATTTTTTTAATCTTATCTAAGCCAAGAAGCCATACTTCCATCTGGCAGTGTGTTTTTTTGGTTTTGTTCTCATAACTCTTGACCTGCCCATGTAGTTTAACTGACTGGGAATAAGGGTTGCTCCTGGTTATCAATATAGCTCATATACATTGACAGAAGTCTTGGGAAGCAGGTTTTATGACAACATAAATGGTAAAACTTTCCAACTTAAGAGGAAATACACTCCTATACTTGAAACACTAAAATTTAGTGGAGGAAACTAACTTGCAGTTTAAAACGAACTATAACTTAAACTAAACTATAACTTGCAGTCCAGTGAACAATTCTCTGTTTTGTGCGTACTCACATCTGAAATTTTCTGAGTGTTGAGCTCCAAGCATCATTGCTGCTGCTTGAACTCTGGTCTTGCTTTAATGATGGGTTCTTTTCTCTCACCGCGGTGCTGGATGGAGTCTTTGGAGACTATCACAATATAAATAAATACAATCGGTTTGTTTCTAGCCTGTTAAAAAAAGAGTGAGTTGTATGTGTCAAAGAAGGGGGAAAACTCTTAAGGATTCATTTGCATGCCTTTGAGATGCAGGAGGTACAGGAAGCAATGGGTTTAGGGGAGGGCTAGCAAAGCCATTCCATAGGGGTATAACAATAGGGAAACATGTAGAGTGGTTAGATGCTGTTAGATTAGATTAGTGCAGATTTATTTGGCAAGTGGTGTTTATTTTTCTATTAATCATATAGAGGTATTTAAAACTTGTAGAAAAGGTGTCATTCCACAAATCATTGTGGAGAATGGTTCATTCTATGTGTGGGTTGGGTTTTTTTTCTTTTTTTTGTTTTAATCATTCATAGGATTTTTTTTTTTTTTTTAATTAGAAATGCTAGACGAGAACTAGAAAATGGAAATGTCAGTAAAGTAGTGCAGTAGTTCAGGTATATTGAATTTCTCTGCTGCCATGATTGTCCCTAGGCTGGATTTTTCTTCATCTGTTACATTTGTGATATTTTCTTCCTGCCTTTGCATGTGTTATTACAATCTTAAATGTGGTGAAATATGCTGACTTGTACAAAATTTTATGTTTCAGCAAAGGAGAGCAAATAGACCAAATGAATTCACAATTGGCTAGAGCTAATTTTGTGTAGTTACTAGCTCACATCCCAGATTTCTCTGTACTTGTTTGAAAGTAAAATAGGAGGCATAGCATGGGCTGAAAGAGAGAGAAAGGTTGGGGTTTCAGAGGGACAGCCTTCTCACACCATTGCCAAATCACCCCTCTCTCTCTACTTTGCATTTGTAGTTATAAACCAGGACACAGGTCTGATGGCTGCTGACAACCGTCCTCGATATTTGTGGTTTCCCTTCAAAGGTTTGATTTGCTGTAAGCATTTTCTCGATGAAATTTGCAGTGAGGGAGAAAGCTGCTGTAAAACGTGGCTGTGGAGCTGGACCAAGCAGCCTGTGGCAGGGCTCCCACCTCTGCAGTGCCCCTCCTGGTGCTGCCAGGGCTCCAGAAGAGCCACCCTGACTGTAGGGGCAATGCCTGTGGCCACTGAGAGCCTCTCCCAGAGGCACTTGCCTGGGCTGGGCAATGGCTGCTCTGCACCCTTGGCCTGCTTCCCCTGCTTCCTTCTGGTACCACACTCTTACTCCTCTTTTCTCCTGGTTTAGCTGTTTTTTTCTCTCTGAAGGCTATGCAAATGCATAATTCCCTGTTGTTTACAATCTCTCTTAATCCTGCTGTGAGGGAGAGCTTCTTCCAGTGCTTTTCTCCATTTTAATGCAACTGTAGGCACCATTAGCCTTACCTAAGAACTGGTGGCTGGCCACTGGAGCCTCTCCTGACCTCCAGCCCCCTCCTCCCCTATTCTGTCTGTCAGGTACCATTCTTTAACATGCACCTTCTGTGGACAAACAGAAACAGGTCTCTACTCAAAATGGGTGGAAAAGGACTTGTATGATCTGTGGCAAATACATGTGTTTGCCACAACATTGTTTTATTAGCGTAGCTTTTTCCTGAGTCCCAAATGCTGGCCTATTTGCCCATGTTGGGTGACTGTTCTACTTTCTATTAATTTCCAGAGCAAATTTGAGCTATCTACTGAGTGCTGCAATAACTGTGTGTAGACTAGTACTTTCTGTACTTCCTGACTTTAGCTAAACTGTAGGATGGATTTGTATCTTTCAGTATTTCCTTTGACCCACTTTTCTGAAGTAGTTTCCACTGTCCCTGAAAAATACTGTCCTGCCTCCCTTCTGGTTTTGCTATTTCCTTTTGTTTGCTGAAATATTAAATGAAAACTTGCAGCAAATAAAAACTTTATAAGTGGAGGAAATTTCTTTGGCTGGACAATACAGAAAGTCAGATTTGGTGGCCTTGGTTTTCAGATGTATTTTCCTTAATTCTTAACTGAATGCAATTGTCAGGATTTATTTTTCTTTCCTTGATTGAACTATTTGCTTCAGGCTAGCTGAATCTAAACCCTTTTCTTGTCCAGTTTTTACTTTCTTGATGCTTCTGATGATGTCATTTACAGAGTGTTGCATAGTAGAATTGTTGCCTTGTAATAAACTAGTGGACTCTCTCTCTCTGAATTGATTTTTTTGAGGGCAGAAATGGTACACTCTAAATTATTTTAAAGAGAGAAGAAAGGAAAATGAGATGAATACTCTCCCTGTCCCTCCATAATTATCTCTTAAACATGTGGTACAGTGTTGGAAACAGTGAGTAATCCTCACCTTCACAGCTCTGCCAGCCAGAGTGTTTCATGTGAGAGATGGTGTTTTGCTGACGCAGGGCTCTGCTTACTCCAGTGGGTTTCTCTTTGTGCTTATTGAGATGCCAGAAAATCTACTGCATAGGTCATGCAGAGGGAAATTCATTTGGTGCCATCTTGTTTCAGCTCCTGCTTATCCTTATCATGTGCCTGTGCCCTCCTCCAGAGGCTGGCAGGGGCTCTGCAGAGTGGCCTGTGACAGGAATAGCTGGGAGGGTGGCTTCAGGAGTGGCCTGTGACACAAATAGCCAGCAGAGTGGCTTCCAGGCACTGTGAGCAGGGCTGCCTCCCCTGCCCCGAGGGAGCTGCCTGGCTCCATGCCTGCCCTTGCCAGTGTGCCAGCCTTGTTCTACTCCCTCTCCTCTTCTCTCATGCTCTCAGCGCTCATTTAAATAAGATAGTCTTGAAAATGCATCATGGAAGGTTTAGAGGATGACTTTAGGCAGGATTTACATGACAGACACCAGATCCTGCTTGTCTCTGCGCACATATACCTGCTCTGAGTTTCCCTTAGCTGCAGGGAAGTGCCCAGAATTACAAATGTGACCGAGAGGAGCAGGGCTTGCCTGTGGTGTTTAGAAGGGTGCACAGGATGATTGTGCCAGGTTTGATGTCTTGGGGCTACCTGGAGCTGTGTTAGTGCAAACCATGTGTGGGAGGTTGGGACAAGTGTGGTGAAAGCCACAAGAGAAGATCTTCCCTTCTCAGTGTGATGCACCCACACCAGGACTTTGTGGTATTGAAGCTACGTAAATGTGGTCGAGCATTGTAAAACAAACCCCTTCCAGATATCACAAATCATTCTTCTTTTGAAAGATCTTCCTTGCTCCAATCTTCCCACACCTCCCATCCTCAAATGCCTTACCTAATGCTCTAGACTAAGCATAATAAATCTTGCCCTCATTTTTAAATCTTGTGTTGCACACACTCCCTGCACTATGGAGACCATGGCACTCCTTATGTATTATTTTCCTGCTTTCAAGGTATATCTACTGTTTAGCACTCTCCTCATTCACACCATTGCTCAAAACTGGCATCTTTCTCCGTTTCGTGTGAATCTGACAGTGTGAAATCTGCACCAGAAACTTAACTGTAACCACCTGCTGTTTTCTCTATAATTACCAGTAAGCAAGTCCACTGTAAGTATGTGTCTCCACTTTGGATGCCAAAAAGACATTGATAGCTTCTGAGTCAATCATTTGTTGGTCTGATGTGAAAAAAATACCTCTCACTTGAGTCAGAACCTTGTCCTTCTCTCGTCTCTTTACTGTCTGAGATTATTTCATGTGGTAGCAATGACAGCTTGGATATAGCAACACTCTTGGGGGCCACATGGAGATACCCAAGCTTGTCCTAGTCCTAGGTTTGAAAATAGCTTAATTTCATAGCTAGGTTTGAAAATGTTCAAAGTCTACACATGCCTGGATAAACTTTAGAGGACCTCCCTTAGCTCTTACATTAGCAGTATAGTTCAATGGTTATGTTAGTGACCTTTGTCAGTACAAGAATTCATGTTAATTCATGGCAACCTAGAGCATTATTATAAACCTCTTGTCTGTTCTGTTTTCTGGGGCTTTGAAAGATAATCAAGGTGGATTTATCTGATACTAAGAGATGAACCAGTTACCAGCCTTAGGTTTCTTCCTTTATTTTTGTAGGAGGTTACTGCTAGAGTGAACTGAAATTGGAGGTGGTTTACGATCATGCTGCAGCCTGTACACTACACTTGCTCAGGAATTTATCCAGGAGGATCAGCTGATCCTGCTGCAGGATGGTGACCTCTGGCAGAGACACAGGACAGAGACAGCTGCTTCTGCTCTCCCAGCTAAACCTGCTTAAGGTGGTGGGTGGGAGTTGTTAATGCCATTATTTGTTTAATTGTAGGGCTAATAGGTTTGTGTGTGTGTGCACTTTATTACAATAGAATACATTAAATAGAAGCAGAGGAAAGATTGAGTGTGCTACTTTGGGAGCTGGTTTCCAATTGTTATTCCTTTTTATTAAAGAGACACTAAAAGGAAAAGTAACCAGAAGCAAACTCTGCTTTTAACTCTCCACTAAAAACACAGCTCAGCCTGAAGTGTCAGGTGCCATGGGGCTGTGCAGTGCTTTTAGGAACAGAGGACAAAGGTGAATTTTTAATTAGCCTGGTCTTCTTATTTTCCTCCAAGTATAGATAGGCTTAGCTTTCTCACCCTTAGTACTTGAAAACAGGCAGCCAAGGGTTGGCTGGGAATTGCTTGCTCCGGAAGTCTGTTAGAAAAATGGTAATCCAAAAGTTATTTCTATTTTAATAAAGAGAGGATAAAGTTTTTAATGATGATGGCCTTATGGAAGTGCAGCTTTTTCCCTTTCTCACCCCCCTCCATAATACCCTTAATAAACAAAATAGAGATAGAACAAATACTTCACAAGCTAACTCAAGGATCACAGTGGTATTTTGTGAGGTGCTGTGGGAGCTGTCTTTTATGCTCAGGCCCAATATGAATCTGCAAGTGATGGTCCTCTCAGGAAAGAAGCTGAGGGCACTTGGCAGTTGAAAGTATCTTGCTCATAGTGGAGATGGTGAGAGAATTGGCAATGAGGAGGTGACTGGTCATTCTGCAAGGCCTGGTCTGGGGCCAGTTTTCATTTTCATCTTGTTCTCTTTCTGTTTTTCTTTCTCGCTTTTGTTATTTATACCAATGAGCAAATGTTGCTTATTTTTAGCAGCCTTTCCATTTTGCTCAGGCACTGATCCTAAGTAATGGAATGCCTATGGCCCTCCCTCAGGCACCATTCCACCTCTAATAAGAGCAAACAAATGCAAGCTTTGGTGTAGGGAGTTATTGATTTGCTTCCAGGCAAGTAGGTGTTTGTGATATATATAAAAGGTGCCCATGCACACCACGTGTTAGCGCTCCAATATCTTATGAAATGGCCTGGCATGATCTGCACTGGGCTCTTGGTGAGAAATTGTGTGTGCATTTCCATAAAGAAGCCTTGCAACTTACTTATTTTGGAGGATATAAACCTCGCCCTAAAAACACAAACACCCCCAAATAAGCACACCCATTTCCACTACTAGAGCAAAAGCAAGGTCCTCCCTTGAGTGCAGACAGTCCCAGTTCTGGGAAGCAGATGGATCAATTAATAGAAGCAGAGGTAAGAGTGGCATAGACAGGAGTAGATGCTGTAAGCCCCATTTTTTCCTTTTCTTATTTGGGTCTTATATCAGATTTTAATTTTATTGCAGAGATGCTAACACTAGGGATAATGGAGTCTTGAGAGAAAGAGTTATGGGGGGGCTTCCACTGAGGTGTGAGGAGGAGCCCCTGCCACACAGATTAGCAGCTGGCGCGCCACATCTTCCATTGAGTCTCCAGCAGCTTTATGGCTTCTTTCCAGCAACCTTAGAAACTACCCCTTGTCTAAACCCCTTTAGGCTGGAAAAAAAATGTAAGAGAGAGTGTATCCAATCTGAGACAACAAAGCTGTTCCTTTCCTAGCCCTACTCAAAGCATACCCAAAAGAACTTCAGAATAAAGAAGAAACATCTACATATTCGCACTGCAAGGAAGGAGATGCAGAGTTTTAGGTCTTGCCCATCCATGCTAGTCCTGCATTCGCTTCAGGTACGAGGGATTTTCTGGGAGAATGAGAGCCCTTGGTCTTCGCTGTTGCCTACTTTAGATCAACAGCACTTGTCTCTCCTAAACATGTTTGTATTGCTGTCTGTGAAGTGATTCTGGCTGGTGCCTATTTCAGTTCCAGCAGGTGGGGAGATTGCCCCACACCCTCAGTGTTCCTGAGATCCCACCCAGCCCATAGGTATAGCTACATAATGCTTGGTTCTCTCCCAGTGGGGTCTGGCTTAGTTTAAACACTTCCTGTAGGCTTTTGTCCTCCCAGTTTTCAGCCCTGACTCCTTTTGGTAGGGTTAGGAGCCTACTTATGTGCATGCTTAGGCTGGCAGAGGACATTAATTTTCTGTTAATAGAAGGAGTGGAAGCTTTACTCAGGCACAGCTAGAGCAACCAGTGGACCTGTGCTTAATTTACTAATGCCATATTTATGCAAGTATTGTTGCTTTTGCCACTGCTTGCGAGTCACCATTGACTGCAATTGAAATATATTGGAGATGGGGAGAAGAAGGAATCTTGTTTAGGTAACAAAGTGATGCTGCCTTTGAGAAGGACCTAAGTACCTGTTTTACCACAGCTCTTTGTAGTATTTCCATCCTTTCCATGTTCCAGTTGCTGATGGTTTTATCAGTACTCTGGCATATCTCTCAGCTGAAGCAAGTCCTCTCTTTGCCAAGCCCCTGTTTTGGTACTGTCATTCAAGATCTAGCTCTTATTAACTATCCTGAACCTGGTGGAAGGGGGGGGGAAGGTGTCTATTCTGAAGCTACTCTTTTAATTTTAGCTGTATTTGTGTGCTATGATCTGCACGCCTCTGCCTCCAAATTGCAGCACAGTTGTCCAGGGTTATTTTTCATTAAATGACTCTTATAACTGGTATTCCCATTAATGACTATCTTGGTCTGAAATGCAGCAAGACATTTAACATGAGTGGGATATGATACCCACCTCAAATAAATACAGTGCTGCATCAGTAGATGTTTTCATATTTTCAGGTAAGCAGGCTGGTGTTGGGGAAAAAGGTTAGTCTATTAACACCTCTGCTCAAAGCAAGCCAACTTCCTTTCTACATGGAATAATTATTTTTTCACATAAGCCCTTAGTGCCTCTGCTATGTTTGCACTTGTAAGTCTCAAACATTGCAATACAGATAGCCCTTTATGAGTGGAATCTGAGGTCATGTGTCTGCATTTCAAATTTAAAATTGCTGTGCATGGGCTACCTTGCACTGGCTTGTGAATGCTGTAGGTGTAAGGGCTGTGGACCCATATTTCAGGTGTGAAGAGAGTAGGGCCTTTTTTAGCACTTGAAGCGCCCATGTGTGCAACTCACAGTTATGAGTGCCTTTGGCAAAACTTTGCAGATTCTGTTGATTCATAGCTGGCATCTCACCATCTGTATGGTCAGGATTACAGATAAATATGTATCTGTCCTAGACATAACAGAACCATTTAGAGCATCCCTGCAGCATAAAGAGGAAGTGAACTTGGGCACAAAATTCTCTCTACCTTTGTGAAAGACTTGCTGGGGAGAATACTGAAAGGCCTTTTGTTTGTCACAGTCCAGGGCTCACCGGAGATTTTAGGTGGCTGGCAATCCATGTTTCTGTTTATACAATTCCAGCAAGGATTAAGGGTCTTTAACCAATCACAGTTCAGACATAGGTGGTGGTGGGAGCAGAGATTGTAACCAGCATGCCAAGGAAGTAGAGAGACAGAAGGCTTCTATCCTGGATCTTGGATCCTGGGGCTTCCACGGATAAAATGTTGCAGCTGGAGTTGTAGAGGGTGTAATGGCACACAAATTTTTGGTTTAATCATCTTCTAAAGTCATGCCCAGGGCTGGTTTACAGAAGATGAAAAAAGCTAATGAACCCTGAGGAGGACTGATCTGCAGCTGTCTTCAATATCTTCCTTGAAGGAGGTCTTTTTTCATTGCATGTATAACCACTGCACGTTGCTGTTTCGAGCAGCTGTGTCTTTGCTGCTCCGATATGCTCATTGCTGGAACTATCTCTTAAAACTCTGGCCAGCACCTGAAAAAATATTATTATTTGAGGTGACATTAACATCCAGGTTCCAGCCACAATTTTGAGCTGGGTACACCACAGTTGAAATAGGAGAGTGCCCTAGAAAGCTTATTTTTCTATCTGCAGACACTTAACTTTGAAAGAGGAAATGGGTGAAGGCAAGGTAGCTTTTTTTAATCCAATGTGAGCTGGCTAGACAAGTCAGCGAGATTCTTAACAGGTGTGACATTGAAGTAAGATTGGAACAATCTGGCAGAACCACAAAAAAAATCTGATTTAAAATTCCCTAACTTTTGTCTTTTCACACTCAGTAACAGAGCTAGGAGATGTAGCTCGGGAATGGAGCATAAGACTGAATTTCAGCTTCTGTTGCTGCTGTTGTCACAAGTTCTTGAGTACTTAATATACTGTATACCTATATTTCACTGCTGGGCTTGACCCAGGATTTATACCTTGTGCTGCTGTACTCTGGAAACTGTTGGTCTTGCACCAATAGCACAATTTACAAGGGACATGCTCAAGTGATCTGGAGTGACTGTAACTATGCTGGTGCAAGAATTTGAATTCAGACACTGAAGGGGCACATTCACAAAGAAAAAATTGCATTACCAACATTTGTTAATCAAAATATGATGACTAGCTTGGGGTAAGTGCTTAAGGCTGTTCGCTGTGCTAACAGGCCCATGCAGAGAAACTGGGTGAGCCCTGGGGGTGAAAATTGCAAGCTGCTGAATGCAATGTTCAATACTACGGCTATGTTTTTAAATTACTTCAAGTAAGGAGTCCTTTCGTCCTACCAAGTATGAGGTATTGAGATGTTTTGCAAATATTACATATTTGTTTCTGTTAATATATTATTGGCTAGTTGGTATTTAGAATAAAAATAATAATTGTGAGAAGCTTTAAAAATGAACTCTTTACAACTGATCATTTAATGATAATTAAAGGCAGTGAAGGAAACTTGAAACTTTCAGTAGTTTTAGCAGTAAAGCTAAGGAGGGCTTTACTTCTAAATCTTTGAAAATTCTCTAATTTTTTTATTGCAAAAACCGAGGCAGGGAATTTATCTTAAGCAATTGCTTTTGGAAAATCATCCTTGCTAGTAATTTCTTTTTTATTTACAGAATATCCAGAAGAAGGGGAAAGTTTGTGAAGGAAAAAAAAGAATATTGCAACTCACTGCTAGAGGCGTTAATACGATGCTAACGAACCGTAGCCTTTCCAGAGCATAGCTGGCAACATTAGCACCCATCTGTGCTGAGTGGGATGTGCAAGCAGAAGCCAGGGCCGAGCAGCCTCCACCTGTTTGCAGAAAGTAAGTGAGCACACTCTGAAGTTACTCAGCGCATTCGCTCTGTCTTCGGCAGGCTGGTGGTGTTGTTACTACTGCTTTTCTGCTGTCTCATATCTCCTACTGCCATGTGCCAGCTGATAGGGGAGCTGTGACATACCACACCCCCGCGGCCAGGAAGGGGGTCACATGGACTGGTCTCATCCAGAGCACTTTAAAGAAACTGATAAGCTCTATCTCATTTAACTCGGCCTTTGGAAGACGCTTGTGGAAATTTCTGCAAAGGAGGTGACATCAGTTGTTGTCACAGCTGCTGTGTAAGTCTGCAAGGCTGTGTCTGTTCAGTGTCTGCCTGGGGTGTGTATGTGTGTGCAAGTAGATATTGTTCATAGATTGCATTTAAATCAAAACCAGTCCATATGAAGCTGGCAAGAATGTTCACTTGCTCAGAATAGGTGCATTACCATCGACACTAGAGGCAAGGATGGAGGATGTAAACTTCATAAAGCACAAAGGCAACCAGCTTTGGAGGGCTGGCGTGTACGTTTGAAACAAACCTTCTCCTTGGGGAATTCCAAGTGTTAGCATGTGGGACATACTCCAGCTGCTAGCTGCTCAGACTTAAAATAAACCAGGCAAAATCCCATATTCGGGTTCTACCAACTGAGGCAAGCTGCTATTGCAAATGTTTCATCTCCCTTTTTCTTCTAGTTGGGTCAGAATGACAGCAAATATTTTTGAAAGGGCATTTAAACCCTTAGTATTTCACACAGCTTTCCCTGTGCTTCTCTGTAGTGACGTGTTTCTCAACACAGTTGTAAATTTAGCAAAGAATCTGGTTTGTACAGGTTGAAACACTGTCCCAAGAAGGCTGGAATTAAAAAACAGGGTGAGAAGGAGTATTTCTAGCTTGTGTGACAATGACATTGCTACCAATACCGCTTTCCTAATCCTAGGTGCTTTAAAAATTTCAGCATGACTTCATTTACAGAGAACTATTTGCCTTGTTGAACTGTGGAGACCCTTTTTCTTAAAGAGAAACACATGTGACTTAAGGATGGTTTCTTCTTTTTTCTTTCTTAACATATTGAAGAGGAAATAATTTAATGTGTCTGTGGAAGACTCCATAACAGGATTTCAGGGAAAAAAAAAAGATGTCTGGGAGTTGTATGATTGTTTGACAACTAGAATATGAATAACTTTGGGGAGGTCTGAAAATAGACTACAGTACTGTTTGCTTTGTCTTGTGGTTTGAAATTTACTTCAGTACTTTTAAAAATTTTTATTTTAATAATCCTCTGACTGTAATTTATTTCCAAGGTACTGAGGTACTTGGGAGGGGTGGGAAACAATCAACTTAATGCAATCTATGCAAATAATGTCTAATTTTTTTTTCAACAGTAACCTATGTGAAACTTCATTCATCAACACTACTCAGTTTTTCTGTGATAAAACCTGTTGTGCAACGTAATACACAACATTTAGGAATTCAATGCTCTTATTGCTGTCAAAGCATAGATAATAAACTCTACCAGTCAACTTGAAAAATTTGCACAAGTGACTGACATGACCAGCCTTCCTGCTTCTTCTCTTCTTCCTTTAGACACAGACACACAAATTCTTGTTCAAATCAAAAGGCTTATCCAGGATATATTTATAAGAGTGAACTCTGCCAGGCTTTGGTTAGTCATATATAGTGCTGGGAATATCTTTTGAAGGTATCCCAAACACTGTGACAGAAGTATTTGTCACTCAAACTATTTATACTTCTAGGATTTTGGAGGGCAGATAGATGTTTGTGCTTTTTCATATGAAATGGCACTCATGCCTTTTGCACAAAAGGCATTGGCCTTGCCCATATGGACACGTCAGGCAGATCTGGACCACGCTGTTTTTGCGAAATGCCGTGTTTACACCCCGGACACACTTCTGGCTGCTTGATTGACCTTTCTGTCTCACAGATGACTTTGTAGCTCTGTGAATGTCAGCTTGTTGTCTGCTGCACCTCTAGTTTCTGTGGATGATTGGAAGAGGTCAGTGCAGGGTACCTCAAAAAATGTGAAACTGTTGTCCATGTAGCAGATCTTTAAGGGCTCTCAGGCTGAATAAAATTATAAGCTCTAGTGTTAACCTAATTTTTTTTTTTTTAATGATGTAAAACTATACTAAGGCCAGTCAGCCTTTGAGAAATAAGATTGATAAGCATCACAGACTTTTTTCTTTATTTTCATAACCACCTCAAGCAATTAGTTTTGAGGGCTTCTTGGCAATATTTACGTGCAGGTTATCCTTCCCTCATAGTCCTTCTTACGTCTCTTGAATTATTCTTAACTCTGTGTTTCTGGGAATCGTGGGCAATGTATAGACTCAACGCCTTCAGCAGGCACGCAAGGAATGTTATGAGGGTAGCAGGCTTCTGGTTTCCCTGGTCACTCAGAAGATTTATGTGCCAGTATAATGAGAATGAATGATTAGCTGTTGTTCATTGAGACAGAGACCTTGTGAGTCTGTCTATGCATAAGAGGTTTTTAGGAATTGATAACCTTTGCACTTCAGGTTTTGTTTTGAATAGATAGAAGTGGAGAAAATGGTTGTTGGTAGATGTAAAATTGAACAAAGTGAAGGGTATTTACAGCCAAGTTCTGGCAGGAAAGCTGAAAATCTGAGTTATTTATACAGCTGGAAACAAAGTTGGGGTGTTTTCATTATTTTGGGACATGGCATTGACTTTTATAGAGTTACAGGATGCTCCTGCCTAGGGTTTCAGTCTCTTCTATTTTTTAGGTCTCTGTGAGACACTGTGATGCATTACAACTTTGGGCTAAGCACCAGCCAAGTATAAAAGGAGGGGCCAATTTTGAACTCTGAAACTGAGAAGTCTCTAGGTCACTCTAAAGTTGCCCAGAGACAAGGCAAGTTAAAGTATCTTTTTTGCCATTCAAAAGCAAGATAAATTGTTCATAGACAGAACCACTATTACTACTATATAAGTTATTCACTTCAACACCTTTCTCATATCATATCAAGTTAATGACCATTTTGTGTGTCTGGTATACATCCAGAACCCCTGTTGTAAAGTCCAGGTTGTGTGAGATAACCCAGTTTGCATTAGTAAATGCTGTAGAACACTATAGTATTTTGACAATTGTCATAAAGCTGCATAAACCGTACTTTTAAGATTCTTTTTTCTAAAGGATAAGAAGTAAAAATTAAATACTGAACTCAGATTTTCAGGTATATTACATACACCTCTCCCACCTTCATATCATAGTAGCAAATTATTGGGAACCTGAAAGATAAGAGCCATATTTTTTTGCTTTTATGTACCTAAAAGGTAGCAATCTTTAGAAGAAGCCTAAGTATTCTCTCTACTGAAACCATATTAATTCCAGAAGAAACCTCTGCTTTCTCTGGCATTTATGTTTTCCTAATATCCACTTCTTAAAAGTTTTGACTTTCTCAATGGTTCCAGCAGCTTCACATTAAAAGGTTTTGAAGCTGATTTAAAATTTCACCATGCATTTTTGCATTTTGATCAAGAACTCAAACTGGGACTTAAGAGCTTATATCCTGTTCAGAAGTTACCCACGTGCAAAAACATTCTTCTGAAACATATGGGAAAGAAATGGGTGCCTTTACACACATGCCTGGAAGGTAATTGGAAATCACTGTGCTCCATTTTTCAAGAATAAGAACCATAAACCCTGCTCCTGGAATGGCACAAAGCGCACACACTTTCTCTCTGAAAGGCATAAACTCAGCGTTCCTGCGCGTACCTATGATATGGTGGTTGGAAAGGCATTTGGAAGCGTTCCCTTAACAATAGTCACATCACCATCCTCCTGTCTCTCTGTGCTGGCTGCAGTGGAGACAGGGCATTGTTTACCCCTGTGCTGTTGTATAGCAACCCTGGGAGCTGGAGGCAGAGCCGTGTGCGGTGCTCGGGCTGGCACCAGCCTTGTGCGCGCTGCGCACGGTGCAGGCAGCGATCCTTGCTGAGCTGGGCTCTGCTGCAGGCAGCACAACCTGCCACAACAGCCCTGCCCCAGCTCATGGGGCAGCCAGGGGAGAAGGAAAGGGGACAAAACTCCTGCTCGTCTTTCCTAGGTGTGTACCTGTGCCTCAATGATTTCATTCAGCCCTGCACTAGTAATGGAAAATCTTGCATGGCTACAACTCAATATATCACAGTCTGTGTCTGTAACTGAGTTGGCTCGAGTTAACAGTAACTTTAGAGATACACTGCTTGCAAAACATGCACCACTAGCCAAAGTATGCCTTTTATCAAGACGGGTTAGGAATATGCAGTGCTTCCCTACAGGCATGTCACTACCTGTAGCTGAATTTAATAACACTAGATTATTGTAGTGTGGTTTTTACTGGCTTTTTTTCTTCATTCTTTTGAATCTATTTACTTAATTTTCCTACCATCAAGAGAAAAACAGCTATGAATACTTGCAAAAGCAGGGTCAGATGGTGACACTGGATTGAAAGAAGGTATTTAGATTCTTCAGATGGTGCTCAAGAGAGCTGTGGGCTCAGCTATGCTACACAGCCAAGTACACTATAGAGATCCCTGAGCTAATGCCATGATCGGAAGCTCTGTTAGTGTTGTTCTGTTCTCCCTGGGCTAATTAACAGAGGTGCCTCTCAGCATAGCTAATTAGCTGGGTTCCTGCAGCATCCTCAGAGGCAGAGCTAATTAGCGTGGGTGCTTTGCTATACAGACAGGCTATATTGCCTTTGGGATCCAAGCTAGCATCCGTGCCCGGCATTGCAATGCACTGTGCAGACAAGACAGCTCCCTCAAAGCTACCTCAGGATCTCCAACAGCCCTTTGCTGTGTAGACTTGCCTGGTGCATTAATGAGACCCCAGAAGCTTGTGCAGGGAGGATAGCAACCTGGGATGTGGGCTAGAGGGTAACATCTTAGGACACAGATGTTTCAGGACGAGTCCCAGATTCATTTGCTTTTACTTTACATCTACTTCTTACCTTCACCTCTACATCTACTACTTACCTTTTTATTAAAAACAGTGTAAAAAGTAATCACCACCTGTGGTAGAGGCAAACAAATAGGCCTGTATTGAGACAAATGAAGTCTAAACCTGCTACTCTGCAGCTTGCTGGTTTTTGCTTTTAGCAGCTAAAAGATAGTTATGAACTAACGAACTGAAGCATTTTTGAAGAGTATTTCCCTATTGCTCTGGTGAAATAATAATGATAACAAAGTATTCTTTATGGTTTTACAGACGCTGCTCTCTCTAATCTTTGAATGCTTTGCAAGCATGAGTAAGCACAGCTTCATATGAGCCCGTGATAAGGCAATACAATGATTCCCATAGTATGAGCAGTAAATCTGAGATGTGAAGACCAGCCAAAAGTAACTTGCAGTTATTAGAAAGAATGTGTCCTCCGTGGTTTAACTTATTCTTGCACCGTGCATCTCAGAATTTCCTTGTACAGACATTTTTCTTATCAGGACTGTTTTACCCCACTGATATCAATTGATTGCAGGTTCTGTTTAGCTGAGCTGACTTGAAAATGTTGCATTGCATCATATGAGAGTTGCAAAAAGGTGGCTTATTATTCACAAAGGGGCTTATACTGTAGAGGGCTGATAAACAAAAGATCCACTGTTTCTGTCTTCTGCTTACAGTATCAGTAGCAGCAGGCTGCACTGATACCTTCCCTGATAGTTCAGCCTTGCACAGAAAAACTGTGCCATTTGTGGCTACAAATTTTAGCCTCTTCATGGAGTCCTCAGGGGCTCAGAACTTCCCAGGATCTCAGTGGGAGACTCTTCCCAATAAATAGAAAAGAGCTGTCAGAGACGGCCTAATGCAACTCTTAATCTCGTTTCACTTTATTCTCTTCATTCTAAAAACCTCAGAGGTACACAACATACAGCTATCCAATTTTCTCTCCTTCCCACAAGGAAAGCCTGTGGCTACACCTGTGCCATATCTGAAGTGATCTTGGGAGTGGTCTGCAGTGCTCACTGAGTCTGCTCTGGCTGTGCAGTGCTCTGGCTGCCTATAAACTCAACCTCCTCTGGCAAATGATGGTGATGCCCATTTGTGAAAGATTCTCTTTACTGGGAGAATAGAGTGGGATGCATGGAAGTGGCTGCAGGAGTTCCTTTGCAGCCATGTGTGCTTGACATGCACAGGTCAGCCAAGAATACACACTAGCAGGTAAGAAAAAATCGAGATAATCCCTAGCCATGTCTTTAAATGCAGCCTCAAGGATGGCCTCTGCTTCTCTCCCTTCCAGCAGGGAGAAGTGCTGAGAGGCACTGAGCCTTTGCAGCATTTCTCTAGAAATGCAGGAAGGAGAGGGGGTCTCTTGCAGCTAAATCACCCTGTGACCAGTTCCACAGCCACCTTCACCTACACAGCACCCTGCTGTGGTGGAAAAGGGGCCCATCCTCCTGACCTTCCTGCTTGGATCAGTTGTAGTTAGGTACAATGTCTGAGTTCTCAAACTAGAGATGAGCAAGACTTCCTAGTTAGAGCTCTCTACAACACCCTCTTCAAAGAAATGACTTCTGGCTTTAATGGATGGTCGGATGCCATTAGTGAACACCATTATTTACAGGTATGGATCCTCCTTCTCAGAAATCCCAGAAACATTCCTGCTTGAGCTATGTGCAAAATAAATCTGGGATTAAAAAAAAAGCCTTCCGAGCAGAGAGGAACAAGAGACAAAGAGATGTGTGTCTCAGCAAGACTTCCACAGAGAGGCCTCAACATGTGTGCAAGGTGAAAAAGAATAACAGGGTGACGTCAGCGCTGGCTGGCGATGGGAAAGGGAGGGCCCTTTTCATCACAGTCTGGCAGAGAAACACAAGGCTTCAGCAGAGGGAGGAAGTGCAGGTCCTTACTGCAGAAATATAAATCCTTTTTTAATAAGTGACTGAAACGGTAGGAGCACCTAAAGAAAGACAGCTTTCCTGCTCCTTGTGTCTTTAACTCTTTCCCTGCATGGTGGAATGTTGCTATTGTTTTTGGGGAAAGCGAGCGAGCCGTGTTGCCTAACACAAACAGGGCTCCAAAAGGTCAAAAATCAATGCCAAGGCCTGCACCAGAAATACTGGAAGCCAGGGCAGTTGCAGAATGCCCAGTGGGTGTATGATCCCATGGGATCCACAGAGTAGGGCTGTTAAAGGAAAAGACACCCATGTTCTTATTGACGGTAATTTTTTCTTTCTTTCTTTTTTTTTTTTTTCTTTTCCCTGAGGCTTAGGTTCCAGTAACAGATTCATCTTGCCTATTTTGAGAAATGCATTTAGTCACCTAAGCCCTGTCTATAGTCAATGAGGCTAAATAGGCATGTCTAGAGGACAATTCATGCCATGTGTGTTACTGTGGAGAGGTGGGGGTGGTAATGGTGAAAATAAGTGCCTCTGGGAAGGGTCTGCCTGCTCCAGCTCACCACACAGGAAGGCCAGGGAATTTTCTGGGACTGTTTTTTGTCTGGCAAAAATTTGAGTATTGAAGTGCTGCCTATGGTTTTCATTTGGCTGAAGCAAGGAAGTGCTGGAGAGCACAAGAAAGATGTTGAAGCCCTGAACATTAACCAGGCATGACAAAGGTGTGGGTAAGCGTCCACACCTCTGAGTAAAGGATGCAGATAAGGTAAACACTCATAAATCCAATATGCTTGTACTTGAACAATCGCTAGCAAGACCTGAACATAAGATAGGAAATCAGTATTTGCATATTGGTTTTGGTCTATTACTGTTGAAATTGTGATCAGGTTTAGAAGCTATAACAATTTACAGAGAATATGAAAATTACTTTGTAGCACAGATAAAACATAATGAATCACCAAGTGCCATAATGCAAAATTTTCCACTCCTGTCCTTATGTTTTATTCTGGTATCTGCAATTCACCACTTTAAACAAAACAAATAGTTCTTTATTTACTTTGTGCCACAAAAGTCAAGGCTAGTTTTCATAGGAATATTTAATTTTAATGTCGAGATAAGAGTGACCAACCCAGGTTCTGACACAATTTTATCAGCACAGTCTAACGTATAAATCTTGTTTCAATGACACTTGCCCCAAATGAAAAGCAGGTATGCTAGCACAGACAGAGATTTCCCAGTCTAATGCATCCCAGATGATTCCAGTCTGGCCATATCTGTGCAATCTGAGACTGGCAACTGTGCCTTGCTCTCTGCTGCTTTTGTTGGAGCCAGTGGCCAGACGAGGTGCTCAGCACCAGGCAAGGCTGAGGCTGCTGGGCTCTGAGATGGTGCAGAATTCTGCTGAAAAGAGAAGGACTCATGAGAGCAACTCGATTCTGTGCTTTTTCCAGCAGTGGCTAATTTTAGCAAAACTGTCCTTAGCACTTGTGTGTGGGAGGGCAGACATTTCCTTCTCTACATGACCTTTGTATAAAACTAAATCCAGAGCAGTGATTTTTCTCTCCCTCCCCTATTTTCAAATTTCTGGAGACTTACTGGTGGGAAAAAAAAAGGAGAAAAAAGTATGGAGATCTGTGGTTTGTGCAAAGGAGCAAATTTAAATAGGAAGCAATTTAGCAGAAAGTTACTTGCTGCAACTTGAAACTATACCAAAACATTTGGTATAATGTCCCAGAGCTGTTTTCCTGCTGTTCTGCTCATGACTTGATTTATGAGTTTATGTGTGCCTAACAGGTAGAACTCTGGGTTGGAACATATATTTTTGTTCAGGCTACAATTCCTTCCTGTGCCCTCTCTCTGCTTCTCTGGCTTCCCATGGCAGCAGAAAAATTAGGGCATGTGTGTAAAGGTGCTGATTTCTTCCTCGGCCCATTGTGTTGGCTGAATGACTCATAAACCAAACATTGATAAAATCAACTGACAGTTATTTAAACCTGAGGTTTCAGGTTATGGAGTAGCAATGCAAACAGAGCTGGTGAGAGGCTCTTTGCAGTGCACACGCTTGTGTATTACATCCTGAGAATTTCCAAGGGTTGTTACACAAAGTTCCACAAAGCAAAATTATAAGATTATATAGAGAGTCCATGTTAAGGTGTCTGTCTTTGTGATGCTATTGAGGTGTACCTGCTTCTTAGGTACCCCCCAAAAACCTGCAAAACCTGCAGTTCATCCCTGTGCTCCTCAGAGTGAACACCTCTAGTTTTCCTTGCAAGCACCTTTAGTTAGTAACAGGATTGCTGGTCACTTGTGACTGCCTCCTGAAAAAGGAACGTTTAGAATGCTAGTTTAAAAAGACATTTCTGTTGTGTGAGTACCTGCAATGAATTAAGCTGTGCCTGGGAATGTTCCTGTCTGGGCCATGGTCTTCTCTGTCCCTACCCTTTAGAGCAATCTGGTAATTTTGGAAATTTTGGTCCTTGCAGAGGCCACTCCAACAGGCAGGCTGCACACAGACACCCCCTTCCAGCAGCTGAAGGAGGCAGCTAACACAGACATGAGCCATTTGCAGGAGAGTTCTCAGATATGGCCACGGGCAGATTCCACAGTCTCATTCTTTCAACACAGCTATATGAACTATGATGCTGTCAGAAGTGTTTAAATTTAGAAAATCTGGCCTGAGGGTGGGTTTTTGTTTGTTTGTTTGTTGTTTTTGTTTTGTTGGTTTTTTGTTTGTATCTGATTCTATGCCACAACTTCTTTCCTGTAGAGAGAAGAGATGCCTTTCTGCTGCTGAGTTATCTCATTCTGGTCTTACTGCTAATAACTGATACAGATACCTGGGTGAGAAAACTCTTGCTGAGACCAAGACTGAAGCAGTGAAACACCAGGGAATATACAAAGCCAGCCAGCAGCAGACAGGAACCTTCTCAGTTCTTGTCCTTTCCTGTAGGGGCAGCAAGAAGTGGAAGAGCCTTTGGGATACATCCTCACTTTTCCTCTTCTTACCTTTATGTCAGTGTATCTTTTTCCAGCAGTTGATTACCCTTCCTTGCCCCCAGAAATTTAAATATGCATATTTTTTCTAGGAAAACCTGAGACATTATAATTGATATTATATTTGATTATATTCTGTTAATATCGGCAGCAAGATGGCTTAGTTTAAATGTTGAAAAAGGTTTTTTTTACATTTTCTTTCTGGCTTGTGAAGTTTTTTTCCCCCTAGAAAATCCATTCAAAATCTTTACATTAAAAGTGGACAAGAAAAAAAGTGAGGTTCTGCTTAGACACTCTGTGGGTGTTTTAATGATAGATGGATTACTGTATTCATGTCATCCTCCTCTAGTGATTTTGACTAATTTTTCTTGTTTTGGGTGAAAGGTGGATTGGAGATTGTTTTCTTTTTTGAATTCTGGTCAGAAGTATGGGATGACGTTGAGAGGAATGGCTGGGTCTTCTGCCTATAGACCTTCTCCCAGGCTGTGATCTGTTTGCCTATATCAATTGGCAGCAGCGATTTCATTGTGCCAGCTACATTGCACTGAATTGTATATTCATTTAGGAACAGAGGGACTTTGATCACACTGACATGTGTGACCTTTAGGCTTAGCCTTTACTGGGGTTATTAAGTTAAACTGCTTAAAACCCTGGAAACATTTGTAAACAAGGTATATGGACACATAGAAATGTCCTAGAACAATTTAGAAATAGTATAATTAGTGTCTGGAGTAGCATACTCTCAGTACATTTACAATTCATTGTTTGAAATCAAGCTAATTAAGTTCAAAACTGGATACAAGAATTAATTTCAATCAATCACCCAATCTCTCATTACGTGTTCACAGTTCATCAGAGGACTCATGAAAAATTCATAATTTTCAGGAATAGGAAATTCTTAGAAAAAGCTGCAGTTGAACATTGGAAACTGCAAGACAAAACTTAATCAGGTCTTGTTTGTACAAGTCCTGTTTGGTCGATGAAATTACAAAATGTTCATTCCTGTTGTGTGAGCATGACCCAACTGAGATATGAAACTGGAGTTATTTTCTGAAACCCCATCCCAGTGTACTTCACAGCTGTGTCTTTTTATCTTCTAGTGTTGTTTTGGACAACAATATAATAGAAACCATACAGACCTCCATCTCTGGTTGCTAGCTGTAACACAGCAATGTCTGTAAATCCAGAGTGCAGCTCAATCTCCTGACTTCCTCCATGTTATCTCCCTTATGTTTTGTACTGAATCTGAGCCAGCAGTGCCCTGGCAGCCAGGAGGGCCATCAAGCACAGCATCACAGCTGGGCAAGAGAGGGGATTGTCCTGCCCTGCTCTGAGCTGGGGTGGCCTCACCTCCAGTGCTGGGGGCAGTTCTGGTCACTGCAGTATGAAAAAAAATTTAAACTATTAGAGACTGTCCAAAGGAGGGACAAAAGAATGATGAAAGTCCTTGAGGGGAAGCCATATGAGGAGTGTCTGAGGTCACTTGGTCTGTTCAGTGGACAATTCTGAGGGGAGACCTCATTGCAGTTACAACTTCCTCATGAGGGGAAGAGGAGGGACAGGCACTGATCTCTTCTCTGTGGTGAGCAGTGACAAAACTCAAGGAAACAGCACAAAGTTGTGTCAGGGGAGGTTTAGGTTGGCTATCAGGAAAAAAAATTTCACCCTGGGCACTGGAGCAGGCTCCCCAGGAAGTGGTCACAGCACCAAGCCTGACAGAGCTCAAGAAGCATTTGGACGGTGCTCTCAGACACATGGTGGGATTCTTGGGGTGTCCTGTGCAGGGCCAGGAGTTGGATTTGATGATCCTGATGGGTTCCTTTGAACTCAGTTATTCTCTGATTCTATTCACAATATTTTCAGGTGTTTTCCCAGAAACCAATCTTGCTTTTATTACCTTGTAGAAATTAAAAAGCCACAACTTTGGAAGGTAGACAAAATCTTCATGAAAGTTCTCTGCACTTTCTTTGAATGATGAAATATTTTGGTTTTTTTTTAAGCTTGTTAGGAAAACCCCTTCCCAAGGACTTAATAAAACTTTGTAATCTTCAGTAATGACCAGGAGGTCATCAAAGTTACTTATCCAAATAAAGATCAATTGGATGAGCTCTGTTACATAGGATAAGTGATAAGAATAAGGTTCTCAGTCCACGTGCTTTGAACAAGTTAGGTTATGCCTTCTTCCCCCTGCAGCATCAAATAGTGGCTTCCTCTTCCAAAGTGTTGTGTTCTGGTTTTGTGCAGTATGAATTTCATAGGCCATTCTCTCTCAGTGGTAGCAAGGGAATTTTTTGTGAATCTTATGTTTGCTTCATAGGAGTCAAATGTGTGCACAAAATTTCAGTCTGCTTTTTGAGGCAGTGGCAACAGCTTAAAGTGTAAGCAGTATATTTGTAGTGGATTGTAGTGATGCTGAGTAAGTGTGTCCAGAGAAAAGGATTTCCTCAATCTGGGACATATGTATGGGACTCCCAAGAATTGTAAAAACATGGTAATAATTTTCTATTTGTGTACAACCTAGCATTGAAATACAGGAAAAGAGCAGAAGGACTCAAGGTGGAGTGAGAGAGTTTGGTAGTTATGCCTGGTTTGACAGATAGCACATGTTCTCATAGGACTAGTTTCTAAACCAAAGGCAACCTTGGAAAAACAACAGATGATATCTAAATTTTCATTTGCTCTTTAATCTCTATTTCTGTGCCTCTCTTGCAACTACCTTTGCATGCTCCTCTAAAATATGTCTATTGTCTCCTTTCCAAGGTCTCTTTTTGACAGAAATGCCCTGAAGAAGTGAGTCAGTAAAATATTTACCAAAACGTGTCTAAGTACCAAGCATCTCTTGGTGGGTAAATATTGATGTAAATCAGTGTGACTTATGATAACTTGATTTATTTCATTATTTCAAACTTTTTATCGACATTTTAGTACAGTGCATTTGGAAACAGATTACATAACCTTTCTAACAAGCTTGTCATGTGAATTTCCTATGCAATCAGTAATTAATGATGGCAATATCTGAAGCAAAGCTTTCAAATTCTTTAGTATTTTCTAATCATATTTAGTACTAAATTTTTGGTTGGTGTTTCCTGCAAGTGAGATGCTGCAATTTCTTGTATTTACTATTACATGTTGCAAGTCACACAAAGCTTGGATCTGTTCACTAGCAAATAATATTGTCAGCAGGATGTTTTTTTTCCTTATTCCACTTTTTGGAAAGGATGGGTCTTCCTATGTGGCTTTGAACCTCTTAAGTCAGTTCTTTTTGTTATTTTTGTTGAAGACTCCTCCTGGAAAGCTTTCAGTTTGTTCGCCTGCCCCGGGTAAGGGAGATGTTAAAACTGGGGTGCAGCTGTTCATATGTATAAGTGGGAAAAAAGATTTCATTTTGAACACAGCTAAATCCCTTCAAAGACTGCTGCTTCTCTGCCGAGCCAGTGTGATAGATGAGCAGCAGGCTTTCCCCAGAAATGGGTAGGACTTCCAAGCTGGTGCTAACGAAATTGTGGTAGTGTGGGGCCACACTTGGAGCTTACCCTGGGCAGGCTCTGGCCATGTCCAGTGTGAGCAGCTCCTTTTCTTGCTCTGGAAGCTGGGGTGGTCCAGGAGAGGAAGGGAAGAGCACACAATCAAGGAGAAAACAGGAAGACCTGAGTAGCACATGACAGAACTGAACTTGGCCATGTAACAGAAATGTGAACAGAAGAATCTCCTAAACGCTCTGCCAACGTTGGCTGTGTGGGTGGGAGCTCAGGTGCAGGGGCAGTGTCCATTCTTCATCAGGGACTGACATACAATAAAACAAAGTTAAAACAGAAAGGGAAGTGTAACTTGCCCAGTGAAGTGCTAAAAGAACTCTGCAAGTGAGGAGTCAGGTGAGCAAAGATGACCAGGATGAAAAATTGATTTGGGTCATATTGGGATACTAGTAAAGCAGAATGTTACATAGAAAATGAATGCCATGAAAAACACTTGAAAGAGTACAGTTTTAATAACAGAGTACAACTGCATTATGTTTAGCAGATGCCTGCCTAGATTATTTACTTTCCCACCTCCAAGATTTGCCCCCAACATAAAATCTGAGAAGAGATGAAAAGATGCTGCCAGTAAATGTTCTTTTTAGCAAAATAAGACTAATACTGATTTATTTATCTCTAACGTAGCATCCAAAATGTGTTTGGTGTGTGAAAGATCTGAGACAAAATAATTAATCCTGCTGTGGAGCCTAAGACATTAAAATCCTGCTGCTTCTGATCTTTTCTCCCTCCTCAGAGTGCATTTAACACAGGCTTTGACCAAATCTTATTCACGTTGCTGGGATGATTTCTGTTTCCTTCAATCAGGTTTCTCTAGGAATACACCTTATCATAGTCTCTCATAACATTTAATGTCAGGTTTTAAGTTCAGCTTCAGTAACATGGCTTGAAAAGTGACAGGAATCAAGTCTTTATGAACCAATTTTTAAATATCCAGGTATTAATATTGAATCTGGACTATTGTTTCTAGTCTCTCATATCACCTATGGGAATGCCAAGTAACTTTATGCTACAACTACAGATGTTGTAGTTTGCTTCTAATGGTTCCTCAAGACTGTGAAATGATTTATTAAGACAGGATCTGTATCAAAGAGATTAGAGATCAGAAGTACTATGATTAAAATATTTGGCAGTCCGTGTTTGTTTCAAGATATGTTAAGAGACTAAAAGAATGATCTAGAAAGAAAGAAGTTACTGTAATGAGTAAAATATTTTTCTTCTTAAGTGTGTCTAAGAACTTTTTCTGAATCATACATTTCACCTCTTCAAAGAATTAAGGAATTACATAAACAACTGCATATTTTCCCTCGCAGAAAATTCTACAGTACTGCCAAATGAATTCCAGATAAATCCTTCCTGTTTTTCTTTCTCATTGTGTATCAAGGTGATAGCTAGCATGCTATCCAGATCATTGCTTCAACCAGGTTGTTTATTTTCTGGGTAGATAACACCTTAGAGACACGTCATGAAATCGAAACATTAGCAAAAACTCATAACCTAGATGTAAATTACTGGTCTTTGAAAAATTATTGAAGTTGCCCCTAACCTAGTATGTATCATTTTTCAGGTCTCACAGACCCACCTATATTTAGTTGTCCTGAAGGCCACCTAAATTTGAAAAGGGCTCTGAGTTATCTCAAGGTATTTACACAAGCGTACCTAAACATGTGTTGCCTAGATTCAATACAACAAACTTTGGAGCATGTGGTCACACTTTAAAGGACTTCTGCAGTTCATCAAGAAGCCAAACCTTTGACCATTTGTCCCCAGGTGACTGGTTGGGTAATATTTGTACACCTCTACAGAAAAACAATAGGTTTGTATATAGAATTGTGTAAATATTAGGTATTATGGTTGTTATTTGTCCTTTCATGACTGACATAACCTGTTTAATTGTTAAACATATTTATTGGGCACTAAATCTGTACTTCCATGGTCCCCTCCTCTGTTTTCTGCAGACCTTACATTTCCCGTGAAGGAGGAACTCTGTGCTGTCCCCATGGAATGGGAAGGACTTGGATGCTTCACTAAGACTTCTCCCTTCACCCCTGATGAGCAGGTGTGTGACCTTGGCTATCGAGGGCTGTGTTTGGCCTGCAGGAAGGGTCCCTGCAGCCACCCCATACCATGCAGGCTCGTGGTACAAACTGCACATGGGTGCATGGAGGCACTGGGTTTTCTAAGGGGAACCTTCTGGGAGGAAACTCTGGCCTACCCATCTTCTCTCTAAGGTGCTCCACACAGCAAACCCAGAACCAATCTGGGCATCCACCACACCTGGGGAAGAGTCTGCCATGTCATGCAGGACACAAAACTGGGTGTTCTTAGGCTTGCAGCAAGGCTGGGAGCGTGCAGGGCTTTGCAGGCTGTCTGCCCCTGTTGGCTGAGGGGTGGGGGTGTTTGCTGGCCAGCATTCCTCCAGCCCAGCTGCTGGTGGCTCCAGGGAATGAATGACACTCCTGCCAGTGCCCCACACCCTCATGCTGCCCTGGGCTGGCTTCCTCAAGGAGGCCATTGGGCCTGCCTTCCAAAATGAGGCATTTCTCAGTGTCCATCTCAACAGATCTTAGTTTAATTTGGGTGGCAAGTGTTTACAGATTAAACCCTCTACTTAATAATGCTTCTGTGACAGCTGTTTTTTCCAGCTTTCATCATGATGTAAGTGTTTTTAACCAAGGAGCCTTGGATACCTAGTAACATGGTACACTTTCTCATGTGTTTGCCAATTTGCTTTTTATTTCTCTAGCTGAATTCATAATGTATAGTTTTTGCCCAAGAAACTAGCTGAATTCACAATATATATATATATTTTTCTCTCTAGTTCTGTTTCAGGGTAATGTTTAATCCACTATTTGAAGCAGGTTTTTCATTCTCTTCTCTGTAGTAAATTACTAGACTGAAAGAATGGAACTGAGATCCTGTAGCTTAAATTTGCTGAGCTTTTGTTTTGAGGTTGAACAGTGAATCTTAGAAAGCTTGTTTTTCATTTGTCCTGAAACCTTGCCCCTCCTGCCTCCTCCTTTTCATGCCAATAAAAGGTAACCCGAGACAGCTGGGGGCTCTCTTTCTGCCTGCCCTGCATGGGAGTGTCTCCTGAATGCCTCTTTCATGTACCTGCACAAACCCTGCACTGCTGAACCACTCTGGCCGAGGTTCTCAGGGGCTGGATGGGCTTTCATTGCCTGCATTTCTGCTCTGAAGCAGACTGAGAGAAATGAGTGTTAAGTAAACGCAGCGGCAGCCCTGCCAGCGTCAGCATTCCAGCCTGCAATGCTGCTCCTGACCAGGACTCTGCCAGCACAGGCTTCTACACATCCAGCCTTCAGGGGGCTGTTTTACTTGCTAGCAGTTGTAAAGAAGAGGGATGCACAGCAGAGCAAAGACTGTCAAGTCTAGTTTTTATGAGGCTGTTTATTTTTTCTATAACAAGTGTGTGGTGCCTTGTGGATGTTGAATGGCAATTTAATACAGTGATAAAGTAAAATTGTAAACTTACCAGGTCTGTTTTCAGCTGCCTTTGTTCTGCACCTCTAAGCATCTGCAGAAAACATGTTCAACAGCACTCAGACACTTCTGTGAATTTATATATGATCTTATTCAGCACCTTCTGCAGAGCATGGATCACCTCGCTGCAGCTGATTGAAGTTAATAGAAAATGAAGGTGTCTATCTGCCTTTCCATAGCAGGCCTTTTGTGTATGAAGTCAGTGCACACAGGCTTTTAAGTGAAAGCAGAGGTTTATTTTCAGCTTTATGTGAAGAGCATTTTACAAATGCTATGTTGCAGTTTAGAGATCAAGATTTAGGAAACACGGATATTTGACAGCATAGGGGTGTGTATCTGGTGATTTTAGCAGTTAGGGCAAATTTCAAACACCCTAACATCCAGCCAACAGTGGAGTTTACACGTGGAAGGATTGTGCATTCATAACTTCCTAATAACAATGTCAGGGTATTGTCTGTTGTAGCAGGCAAAAGAACCTGCCCTGGATGAATTAGGCCTTTGTTTGCACAAACACCTAGGCATTGTGTAGGCAGGAAAATTTCCCCCCTTCTACCAAAATAACCTTATTCCTTTACCACACATAGGCACTCATATCTATTCAAGACCTTCCCAAGTAAAGACAGTTTTATTCAGGAGTGAGAACGTGTGTTCAAGTAGTTATATCTTTCAATAAATATAGCATGGCTTATGCAGATCCTTCCACGTTACTTTCTTCCAGTTGCTGCCTCATAACCTAGAGAGGTTGCTCCTGTCCCAGCTGGTTGTTCAAGGTCTTTTGCAGGGTGATGCTACTCCCATTGCTCTGTCATGTGGCTGAGGTACTCCCTTCCTGTGTCCTTTCCCCTGAGCCGTGGCTGTAGCTGCAATGGAGCATCTTGAGACATGCCAGGATTACCTGGTTAGGGTACCTAGCATGGATGTACTAATGATGGCCAGAGCAGTGCAGTGGTGATGTTAGTGTTGACTTCTCAGCCCAATGTCTGTGATGTTAGGAAGAAAATGACAGGTGAAAAGGATTGTCAGTGTAAATGTAACTGTAGAAGTATTAATGCCGTGCAGGTATTGCTCTGCAGCCGTCCTGTGTCACCCATGACCTGTGGCAGACACAGTGGGCAGCACACAGAGCTGTCCTGCAGTGCAGGAGGGCTGGTTGAGCATGGACAGGAGGTGTGTGGCAAACAGCCCCACCAAACCCAGCCAGGCATCTCCATCATGCCCTGCAGCACCATGACTCTTGTGAGTCCTCATGTCAGCACGATTCTGGATGCTCAGAAACATAAGCTAGAGTAGAGTAGCTTGCCCTAATAATGTTCAGCATGAGTTTTCAGAGCATCTGAAGTAATGTTTGCAAAAATGTGTATGCGTAGAGATACTAGTCTTCAATGTTCGTCCCAGAGAAAAATTCACACGCAGACTTCAGTGACCACAGATGAAGAATGAAACAGCTTATTGGAAATGGAATGTAAAATATCTTTAGAGGGGCAGCTTCTCTGTGTACTCAAACCAGGGCTAATACACCTTGGATTTAAGGTAATGGCAACTATATCTTTCTCAAAAGGAAGACCCTTTTCCTCTTTCCCCTTTTTTATTCTTGCAACTATATGCTACCCTGTCATTAAGATGTCTTTTTTTGCTCTTTTACTCCTGATCGATGGTGCAGTGTTATTTGTTTAGTCATTATTTTTAGTTTTGTATGTAGCTGTTTGTCTGTTTATTGAAATGAACTGCCATCCGGGCACCCTGATCAAAGCAAAAAGCATGAAATCCCACGTGTTGCACTTTTGAGAGCAGCAACAATGAAGCTAACCTTTCACCCTTGACTTTCTTTTAACCCTAATTTTGAAAGACAGTAGCAAACAATTCAGCTAACTTCTTAAGTAAAAGAATATTCAAACTAGCTCGATTGTAATGCAGTGCTCTTTTCAAGTGAATGGAAGGTCTGGGAGTAATGCATACAAACACAGAGGCCGGGTAAGTTCATTACTTTGGAGTTTCTGGTGTAGTAATAGCAGTGAAATGGTTAAAAGGCTGACTTTAAAGTGGTCACAATTAGGCTTCAAAGTTAACACCCCACCCCACTGAGATGAATGGGAGCAGTTGACATTTCTTAGTGCTATTGTTTCAGTCTGGCTTGCTATAGCTTCTAAAATAAGACAACAGTACATCTGTTTACATTCTGCTTCCGCAAACCCAGATGGGCTAGAAAGTTCATTGTTTTTTAAGTGGAAGCTTGGATTCTGGAGAATACAGCAATATCCACAGGGTATCTGTAGGAAGAAGAGCTGAAAGCCGCCTTAATCACAGACATCTCCCCCTTCTCTATAAACTTCCATTGTCCCAGGACAAATCTGTAAACCACTGGGGGAAAAATAAAGTAATATATATTTGAAGTACTTTTGTCTTACATGACATGCCCACAATAACTTCTCATCGAGTCCCTAGCATGCAAATTTTCATAAGTGGATGTGGTGTTTTGAACTTTTTTCTCTTTTAGTAGTTTGTAGAAGGTAAATGTCCTGATTTTACTGAATGTGGTAGCTTCTCTTAAGCCTCTCCTAACAGAAAATTCTTCTGTCTCTAGAGAGGCCAGGGTTTCACCCAGGAGGGTTTGAGACCAGGTGTCACTTTGTGTTTATATGGGTAGAATCCTTTAATTTACTTCTGAGGCTGTTACAAGAAGTAAGATTATTGAGAGGAATGTTTTGCGTTTTTCTGAGACTTTCATACGGGCAGCCACATTAACTGGGGTAAGATCTTTGGAGCTGGAATGGATTAATAAAGGTGCAAGTGGGGCCAGAATTTGGAGCAGATGGTCTCTATTACCCCATGCCTCAGTTCATGTAGGGAGTACACAGTGTCCCCTCAGACTTTTGTTGAGGGGTCTGCGCAGTGGCAAAGTGCCCTCAGTAGCAGCCAGAGCCCTGTGAGAGCTCCTCTGATAAAAGAGACCCATTAGATATGCTCAGGCTGTAGATTGAAACCAGCTGGGAATCTGTCGGAAAGATTTTCCTCATTGTGCTTTCATCAGGGTGGAAAGTTTGCATAGGCTTGTTTTGCATATATATGTATTTGGGCTTCCTTGCTCCGACTTTGTGAGTCCTACAGCCTGCCAATGATAAGAGCTCTCATGCATACAGGCTGCTTTTGTATCCTGGCACTCGGAGATCCTGCCTTCCTTTTGCCCATGGACAACACAGCTTGTGCTTTGGAAGTGCCCTTGTGGGGTCTCCCAAATGGTGTCTCCCAGATTTCAGCCCTGGGTGAGCTGGATGGTGAAGGCAGGCGTGCAATCTGGGGTTTGGGCTCATGACACTTGTTTCCTGCCCAACTTCAAGCTGTATTCTCGTCTGACTATAAAATACAGTGGCCCTGAGCCTTGACAGGCCTCCAGGCTGTCTGAGACAGCTGTGGGCATTTTGAGAGTGTAAACTCTTTCCTCTCTTGTTGTTCTCCTCAGGTCCTGTGTTGTGTGGAGGCGTGCAGCAATCTGATCTGGATGGAGAAAATACCTCAGAAAACCCAAGAGGAATGTTTGCTTTGAAAGTTTCTCTCATGAGATTGTTTTATCTTTCTAATAAAAAAAATGGCTTTAAAAATAAAATAATGATAAATCATGCTGGGAAAACCAATTGCAATGTGATAAAACTCCTACAGTGTGAAGCAAGAACCACTCAATTCAACTGCAAGGAGAAGGCATGTTATTTAATCAAACAGAGGGTTAGAGAACAGCATCAAATATGCATTTTTAAAATTTGTTTCCATTTCTTTTCTAGTCCATTTCTGACTGGATTTCTTTGATATTATACAGATTTGAGTTACATCTTGTGCATCTTGTGGAAGAAAATAGGTATCCTAATAGAGCCTTTGAATATAGTTAAAATAACTTTAACAAGGCTACAGTAGGTCAGTGGCAGCGCTTGGAAAAGAAGTTAGGTGATGTTTTGCCCTGTTCTGTATATTTTAATTAGCAAACTGGCCTGCCTCCCTGAATTACAATGGCATTGTGATACCTAAATGTTCAGAATCCTGAGCTTTATATATTAACATAGAACATTTCTTGAACAGACTTATAGCAAGAAAATATTGCAAGAAATATTGCAATTTTCTTATATAGCAAGAAAATATTGCTATAGCTTCTTTACCAGTTGTGCCCCAGACTGCTTTTTACATAGTATTCAAGGATGATCTTGACAACAGAATTATCTTTTAGGGAATATAAAATACCAGAGATTAAAATGGACAGATCTGGATAGGGCAGGAATTTGCCAGCAGGAGGATGTTCTAAAACAAATTTTGAAAAATTAACATGTTATGAAAATAAATTAATTTTTTTAACATTGTGCTCTTTTATTTTTCTTTTAGAAAAGAAAATTAAGCCTTCCGTTATAGGACTATGTAGTTTTGAGTAAACTGTGTGTTTCCCTTTTGTGGTGTATTTCTCTAGTCAATTTAATTTTTTGCATGCCTATTGCTCCCAGTCTCTGCTGGTCTGAGCTTGCTTGCCAACTGGTATTTGCCACTAAAACTCAGAATCATAGTTTTCTTTGAGGAGCTTGGTACATTGTAGCATTTATTGTCCCATAGAAGAGGATGCAGACAGTCACTCCTGTGGGGTCTCATGAAAAATGCAATAGGCAAAGAGCCCAGAAAATTGAAACAATATTTTTCAATTAATGAATATTAAAAATTTGACTGTCTTCCCAAAATAATCCTGAAGTTTTATTTCTTATTGAAAATTCTTTTAAAAAATCCCAACAAAACATGACAGCTGATATTTACTTAATCATCCCAAGTTAGGAAAAAATATTGAATAAAAATGTTTTTTATAGAATTAAATTTCCATATTTTTTCAGCTCTAATTATGATAAGGTTCTACAAGAATTAATTTTATTCTTTCTTTGTCTCATCCTTTTTCCATCCTAGACAATGAAAATAGTTTAATCTAGCAGTTTTTACATTGTGGTCTGTGCACCAGAGCTGGCTTATAAAACTTTTTCTTTCAGTGGTTTCATTGTTCAAGAACTGATGCTTCCTGTTACTTCTCACCATGCATTTTGGTTTTGTGAATGAATATGCTTAGATAAAAGAATAATACTAATCAAGTATATAACTTTTGTACAGCTTTATGTTATCATTAAATAAAAATGATACCAGAGCTGCAGAGGTAACAACTCTTCTGAAAGGCTGAGTCAACAGGAAAGAGAGCAGTGAGCAGTGAATAAAAGAAATCTGGGATGCCTTCACTTCAGATATTCAGTAAGGAAGAGGAAACAGCACAGGTAAAACATAACATGGAGTGTTGCTCTTTCTGCATATAGTTTAAACTTGATGGTATAAGAACTGTGCTTTGGGCTGCTTTTCAAGGAAGGGAAAACTAATGGGGTTTTGGTTCATGGTAGGGACTAGCAAACCAAGTAGGACCAATTACAATTTAAATAGATGAGTGAAAGCTGCATGATCTTAGTTGCTGTGTCACACTGGTTTTCATTTCCATGATGCCTTTTACAGTTTTATTGTTCTAGTGCTTCATACTTGTGTAGTTTGAAGGTTGCTGCGTACGTGATTAGATTCACTCGCTGCTGGGATATAGGCCAAGATATTCAAAGGGATTGTTTATTTTGAGCACCTCCATTTTTTAAGGGTCCAAACCAGAGAAGTTTCGGAGTAGGGAAACTCAGTTATTTGGGTGGTTTGTCAACATGACATCGAAAGACAAAAGAAGAAAAAATGGGTGTGAACAAAATCCTTGTTAATTTTTCATTGTGTCGGTGTTGATTTGGGTACTGCTGTCCTGGAAACTGGAATGATCCAGGCTGAAGGAAGTAAAGCTGAGCAGTGACATTACCCTGTCTCTCCATTTCTCTTCCCTAACCTTGATGCCTTAAGTTTTAGCTTTCATATTTCTCAGAGCTGTGCTGCCTAGGTGTAGCTCTGAGCTTCACTTTAGGTGTCACTAAGCTCTCTTCACAGGGTAGTTAGACAAAACAATCCCTTTCCAGCTTGAGACCAACCATTATGACCTTCAGATCCAAAAGTATAAACAATGAGGAACTGAGGGGAGCAAACAAGGAGGATGGGACTCCATAACCTGAAGTTGTAATTGGACAATTAACCCCAAAATGCAAATGGACCAAAACTTATAAAAGTGTGAAACCTTGTGACCAGTGGTCCATTTTGTGACCCTTTTGGGTCCATCTTGAGTGTAGCCCTGGCCAGGCTCTTGTGCTGCCCAAGGTGTATCCTTTAAAGACCTTTTAGTAGATACATAGTTTATTCTCTTACCTATGTCTAGTCTCTGTTCCAGGTTCAGCCTCTCAAGGCATCAACCTCCTAATTGCCCTAGAGCTTTACTGAAGATTTATTTAGATGCAGTCTTCTGGAAGTGCTGTATTGCACGAAATAGTTTATTTAGTTGTTGTTTGCACTGGGTGATAGGACAGTGGTGAGATCAGTGCTGACTGTACCATGTGTGGAATATGTGTAACAGCTACACTGGATATCTATTATAAAGCATAAATAACCTATGTATTCCATTTCTCTGTCTGTTGTGTGGGTGAATCTACCCAATGCAGGGATAGCAAGAGGACATGCCTTCTTAAAGGACAGCATGAGCACTGGTGCTGTCAGGATACTTGGCTTAGAATTAACTTTCCCTTCAAATTTCTTCCTGCTGATACAGAGAAGTACAATTTGTGTGCTGAAGTAACTGCATTTATGAAATATACTTGAGTTGAACTAAAAAAAAAAAAAGTCCTGGAAGCATTTCATTAGGTTCTAGCTTTTTGATTGACTGCTTTTAAGACAAGATGTCAACTGATATATCTCCTTTAAAAATGCACTTTGCATTAAGGGGGGAAAAAGCAGCCTAAGCTGTGAAGTCTTAATTGTTAGAAGCGCAACAATAGCTTAAAAACAGACTGTAAAGCCTGGTTTGACAGCTGGAGGAAGGGATACTTTATTAATAGTTGTAAGGAATGGGTGGATAGGGCCTGAAAAAGGCAACAGGGGATATAAAAAGAAGCCTTGTAATATGAAACCATTGCCAAAATCCCTCACTGAACAATTTATGAAAGCGCCTGTGTCGCATGAGCACCAAGTTAATACTTGGTGAACGGGATGAACAGCTTCTGGCTGGTGTGCCTCTCTGAAAGTGAAGGTGCACAGTGCTGCAGCCCAGCTCTGCTGGGGCAGATCCTTCAGTGGCTGGGGATGGGCACACCGGGCTCACTGGCCAACAGCCTCTGCTTTTGGGACTCAAAGTTTCTGTCTGGCAGGCACAGATGACTGGCCACTGTACTTGCTCTATAGTCATCACACTTCAGTGTTTTACAATCTGATAAGTCCCCTAAATATCCTTACAACTGATAGCCAAATTGCTCTGCTAATATGACCTGAGACATATAACTCCAACCGCTCATTTCCCGTGGGAGGTGTCAGGGAAGATCCCCCTCTACAGAGATTTCATGTAGCTAAAATCTCTCCAGATTAAATCTCCAATTAAAGCACAACTCCATGATTTCTGTGGCCAGGAGCTGACTGTATAGGAGATAATGGGAATGCAAAATCCCTCTTGTTGCTCCAGCCTCAGCTGCAGGGCTTCACTGATTCCAGACTGCCTGGGTATCCAGAACAATGTCTCATATTAGACTATGATTGTCTGTTTATGACAGATCCAGAACACTTCAATTTTCTATTTATTTAAAAAAAGAAGTCCTTAGGTAAATGTCAATAACATCCGGAATTTGGGAAAGCCTTGGAAGCAGAAGAACTGCAGTTGTGGGGAAGTTTTGATCTCATTGGAAATCATATATCCATAAAATCTCTTTAGTGCAGACTTCCTGTGTCATGCCGTGCTGACTCTGTGTGAAATCTGACATTGTTCTTCACTCTTTAATAACGAGAGCTTGGTAGGGTGGAGAGAGGGGAAACATAAACAAAAATGTCAGCCTGATTTTTAGTACTGTACAAATTTAACCCAAGTTGCCTATGCCAGTCCTAATCCCTCCTTTCAGGTTTGTCCTTTCCATGTGGGTCAGTGGCAACTCAATTCCTGATACATCAAATCCAGAAACTTGCTGAGACCATCAGTATCTCTGGCAGCATCACATGGGGCAGATGACACTTACTATGTCTGTGGTACGTGGCAAATTTTTTCTCAGGATCAGAATTTTCTGTGGATGTGGGATCAGTGTGGCTTCCCTTCTCTGCTGCTCCCCTCAGTTGCAAGGGTGTTGCACTGAGAGGAAGCATTATTTCTCTTCACTTTAACTATGTTGTTAAGTTTCTTTGCTTTTCCTAGAAGATTGTTTTTCTTTTTCACCAATGATCTTAGCCACTTCACAGCGTTGATGGGAATGTCTGCTCCTCCTACTCTGCAGCACATGTCCCTTCTATAGTGTTTCTTTTCTTTCTGTGTATTGTACAAAGCAGGTTTCACCTTTGATAGCTATTTTTTGTTTGCAAGGGGAACTGGCAAGCTAGGTATTTACTTGAAGCTTTTCCTGCACAACCTTTTTTCTTCACTTTCTTGCCTTCTCTGTGTGGCACCAGTACTGGGAACAGCAGAACTGACAGATGAATTGGCAGATAAGCATTTGTGTTGTGTTTCAGCTTTACTTTGGGTGGTATTTAGAAGACCAGCCCTGCATTCATGAGATATTCTGAGGTAAATATCAGGGAAAGTAAAAATGCAAAGGTAGATATTGCTTGTGGCACTGATGAGGAGAATTGCTAAGATGGGAGAGGAATTGCATTTCCATGACATGTTTGGGATTTTTTTTCTGCCTGATTGTTTCCTTTTCCATACAAAAGAAATGTTTAAGGGCCTAGCCATTCCGACACTGTGTAGGAACTTATCCAGCCTACTTGCAAAAAGAGGGTGATTGCACCTGCACTCATTGATAATTTCCAGGGTGAGAATCCATTGTGGTAGACTTTGGAGAATGTGGTAGACTTTGGAGATCAGGAGGAAAGGCAGAGACAAATTCTCTTTGGTGTAACCATGGGTAAGATATATAGTTTTCTCATCAAAACCATGCTGATGTGTGACAGAAGGAGGGAGAACATCCCTCCTTGTCCTGTGTTGAGGGGCATATACTTATTATTTCTATTGGCACAGCCTGAAGTCTGATTGGATTGGCTCCCCCTTTTTGCTCAGGTATGCTTTTGGTGATCACGCATCTTACCCATGAATGCTAAATCATGGTTTGATTCCACAGGTCAGCTGCTCCGTACTGAAATATGTTCCTCAGAATTCCCAGCTTGGTCCCAGGGAGGCCTTCCTTACAGTTTTCTAAATGATGAAAAGTTGGTGTTAGAAGTGTGTTCTAACCATGCTTCTGATCTATAGAAAATACCAGTTATATTAAAGGAAATAATTCAACATCATTTTTTCTTTTTACTCAGTTTCAGTTTGAAGGGTGCTGAGCATTCTAGCTATAAAAGAAATGTTATTGCTTTTGTACAATATTGCTGTTATAATCCAGGAGAAACACATCAGGACCCACTCATTATTTAGCAGACTAGTAAAATATAAAATATAAGACATCATATGAGGCTGAAACTGCAGTCCATCTGTAGGGAGACTTCTTGCTGCTGTAGGAGAGGCAAGGTGATGCTGCGCTTTGGGAAACAGCAAGACCATTACTTCCAGTGTCTGAGACACAGTCCCAAAATACAGGGCTCACACCCTAATTTTTTTGAGGTAGGTAACTCTTAAAGTTATCTCCCTGTATTTCCTTTGTTGGCCTTCTTACTACTTTTAGGCATCAGTTGCCTTTGTAAGTCTTCTTTATGGTTATATTTGCTAAAAAATGCAGTTGGTTTGGATTCTGTACCTAAATAACTTGACTGAGAACCTACAATACCTGCTGTTCTCCCTTTTCTTCAAAGAAAGACTGCAATTAATGAAAACTTGCAAGTGGTTTCTTTAATACACTATTTTTTTTTAGTTTTTTTTTCTCTTCCCCCTCTCATCATTGCAACCTGTGCAGCTTCCTTGTACTTCCTTGTCTTTCTTTGAACATTATGCAGAGTAAAATATAATTTTTCTCCTTACTTAGACTTTGAACCCTTTGAAATGAAATCAAGCGAGTTTGCCTGGACTTAGTTGGTTGGAATCTTAGCAGCTTCTAGTGTTTTGCTGTATAGGGAGTGCCATAGCTGATTAAAATAGATTTGATCTTTTGTCTCTGGATCAGCAGGTGATTTTTAATCTACAGCAGTATCACAAAGTTGTAAGGTAGCACTGCACACTTCCATAGGAAAAAAAAAGTAATCACACCTGATTTAGCCTGATTTAGTTTTGTAAATCCTAGTGAATAGTGCAGAACATATCTGAAGTGAGTCTGAAAGTACAGCTAGGCTATTGACTTTCCTCAATTCTGCATAAGCAGAGAAGATAGAAAAATACAAAGTACTGAGAATCTCATCCCTGTCTCTAAACCCAGGACTAAATATCATAAGTGCATATATAAATATATATGTATAGATGCAATTCTGTACATGTGCTCCATCGGTTCTTACCTCATAAGTTATTAATATGAATTTGAACTATACTACTTATATATATACACATGATAAACACATGATAAAAATTAGACACAGGCAAAAATGTCTTGCAGAATTTGTGGTTTGAATGACAAGATTTACCCCATATGAATGCCTACAGTGTGGTAACTTAAGATCATTCCACATCAGATAGTTTAAGTTCATTCATGTCCTAATAAGTGGTAGCTGCTCTAGGAAGCCCTCTAAGCTTTCTATAACCAGATGTGCCACTAGTAATCTTTCCAAAATGGAGATGTCAATGGAGCTGTAGCTGGTTAAAGGGCTATGCAGGGCAAAACGTGGTATTAGTGGCTAATAAAGGCTAATTCTTTTGCAAGCAAAATTAGCTCGCTTCACTAGCTTGTTATGACTTGAAGTGTCTGGCCGTTGAACTATGCAGCTGTCTCATTTGTTGCTCTCAAAGAGATCCCACCCTGACTGACAGCTGTACTGGGCTGGAAAATAGTGCCCCAAATGAGTGAAAACAAGAGGACTTCAGTTTGTGGGACTTTGGTACAGTAGTCATCCATGCAAACAACCTCCATAAGAAAAGGAGATGAACCCAACAAGGAATGTGAGTGATATTGATCCTGGCTCTGGGCACTTAATTTCCTTAACTGAGCAGTTACCACTGCAGAACTTTGTGCTCACAGATGCTGTAATCAATTCTTGTTATATGCAACCACCTAAAAGACACAGATGTCCAGTAACTGCTCACAGCAACTCTAAATAATCACTGGAAACTTAACTTCCAGTGAATTCCAGATATTGTGATGCTCTAAAGTGATTAAAACAGCGCCAGAATAGCCTAAGCTCTGTGGATGTGTATTTATTTTTACTCACTGGTGTTTTGGGTTAAATGCCACATCAGAGTGTTTTTATTACAAAGTTCCTGTTCCTGCTCAATGCAGCTGTACCTATTCTAATCTCCTCCATCAAAGGCAACCATTTCCTTTTTTTCTTAATCTCACATCAGTGTACTAAGAGCAGTTGTCCCTGGCTTCCTTAAGCTTGCCCTGCAGAAAAGCTTTCTTAAAATCTTCCCTACGTCCATTCTTTCCTACGCACATGCTTAGAAATGTGTGTGCAGGTGTATAAACATGGACACATGCATGTGCCTATGCATTTTTTAATCAGTTTCTGCTTCAGTCCTACAGCCTTTTGCATGTCACACTAGGAAAGGACTCCTGGAGAAGGTTACTATCAAAGAGCAGTGAAATGCTTTCTTCCTCTTGTTCTTCCAAATGATTTTAACACCTTCTTTATTTATGAGATGTTTCAAATTTCTGAACTCTGTGATAACATTATGCAGACAAATGTGCACTGAGGTCAAGACTGATTATTTTTTCACTGTGGTATTGTTTTTGAAGGTGATTTGACACTCATTGTTAAGACAGGTCATTCAGAGTGACAGATTGGTGATATTGCCTTTAGTGCAATTAAGCCCTTGAATGTTGATCCTAGATTAAGAGTTTATACAAACCACATGGAAAAATTGGTTTATGCTGTTAAGTTAATTTTGGTCCCAAACTTTTATTCATTATGAAACAGTATTTGTGTTAAAAGTAGACCTTTGGCTAATGAATGAGTTTGGTTTCTGTAGCATGCCTATGACATTACTTTGCAGCAGAGACTTCTGTGAAGTGCTGGCTCTCTGTTTTGGTGACACTGGGAAAGGAAATCTCTCAAGAGAAGACCCATAAGTCCAATTTATCATGGCAAAAATGACAAAGCAGAACTTATATAGAAATTGGGGCTTCAAACTGGACTTATTTTTGTTCCCTGTGAAATTCTTTTTGATTAGTCATAGTTGGGTACAGCTTGGATGTCCAGTCTTGTGAGACATGGCGAGAGACAGTAGTAGAAATGATCTTTGCTTACTGAGGATTTCAGGAAATCATGCAAGGGAAAACTCCCAGTACTTTCTTTTCACACCAAAAGGAATTTTTCTCACATATTAAAAGAAAAAAAAGAAAAAAAAAAGTAAAGGCTGTTTGATCTAGACATTAAGAGATACTCAAGAATCTTGAAGAGCATAGTCTAATTTTTGTTGTTTAATGATTTTTCCCATTGGAAATGAGAAATTATAGAAAAGAGATCTTGTAACAACAGGGATGATAGACAGGAGAACTGGAGCTAACATTGGACTCAGAACAAAACTACCCAGTCAGGGATGCATTTGAGGAGGTAAGCTGCTCCCCATGGTACATGAGAGATAGATGCTAAGTGTCCTCCTCTGCTTGGATGCCATCACAATTAGAATATGGCAGGAATGTGTTAATGCTGCAGACCATGCTCAGGCTTCAGGGGACAGTCACTCCTCTAAATCTTAAGTATAGCAGTATTAGTACCACATATTACCAGCAAAAATCTGTAGAAAATTTCTAAAGATAGCTTGACTGAAAAGTGAGAATAGTCTGTTTCTTGCTGAATTAGACAGTTTATCTGTAAGGAAACAAACAAGTGCTGTAATAATGTAGGATGTCACATCTTCCTGCCATTAGCAATGTTCTCTCTGTCAGTTTGGATCCCCTAGCAGAATAAATCTGAAGTTCATTAAGGGGAGTGGTAGGTTGGGATGCTTTTCATCCTTTACACATTATGGTCACTGTGCCCAGAGTTGTTACCTGTCCTTCTCCTTTGCCTGCTGAGGAAATTCAGCTCTATATGAATATTCTTGATTGTGTTCTGCTGGTATCACTATCTCCATAGTTTCAGCTCTTCTTGGTATCTCTGTTATCAAAAGTAAAAATGCTACTCAAAATTAGCTTTTGTTTCTTTCAATCTCCCTCATTTCTTCTACTGTAATGCCACATCTGTGCTGTTTGTTTATGCTTTTCTGTCTTTAAGTCTGTGAAGCTGGCTTTGTGCAGAAACCCCATGCCACAGCAGCAGCCAGCAGTGATGCAGTTGCCCCAGTGCTAAGCTGATAACACAGAGAGAGCTGAAGCATTTCTACTTTTGTGCTTTGAACTCTTTCTCAGAGCGGGTTTCCTGATTTGTCTCATTAGCACTGATTTGCTTTGTACTCTGAGTGCAATTGTTCATTTGGTACGAGTTGGAGCAACTACATCTCCATTTTTCCCTGGCTTAAGCAAAGCAGCAGTAATGGCCACCTCTCCCTGGTTTTTCCTTGGCAAACTTCCCAGAAAGATGTGTTCTTAATTGTAATTTGCTCTCTGTGGTCAGCAGCAATGTCTCATCTTTTAGTATCTCAACAGCACCACTGAATTTAACCCTGTGTGTGTCTCAGGCCTCACCCTATCTCATACAGAGAAACCTTCTATTTCAAATAGGCTGACTATATGCAGCAGAGATGTTCACATTTATTGATTATAAAATTAATTCCTCTGTCATTTGCTGCTTCATCTGCTTTTCATGAATTAAAAAAAAAAACAAATAAAACCAAAAAACAACCCACCACTTTCTTTTGGAAAAATATCATCATTTTCTGGGAAAGGCTTTGTCTGAGCATCTATTGTATCTTACTAAAGCTGGTTTTGAATTTTAGGTAGACAAGAAATTTTCTTTCAAAACTCTTCAAAAGAAACCATGAATATCTAGACCATAAATCCAGGAATGGCACAAAAGTAGGAATATGAGACCTGCAATATGTAATATGAGTCTTTTAGTCCAACCTCCCCTATTTCTACCTTTTTGCTAAATATACTGCTGACACCCTTGCAAGAAAAAAACCACTGGGCTTGAACATCAATGTTTTTGGCAGAGCAGCAGGCACCCTCAGTTTAATCTTAGTTTAATTTCTGTAAATTTTCTTGGTAATACATGAAAAAGAAATGTCAAGTTATTGTATTTGTCACTTTGGTGGTGAGGTTTGGCAAATATCAGATCATCTTAATAAAATGTTGAATTTTAAAGCTAACACTTTAATTAAAAAATGTCTTTCATATAAATAAAACTGATAACTTTCATTCCAGGTACATTTAACGCTCTTCAGGAAATCCTGTCCTGCATAAGAAAAATGAAACTTTCATCTGAAGTGCATTAATAACTGTTTTAAAGGAAGAAAGTATTTCCAAAATTTCTAACTTGCCTGCAACATATGCATCAGCTAAGTCAGCAATATTTGCTAGCCACTGTTGGATTGCATTTTATGCAGGAGACAGATAACCAACCCTGTGTGTCCTGGAATGAGCCTTTCCCTACTGTTGGTCATGTGTAGCTGGTTTTTTTCATTTCTCGTACCTCACGGAATGAAAGGAAAAGTGATTGAGAACTGTTGAAAAATGCCAAAGAAACAAATTCAGGTTGAAATTCAACTAAAACTCGACTTGAGGTTTTTTGTGTGTGTCAAAATAGGATGTTGATATTGAAATATTATTATCCATCTTTTCCAGATTTCATGTCTGTCACCTATCCCCATCTTTCCCATGCAGTCTTATAATTGTGCTTGCTCATCCCCAAACTGAATTTTTGGGGAAGTGCATGATTTGATTTGCCACTTTGAACAGAAAATCCATCCAGTTTTGTAAACAGCACCTCATAAGGACTTTGTGGCAGCTTCTGAAATATATTCCTGTGTTAATGACAGGACTTCCAGTTTTGAATTTTTATATGTAACTCTGCTTTGTTTGGTAATACTTAACTAGGGATGATTCCTGATAAAAACATTGATTTAGCTTTACAGCAAGCCTTTCAAGATCTCTTTTAGAATCTCTTTCTGTTGCCCTTCAATGAGTAGTTCAGGTCTCTTTTAAAGGCTTTTGTCTCAATGTTCTAGTTCATTCATTTAAAACTCATCTTTAATGAGTTTCAAAATATTAAATATTGGATATAAGTTGCTTATGAAATCAAGTAGGTTTTGTTAATATGATTTATTTCAATATGTTTAGTATAAAGAGTAAGTGTCATTAAATAATGATGAATGCATCACAGAGTAATACATTATATACCTTTTTTACAAGACTTAAAATGCTGTCCCAATACATGTGGATTGCTAGCATGCCTACCCTGGGGGTAAGGATCAGCATGTGCCACGAATCAGACGTGGTGGGTCATGGCCCTGGTGTGGGGGTGCCCACAGTGTCTGATTGAGCTCTGCTGTGCCCCTTCCTCTCCAAAGGCAGAGCCTCAGGTGGGAGGAGCACAGCATCAGCTTTCCTGGGGAGCATCCTCTCCCTGGCCTCTGTGGGGACACTTGCGCCTGTTCAGGACACCCATGGGGCTGCCACCCCCCAGGGAATTGCACAGCTGTGCACTCGCTGTATCTGCCAGGGTGAGGAGGTAAGGCTGCCCTGGAGATGCTGTGGGCAGCTGATGGGGTCTCTGGTGTGTAGAGGACCCCTAGGACAGAAAGTCTCTTTTTCCCACCTCTGAGACCAGAGAAGAAGACTGGATTCCTTGGCTCTGGTTCTCAAGGCTGTTTATTTGTTCTTATCTAATACATTGTCTTTCTGACCCAGTAAGGTCTGTCCAGCAGATCACGTTGAGGTACTGACCACCCTCAGGGCACTGTTATCTTTTTATACTAAACACTTTGTGTACAATATTTACAATAACTTTCCAATACCTGTCACCTATGTGAGACAGTTGGTCCAATCCAAAAGTGCCACCATCACAGCAGAAGATGGAGGACAAGAAGAAGGAGAAAGACAGGATATACCCAGATTCCTCCATCTTGCCTCTTGAACCCCCATTCTAAAAACCCCAAAATTCTACATTTTCACCCTGTGATATATTCACTATCATTCTATTCAAACCCTTGTGGCTTGTAACTCCTTGCACAAAGTTGGTAATTGTTTCCATGGGTTAAAATCGAAGTCACAGTGTCTCTGACTCTGTGCCCAAGTCTCTAAGCCCCCTGCCAGGGTCTTGAGTCCTCCAGGGCAGTGAGAGGAATATTCTGGGTTCCGACAGGCAGCATCACTGTGGGGCCAATCACGGCAATGTGATGAGAATTATAAACCTTCTCTGTGTTAGACCAGGTAGGATTCATAAAGTTTGTGAAGTTCTGCTCTTGTTTTTCCATTCTAGGCCCTGCTGTGACCTTACTGTTGGCTGATTCCAGGGAGCCACCTCATTATTCTGACTTGAAACTTCTCCATCTCCAAAAGCAGAGGTGAGGATCAAAGTATCTGGAGACAGCGGGATGAAATGTACCACACTTAATATGATTATACTGCTCACTGTTAATATCAGAAAAGTAGATAATCTGTTCTTATATTCAGAAAGAATTAAATGCCATGAAACTACTGGAATTGTAACAATAGCATGAGGAATGCTGCTAAAATACCAGCATGACATGGCATGAGTTAGAAGTATTATATTTTTTGCCACATGTTAGGAACCACTAACTCTGGTGGCTACTGTAACTTATTAAGAATTGTATGGGAATCTGTTTTCAATATCTGTGATTTAAAAATATCTTGGAATGAAACACTGGAAAAGAAAAAATATTTCCTGAAATCTGCCTCAGTGCCATTTTTTCACTGTCTAATTTCTGCTGTTCTGCTTTTTTGGCCTTTTTTTCCCCTTTTTGGTTCATTTTTCTTTTTTTCTTAATTTTCTTTTTTTTTTTAACTATGATTTTATACACAATTTCATAATTTTCCCAAAGAGCTGACATTTATCAGAGGTCACATGCTGAAAATCACTAGTGTAGTTATACATGCTTTGTTTTATTTTCAAAGAACCAATTAAGCATTTCAAGGAGAATAATTCATCTTTCTGATTTCTGTAGAACAACATAGTAAGGAAACCTGAAGTGTTTTCCCTGTGCTTCTGCCATGTCTACAGATTGTTTTTGGTAAGTATTTCAACATTACAGTTGAAAGGATTAGAGTAAACATGCTAGGCTTTTTACAGTTCCTCTACTTGAAGTGCATTAAACACTTAAATCTCAGCCTAACTAAACTGGAATGGATGCTTTAAAATGAGTATTATCTTCTTTTTTGTAATAAGGAAAACTGTAGAGCTACAAATGTCGTCGTAGCCACTTTTCTTCATAAAGAAGGGAAACAGCTTTAGCTCATGGACAGCATTGTTTCTGCCCTGTGGTCTTGAAAGCTCAATGAGAAGAACAGGATATCACTATTGACTCTAATTTTTAGCTTGGATACAGATTTCTTCTGTGGCTTAGAACAAGTTATTTCTTCCTCATATGTTTTAGCTTACCAGCTACATAAAACCTTTGAGGTGCATGTGCTTGCAAAAATGCTTTAAAGAGGTGAGGTGAAAGTTTAGGAGTTCTTTAAAAGAAGCTTCTGTGAGGTCTCAGCCTGCTTCCATATTTGTCAGTGAAAGTTTTACCACAGACTTAAGTGGCCAGACTTGGTTTAGAATGAATTTCATTTACATTAGTGTCTTTATGAGGATATTTGTATTCACAAGGCTTTTAGTCTCCCTGACACCTCATTTGAATTAGAACTTGATTCTCCTGAGCTGCAATAAGAAGCATTCAGGAAATTAATTAATTGGCCTGATTTTTCTCCTTTCTTAAGAGGAAAAGACTTAAGAACCCACTTAAGAACATATGTTCTGTCATCCTCAAATCATATATAAGAAAGCTGCTCATACCTGAAATGTCACCATATTTAACTGGGTTTGTCTAAAGGTGGCAAGATCCAGAGTTTCTGAACCTCAAAAAAGAATGCTTTATTATTCCCTTTTTAAAGTAAGGGATTCTGGCCTCAAAATCATCACTGCCCTTAGATGTGATATGGAAGTATGTGTCAGTCTGTAGGCTGTAGATGATGCAGTAGGACTTGGAGGTTAATTATCCCATCTTGAGAGCACTTTAGGCTTCCAGCAAGGTGTTCTGGTCAGGAGGTGAGGAACAGCAGGGTGTATAGCACCCATGGCTGCTTCTGAAACTGATATTGCCAGATTGTCCCTGCCAGGACCTGACAGCTTCAGCATCTACGTGGGTCTGTGTACTGCTGCTGAGGTGATTATCTTCTCTGCTGATTGATCCTGCGGTCCCATATACCTGTTGGCTCTCTCAGGTGTGTGGTGGGGTGGCTTGCTGCTTTGCAAGGCTCTGGTGGGTAGCTTGTGTGGCCAGAGGTTTGGCCATATAGAGATTGTCCTTAATTGCTTCCTCAAGGTCACTGTGCTCAGCTTCTCATTGAGCTTACTATGGCCTTTGGGAGCAGATAGGACCTGAATGATAACAGGAGCAGCCCAGGAGCGCGAGGTTTCCTGCTGTCCTAATGGCCATGCAAATATTTCATGCAGGAGTGACCTCAAAGTACTTTTCTCTGGACTGCACATCAGTGCAGCTGTACCTGAGAGAACAATTCCATCAGAGAGCCGGCTTGTCTGCTGCTATCAAAGCCTGCAGTTACCTCTTCCAGGTACACATTTAGGTATGTGGCATCCTACAGCATCCTCCAGTTATGATCCAGTGGGAGAGACAAATCTAAATGCAAAACCAGATATCCCAGCAAGTCCAAACTTTTCTCAAAGTCAGCTGGTGTCTAGTGGCTCTTCAACATAGGAGCAGTATTGCCAAGGGTTTGTGTATAGTAGTAATGCTTAGCAGCAAATTATCAAGTAGACAGATGGAGGCACAATAAGAAAACTTGCAAGTATTCTTCTGATTTGGGAAATTTTATCCTCACTGTCAAGAAAACAATTCTCCTAGATGGACTCGATAGCATAAAAGCACTGTAATTTAAGTAATGTTATTTTGGACATCAGAACTTCAAAACCTAAAATGATGTGAGGTGTTGGAACAAATGTGTATGCAGAGCTTGGTCTTCGTGGCTTCACAGAATTACTCACACTTCCTTTATTTAAGAAAACAACCACATTTCTCACATCTTAAAAGTGACAGTCCTACAGTGAAAAGAAGAACTAAGTGTTCCTTGAACACCCTGTTCCCACTGCACGTGCAGGGGTTAAACGGTTCACAGGTCAGAGGAAATGGCACAGTGGCTAAAAGCTACCTGGGGAAGGTCAGCTCTGAAGCAATTGTGAGTTTTATATTCAGTGGTCATAACACTCCTTCTCTAAAACCACTTATTTAATTGTCACTACAAGGGATGAATGGCCAGATTAAGCAGCTCTTTTAAAATTGGAATTGGTTGAGTAACTTTTCATGGGTGGAACTGAACTAGAGAAATGGTCAAAAACATTTGAATGCTCTTGGCACATTTGGTACTGTGTAACTACTGACAAAATGTAAACAATTGCATGGTAACTAGAAAGATGCATGCCAGGTTAGTAGTGTGAGAATGCCTTGGGAAATTAGACTAATGACTGCATGGGTCACATTCTGGTACAGCTCCCACAAGTCATCTGAGCATGTTTGATGGGAATGTGATGTGTCTGGAAGCTTGAGCAAACACAGTCTGACCCAAGTGCTCATCCTGTTAATAGAAAAGACTCCCAGAGTCATACTATCCTGATCCAGTTTTCTGTGTGTTCATGCATCCTGTTTTCTGAGCCATGAAGCTGCAATGACTAGTCCCTTGCAGTCAGTTTTTCAAAGACAGGATAAACATGTGTTTAGAGGAAATTGCAGAAGCTATCAGGTGCTCAATACTTTTGATGTAATTAGCATTTTGTGAAAATCCAACCCAGGGCTAAGTCTACCAGGGAATTTCTGTGTTCTAATGCACCCACTAGAATTTATCCAGAAAAGATGTGCCAAGGACCATGACTGGGTACCTTGGGAGGGAATGTACAGAACTCTGCACATACCAAGGAAGAACCTGTTAGTGGGTAGGAAATGTTTGGAGGAAAGGTGGACTTAGCTCACTTTACCATTTTCTGCATTCAGGTTGCAGTTCAGCCTCCTTTATCTTGGGTCCTCAGCCATGAACGGAGGGGCACAGCTTGGTGCTGCATGGCTAACAGTCTGCTGTAGGTATCCAATGTAGAGACAGCTTCCCAAAGCATTTTAGCCAGTTTTAGACCCCCCATAAGTTCCTAAAATTACTTCCTTTCCAAAACTGGCAATTCACAGCCTACTGTCCTTTTCTCCAAGTTGTCTTATTCCCTTTGAAACAAACCTCTCCTTCCTTGTCTTTTCTTCAGTGTCTTGGAGTGGTTACAAAGACACCAGCCTCCCAGCTCAGTGACATTACTGATTCTGAGGTATTCTGCAATTTCTTTGCTCTCTAGAGTCAGTTTCTCACACTGTTGTCTCAACAATCAGTGTCATTCTCTTTTGCAGCACTGATATTTTTCAGCTCTACAAACCCTTACATTTTCTAGAATGATGAAAGGTTCACATAATCTGCTACTATAACAATTTATAAAACATAATCCATGAGAATGTACATAATGAGAAAAGAGAACTTTAGTCTTGTTTGTTGTCTTTTATGGTTATATGCTGAAGTACAGTAACTGGTTTTAGATACTTGTTTTAAAAAGTTGTCTAAATCTTGAGCTATGTAAGAAAATTGATGATAGGCTTGCAAAATAATGCCCATGGTATGCTGTTGAGATTAATTCAATCATGCTAATTCCAGGAAGTTTAAAGTAACCTCTTATTGTCTGAAATAGAGAGACAATGAAAATGAGATGATATTTGATTATTCTCAGTGAAGCAAGCAAGCAAGAAGTGGTTCGAAGCATTGTGTGGAAAAAAATTAGAATTATATATCAGGGAAAAGTTTATAAACATAAGAACTCACAGTCAAGGAAACCAACTGACAAATGAACCTTTGGAATCAGCACTGCTAAAGATATTCAGGGCTCAGCTAGACATCCATCTATCAAAAAGGGATAAGGAAATCAGTCCAGCCACAATGTAGGGATAATACAAGAGAGTTTTCTGCCAAATTTCTACCCCAAATAATGTATGATTTAGTTGGAATGGAAAAGGAAAGCACTTTGGCTTGCTAGATCTTTCACTGATAAAATTTACTTTATTGTAACTGAAGTGTGTTGGTCTCGCTCTAGTTTCAGACACACAGACTCTAGCTTAGAATTTTTTTTTTAATTTAAAAAATTGATATCTTTAGAATAAAAAAAAAATCTCTTAGAATGAAAAATTGATTCACAACATCTTTTTTCACAGCAATTTTCCAGATGTGGTCAGATTACTCATACCAAGCCCGAGGAAAAACTGTCAGTAAGGTATTTATTTTTTGCAGGCTTAATTAGAGGTATGAAGGCTGGTAAGACTGGAGGGTTAGGATAATAGGGTTATAAAGGCATGGTTAGCTTTTATCTCTCTGTCAAAACTTCCAATACAGGCCAAGAGGGATATTTCCCATTCATTACTCTGAGTTGCTGTTCAGCTGGGTGGTAATGACCTACTTGTAGTGGGTAGGCAGGCAACACTCATACTGTGGATAGTTCAAGACTAAACTGAGCTGGCAGACTGAGACTACTGCTCATCAAAAGCTGGAGTTCAGATTTTTAAGCAAGTCTTGACATTCAAGCAGTTGCCTCTTGCAGTTTTGAGGAGTTTGAAAGCAGTCACCTTCAGCTGAAGTAAGCACAGTTAAGACACCTAAGCTCTTTACAGAAAGCTAAGTATAGATTTATCTGGAACACTGAACACCTTCAGAATTGTAACCTAGCACCCTCACCAAGTTTTCCATGAAAGTCTGATTCACCACTTCTCCATGCAGCCTCAGTAAGTGTCTGATTGCCCCATTGTTTATCCCAGCACATGCTGTAAAGGAGAAGATGGATGGCGGCGCACTGGCTTTCAAGTGCTCTGCTGCAAGCACAGTCTCCTTTCAGGGCAATGTCTCCCAAAGCATCAGTCATATCAGAGAGACCAGCCCGGCACAGAGATGAAGCAGATACAGTTTTAAACAGGCTGTTTCAGAAATAGAATTAGATTTAAATAACAAATGAAGCTTCAGACTGAGTACTGAGTTTCTACAGATGTAACACAGAATTCAATATTTTCAAGCCATAAATACCTTGCATTCCCTAATTTATACTGTAAAAATTAGTACTAATTTCTAAGATATACTGTGGAGTTGATCAAAAGCAAGTCTGCCATGTTAACACTGCATTATGAAAATGTCACATGTTGTAGGGAAGGGAAGTATGAATATCTGCTATCTGATGTATATGATTGAAAAGGGAAATCACAGAGTGAAATCATCAAGCCACATTAGCCAAAGAGAACTGATAAGTAAGGGTATAACACTGGAACTGTAAACAATCAAGCAGAGATTACACCTGTGTGGAATTGTGCATGTTTTTTACAAGTGACCTAAAATGTTGGCAGTAGAAAATTAAGAAAATCTAGCACTGCTTATCGAAGAAAATTTTCAAAATGCTGTATGGATAGGATAGTAATCATTAATGTGCATTAAAAGGATGCTATTTTTGAGCGTCACTTGAAACTTCTCTACAAATGACACAACTTAGAAGCAAGGGAATTAATTGTCCTGGGCTGCATGACATGTGTGCATTTTCTGCTCTTCCACCCAGCTTCTTGCCACAGCTGTGCTGGCATCCCCAGCTGTGTCCCACAGCTCTCAGTGCTGCCCTGCCAGCCTGGGCTGGCACCCAGCACACCCTTCTCAACCAACACAGGCAGCAGCTCAGGCATGTGCTGATCATCTCCCCTCTCTTCCCTTTTGAATGTTTCTGTGAAACCGCATATGCTTGAGTTTGTAAATATGGACACCAGATAAAATTCTAGAAACATTCACCATCAGAAAACTTGCCTTTAAATGTGTCAGAGTCTCTATTTGCTGTGCTCCTTCCCCCTTCACCATTGGGAAACCACAATGACAGGAAGAATGCACCATTTCCTCCAAAGAGACCCATTGCAGCTAGAATCTGCTCTTTCAGTGTGCACGCACTTTCAGCTGCACAAAATGTGAGACTGGCTTGAACATTTGAAGTCAATGAAATAGGACATTTTGGTAGAGGAAATAGTCAAATTAGGTTATCACAAAACAAGAGCTTTTATAGTTGACTGTTCAGGCAGTGCTGCTGACTGCTGAGCTAGCTCTTGGTAAGAATGTGCAAGTTGTGCTATTTTTACTTGCTACTTGTCTAGTACTGGACTTGTTTGGAATAATTTATTCTTGCATATAAAGGTATATATCTAGCAACAAGAATTTAGAGGAATTTTCTATAGCTGACAGAATTATTACAAGAATTCATTGAGAAGCGAGAGAATACCGTGCTAAAGGAAGCTTTGAGTGGACTTTAGAAAAAAGACCCAAATACATTTGACATTCCCCTCAAAATACTTACATTTTTGCCTATGAAAAGCACACTTCATTACCCTTGTCATGCCACTTCATAACTTCTTGTTAACTTGTTGTACTTTACCCACTCATCTAGTTCAGTGGTTTTTATTCTATGGTTTTCAGCCACTACCCTTTCCCCACTTTCAGTCTTTGCAGTTTGCACTCAGACACCATCTGGCTTCACCCCCGGGGTTTCCTAGACAAGGACAATCTAGTTAGCCTTGTGAAATCCAAACCTCAGGCAAAACAAAAACTGTAGAAACTTCCACAAGACAGGCTTTGTCACTACTCTGTGAGGGGCAGCTCCATTACCCCGAGAAGCTGTTAGAACAGAAATCACACCTTAAGCACTAAGTTATCATCTCATCCATCCTTCTCTTTTGCCCAAACTTTTCCCTTTTCCTTTCAATTTACTGCAATTACTGCCAGTCTTTTCTGGTCAAGAGAAAATTTTACCACTCTGTGTGTAATTACAGAAATTCTGAGTAGAAGATAATGTAAGAAACTCTCTGTAAAATGCTTGGAGTAAAGTAGATTAAGAACAGATTTACTAAAGAAATTAGGAAGTCATTCCAGTGTTCTTTTCTGTTCTAAATAACATAGTGAAAATAAATCTCTGAGGCAAGATTCTGGACAAAGTCATTCCTTTGAAAAGAGACCACAAGATTCCTGGTCTTCTTAATGGAGAAAACAGAAAGAATTGGTCTTGGTTTGGGACTCTCAAAATGCTGATCCTTTTGAACAATGTGGACAAGTACAGAATGTTGTCCAATGTATTCATCCTTGAACAGAAAGAAATCAAATTACTCTGTGCTCTGTCTCATAGGAGCAGAAAAAGAAAAGAACCCCTCCCTTTCTTTTTTATGCTTGCTATGCTCCCTCCAAAATTTCTAAATGAATTTGTTTGGGCAAGGGATTTTGATGCGTGCATCTGTTTTGCCCTGAGAAATCATGATCCAGTTGCACAGTTCAGTGGTTTTGATCCAGATATTCTTTTATTTCACGTTTTGGAAATCTAAAGTCAGTAGGCAAATGCATATCTCTATAGGTGCATTTCACTAGTGATGGCCACAGAGTGAAGACTGAGGTAAGTTCTTCACAATAACACAGCCATCCCAACTTCTCTTCTTGCAACCACCCAACTTCTAGATTTCTGTTTTTCATTGCTGTATTCTGTTATCTCTCCTGACTTGACAATTACTCCTGTGTGTCTTCACAGGAAGAATGCACATCACAGTCCTGCTCTGACAAAGTAGGCCCAGGGAAATGAAGAAGAGCAATTTTTCCATTATTGTAAACTGCAAAAAGGTAAAAATACAATCATCCCCTTCTCTGTTTGGTAGTCAGAGGGTTGAAGGGGAGAGCATATGAAACAGTAGCTGGGTACCAGTGATAGAGATGTTAACTTCCAATCTTGTTGAATGTCCTGTGAAAAGCAGCTTATATTGCTGTCTGCTCCCAATAGAACTGAGGCTGCATGATATTTAGATGATAAAAGACTCTCATGTAAGAAGAAGGTAGCATATTAAATATGCTTTTTTTTCTTTACAGTGTTGCCCAGTGAAAACCACAATTTCACTTTGGTTTGATGAGCATGCTGTGATTCCACTGTGGTAGGTTTACCTTTTGAAATGATTGAAGAATAGAAGTACAATGTGTACTGTTAGCTATGTCTGATACCAATTGTTTCACATTTTGCAGTCTAGAACTGGGTTTTTGTTATATTTTGAGGTTTCTTCTAAAATGGTGGCCTTTCCACTCAGTCTTGCCATTGTTCTTCTGTCAGTTAACAAACTCAGTTATTTATAAACAATCTTAGAAGGGAGACCTTTAAAGGATGTGAGATATAAATCAGCAATCTCTGTTTCTAATCACAGTGGATACGCGGGTTCCTTTTCAGCTGTAATGAAGAAGTTTGGAGCTGGACACTACAAATATTTGAAGTAATTTTGATGTTAATTTTTCAAATTTCCAAGGTATCTAAGATGTGGCTAATAATAATAGCAGGCGTTGTCTGTTTCTCTCAGCATGTGGCATGAAAGTGGTGTGGTCACAGAGCTATGCATTATTTACATGGTGTCAACATGTCAGCAAGTGGTATGGCAGCGAGCCAGATTAAATCACTTCTGATTTTAAATACAGGACACTGAATAATAATGTTGTGTCACACTTGAGGACACTGGAATCTGGCAAATCAGCAGCAGCTCAGTGTGTCAAGCTCCTTTGGATGGCTTCTTCCCTTCCTGAATGATCACAGAATCAAACTCAAGGTTCAAGGAAACTGTATAAAGTTGGCATTTTTTAATTTCCTTCCAAAGCAAAAGATTGTACCTAGCAAACAGACACTTTTTGTTTGCTTTCTATAAAGATGTGCCATGAGGTCACTGCCCTCATGTAGGAATGTTTGCACCTGAGAATGGGCAATGGTGCCTGCATGGTGTATGTTTGCCATTAATCTTTGTTGTCCCTGTAAGGGGCAAGCCTTTCTTGCATTTCATCCATTATTTTTTTGCAGAATCTACTGCAACAGATTCACCATCTCCAACAGGAAATGTATTTTTAAGAGGCAATCACATCATGTAGGATAGGGGCTTTAAGGGTTTGAGGTCTCCCAAGAAAATCTTGGGCGCTGTTCTCAACCATTGCTTCTGCACCATCTCTGATTTCTGTATAACCCCTGGAGCTGGCTTACCTGGCCAGCTGGTGGGAAACCAATTCAGCAAAATAAAAACAAGGATGGCTTTCTGTTGGTTTAGTAATCCAATTACATTCATCAAGGAGCCATGTGAAAATTGGGAAGTGGAAGGGAAGGAATGAGCCTGCATGTCAGGGAAGAAAAGATGCAAGGAAAATGAGGGGAGCAGAATTGTTAGATGAATTTTATCATATTGTGAAATCTCACTCTAGAATATTAATGGATGGGGAGGGAGCTTTTAGAAGGTTAAAAGAAGCATCCAAAATACTGGGATTCATTTTGCCTTGTCACCATAATACCCTTTTTATGAAGCTAGAAATATGTATGCTCATAAAAGCCCATTGCTTTTTTTATTTTAAAATATAATGCAACCATTGGAGTCTGTGCACAGTTCTTTCAAGTTAAATGCTTAGTTCAACATTCCACTTCCATTTCCTGGTAGAAAATGTTTTATATGAAAGCAACTTTAACCTTTCAGAAGGGTTCATTTACTGCTACGTTTGGTATCAGCTTTCCAAAAAATGCAGTCTGCATTTGGCATAGTACAGATTCTGGTTTTAATAGTGGTTTAGGGAAAAAAAAAGTCATATGGCATAATTCAGAAATAAAATACTGCAACAGAATTCTCTCTATACATGAATGCACCCCATGAGCGAGTGGTTTAAAGTCAGTTTGGTCACTTAAAGCCAAGACATGGGCTCAAGCTATCTATGAACCAGCTGGTAACAAATAACACATTCAACTCTCAGTCACAGGAAACTGTTAGGTTGCCTTTTTATAGTCAACTACAGCTCTACAGCTCCTGAAGCACAAGGGAATATCATACGGACTTGGAAAGAATGGAACACCTACCATATGCACATAAAGAAGGGCAATAAAGATGAAAGGCCAGAACTGAGCTTTAATTTCTATTTTTCTTCTTTTGATTTATCATCTGCTTCTGCATTGCTCCAATTTTCTTTGGCCTAAAATTAGGGAGAAGATGCTTGAATTGCTTAGTTTGATCAAATCAATCAAAATAAGGCTTCCATCTCACCAGTGTAACAGATGCTAAACATGAAACTTTTTAAAGTATATTATTGCTTTCTTTATGTCTTTATTGTGCATTCATTTCTGAAGTGCTGATTGCTGTACCAATCCCCTGCAGTGGGCAGTTCCTGGCCATGGGTTGCTGTGGTCATGGTGAGATGGGCATTGAGCTGGTAGAGCTGTTTCAAGGTGACTCTGAACTACACTGAGGGCTGACTATTTGGGTGCAGGGCCATATAAACAGATCTGAGTCTCCTTTGGGACCTCAGCAGCAGCTCCTCTGCAAGTGCTTCAGGACTATCTCAGCTGTCAGGTTGGCTCAGGAGTCTCTGCACCGTGGTTCCTTGCCACGTACGGATGTATTCTGGGAGTTATCCTCCACAGGAATTCTGCTGTCAATAACCACTTCTTACAGGAGAAAAGGACCTTCAGACAGGCCTGGCCATGAGCGAGACAATAAAGGCTAATCCTCTGTGCTGCTGAGCCTCAGCTTCTAATAAAGGACTCAGAACTTGTAAGCACAAAGCTTCAAAGTAAGTACAGATCTGCAGAGGGAGGGCAGATAAGGGGGCTGTAGCCCACCCATCAAGGCCACCTGGTCTTAATAAATGGTAGCAGTCAGCCTTTGTGCCACATGCACTTTCCATATCCTACCCTTCTTCCAGGGAGTGAGATTGCCAAGAATGCTGCTGGCAATGTATGTGCCAAAGTTGGGTGCACTGCAGACTCTGCCAGTCACACACAATGGCTTCTGTCACCCCTGGAACTGCAGCAGCTGAATCTGACCCTAATGCTCAGAAGCTAAACCTTAGTAAAATAACACTGAGGATATTTAATATCTGATGATGGATGCATGTCCAATACTTTGAAGATGGAAAGATCTGCAAAAATGCAGACTATTATTTTATCTGGAAATGTGTTCTGTGGCATCCCAAAGAGTATTCACATTTCTTATTCCTTTTTTGTGCATGTGCAGCTCTCATGAACTTTCAGCTATGAATCCGTATGGGAATAATTTCATTGTGAGAAGCCGGCTTCCATTCTATCCTGAAAAAAAGCTGCATGAAAATCACAGAAAGCTACAGAAGAAAGTACCAGTCATTGTTTGAAAGCATTGTGGCCTATGGAGATGGAAAACAGAACATGGATTTGCCTCCAATTTTTATAAGCTTCTAGAAATATTAATGAATGAGAAACAAATGCAAAAAATTACTTAAAAAAAAAAAAAACAAACCTCAAGACCTCATTGCTTTTACAATGAACAGACCTGGCAAAACGGTCCTTAATTATCATGAGTATCAGTGTTTAAACAGGTAGTGCTCTTCCAAGCATTTTTTGGTTGCCAGCTAGATTAGTGTTTCTCCTCACTTGCTAACAATGAAGTTATCAGCCACTGGAACAAATGATGAAGAGGAGCAGTGAGCTTACCATTTCCTGAAGTCTGCAAACTGAGAGGGGTTGGTATGCCTCAGCACACAATGGACACACAGCTGGGTGAAATTATATTGTTGTGCTATAGGGAAGTACATGAAATATCCAATGTGGTCCTTTCTAGCTTTAGAGACATGGTCTATAATTTCAGAAAGACCTTACAAAGAACTCTTAGAAGTAGTGATAACCAGAGCACCAATCTGAATGCATCTTCTGATTTTGGGTTGATTATGCGAAAGTATTAAAAAAATTACAGATTGTAATGTTTCTATGTGTTTCTGTCACAAAACCTCATATTACTAGCATTATTTTGCAATATTGGAAATTTGGTTTTCGGGACTAAAGAGACCCTTCCTCTTCCTGGAAGAGCAGAATGTACTTTAGTTCATGAAAGTGTGTATAAACAAGTAAGCACGCAGGCTGCTGTTTCCTGACCTGATCTATTTCAGTCAATAAAATCAATAAACTAGACTCACTCAGTGAAATAAAAGACATCCCATAGATGAAAATCTGAGGATATTTCTCATTATTGTAGACGATTTCTTAATCTAAACTTCCATTTTCTTCTCCTTGTAGGATAATCCAGCACACTGTTTAAAAGAAGATTTTTTTTTCCTATAGCAGTCCTGCAGTTGAAAACAGCTTTTTTACCTACTCTAGATTTCAAGAATTTTGGGACGTCAGGCACTTCAGAAACCTAAATTAATTTAGTGGGCCAGTTGAAAGTTTGGTAAAGATGTGCCTGACTGAACAGCTGGACATGAGAAGAACTAGTTCTTCAGTGCTGAGTGGGTTTGGCAGCACAGCTAGGACTGCATAGTTGGGATGTCCTTGGTAATCCTAGAAGAACTGAAAAAAATATCATGGTACAGCTTTTCAACCATTTCGGGGAAAATTGATGATTTTGTATCCAAAATGGATATGCATAGTTCCAGAGGGAGTTTTTAAAGGTTTTAGATTGTAGTCAGTGGCTAGTTACTTTTGTGTCTGTGTCTAAACTCCCTTAGTGTTTAGACACAGAGTTTAGAAGGAATTTAGAACTCTCCTTCTAGATATGTAGGTTGTACCTAAATAAATATCTCAGCTGCCCCTCAGGTACAGGGCTGTCATCAAGGCTTGCTTTAGCCAACACACTGTGCCAGTCAGATGCAGTGATGGGACCACAATGTCAAAGAACCCAGAGGAAATTTGATAGTTTGTCCTACAGAAGCTCTCAGATTGCTTTATCAAGCAGTCTTTTATGGTCTTAAGTTTGAAAAATTTATAACCTGAGCTGATTCAAATAAGTTCAACTTTCTCTTGTTACTGTACTTAGTGCTTTTCTGAGAAGATGATTGGAAAAGATGAATGCTGACTAAGAGGAGTTCAACATCTAACTGATCTTAAGTTTTTCAAATATACTATCCTTTAAAAAAACCCCACAACCCAGTTTGCCAGAATAGTTCCAGCATCAACAGTCACTAATCTGTTTTCCATGCATTGGCCATAGTAAAATATAGGTGTATATATTTAATGCTTTGATTTCATTAATCTAAAAGAACAGTTTGGGGTTATTTTGGTTGAAGTAACTCTTCCATTTTAGTCCCCTAAGGGCTAACTGTGTAGCTTTTGTCCAAAAAAAGCATGATAATATAAAAGAAATTAAAAAGGTCTCTAAACATTTAAAAGGTTGGAGAACTAGACTATATTTCCATTCATCAGGGGGATTCTCAAAAGTAATTTCTGAGCTGCACTGCAAGGAAACTGGGAAGAGCTTGAACTGCTAATGTTCCCTTTGCTGTGTGAGTACACAAGAACAGTTCTCTTGTTCTACAAGTATTCTGTTGATTTTGAAATTTTAGGCCTGGCATGGGACTCAGTGAATATATGAGGGACTTAAGAAACAAACAAATGTATTTCATTTTAATGGTGATCCCTTTTTGCCTTTTTTAACCTTTTAATATAAACTAAATTAAGTTTCAACAGGAAAAGATGCCTTCAACCGCAAACCCAAGAGTTTTTGTTCTAAAAATGTTGAAATGACATATTTCTAGAATTTCAAAATCTGGGGCTTTTCCTTTTTTTTTTTTTTTTTTAGGCCAGGAAGTTCTTTTGGGAATAATTTCAGTTTTGATGAATTGTCAGTTGTGGCCATGTCTCTTCTTATGAAAACCCTGTATTCACTTCCAAATCCAATCCCAGGCTCCCAATACTTTCCAGAAGTCTAAGGTATGGCCACCTTAGTTGCTTTAATGAGACATAGATTTTGGGCAACTGTCTTTATTCACTGGTGATATAAGACAACAGCAAGAGTGGTCTGATATTATTTGAGATTCTTCTTTCTCTACATCTGCTTGAGATTGGAATACTTCTGTGGTTTGTGTTCCTAAGTTCCACATATATGGTGTTTCATGTCAGTTTTTGGGTCACAATTTGTAAACAGGTAGATAAAAGTTACATGTGTGCTAGAAATTAATTTCTTCAACAGGCTCCCCAGGGCATGGTCACAGCACCAGGCCTGACAGAATTCAAGAAGCATTTGGACAATGCTCTCAGGCACATGCTGACTCTTGGGGGTGGTCCTGTGCAGGGCTAAGAATTGGATTTCGTGATCCTTGTGGGTCCCTTCTAACCCAGCTTATTATGTGATTCCTCAAGGTAGATGTGCTGTCTGTCTCGTGTTCTCAGGGATGAAGCACACTTCTGATGAAAGCAGATATTGGAAACTGCCCATTTAAGTACAGGTTTATAGCTTTTTCAGACTTGAAAATATCTCTACTGTGTTGTTTCAGTCTTAGATGAGAAAAAACTAAAATAACTAAAGTAGATATGAAATTTAGCTGATAAGCTCTATCACAACTTTTCCATCAAAAATGGTGAAGGCAGTGTGCAGGAATTCCTGTCTTCTCTGGGGTTTCTGGTGCATTACTCAGTCACAGTAAGTTCCAGCACAACCCATTCTGAAGCTCCAACGGCGTCAAGGATGTACTTGTAGATATATTTGCATTCTCAGGTTTCTCTTTACTTTCTCTTTTCATTTCTTCTCTTTCAAGCAAAGTTTTGAAATAATAACCAGTAGGCTGAGGTCCTTTTGGAGTCTGATTAACATTGCCTCTGGGATAAAGATGTCTTCACTGCTAGACAGCTGAAAGGAAATGCATTGTCTCCACTGAAGGGTGTCTCTATATCCTGAGGAGGATATATTTATTATGATGAGAACTCTTTTGAGCTGGAGGAATTAACAATGGTCTCTGCAAACCATCAGCACTTCTCTGTAGTCCCAGAGAGGAATGATGCTTCATGATGCATCTTTTTCCAATAGTTTTGAAAGATCTATTCCATGATCCCTCCAGCTCTGGAAACCAGAGGTCTTTTCTGTTTTCTGTGCCAAGACCTCCTTCCAGCCCTATTGCACACTGGCAATGCCTGAAGAGCAGCTAGTGGAATATGCCATTAGCCCAATATATGACAGGATGAAATGCCCTGCTCCTATACTAGCCTTCATTGTCACAGAGCGCTCTGTATTTCACCCCTTGCTGTCTGTGCTAATCAGTAGCACTCCTTTTTGCTAACCAGTTCATTTTGCATTGTTTCAAATCCCAAATTTGAAGCATAACAGCAGTGTTATTTTTGGGCTGACTGAGCACCAGGCATTGTAGAAGACCAATAGAGAGATTTTGGTGATGGAGTAGGGACCAACAGGGGTGTGTGGTGCTTGCTGCCCTTTATACTTGGAGTTTTCACAGGAGGCAGGGCTGTGCTGCTCTTTCTGTCAGGCACAAGCAGCTTGTGTTTGAAGGCACAGGAGATTTTTTTTTTTTCCTGCTCCTCTCATCCCCATGAAAGTGACTAACTGCACTTTCATTTTGAAACTGAAAAGGAAGCATCTCGGCTTGTGGTTCTGCCACTAAAATTTGGTTCAATGGCAATTCGTGTATCTGAATCCTGACCATCATTTGATTTTGCTGATGTGTGATTTTGTATCAGCAGGCACAGGAAAATTTCAGCGGCTATTATCTGACACCAGTTTTACTCTCTCTCTTCAAGTCTGTGTAATAAGTCCTTCTCTATAAAAAGAAGAATGCTTCTTGTACACAGTTGTATGGCAGTTTAAAAAAGGCAATTGTTTGGAGGGTAATGGTAATGGTATTTTACTGCATTATCTACTTGGCCTGATTACAGCTGACTCCTGGCATGTTCTAAATCTACAGCTACATAAAATAAGTGATAGAAGTCATAGAAACCTTGTTGAAAATAATATTGTCTCTGAACATCAAATAACCTCTCATAAGCCTAGTCTTAGTACCAAACTTTTATTCTGATCTGATATAGGTCTCACTGTTCAAAACCTCAACTGTGAATTCTCACTTTTGGTTCAGAATTAGGTTTGGTTGTTGCAACCTCATCCTGTCATTGCCTTGCTCAAGTGCAATATAAAATATTGTATAAATACTTATGCATGATTGTTGTCAATAGATAACATGCATCCCAAAAATTGGAACAGTATCCTACAATCATAGAATGGCTTGGGTTGGAAGGGACCTTAAAGATAATTTGGTTCTATTTTAGAATACAATTATTTAAATTGCTTTATAAGTCTAGAAGGCATGTAACATTTTACAATGTTGATTCAAGTACCAGCCAGAAGAAAGGGCAGTGCTGAAAACTAATATTAATAGTGGCCCTTAATTCTTCATTAGCAGAAGCACTTGATTCCAAATAACTTTATAATGGCTACATTCACTAAGAAATTATGCCCTTTATGTTTCAGATATTTGAAAAATCTTATATATATATATATAGATATATATATATATATAGTACAAGCACAAAACTGATACTTGAAGAAAGACCTAGTGTTTATGCTGGGACATTTTTTTCTCCCACCTTTGGCAGCACACCTTCTAGACTTCCCTTCTGTTGTTATTCAAACAAAGACACCTACTATCATAGACTGGCCTTAACCTGACTTCATCCTACCTCAGGTCCTGCCTTCAGCTTTAATTCTTGCAAGGCAGCTTAGGGTTTTGAGTGAAGAAACCTGTTTGTAATGCAGATATGAAGGGCAGCATTTCACAGTGACTCACAAGAAAAGATTTATTATGTACTTAGGAGATGTTACTTCTCTGCATATTTTGCAAAACTGTAGGGAAATAAGTAGCCTTCTGTCCCCTTCCCCCTGCAGCAAAGAAATTTGACAGCTGTGAGTGGAACAGACTGAAGCCATTTAGAGATGGATGTTTAAATTGTACAGCATTGATGGGATTGTTTAATAAGTATTTTCTCTTTTTCTTTCATTACATGAGGTTTTGCTTTTCTTGGATCACACAGATTCTTGTAAAAATGTAACAAGCTACTATTCTGAATGTGCCAAATAAGAAACAGATGGATCTCTTTAAAGAATAGTCTATCGGTAATATTAATGGGATCCCATGTTGAGGAACCAGGCACCTCCCTTTCTTACGCCAGCCTTCTTGGCCTGAACAAAGAGGCTCCTCTAACAATGACTTGCACATGGCAAAGGGGAAGAAGGAGGTTTTGGTAGCTGCAATATAAAACATGACATTTTTCCTTCTCAGAGTATATTTCTAATGTGCAATACCCTTGGATATTATGCACAGGTTTCCTGTGGTGGGCTGATTGGAACACAAGGCTTGATCCTGTTGTCAGTGTCCCTCTCACACCGCAGTTCAACCGGTGCATTGGAGACCCTCTGACATAAGTGTCACCCTCCCCAGTTATTACCATGTGGGGCTGTACTCATGTTACTAAGAACCTTCTGAAAAAAGAAAATTCCAGTTGGTATAGCAAACAATAGGATGTATATAATACTCCTTAGGCATCCACTTATGCACATGAGATTAGAGCACCAGGTTTTGCATTATCTTTTTGCTTTAGCAGAAGTGGCCCTGTACTCTCCTGTTGTCTTGCCTTGTGTCACCTTTCTCAAGAAAGAAAATTAGTGGTTTCAAAGACTCAGTGCCTCTTCATTAACAACAGCTTCTCATACCACGTAACAGATATATTTCTGTGCTGTGAGCTATCAAAACCAGCCTTACCTGCTGTGTGAAAGCCAGAATAGCAGCTTCAGATATAAATATGCTTATTAGACCCTCATGACAAACTCGGTTTGTCAGCCCTGGTTTGTCTGTGAGACAGCCAAGTGGATAAAGGCAAGTGTGAGACAGATTCAGGGATTCCTGCAGCCACCCCAGCTGCTAAATGGGTGTCATGGGCAAAGCATGTGAGTCACACAAAACATGTACTTCAGAAAAGTAAAATAATAAAGCTGAGGTGTTTCTTTACAGCTGTTATTTTCTTTTATTTGGGCTATTTCCAAAGTTGGGTGGAGGGGCTGTGCAGCACTTGTTTGTTGATGAAATGATAACTTAACCTAGATAAAGCACATACGTACTGTTATTTCAATAAAAGAAACAAGGCCCAGATTTAAAAGGGAAATATAGTACAGTAAACATCCTTTTGTACTGGCCTAGTCATTTTTCTAAACTTGTGCCAGGCTGAGATATTTGCCTTCCGAAGGAGAATTTTTGCAAGAGTCTGCAAGTCCTGTAATACCTTTTCCAGCAGCGATTGAGTGAGCCAAAGGTCTGTAGTCCAGTGGGCATTTTTGAACACTATTTTTTTCATCAGTTACTGGAGTCTTTTTAAGATGTCTTATTCAGATTTAATGCATCTCATGTTCAATACATTTTTGAATAATTTAAAATAAATTAATCCAGTAATGTTTGGTAGATCTTAAGGCCTCTTCTCTCAAACTGTAATAAGATTATTGTTGTAAACAAGGTAGAGATCTGAATAGAGGTAGATGTGAATGCCACCACCCAAGGTACTGAGAACAGTTATGCCAGGTTATTGGTCTGGGGTGCTCTGACTCAGTGATAACTCCCATCCAGTTTGTTGGTTTGTAGAATTTCCATGTTAAAATGAAAATGCTCACCTTGGTACCTTGTGACCTATGAGAGGACTACAGATGGAAACACCCATTTTAGAGAGGAGAGATTAGATTAAGGAGTGAGAACTGGTGAGAAAACAAATAATGTTTTCTTCATAAAGTGGTCTGTGTTCAGGATCAGTCAGATAAGCGGCAACAGGAATCATCTCTACTTAGACCTGCCTCAACAACAACCATTGCAACCTGCTCCAGGCCTTCCATGCTTTTGTCTCCAGCATTCCTGGGGTCCTTCCATGTGTCTTAGCTGGTGTTCATTAGGGATACTAAGATGGCTCTCTGTAGGAGAAATAATGTTTCCTTCCTTTGTAGCTGCAGCAAATAAAGGAAATTCAGCAACTGCTTTGGTGCTCAGCTGTGATAATGGTGGGTTGAAGGGAGCTTTGATGTCAGTAGGGTGGAGAGCAGAAGCATTTGTCATATCTTGAAGGGCACACATGCAATATTGCCTAGTTGTTCTGTACTTGGCATGCTTTTTCCATAACACCAAGTGTCCAGGTAGCACAAGCTAGCTTGCATTTAGAAAACTTCCTAGAAAGATTCAAAATGGCTTGTCTTTACAGAAGATAAAGATTGCTTAGGAAAGTGAGCTCCTGCCTGGTGGGATGTTTGGGGTTTCAGAGTATATGCAGTTTATTTTTGTCTTGAATTAGAACTAAGTCAAAAGTGTTTGCAGAAAAAAATTGAATTTTTTCTCTTTGATACTGTCAGATCAAGTACAAGAAAACAAAAATCCTCTCCTTTCAGAGAAGAAATGCTGAGTATTTGATGATGACAATATTAATGACCTTTGAAAATACATTAAAATCCAGGGCAATGTCAACATCGGTATTAGTGGTGGACAAGTTTGTTTAAATAGCATTTACGGCAGCTTATTCATGAAACACAATCTTTTGGATGTTTAGGAATGTCTTATTATGTTATTATGTTTAGGGCTTATAGTTATTATACTTAGAGGTGACCTGTTGCTCATTTATCTGGAATTGAACAGTTGTTCTTGTAGTCCACAATATTTGCTTTGGAGGAAGAAAGGCTGGCAAAAAGTGGCATTGCTGATATCTTAGTTTCCACTAAGAAGGTACCAATAATGTTCAGGTAAATTTCCAAAGCATTAGGCCTTCTTCCTCAGAATGATATTATGATGACATGTTGCACTGTGAATTGGAGCCAAAAGAATCCTCATTTAGTGTCTCTGAACAACGCTGGTACATATTTTGCAGAGAACAATGCTGGCCATGCTTGTTCATGGGATGGTCATTAGTAGTTTGATTAGCATTGTTCTGAAATATGATTTTTCTAGCCAAAACCCCACAGTCTTCCCCTCAATCCCCCTCCGTGCAAACTATTCTAAAACTCTGTAAGGCACAATGAAGTTTTACAACCATTTAGTGAGCACACTTTTGTTTCTGTACAATAAGGGGAAATCTGCAAAGCGGAGAGCAACCTCATCCCCTACTAAGTTCAACAAGAAGCACCAGCACTTAAATGGTCCTTAATATCTCTTTCTAAGAACTTGTAATTCAGAATTACCAATATAACTGTATCAAAATACTCTCTTTCAGTGGCAAGGGAGTGTGTATATTTTAAACAAAAGACACTATGCCATATTGATTTGCAAAACCCAGGTGCTTCCATGGGTCTGGCTCCTAAGCTGAAGAGGCCTTTTACTGCAGCAAGGGCTTGGAACCAAGAATCTGTGCTTCAGCAGTGCCTGGTGGAAGAGGTGTTCTTCTGCTTTGTGAGTTTGGGGTTAATTAGTATGAGTGATTGCCTCTGCAGCCTAATTTTTTGTGTCCAAGGTCAGCAAAAGAGGTAAACCACAATGTGAACAGATTAAAGACTTCTGCAGATTGTGCAGCACATCAGCATTGAGACTTCCCTGCTTTTGGTCTGTTACAGTTGCCCTAACCATCATCAGCAGGAGTAAACCTGGGAAGTATAGTATGGTTTTCACCATTTCTGTAACATTTATGTGTTTCCCAGGAAATTATTCTTCCTGCAATGGTGGATAACAACATAGGTACAGATCTATTATACTCCGAATTTTAAATCATGACAGATCAAGAATAGGAAAGGTATAAAGAAAACTTTGATTTACTTCTTTGTTTTGAGGCTGGAACAATTACTGGGAGTACTGAAAGATGTAAATGGCACATGTGTCATTGTGGAGTGTGCATTTTGGTGGTAATTGCTACAGTTTTTCATCCCCAGGATTTTCTATCATGTGTTGCCACCAACGTGGTATTGGCTGAAGACTAAGAATGGTGGATGTCAAAGATCACCTCTGTGATCTCACTAAGCTGCTTTTCCTCTTCTCTGGCACAGCTTTGTGACACTTCCTGCCAACATCCCTGGCATCACTTCTCGCATGTAAACCTGTATTTGCTGACTAAAGGCTCTGCCACAGTGGATGCCTTCTAATGACATGTTTCAGCAGATATGGAGAATAGAGTTGTCCTAGCATATCTCAGATTAGAGTCCTGATCCTTTGCTAACTTGCAGTCCTCAAAGTATCTTTAAGGCTTAGGAAGGCCTACAGGTGAGAAAAATATTTTTCTCTTAATTTGGAAAGTTTCAGCAAAAGGATCAGGATTTAGACTGTTGTCCCAGACTCACAGCAATGCCAGGCACTTTAGACTGAGTGTTGCAGGAGATGCTAGGATGTTGGTGCAGACCAAATAATGGTGCTGGACACGACCTTCTTAGGATCGGTTTCAAAGGCAATCAAAAAGTAGCAGAAAGTGTAGCTATAATTAGCTGAAGTTGTCAGTGACTAGAGGATGGGAAATGAAGAAGTGAAAGACAGAGGCAGTGGGCACTTCTATATTTGATTATATCCAGGCAGCACTGCTAGAATGCTGTACGTGACCTCTCATGGGAGGCTGAAAAACTCTCTCTTCTTCATGAAATTAAAGAGGCTTTTTTGTGCTGAAATCCTCCACAGACAGAAAATGATGGTTGCCTTTTCTGTTGCTAAGAAAAGCCTGCAAACCCTGATAACTGATCTTGCAGTTTTCAGATCAGTGCCAATGTCTTACTCATGTGTCCTGTGTTGGCAGACACAAGACAATTATTTGAGCTGGAAAGTTAGAGCAGCACGCATGAGGTGTCTGTTTTTCTGGTTAGAACCTGGCTTTGGCTTGCTGCAATGTTAAATTATGAGCATTAGAAATGTTTTATATCTGCTAAACTGGAAACTTAACCATCTAAGATCCATGAGTAAAAGATCATAGAGTGCTGAGCTTTCCCTGTGGCGCTGCATGGGGCAGGTGAAATGGAGTTTGCAAAGTGTTAGACTGGTTGCAGGGTCAGGGGAGAAGTTACAACTATTTATGGAGCAATCTGTAAATTAGTAGCTTGCATGACTAAAAAAAACATTAAATAAGAGTGACATACATGGTCACAATCCTGTAAATAGATCCCCTTTCTTGTTTCTGCCTGGACAGATTACTCTGACACATCTAGATTAAAATAAATGCTCAACTGCCTTTGTAATTGAGTTGCACTTGATCTCTCTAGAGATAATAGAGCCTAGATATCCAGACTGGTGGTCCTCCATGCCAGCCTGATTCCTTCAGGTGTCCATAAATTGAGAAATTTGCATGACCGTGTTCTTGGATTACACATGATGAAGTTCCAAATCCTTTAAGTCATGACATTGCTCTGGCTTGCTGTCTTGCATGTAATCTTCAGTGCCTGTGCTTTGATCCAGCAATGGCTCAGGATCCAGATGGTGCCCATGGCATACACTGTGTGTAATTGGCTTGTATAGCCATGTTTTTCTCTTTCAAATCCTTCATCCAGAGGATGAGGAGGCTCCTTAGGGACCACTCTCACAATGAGACAGATCAGACTAAGTACACTATGGATGGGACCTTCTGGATGTGGCCACAGAGATGAAGGAATAAATATGGCCATAAACTGGTTAAAAATATAAGAGTTCTGTGAAAATAATTGTTTTGTAACTTGCAGGAGAATTGTACTCTGAAGGTAGGTGAGGGTGGTAGCAGCAGCATCCAGTGTAAAAACAGCATTTCTTTCTCCACAGGCAGGACTGTGAAAGGGGCCTTAAGCTCACTTACAAAGGAAGTGGGACATCCAGAACCATAATTTCCAAATAATTCATGATGGAGAAGAGGAATGAAGGTCTCCAGCTCAGTGAAAAGGCAGTTCAGGGCATAGTGAAGTTCACAGACAATCACAAGTTTTTCCAGAAGAAATGGGTGTTCTGACTCCATCTGTGATTTAGACTGAGTTAAGGCTGAGCTGCAAGAGCCAGTCTTTGGTCTGTGATGGATCAGTCACCACTTTTAGGTCATTTTACTCAGGTTTCTATCACTTTATGAATCAGACAGTGTGATGTTATCTATCTATGAACATTTCCCTCACACAAATCTTTTCAGCAGCTCATGAGCTTGTCAATCTAGTTAAAGGTAACTGTTGTGATGTCAGAAAGGCACAGCTTTATTGGGCTCTGTTAAAACTGGAAGGGATTTTTTTCCAGTCAATTAGTACTGAGGGGAAAAAAAAGCAAAACCCTTGTCTTCCTCAAACACAGCACACCATGTACTTCTTATTAAGGACAATGTGTGTGCCAAGTGTCACATTTCAAATTTCAACTGTTTTTGCTGTTGCCCTATTCAAAAACAAGTATGGTTAGAGCTTCATTACAATGGGAAAAGTGTGTGTGTGTATTTCTTTCCCACTGTTCCATAGCACAAAAGCTGTTGGGAATTTGCTCCCATTTTAGCAAGACTCACTGGTGTTGTGTTTTGTTTTTACCTTAAAGCATAAAAAAAACCAGCTCCAAAAGTGGGTAAATGTGTGGAACCAAGAGCCTAAGGAAGAAGTTATTTTCCAATTTAACTAGTGTTGATACTATTACGGTGATAGTTCACTGAATTATTCAGCTAAGGATCTCAAAGTACATAAAATTAAAGTTATAATTAATCTACATAATTGTGGAAGCTCAGCTGAGATCAGACTGCTATGTGATGTGCTGCTTCTGTGAGTAGCTCAGTGGCTTCTGTGTTTCACTGCAGGGATCTCTTTGTGGCTGGATACAAGGCTTTTAGGGCTCTCTCACATTATTCCAACCACATTACTCAGGGTGAAAGGGTTCATGTACATGTCTAATTTGACAAGACAGATGAAGTGAAGGAACCAGTCTTTATTGTTGAGATAGGGAAATGAGGTGAAGGAGATGTATGCCAAAGTTCAATCAGATAGATGCGGGCTAAGGGCTGAGGCCATGTCTTACAATTCCCTTAATGATAAGAGAAGGTGTTCCTGTTTGGTTATGGCAAAATAACACAGGTAGTGTGCCACACTCAAGTGGTGCCTGCTAAGGTCTTTTGGAATTCCCCTCTCTCCTGCCCTGCTTATTCTCAGTAAAATGTATTTTCATTAACAGTGATTCTGCAGTGCTTTTGTACTATATGTACAGGAAGCTGAATGAGTGTCTGGGGACCTTTTAACTGGATCTATAAAAAGTCTGTGTCAATAAAATCCTGTCAGATCTATCCTTCAGTGCTGTGATTACAAAAGAGGAAAAAGAAAGGTATTGCTCAATGTGACTGCAATATTCCAGCGTGTAATCTTCTCCCATGTGGTCATGTTTCCTCAGATAAGAAAAATTGCTGCTCTGGTGTCAGTGGGGATGGGGTCACTGAATGGGAACAGGAGCGTTTTCATTTTTTTCACAATGGACAGTTGCTTTTGTGTTTTCCTGACTGGATAAGCTATGTCCATGGTTACTGAACAAAGTTTATTTCTGTAGGAAATAGGTAACTATGTTTGTGCTGTGGGGGTATCAGAACACAGAGGATTTGAAAGGAAGGGTCCAGAGGTCATCAACAGAGGGGATAGGATGAGGAAATGCAGTGAGATATATTGTGTGGGTTCTGGCATATACTTCATGGGGTGCTTCCTTTCAAGCACTGGTGAGCAGGAGGGGTGAATAGAAGTTCTTTGATAACACAGCAGCAGGGTGAATTAATTTCAGGACTGGCTCTTCACCTTGTATCAAGTAGTGCAACTGATTTATGCCCTCAGAGGATTTGGCTTGAAGTTTTAATTGCTTTCTTGGCTAACTTCTGTTTTCCTTATGAGTGCTCAGACTACCAAAGGAGTGTTAAATGTTGTATTTCACCAAAACCTCTCACTCCTGCCACTCTATTTGTTCACTAAGTTCTCTTGAAGAATTGCTGCAGAGTAACTTTATTTCTTAGATCCAATAAAAAGTGTGTCCAGAACTGTAAAAATCTACAAATGGCTTTGTGAATGCCAACAGCATTCTTAAATTGTCCTTCCTTGTTAAGTGACCAGTGGAATGCTGAAAGGTTTTAAATGCAGAGTTAACCTTACTAGATAGTTTATTCCATTGCCATGCTGTTTGCATTCTGTGTTTCCACATTCATCTTCAGGTTTCATTATTGCTCTTTGACCTTGTGTAGCATTATTGCTTAGAACATCAATTAAACTGAACGCAGCTCAGGGTGCAAAACTGGGTGCTGGGGGAATGCTCCGAGCTCTGGTGCTTGAGCAGAGCTAAATCCCTGTCCAAACACCAGGATGGAGTCTCAGGCTGTTGATTTCTGCTGTGTGCCATGCACTTATCCTGCTCAACTTTAGGATCTAAAGCCCTCCCAGTTAACATCTACTTGAACCAGATTCACTCTTCCATACTGTGTAGCTCCTGCAAGGAGAAAAGTGATGTATTTTCCCCAAAGGTCTGACAGTATAAAACAACAACAGCAAACAAAGAGTGGGCATCAAAAAGGGTATTCTTCAATTGTTTTATGCAGGTAAGAGAGCTAAATGGTTCATACAGGATCATGCTAAAAAAATTCAAATGTGTTGTTAAACTGAAATTTCGGACCAGAGTCTTAAAGGCAGGATATGAACTGCTTTTGTTTCAGTGTTGCTTTCTGCCTCTTATATGCAAAAGTGTATCCATGTTTTGGTTACATTTCAATCATAAATATTCATGGTAGAAAGAGTTGCTGTAGCAATATCAGATGTGACTGTATCCCTGGCTGCTTGTTATCACATTTCTGAGCCAGGTGGTGGAATGGGAAGAAAGTTCCTCATCTGCCTCCATGCAGAAGCCATCTGTGTCTGGTTTAGCAGGGACATGATTACCTAAGGGTGGCTGGCTGGTGTTGTGCTGGAGAAAGCCAAAAAGCACACACAGAGATAATTTCCATTATAATATATAATAGGACATTGTACAATGGGCTAGAAATGAATGTACTCATTAAATAACTCATCATTATATTCTTCATATCCTCACAAAAACCTTTGAGTTGTTAGACCTTTGATGCCTCTCTAGAGGTGGATAGAAAGGTATGAAATTACACATCAGACTACCCTTATAGTAAAAGATAATTTCTGCATGGCTAATGTACCTGCTGGATCTGTAGCAGACTTCGTGTGTTACCTTTTCCCTCATCAGGTGCATATTTTTGGCATTGGGAAGCTGTAATACAGTCAACACTTTGTTTTGTACAATCAACTCACTATTCTTACAGTCACAATGATGCCTAGAGTTGCAGCATGTTTTAATACAGCACAAAAAATTCATTGGTTCTTGTGGCATGCCTGAGGTGCCTCTGGAGGCTGCAGTGAAAGAAAGTGGAATTAGGGACTGGAGTAAATTTTTGGTTCATGCAGTCCATCTGATGGAAGCAGAGCGATGGGAGCTTCCGTGTCACTCGTCAGCATTTTCTTGGATTGACACACCTAGGGGTGATGTCAGCTGGAGTTTGCCCGAGTGCAGGAGGATTTATGGCGATTTGTGTTACACACTGGGGACTTGCTGCAGATGAATAATGGGTGTTCAGCCTGGGGTGGAGGCAGCTTCAAGGGGAGACCAAGAGCAGCCCTGCAGGGCCCGGGAAAGTGCTGGGACAGCAGGGTGGTGGGAGGGTGAGACCCAGCAGGTATTTACTGAAACAAGGGAGAAGCAAACCACACACAGGAGGAAACCTGTTTGCCATGAGGGCAGCTGGGCAGGGAAGGCAGTGCCCAGAGGGGCTCTGTGGTCTCTGTCCCTGGAGGTTTTTGAACCCATTTTGTCCCAGCCCTGAGTGCTCTGCTCTGACCACAAGCCTGAGCCTGCCTTGAGCAAAGGGTTGATCCAGAGACATTCTGAGCTTCCTTCCAGCCTGAAGTGTTCTCTGATCCCCTGGCACCTCACGCTAGAGAACTCTGTCATGCAATTTCTTGAGGAAGCCAATACATTTTTTTCAATAGAATCATACATCTCATAGAAACTCTTACAGCATTGATTAAAGAATTCTGTCCTGGCATCACTATTTTGTTGATTATGCTTATGAATTAAAAACCAGATGACATCTTAGCTCAAAGTTGTCCATTCCAATACTCATAGTAAAACTAAAAACCTTCTAGCCCTTCTCTGCTTTTTTTTCTCTTCCTCCATTCTCTGAGAAAAACATCCCCAAAAGAATTTAAAAATCCCCTGATTGCTTGGTGAAATATCAATATTGATGGGTCTAGTCTTCGGTTCCATTTCAGTTTTAATAATTTTTGTCCTTAAATTCGGTGTAATGTCTTTTGTTCTCATTCAAAGAAGGTTCTGCTAAGTCATTGGGGCACATCTTATAGATTATGGGTTAATTATGGGCCACATGGGGCACATTATTTGCCAGACATAGATTGGTCTGGCATCTGGAAGTTCCCATTATCTCATTGTAAGGATTAACAATAAAAAATAACCTTGCCTGTTGTAGAAGCAATTTTAAAAAAATATTCTTAGAAATGCTGTATTGCAGGAATAAAGGAAGAGAAGAAATGCTGTGATATTGCTCCAGGATACCTATTGAAATTCTGTGAGTTAAATCCCTGGTAGAGATTCAAGCATGCTTTTTGTTTTGATCTTGAAATGATCTAATGCACATGGCTCAGGTTTTATTCACCATGTTCAGGATTGGGTATTCATTCCAGTCATGAGACAGAAGCTGAGATTTTGAGATCTTTGGCTTCTTTTTGTCACTTAAGTGGAAGAAGAACATAATAGGAATCACACTCATATGGTATTTGAGAAAAGAACAGTGTTATATCATGTTGTCACCTCTGCCAGCTTTATTTACCTAACCCTTTAGCTAATACCAGTGATACTACAATAGGGCTATTCTTTTGGTGAAGGAGGATTTAGGCAAGTAATGGCAGCAGAAGTAACTTAAATTTAACTTGTTTGTCCCCACACAATGAAATAAATTCCACTCTAACAAAGACATGTCTTCTGCCTCTTTTTCTCATTCTCAAGGGTATTTTTCTTCAACTATAAAAAGGTACTTATCAAGAGAAACAAAAACACCCATAAGGAATGAATTAATTTCATATATTTTTGCTCCCTAAAAGTTGCACCTATCTGAAGGAGTTACTTTGTCTCCTAAAATTAAGACAGAATAATAGGTCCATCAAAGCTGTTCACCCCTTCATAGAAATATCTAGTTGACTACGTTTGTTCTTTTTTTTTTCTTTAAAGTGGTCATATTTTGTATATATTGATCTGACCAGGTGAAGTAAATTAAGATGGCATTTTAGTATTTAAAAATGTCTTCTGAGTCATTGCAGTGTATTATGCAGTCCAAGAAGCATACATTCTCCCAGCTATTAAAAATAACAAGATTTTTATTGTCTGAAGTAGCAATCATCTGTTGCAGTTTGTGTATTATGCAGCAGGTTCTTTCCTGCTCAACAGCTTTCTGAGCAGGCATTTACTTTACTGGGCCACAAAGTGAGGTGCAGGCCAACAATATGAAGAACATAGAATAACGATGGTGCACACAAATCTATCAGTAGCACACCTTCAGCTCAAATATTTACTGTATGTAAAGCTTTTGGTCCCGCAGTGCACAAAGGGCCTTTTGTCCAGACAGCCAATAGAAATTGTGGAGAATCACTTTGTATTTTTTGCAGAAGGCACTGAGATTAGCCAGAGCAGAAAAATACCTAAGTGGCAGTCCTGATTATGCAAACATTATTCAGAAACAAAGATTTTGCTATTATAGCTGTATTTTTTTTAAACAAATACACTGTTTCTCAGAAATAAGAGAAGATCCCAAAACCATTTACATTTCTAAACACACTTCTGCACCAGTTGCTCCAGTCTCTTGACCATACATTTAAGGTGAACCTGTTAGTGGGGTTACTGAGCCCAGCAAAGACAAAGTGATGTTAAGGGTGGTAGAACTATGCAGTCAGAACTGCAGCTGCAGAATAAACCTGATGTGTTTTCTGTCTAAGAGTTAATAATAAAATAGTTTAGTGGTGAGTTATAAAATGGGTTAGAATGGGTTAGTTATAAAAACTGGTCATGCTGACTATGATGGATATGCTGCTTCAGCGACACTAGCACTGAGGGAAGTCTTTTTTTTACCAGTTTTCTATTTTCAGTGGGAAATATCTGGATCTTGCTCATGGTCAAGTGGCTGAGACACCCAAATAACTTGCCCTATATGAAGTAGATTAGTCTTATTAAGTTACTTTTTTAACATGTCTCCAGCCAACTTTGTGCTTGGAACAAGACAAGGTCTCCTCTTCTAGAGGCCCCCTGTGTCTGACAGATGAGGCACCCTCCCCACTGCACTATTTGCACAACTTTAGCCCCCTGCTTTATGCTGCCAATAGGTCCAGCTTTCAGCAGACCCACACTGGCTCTTCAGATGTTTTAAATAAAACAATGCATTATTCATATGCCATAATAAGAATTCATGGCCCTTCTGAAAAGGAAATTACTTCTACCTACTTCTAAGACTTCTTCCATTGAAGAAAATTAAACAAAGCACTCAGAGATGGTTTTAATTGCTGACGACTCAGTTGAGAAACTTCTAAGAATGAGTTTCTTTTAGCAATGTAACTTGAGAGCTCATTCATTGAATGTAATTATGCTGTATGATGGATTGGGAAGTATGCATGGAAAGCTAAATAAGATGGAGATGACAAAATAATGGTAATAAAAATAATAGTGCTTGGGTCATGTGATACTTCCTCACAGTACATCACCTCACTGTCACTGTCTTTTACAGCAGACTAATGTAATCTTATGGCTTCTTCCTGTAGCATATATTTAGCCAACAGCTGCATTGTCCCCCTCCTGGACTTTGGTGTAGAAGTGGCTTGGCTGCATGCTTTGGAGCTCCCTGGGGCCCTCTGGCACCTCTGTGGAGTGAATGCAGACGTGCATTCCCGGCGTGGACGTGCCACCCCTCTCCTCTGTGAGCCAGAGTGGGATTTCACAGCTCTGGAGAGGCCGTGCCCCTGCTCTCTCCCTGCCTGGGGGCTCAGCTGGAGTTCAAGACGAACCTTCCAAAGAGCTGCAAAGGCCCCTGGGCTCAGACCCATGTGTGCAACACCATAGTGACCCAGATAAGGCACTGAAGTTGTTTACCACTAATGAAACCTTCATGACTCTTCCAATCCAGAGTTAGAAAAGGCTTTTATAGATTCTTTAACACAAAGCAAACACGTTTTATCAGTCACATGAATGAACGTGTTTGCCTGTCTAAATTGCTGTGTGGTGCGAGGGCAGCTCCTGTTAAAGTGTAACCAGGAGGCTGCCTGGGGAGGAATCACTCTGATACCCCAGTTCAGCACTCACTGGGGCATACAGAGGAGGAAAATTGCCCACATATTCATAGGAAGTGACCAACAGAGGTGGTGGAGGTACAGCTTCAAAGGGAGAACAGGAGCACTTTTGAACTGAGATATGTGGGCAGGGAGGGCTTGTTGCTGAACATTTTCTTTTCTGAATGCTAACTTTCGCTGTAACTCAAGAATCCAGTCAACATGTGCTTTCCAGACTCCCTGGTTTTGTCTGGTGAGAAGAATCCCACTCTTCTGTTTCTCTTTTCCCACCCTATTCCAGATGTGCAGGCCTGCAGAAACCAGCAGGATTCCAATTATAATGATGCTTTCCCATTCACTATTCATCCAGTTTTTTCTTGATGTGAAAATGAAATGTGACCCAAAATAACCCATCTAGGGGGTGGGGATATGGCCTATCATTACGTGCATGTGATTTATTTTTCCAGAGTGTTTTAAATTTTTTTTAAGTGCTAAAACAAAACAAAACCCCAAAACCAGGAAGAACAAAGAATTGGATGTATGCAGGAGTCTCCTGTTCAAACGAATGGCATCTGAGGACAGGAGTTGTCTCCTAGATGGAACAAATGAGCAAGACTCTGATACATAGTGATTACTCATTAATAAAAACATTATCAAGACCCATAGTGATGAGACACAGAAAAATGACTTCTGCAAACAATACCAGCATTCCTGCTAGGAAGATGAAAAACAAGAAATATACAGACCAAAATTCCTGACGCTAAGTCCTGGAGCAAAATTTTAATTTACTTCTATATCAGCTATTCTAGAATCACAGAAAGATGAACCGTGTAGAATAACTGAAAGAAAATACTGTAATATTTATCTCACTTTAATACTGACTAGTGGATTTTAATATTATACTGCTTGTCCTTTCTGGGTAAGTTGTTGGGCAAAATGATTGCATTGCTTTTTGCTGTGCAGTTTCTACATCAGAACAGGCATGTGTGGAATTTTACGAGCTTGCCAAAGAATATCTAGAGAAAAGCTAAAGTATAAGTCAGGAATGTGAGATTATTTCAGCTCCTGTGCACTCTTCAGAACAAAAAGGACTGGTTTGTAAAGAGTGAGATATGGTATTTTGAATCTGAGAGGAGGCTGAATAAAGGTATGATGTCTTTGCAAGAAAGGCCAGGAAAGGCCTGAGACAAGAGACTAAAGAGCCTGATAGGGCCAGTGGTCATCTAGCTCCAGAAAAATGGAATTGATCATTTAACATCAACTTGAAGAAAGCATGGCTGCCTTTCTTGGCCTTTCTTTTGCTTTTATCTGAAAACCTTTCAACACTGTTTTTCTATAACAGCCATTCAGGTCTTGTTTGAAGATCAAAATCTTTAGAAAACCTGTTATAAAAGAGTCAATAGAGAAGCTGACTTGATGTTTGTTGCCAAACAATCATTAGAGGGTTTTTCTTTTAAATTGAATTCCTGCTCTGACAATTAAATGCACCAGGATAAATAACAATGTGCTGAACTATTCTGAAGAAACTGTTTTCAAAATCAGCTGTTTCAAATGACTTTGGCTCTCAGGTGTGGTTAGCACCTGTCCTGTGCCAGAGCTAATTGCTAACCTTATAGTCAATGCAAAGGTTTCAGGATATCCAGAGAGAAACTTGTATCCTGATTTAAAGCCCAGTAGAACAACCTAACCTCTAAAAAAACAATGTACTTCATGCAGAGTTCTCAACCTGAGAACTCCATTTCTGTACCTGAGAAGTGTTGGTCTCATTCTTTGTTCCATCACTTTAAGCTGCTGAGGTTTTTAATGGCTGCAGCTGGTCTCATCAAGGGATATTTAGTCCTTCTGAATAATCCCCTCCCTGATTTGCTGCGTCCTTCCAGAAACATGCAGGATGCTACAGTGGTGGAGGTGAGGATGCATTTTCTTCTTTTTATCTCCCTCTTTTGGTATTTATTATTGGTATATGACTAAGTAACGTACTTATTACTTTCAAATCCTGCCTCTCATGCATTTGGAACAAAAGACAGGTAATCTTTTGGTAGAGGAAATCCATGTAGTTGGTTGCATATCTGCAGAGCAAATGTTTTAATAGGGGTGTTATGCTTTGCCCTAATTCTGAATACAGGACTGTATATTCCGAATAACTTTGTATTAAAAAAATATTGTATAAATAACATTGTTTCCTAGAATATTTATGTGTAAAACATTAAATGTAGTTGGAAATTTTTTTGTGTTCCCCTTTCAGGGCTAGTGTAATTGTCTGAAACTTGTGCCTTTAGCAATTTAAATGATTGGATTTATTACAGAACCTGATGCTCTGACCAGAGACATCTACATTCTCATGGGCATGCTTGTATAATTTTAACAGATTGATTTGAAGTCCAGCTCTCTACCATTAGCACAGAAACTGGACTCAGAAGTTTCATATTCATATGAAAATTCATGTTTACACTAAAGGAGATTTCCTAGCATAGGGCTAAACTGTAAACCTAGAAATAATTGATTTGTCTTGCAGTTCTTATTCAAGGAAATGCACAGCAAAATATACCTTCTGAATTCACAGCAGCCTGGAGAGTTGCCTGTTGGTGTTACTGCCCACTTTTTCTCAAGGAAACATGATATTCCAATTTCTTTTTAAAATACTAGGAAGTTAATTGAAAGGTGGCATAGATGAGAATGGAAATCCTCAAAGGAAGTCTATTGAATCTTTGTGACTGCAGTCTCCACCTCCTGATACAAAGGCATTTTCTGTGCTAGGTGGTGGTACCAGCCCAGGAATTCTTTCTTTTGCAGCGGTGCTGAGCTACCTTGTGGAATAAAACTAATACATGTTCTCTCTTTCACTCGTTCCACTGAAAACTTTCTTCCAAAATTAAATGATGAAGCTTCTTCCGTGTTTCCAACTGTTAAAACTCTGTTGAGTTCAGTTTTTTGATGGCAGACAACTGGTAGGATAGGAGAAGAATCAGGCAGAATATTCTACTTTAGGAACCTGATTCAAAACAAAAAGTCACATTTAAAAAGGCGGAGCACTTGCCTGTGCACTTGACAAGATTTTAAACAATTAAGCAAGCAGCAATGGCTTCTGATCCCATGGAAACGGCTGTAGGGGAAAAAAGGCCTTCCTCCATTGGAAAGTGATTAGTTTAAAGCATTCTGTCCCATTTTTGGCAGTTTGATGGCAGTTTCCATGGGGATGGGAATAGAGCATTGCTGAAGTGTTGTCATAACTCCTGCAAATGACACAGATGGAGGTTAAAAGGTGGAAATTATATTTCAACAGCACCTGTAAATGTATTAATTTTGGGAGAGGGAGAAGGGAAAGGACAACAGTGTGTTTTTCCCCCTTCTCCATAATCAATGTGTTTCTGATGAAAGACAAAACTAGCCAGAGCAAATTAAAGTATTCTTTTTTGGCTTCTTGTTCATAGTTCTGCAATGTAGTAATACTTACCACTTTGAGAACATGAGGATCAGGGGTGCCAAATTTCTTCAAAAGTGGATATTGTTCTGCTCACTTTATAAACTGGTCAGCTGAGTCAGAGAAAAAGGTTAAGTTGCCAAAAGACCAAGCATCAGAAATAAAAACATGCTCTGCTTGTTTCTAAAGGCCTAGCTAGGTGATTCTACCACTCAAATAATGACATTTTTCTCAGAGCTCCTATCCCAGGGCCCCGGGGGCAGCAAGAAGTCCCTGTGTTGCTACCCAGCCATGGATGCTGTAGCAGGGCTCATCTCCTTGGTCCTGCTGGCAATGGGTGCCCCTGTGCCATGCCCACCTACAGGCCCACATCCTTAAGGTGTGCCAGGGGAGGTTTAGGCTGGGCATCAGGAAGAATTTCTTCACAGAAAGGGAGATCAGATGTTGGGATGGGCTTCCCAGGAATGTGGTGGGGTCACCATCTCCGGAGGTGTTTAAGGAAGTGCTGGACACTGCAATTAGTGCCATGGTCTAATTGAAAATGTGGTGTTTATTCATAGGTTGCATTTGATGATCTCAAAGGTCTTTTCCAACCAAATTGGTTCTGTGATTCTGGCCTGGCCCTGGCATCTCCCAGCTGGTGCCCCATGCCCAGGGCTGGAACTGCCTGGTCTGGGTGGGCAGAAGGTGTTCATGTCACCCAAACCAAGTGCTGTGCCATGGTGGCTTTCTAACATCTCACATGCCTTGGTATGGGGAAGCTGTGACTCAAACCTGGTGCTTTCTCTTTTTCAGCTGATGAGTTTGAGTCACTCATGCTTTGATAATTTTTGCACTCAGTCAAACAGATGTCTAAAGGGACTTTTTTGAGAGGAGGAGGGCAGGAAGAAACTGCACAACTCTGATGGACCCATGCTGAGAAAAGGTCTTATTGTCACCCCTCTTTGTGTCTTTAATTGGTAACACTAAGGATCTAGTTTGTGACTGTGAATTATGAAGTATCTGCAGGGAGATCAAAATCTCTTCAATAGAGCCATGACGTGAAAAAAATTGTTATGTGGATTGCTCATGGAAAATCTAATTTTAAACAGTGTTGGTTAGTTGTGATTTGTTGGAGAGCTGCAAGGCATTGTTCCTCTGTGCTGATGAGCATTGAGGTACTACATATTCCATACTAGCTCGGAATTTCCTATGAAGGACATAAGATGTAATGAAGAGCGTACTGGCCTTTATTTGATGTTGTCTCAGGAATGCATTGTGCAAGCACAATATTTATTTGCCTATGGGTATTTGTGACAAATACACAATTCAGCTATTATTAGTTCCAGTTTCTTTTAAAAAACGTTATTTGTCAATCTTAACACATTTCAGTTCATCTTTGCTCTTTTAAGTTGTGCTGTGGAACTGTACAGTTACAGCTGAATTTCATTTTCATTTCAAGCTAACTCCTAATCAATATTCAGGATATTTCTATGGTCTGCTTAAATCTTTTTAAATGAGGAAAATATTCTTTCCACTGTTCTATTTGGGTAGAAAAAGACATCAATCATTTCACAAGTGGTACAAAACTGAGAGAACAAAGATTTAAAGGTGAATGCTACATAATTGCTTGGTGAAGGACTCTTGACAGGAGTCCTTTGTGTGTGTTCACTTTCAAAATTCCATGTGTAGTTTTACGATTCCATGAAGAGTCAGTTTTGAATCATACTGTGGGAATGTCGTTCACTAAAGTCCAAACATGAGTTTTGAGACTTCTGATTTTTTTAAAATTGATACTTAAATAATGGCAGGACTTGGTTAAAATCAAGTAATTTCTGTAAATTATTGAGATTTGGTTGGCATCAAGTGACACAAACAGTGACTTGACTTTGCAAGACCAGATATTAATTTATCTGGGAATTCCAAAATGTCTGTGGAAAGCATAATCCCAGATTGAAGTGCAGGGACGGTTATGGGGGAAAACATGAAGATCAGCTGTGATTGGAATAGTGATAGTGCACCTTGGTGGCTGTCTAACTGAAAGCAAATATTTATCCTGATTTTTGGTGAAATTGCATGCAGGGTGGAGTTTGCTAATGATAACACCACTGCCTATAAATGGTGCTATGTTATCAAAGCTGAAGTAAGTGGAATTTTAGTTTATGCCATGTTATTGAATATTTTTAGGCATTTTCACTGTTGACTGAAAAAGATCACACTGAGAATTAGTCACAAGCTTTTCACATGTGTCTCAATAAACAACTTTCAAAACTGCAGCAAGATCATCATGACTGGACATCTCAGTCACAATAGAAAGTTCTGAGGCAGTAAGTTCTTGGCTGTGTACTGCTAAAGGAAGAGCTAATGCAGTGCTCAGAATTGTAAACTTTCTTCTAATAGGATATATAATTTAAAATCTGGTGAAACTTGGAAAATTATATTTAATTTACTATTGGAATCAAGTAGTTTGTATTAATCATGTGGGATTAAACCGTGGTACGTTGCTTTTGTAGCACTTAGGTTTGTATTAACAATTTTGAAAGAAGGAAATTTTGTTCTGACTTTTTTTCCTTTGTTCTGATACTTGTGGTTGAGAGTTCACAGCTACAAACTGAGAAACTTCTGCATAAACTGCACCCCCGTGGCAAATATGTATCTTTATTGAGCTACGTAAAACAATATTCTAACTCTGGAAAAAAGGAGATGTCTTTTTGGAAATTGGATGTTAGTGGGATGCAGTCATTAGGATCACTACATTGTCTGTGACCTGTGAAAGGAATGCAGTAAGCTAAAAATTCCTAATTAAAACCAACCCTTGGGCCTGATCAATTTGCTCTGTATTTTTGTTAATTCCTCTCACCAATAGACTCTAGACACTATCCAAGATATTTCCTAATAAAGAATGCAGTAAATATGCAGTCTAAATCTACAAATGATTAAGCATACAGGAAAATCCTGCCTAAACTAATTTTAAGGTGGACTAGAAATTCTATTCTAGAAATTTATTTTGAACTTCCTCTGCTTTTCAGTGGCATTTCTGAAATTAGTTCATAAAGTAATTTAGAATACTTGGATTTAAGTTGCTTTAAAAATGTTAACTGTTGTGGAGCAAGTACATTTGAACGGATTTCAGACAACAGTTCTTGGGAAGGAGTGGAAACAAAACTTTTCCAAAAGTTTTCTCTCTTCTTGCTATTTTTGTACCTTTATGTACAAAAACTGAAATCTTAGATAACATGAAGATATAAAGAGTAAATCCTGAATAAGAATAGACAATCTGGCTTTATTTCAGTTGCACAAGCTACTGAATTAATGACATACTTTATTTTAAATATGTTTTATTTTTCTCTTTTAGTCTTTATTAATAAGATCCTGCAGTGAAATTCCACTCTGAAAATAGGATTGATTAATATTTATATTTTGTTTTTTTAATCTTTAAAGACAGAAATTATTACAACAAGCAAATGTTCTTAAAATAAGGGGTAGAGATTGTGTCTGGTTTTGTTTTAAGTGGAAAACAAAAAGAAAGTTTAGAAAGTTTTTGTGACTTTTGAAAACTGACTTTATTTGCCTACTGTAATTCTGTTTCTCATGCCCTGATTTTCAGTCTTACTGTAATTCTGTTTCTCATGCCCTGATTTTCAGTCTATGATTGTCGTCTTTCCAAGCAAAAATGAAAATATTCTGTAATTCTTAGGTTTACATGTAAACAAGACTCCACAGACGGGTCTCAAGGTGGAAGCCGCTTGCAGATTTCCTGAGTCATATTTTGCATGTAAAGATTTTATTTGCAAATAATTATTCTTCAGTATCATAATAATGAAAACTGGTTAAAAGTTTTAATGTTTAGAAATGCAGAAAGTACATTATCTCTATGTGTATGGATCTATCTAGTCTGCACATGTATTAATTTCTTCTTTCCAAAATATCAGAAGTATCTTGGGTTTTGAGACTTGCTGATTAAGGACAAATGAGAAGCACAATGAAATGTTTTGTTGGTGACTTGACATGATGAATCCTAGCAGTTGGTGCAAGCCATCACTTCTGGAAACAATGTTTGAATAGCTAAGTGTGATTGTGGTGCAGTAAATTGGGTGTACAGAGATTTCTAAATATAGATGTAGTAATTCAGAGTCAGTTACTGTCAGCCAAATCAATACAGATCTTAAAAATGTCTAAATCTATTTTGATGATGAGCTATTACTGAGATTTAGCAACTGTGTGATAGGCTTTTAAGAAACAGTGTGACTGGTTATCCATGCCTCAGTGGTCTGTGATAGAAATTGATGTGACTATCTTGATATCTGCATCTCTATATTTAAATATACACAGGACATTTGTCAGGTTTAAAAAAGTAAGGCCTCCAGTGGAAAGTGCTGTCTGTTGCCATGCCCTAAGCTGGCAGTGCACTTTGTACATCAAAGAAGGAGTTTCCTACATGTGAAGGCAGATGTCAGCTGCTCAAAGTAACAGGGACTTCATGTGCATTAACACCCCTTTTATCCCTTTTACTTGACCTTGTCTGAGTTGGACACGACTAGGAGCTTTCAGTTGGTAAATCCTACAGTTGGGAGAAACATACTCAAAGAACTGGAATGACTTTGCAAAACTAAAATGGAAAAAAACCCCTAAACATCCACAAGAAAACTGAAAAAGGGTTTAAAGTGGGACCAAACCCAAGCTGGGTACCCAGAGAAAAACTGGACTTTGTATTAAAGACTGAGGCAAAGAAGGCATGAAGTACTTCAGCCTTTCCCTCATCCTCTGTCACTGTGTTCCCCCCTACATCCAATAAAAAGTGGAGATTCTCCTTAGCCCCCCTAATTGTTGCTAACATGTTCATAGAAACCTTTTCCATCTAACTTTGCCAAGTTAAATTCTTGTTGGGCTTTGGCCATTTTCTCCCTGCATAACCTCACAGTCTCCTTATCTTCTGCCCTAGAGCCTCCTGCACTGCTTCCTCTCTGCTGCAGTGCCTTTCCAGCAGACATCTAGAGAGTTGATGTCCTCCACAGGAAAAAAGGCCCGTGATTGTGAGGCCTGCCCTAGCTGCTTCTGGAACATTCTGTCTGCACCTCCATCCCCCTTGGGTGGTGTCCAGCAGGCTCCCACAACCACATCCCCATTGTTGGGCTGTGCCCTGGTTCTTACCCATAAACACTCTACCCTGGCACACCATTGTTAAGATCTAGACAACTAAAACTGTCCCTAACACACAGGGCCACCTCCCTATCAATTTTTCCTTGACAAACTCTTCCCATCAGAAGAGTTTTTAGCCATCTATCACAGCTTTCCAGTTGTGTGGGTCTTCACCATGTTTCCTATGTCATAGCTTTCCTGCTGCACAATTGCTTCCAGCTACTTCTGCACTGGTGAAAATGAAAACTTCAGCTAACTTCAGCTAACTTGCCATTTTTTTTGCAAGGGACAAGCCCTGATTCCTATGTGACCATTCTCAAGAGCTTTTTTGGCTTCTAATGTATCAATAGCTCTTGTGTCTTTGCTGCTTCATGGATCTCAGCATGGGAAGTTACCCATATTTCTTTTGAGGAGGCACTTTTATGAGAAGGAAGAAGGTAGGATTTTTCATAGAAAACAGATACAAGGAAAAGGGTTTTAGTAAATACAGTTCAAAGAAATACAATCACACAATAGGGACTAATTTCTTAAAATGTATCCATCTTCATGAAATTCATATGTTAATCTTGCTGTTTCTTCACATATAGAGGTGTAGTGCTGTGCACTTAAAGTGGTTTTTGTGCAATTAATCATAAAACAGAGGCTCAGTTAATTTGTGTCACAAATTCATTTTATTCTGCAAGGACTCATCAGAGATCCATAGGAGTAGCATTAATTATAATTTTCAGCGTGGGAAATGAAAATGTGAGTTCTAAAATGAATAAAAAATGAAAATCTATGCTAAGCAAATTCTCCAAAGAGTGACTATTGTGAATGAAGAAGTTTAAGATCTAAAAGCTGTTTAGCAGTTTGAGTACTTCTGAACCCTCACCCCCGTCCTTAGCAGTGGTTCACATAGTGCATTTGTTTTGTACCTCTGTGGTGTCTTCAAAGATGGGGAACTACAGCTGTGTAGGAGATGGTGTCAGCATCTCTGTTATCAAAAGATACAGTGAGTCTGTGTGTATGTTTGGGGAAAAACAAAAGATACTGGCTTTGACCCCAAGTAAGGCACCTGTGTCTGCTCTGCAGTTACTGTTGATGGATCAGTACAGATAGAGGAAAAAAAAAATCATTTGGACCCTCACTTCTGCAGCAGACAAAGGTCTGAGCTTTCTGCAAACACTGTGATGACACAATCTCTCAGAGTGTCTCGGGAAGCTTTATAAAAGCAGGGAGATGGAGGAGACCCCTCTCCCTTCCTCCCTCCCATATGCAGGGCACCCATCTGCTGCAGTGCCAGAAATGCAGTGGTTTCTGTCTGCTCTGCCCATTGCACCTTCTTCTCCTGGGCATGCTTGGGCCCAAATCCTCAGTGAGTTTGGCACAGCTCCTCCCAAGCCAATGGATGTGCCCTGCTCAGGGCTGGCAGCTGAGGATGCAGCCATCAGTGTTCTTCTTGGTATCTCTGGCATACAGAGTGCAGGGAGGAGCATCTTGCTGGTCTCACCTTGGACCAGGTGAGATGCTCCTAGAGCAGTGCAGGAGAAGGGAGGGAGTTTTGCAGAGGGGGTGCACTGTTTTCTGGAAGCTAGTCCTAGTTGTTTTGTGTTTACTTCAGAGGTGGAAATACAGGTTGCTGGGTCAGAGCCAAATCCATTGGGAAAATTCAATTATTGTAAATCTGATAGTCTGAATTTATGCACTCCAATTTTTTTTTCTCCTGACAGAAGCTAATCCCAAATCTGGAATTTTTTTTTTTTTTTTTTTTTTTTTTTTTTTTGGTATGTTTAGTGCCTGAATTTCTGCCAGATTACAGTCAGGGGAGACTTGAGCTGTTAGTCATATAATGGGTGAGAGAACTTCAGAAAGTATGTTTTCTACACCTTAATCATTCTGAGGACCACAAAACTACATCTAATACGTTTTTAAACAAGTCACATGGGAAGGAAAGTCTGGGGATATTGAGCAAACTGAAGTCACTTGCTAACAATTTTGAGCAATTCTTCCACTTTTTGGTGGAATGTGGCAACTGTTAAACAGTACATGGCAACCACAGAGGACAGGATGGGAGACAGGAATGCAAGATTCTTGTGGGAACTTTGGGGGAACTAGAGAGACAGACTCTGCCATGCAACAAACTCCAGGATCTGTTTGTGCAGAGGAATGTACAATTGGAGGGGAATAGGAATAGGAAAAATAGACTTCCCCTTGGTGAAATGGATGCTATTTAAAACAATAGCTGAGAGTTTCTCAAATTACCAAAAAAATATGATACTGAAAAATACAAACAGAGACAAACATACAACTGAAGAGGGGAAAGAGAGAGCAAGAGAAATCTCAAAATTAGCTGAACAGTGCTGGTAATTTTAAGACTGCAGGAGGAATACTTGTTCTAATATGTGACCCATCTTGATATTAATTTAAAAAGTACACAAAAGATAATTTTACCAAAATTGTTTTGATAAATCATAAAACCATGGGGATTTCCAAGTGGGGACTTTCTAAATTAACCTTAAATAGGACTTAAAAAAAAAATCTATTTTTAAGTTTGTTGAATTAATTTGCTATTAATTCAAGGGAAAATGCTAATTCTGAACCTATAACCACCTCTCTAAAAGGCACATTTAAAAAGGCTTTTATTCCCACTTTTATCCTAGGATGTGTGACAAGCTTTCAAGATCTTCTAGTGTACTTTTTACAAAAGACAGAGCCCTGAGTGTCTGGCTGTAAGCTTTTGGGTACTGAATGCTTTCAAAAACCTGACCCATCTTTAGCTGCCTGGTTGGGCACCACTTGTGAGTGGTGGAGCATATGAAAAATTGCTTTATGCCCCAGAGGTCAAAAAAGATGCCACTTAACCTCTCTTGGGCTCCCTAGGTTCCACTTTGTCCAAGACTGTACCTCACAGTTGTGGTTCATCGCTGCTTAATCTCCTGGTTTGCTCCTGGGGCCTCGACCTGTGAGCTTCTGGGAACTGCCACAGAAATTCATTTAGTTACCTGGAGAGCACTCCACAACTCAACAGCCCAAGTCTGGTGATCTTACCCTGTCATATGCTTGTCCTTCTTCTGGAAGTGCCACAGCACTGTTTTCTATCTCCTGGAGTGAATTTAAAACTTTGATTTGACTCAAGATTTTTGCAACTGCAGCTCTTATGGTGCTAGAAAGTGAGATACACAGCATAAGTAAACCTGCTGTGTTTGAAGAATCTTGCTCTCTATGGCTGAACTTCTGAGCTTTTGTCAACTTCAGGGAGCACAGAAATGTGCTTGTACAGCTCAGGGCAGCGTTTCGCAAGCAGGACTGTTTCATTTTTCCGTTATACAACATGTCAGCAGAGCCATGAAGGGGAGAGCCAAGGGATCCTGGCTCCCACGTTTTCTCTGGACAATAGTTTTCCCTGAGAAACCAATAAGTTATGGACTAAGGACTGCTCCATTTAAAACTGTCTTGGGTTTTATGGCTAAAAGGATTTTATTAAATAAGAGTGATTACTAAAGTATGTTACTGTTGAGGGGGTGAGGATAGTTAAAACTTATGAAAAGGCTTTGCTTGCAGCAGAAAAGCACTGTAACTACTTAAAAATATCTTCGCTTATGTTTTTATTTTAAAAATGGAAAAAGTGAGTCAGCACTGCAGGCTCTGTATTCACTGCTAAGTCCAAACTCAGCTGCTCTGGAGAGTCTCCCCATTCCCTGCCCCCATCTGTGCTGCTGGTACAAGTGAATATAGCTGCTCCCAATTTAGCAACATGCAGTTGCTACCTTTGCATGGGCTGTAACAATCATCCTGAGAGATCTGCTGCTCTAAGAATTTCTTCTCCAGGTCTGTAACCTCTGTACAAAAATACAAAGAAAATAGTATGCAGGAGTCACCTTTGGGTGATGAGTGTGTTCTGCCTCTACACTGCTGGAACAAGACAGTGATGCTGGTGAAGCACAGCAAAAAACAAATGGATTTTCATGTACACTTGGACTTATTTATACTTAGTCCAGAGGGTAATTCACTGTGGTGATAGCTCTGAGCAAACCCACAGGAATGAATCTTTCTAAATGCTAGGAGCTTTTATATCTGCACTCTGATTCTAAACTGCATTTTGCATTGTGATAAAAGGTGGAATAGCTGTGTTGGAGGGTCCTCAGCAGTTACTGGGTTCATAGGAAACAAGAGATAAATATTTTCTTCACTAAGAAGTAGATACTGTAGTGTTATCACAGAGGTGTGTATGAAAACACGGAATGCATAATCTTTTGTCTCCAAATACCAGAAGTCTCCCTGCCTAGCATGTGGTTTTTCTGAAGAAAAGATATATTCTATATTTTTTTGATTCAGTTGCTCCTAGGGGTCCCAGTCTGGCCGGGTTTTCAATGCACACTGCAAGCCTAAGCGGAATGCAGGCCGTGCTGTGAAAGAGATACATTACATAAGAGCCTCTGAGGCTGGCCCAGGGCTGGGCTGCAGTGTAAACTGTCTCCGGGACGGATAAAAACCAGCTCGCAAGCTGGGATTAGCACTGATTCTTGTCAGGGGCTCTTGATTTGAGAGAAGAGAAGGAAATTTGTGTGTGCTGTTTTAGTGAGTTTTAGCAGCTATATCAACCACAGTTCGAAATTCTGATGTGTATCTAGCCATCAGCATGCCTGAACTGTGTTTGATAAAAGGGGCAATGAGCTCCAGTTATGCAGCCTTTGCTCCCTCTGGTTCTCCTCTGCAACCAGAGAACAACCGGGACTATTCACGTATAAATCCTGAGCATTTGGCAACTTTGCTGCAGCAAGAGAGAAAGGGAAAGAAAGACAAATTCCCCATAAGTTAGTGTTTCAGCCACACTGCAGAAGATTTACTTTATCCACCGCTTGGCAAGCGATGCCAGCAAGGCAGCTGGGTGTCTGTGAGCCTGTCTGCAGATTCTCCACAATGGCCAGAGCTGGCAGCTGAATGACTGTCTGAAGCTCTGGGGTGACAACAGTGCTTACAGTTTGACCCCTCACGCCGTGAGTTTCACTTTGTGGAGGGAGAGATGGATCTTTCCTGAAGATCACTCCAAAGCTGCTGGCCAGACATCCACAGGGATTGTTTCCGGTGGCAGTTCACTTCCACTCTCAGTGCAGACAGGCTGCTTCTACCTTAAAGCCCAACCAACTGCTTTCTATCAGCACATACAGGATGGGACATGTCCTCCCAGACCTCCAGGCAGGACAAACACACACACCTTTTTAGTTCAGAAGAGAGAGCAAAAGTTGTACCTTACTGAGATTTCCTAGTGAATTACTGGCAGATTGCATGAAAGAAGACAAAAAAGTGTGTTTAAAAAGATGAAAAAAGTGGTACATGCCAGAAACAAGTCCCCGTAGTTAGTGACTTTTATTGTAAATATGGATCTGCATGTTAGAGAGGTGGAGAAATTGGATCATGTTAATTACTGAACACCTCAAGTCATGCCCACTCCAAACATTTCACTGGAGTTAGTCAGCACCATACAGACTTATAGGAATCCTCCAAGTCCAGTTGAAAAGCATGAAGGTAAATTAAGGAATGGATTTACAAGGAGGATGATATAGTATGAAAATATTAAATCTGTGGTCCTCCACACCATTATCTTTTCCTTCAGCTTTCTTACCAATTTGTTGCAGAAAGCTATATGTGCATGTTGTTACATGAAGCTGTTAGATGGGGATATATAATGCATCCTTCTGATACACAGAGCTTTCAGAAAGCCTAGAAGCAAACTATAAAATGCTGCAGAATGTGGCCTGTGGCAGAGCACAGCCTTATCTTTCAAATCTTCTAGATAGTTTCAGACTGTTGTTTTTTATACATTTTTATGTCTTAGGTAAAAAAAAAAATTAAAATTTTATCAGCTTTTTGTTCCTTTTTGCTTAGAGTTGCAGATAAAGTTGCTGAACTTTTATCAGCCAAACCATCTTCAAAACATATTTTCTTTCCAGGAGAAAGGCCTATACACAAGCCTTTTATGGCAATGTGTATTTATAGCTCTAGTCTGTACTGTGAATGAATGGCTCACTCCACAAAACACAATACAGAGGCATTTGATGAGTGTGATCATCAGCCACGGAGTCACAGGATGGGTCAGGTTGGAAGGGACCACAGTGGGCCATCTGGCCCAACCTCCCTGCTCAAGCAGGGTCATCCCAGGTGGATGGCACAGGATCCTTGAATATTTCCAGTGAGGGAGACTCCACAGCCCCTCTGCACAAACTGTTCCAGTGCTCAGTCACTTGCACAATAAAGTTCTTCCTCATGTTCAGGTGGAACTTCCTGTGCATCAGTTTCTGCCCATTGCCTCTTGTCCTTTTGGTCAGCAGCACTGACAGAGCCTGGCTCATCTCTGACACCTCCCTGCAGACACTGGCAGACATTGGTGATGTTCCCTCTGTCACATCTCCCCGAGGCTGAACAGGCCCAGCTCCCTCAGCCTTTCCTCCTGAGAGAGATGCTCCAGTCCCTTAATCATTTCTGTTTCTCTCTGCTGGGCCTGCTTAGTCCTGAACAGGGTGCCAAAGGTGCAAGGAAACTGCTTGGTTTTCCAGTCAAAGAGAAAGGCTTATCCAAGTTTGGGAAAGATTGGGCGCATCACCACAGGACCGGCTTTCTCTGAACTGCTGCAAAGCCAAAACTCTGCCCCCACTCTTGAGTCTTGCACAGCTCCCTGCAGAGAAATGGGGAACAATGTCAGGATAATTGGATGATCTTGAAGGTCTCTTCCAACCTCGGTCATTCTGTGATTCTGCGACAAAGCTGAGTCATGACTCTGGCAACTGATCATTCAAAACTCCAAAAGGTGGTGGGTGGTGGCCTGGGATCTGCTGGTGCTCTGAGACAAAACATGCACCAGCCTCACTGGTGCTCCACCAGCCAGCAAGCTCACTGTCTGCAGTTCCTGCTGGTGCTGGAAACAGCTTCTGATAAAGTTGGGAGTCCAGTGCCTCACCCTGCCTGTGTCACCCAGTGATACAGTACCATATTTTACACTTATTTACATATTTGCATTTTTAATGCCCAGCCTGCTCACTGCTCACAATGGTGTCCTTCTAACATAGCAAACACAGGGTGGCCTTTGCCATCAGCCATATTTTCTGAATCCATCTGCTTTATTGAATCCCAAGGCCTAGAGAAACACCTGGGCCTTGGAAATTAGGCTGTTTCCTTCCAAAACTGAAGGATAAGGAAAGATGGCAGATTTGGCCAGTAAAAAGGGAGATTGAAGTAATTGCTAATGTGAACTGTGAAATATACAAGATATTGCAGTAAATTAATCATACTCAAAATTCTGTTTTGTATTTAAAACTGTTATAAGAGAAATACTTAACATCTTGAAATGTATATTGCTTTTCATTGGAAATAATGTTTGTCAGTAGTTGAATCCATGATAGTAATTAGTTCTGTACATCTTTGATATTTTATCTTTCAGAACTAGAAACATTTCTAATACTGCATGATTCTTATTTATTTGATGTGCGCAGAGCATGTGGAAGGATGCTTGTTAGCAAGTGAATTACAGACCTGAGCTTTTTGGGAAAAATTGATTCAGCTTTAAATATCCTCCCCATCATTAGGTATTTGCCTTTATCTCCTCTGAAAATGTGGGCACCAAAAGGAATTTAGGAGTGCATTTTAGGTAATCAGTTTTTTTTATTACAGGTGGATTTATAGGAATGTAGATCTCAGTAGTTCTGACAACAAATGTAAGATTTTCAGTAGTAGCTTCCCACATAACTATGAAAATCTGGTGTGTGGACACAGTGTCAGCACATGACTCCACTTCTCAGAAGCATCCTCCCTGTGAAATTCTGTGTAAAAGTGGCCCTGAAACTATTTTTGGAGGTGATTTCTGTATGCTTCCTCTGTCACTTTATTCATCTTGCAACTTCCTCTTCATTAATATTGCATACCAGTAGGGATAAACAAGATCCAGGTCCCAGTCCCTGCCACAGTGAGCAGAAATCCTATCAGTGTAGAAAGTAGAGCACATGTTCCCTCTCTAGCAGGTGTATGTAGCAGGTATCAGGTTGTTTCAGTTTTTTTCTACAAAACCAGGCTTTACACATTACATTTGTAATTTGTAAATTACAGTTGTGAAGTGCAACTTGTCCCAGAAAAAAAGGACTCCTGCTCCTCTCACTTGAAAGAAAGTTTTGAACTGATGTCTCTTGGAAGCAAAAAGGGAAAATTTTATGAAGTAAATGTACAGAAAAATCTGTGCAACGTAAGGTCTCAAGTTGTGTAGACTTGGAATGAAGTTATAGATTTTTGTTTTATTTGTCAAGTATTTTAGCAAATATTGCCAAAACAAAGCAGAATTTTATGAACAGAATGTCTCTCAATAGAACATTAGGATGAGTGTGAAATCAAACACTTAAGAAAATGTTTATTTTGGTATTGTTTTGGGGTTTTTTAAAGAGCCTTAAGAAAGGATGCATCTCGAGATAAGGTGGTTTGGTTCTTTTGCAAATGCAGGAAGATTTGCAGGCCCTTGTTATGAGGGGGTATAAATGACGCAAAGTGCAAGTCATAAATGTGTGCTGCTGTGAAAGATTGGGTGCAGTTTTGGGTGAGCTGTGGTGTGATATTTCCATTTGATATCTAGAGCCAGCCAATAGCAGCAGGTGGTGAGAGGCTGAGGAGCACAGCATGTTCCAGCAGCACCTGAGGTTTGATCTCTGTGGCACGCGTGCAGCACAGCCAGCCTCTGTCAGGGCTTCCTTGTCTTCTTTGAACTCTGTGCATGCAAACCCAAAGTACTTTTATTTACTTCAGATCTTCCATAATGACTGGCCACTTCCTTAGGGGTGTATGTCACTGAGCCAAGAAATAGTTCTCAGATATTCTGGTGCAGGCACTGATGATTCTCTGGCAGTTTTGTTTTTAATCCTTTTCTTTCTGCTTGCATTCAGCAGCTGTGCCTTCTGCAGGATCTCACTCCCTACCACCTACAATAATTACAAGAGATGGGGTTTTAAATACTTTGCTGAGCCGTGGTGCTTCTCTGCACAATTTAGAAAACTACCACCTCCACATTCAGGAACTAGATAACATGTTTTGTATTACAAGAGACCAAAAGAAGGATGGATGTTTCTATAATTCATTGTGGAAAAAGAGAAGGTGTGAGCAGTGCTATCTCAGAGACTGTATTTGTGCCTTCTGTGCTATTTTACTGCTTTTAACAAGATGTTCTCTGGAGTGAATGCATCACCCTGGGAATGCATTTACAGTTAGGAATGGGACTAATTTCATTTCACAAATGAAAGGATAGTACCTAAAGGTCCGGTTTTGCTTTGGGTTCTTCATCCTTAAAATGTAAAACTTTGACAAATTGGAATGAACAGTTCTAACACAGGTGATGTTATAGTTTAACCTCAGGATATGTGGAGCTCTGGTGTAGTGCTCTCTTCACAGTGTCCCCAAGGCAGAAGATCACAGAGCTGATTTTGCACATGTAGATCCAGTGGAAGCCTTTTGTGACAGCTTTCTATAGATGAAGCAGTCTAGAAAAGGCTCACGTGCCACTGAAACCTAGCAGAGGTTGTTTAGGGTGTTTAGGTGGTGAAACCTTCATTTAAGATAAGAGTTTTGACCAGAACTGTCCTGATTGCCAACTCCTACACTTAGGTTTTGAATTTTTTTTTTTCAATATAAGTATGTGGGCAGGTTTTGTCTTTCTTTTCTTGGTTGGTTTCATTTTTTCCCCCTCTTCTTCACAAAAAATACAAGCATGCTTTTATGTTCCCAAGGAATATGACAACCTCTAAATGGGGCAACCACAAAAATGGCTTACAAGGTTGTTTTTAAATTTTGCAGAACAAGAAAAGGAATAGGGATCTAGATGGATTCTGTGCTGTCATTTATTTCAGGCTGGCTCCCTGGAGTTGTTGCTGCCCTATGGTTATTGCTGCCCACTGAACCTGTTGGTGAACTGCACAGTCAGGAGCACCCAGCTGCATTAGTCTGGGCTGTAGTTGCAAAGAAGGGGGACCTGTTTCTTCACTGTTTTCTTCTGATGTCTTCTAATGCTGGCTGTAACTTCCTCTGGATGTTGTGGGTTTCAATCTGCTTTCAGTTTTAGTGGTTACATTGGTTGGTTACAAAGCTCTCTTCCTAGTTAGGCTGAGTAGATTTGCAAGCTGTATGTGATAGGAGAATCTAATATTTGTTTTTAATTTGTACTCCCTAAATCGGTATGGTTGTATGTACCTTTTAATTTTCACTTGTGTAAGTGAACAACTGAGTGAAAAAAACCCTGCAATTTTCTGGTTTTCTGACACACTGGAGTAAAAAGTTTTGGTTTTTCTGACACAAAAGGCATCTGGCCACATTTCTGCAGAATCTCCTGTTTTGGACTCAGAATTAGATCTGATTTAAACCCCAAGTACCCTGATGTAAGCCTTACTATAATTAAGATATCAGTTGAGAATTTTTCTTTGCAGTGACAGTTCTTTCTTTTCTTTTCCATTTCCTGATGTACCAGAAGAACTTATATCTACACATTGCTTGCAGAATGCAAACAAATAGTAAAGAAACAAAGACAATCTTCTAAGATTAATATAGAGATGGATGGTATGCATAAGTGTATAAGGTGTATACATAATTAGATTTTAAAGTGTTTTTCCCAGGTGAAATTTTGCCACTGCCAAAGAGAAAAAGAAAATTGATGATAGGTGAAAAAATATTATGATATATTTCTAATGCATGAAAACCTTCATCTTGTGCCAGGAGAAATGAGTGTATCTGGGTTATGCTTGGTGGGTACAAAGCTGAAGTGAGATTTTATAACTTAACTTACTCATATATCTATACCATTTTCAGTTGTTTTCTGTACTGCATTGTTCTCTTTTGGTTGTCTTTCGGCATATTGGTCCATTCCCTACAGAGAACCCTAATTAAAGAAAGCAGTAACATTTTTAGTCAGACTGAGAGAATACTCTGCCTGATTAAGGAGTGGATTTGTATTTTGTGGTTGATATATCTTTTTCTGGAATGTTCTGTATGTGTTGAATACCTACTTGTAAGGTGAGACCCTTTCCGTAGGGTGTCCAGACTCCTCTGTGGGATGATGCCAGGGCCAGCACAGCCTTTGGGAGAAGATCTGTTCCTTTAGGCCCAGAAGGGAAAAGGCGCAGTGCCTGTACATGAGAGGCACTGGGCAGTGTAGAGCTCTGTAATTCCTGCTAATCCAGTAACACAGTGAATCCACATGGAGGCCAGTCCATGTCCTGTCCTGGGCTGCTGTGACAGTGTGGTGTAACCATTTTTAAGGACAACCAGCTTACACCAACCCCCACCTCCTGAGGCATACAAATGTCACATTTCTCTAGGAACCAACATTCTCACCTTACCCCTTAATGCTCAGCAGAGATGTAGGTGTGAAAGCACATTTGCTTAGACCAGAGGCCCCTTGCCAAAGGCAGTTTTCTGCAGTTTTAAAGTGCACACAGCTTGTGTTTATGATAATGCTGCAAGAGTAACTTGCTTATTAATTGTGTGTCTTCACATAATGTCACTGGTTTCAGAAAAGATAATTTTTTCCTTTCTTCTTGTGGCAGAATTCAGGTGGAAATTATAGTTGTGTGGTGTCAGTGTTGATAAATAGGACTTGTCTTCCTGGAGAACACCACTCTAAAATGATCTTGGTCAGATACTACTTGGTGAGTTTGTTGTGGTTGTGCACCAATGACATTAAGCATCCTAGTTTTGAGGAGTTTTATATTGTGGTTGACTGTACTGCAGAGATCTTCTCCTCATCCTTCTAGGTAGTGGTGGAATCATGCTAGCAGCCATCTGATAAACATGGAATGACAAAGCCACTGACATCTTGGTCATGTCTAAGGCAAAACTGCCCCAACTCTCAAAAAAACCCCTCTTGCCTCCGGAGTTACAACTTACCCTATTGCTTTGTAGACATGCTAATGGCAGACCAAGTTGAAATTATCTCCTATAGCAATATTTAATCCCTTACCAGTGTGTTTAAATGACTATCCTTCATTTTCACAAGGTGAGGAGGGCTCCCACGACATAATAGTTCCAGTGGAAACTCAGAGCCCTTGCCACTTTGCTATACTGTATCAATAAAGTGCTCTTCAGCTGCTCTGATTTATAGTTTTTGAATTGCTCTACACATTTATAGCACCATGTCAAAATAATCCTTAATCTAGTAATATCACCTTCTAATTAAAATAAATATATAATTGAAAACCAGCCTCAATAGAGAGGACTACCTTCAAAAGAGTTTTTCCACACCACTTGGGAAAAACCCAAATTAATTTTAAATTAAAAGAAAGAGGCTGCCTGTGAACTTTAAAGTAGTTTCCTCAAGTTTAGAAGGTAATTAAAGCTTGTAATTACTTTCTGGGCTAACAGAATATTGTAATGGTTGAAATAGAAAGGCCTAGATCAATAATTGCAGTAAATGTGGATTATGTTATCCAGCCATACCAAAACCCAGTGTGTGCCCAGTGTCCCAGCACTGTGGCCGTGTCAGGGACAGGGCTAGTGGTGCAGCCCAGGGGCTGCAGCTCAGCTGCTCCTGCTTGCCCGTGTTCAGTGACATCAGCCTGGCTCTCCTCACACCTCACTCCTGAGGAGGGCCAGGTGGGAGCATGGGATGGGTGAGGAAAGCTGGTCCTGCCCCAGGGTGCTCTCAGGATGTGGTGCAAGGCCATGCCCTCCCCTGGGAACTGCAGTGCTTAACACTATGTCCTCCGGTCTAGATAGAGATTTTGAATTTCCTTTCCCAAACAGCACACAGTATGAACTCCAAAGAACTGAAATAGCAGGGGGCAAATCAAACATTATATAATTTTTGTTTAGTTCTAGCCAAAAGCAAAAGAAAATGAGCATTTACAGTGTGCAACCTATTTACTAATGCCTTAGGAAGCAGGCTGATCATTCTTCTCCCTTGGAGAAATAATACTGTGTATATTCTGCTTTTAAATTCCTTTTACTGGATGATTGAGCCAATCATTTGAGTGTGTGGCTTTACTTCTACATAGCAGAGTATGTCACAGAGCAGATATATTAGGTCCTGAAAGTTCCAAAAGAGAACCATGATTTAGTGAATGTGGCTCTGCAGCAGAAGTACAAAACCTGAGTTTTGGCAAACCCTACTGTCAGTATTTAGGAAGCTCCAATATGGTGACCCCAAACTTGGCATTGGAATTGCAGGGCCTGGTCCCACCTGACAATAATTTCATGCTGGGTGGCAGCAGTGGTGCTCAGGAGAATTGACTGACTTTGGTGTGGGGCTGGCAGACACTGCAGCCTGGAGCCCAACAGGGATGTTCCTGGCACATTCAGAGCATGATGATCATACATCCAAGGGACTTCATGCCTTGTAGTCACAGCTAGGCCTTCCCTGAGACAGAAGCTTTTGTCCTCTTTTGTCCCCTTTACCACTAGTTTGTTGAGGCTCCAAGTAAATCATACAGCTTGCTGTAGAGCTTGTGGCTGAGTCTGGAACTGAACCAGCATCTTTGTGTCCCAGCCTATTGTCCTAGTCACTCCCTGTTCTCCAGAGTCTGACTCAGCACTCCTCAAACATCTCAATTTCCATTTCTCTATTTTTTTCTGGTTTTGTGTTTTCACCCCAAGCAAACTTCTGGCTCCGCTTCTATTTTTCCTTCTTGCCATTCTTCATCATTTAATCTTTAAATATTCAGAAAACTCAATGAATGGCAATTGTGGAAAAAAACTGTTGCAGTTGGATGATGTGACATAATCTCATTGCTTATTGTGTTAGAGATGATTTATTCTTTTTTTATCAGTTTGTGAATAAATTACCCTTTTCCAAATACTAGTATGCCTTTTTCTCCATCAGCTCACAACCGATCCTATAAGTTCAACACTATTTTTTTTCATTTCTTCAAATCAGGCTTCTTTCCAGGGGGGAAAAACAGGATACTGAGTTCTCTCTGGGTAAATTTATAGAATTTACCAGTGTGTGGCAAGTTTGGGCTGGAAAAAAATGTGGAAATGATAAAATGTCATCCAAGATAGAAAAGAAATGGAGGAATTCCTTTTAAGCACAGTCATAGGAAACAAAATTAATCTTAAAGATGTACTACCCCCTACAATTTTGGGGGAGGTCACTATAACCAAAACTAGCAAGCTCCAGTTGTAAACTGTTGGTGAGACAGATTAAAAGGAGAGTTTGTTCTGGAGGATGATTTTATGCTTGAAGGCATTAGTCTCAAAAGCACACAATGTTACTAGTAAGAGGAAATATAACACCTCACTTGACATTATTGCATTGTTTCATGAACTCTTCTTTTGTTTTATCTTCATGCTAGTCTGGGAATATCTCTTCTTTGCAGGTTAAAATTATAACATGTCATTTAGCTGGCATCTTCTTATTTTCTTAGTTTAAAGCCGTGGTCAGAGCAACTTACTTTGGAGTAATAATTTGATTTAATGGTACCACTACTAATATTCTTCATAAATGTATTAGCAACTTTTATGCTGTGTAGGTACCTTCCAGTTTTGTGAGAATTGGCTCAGTTCATTTTCCCATTTAATCTCCTTCAAATAAAGCTACAAAGTCATATATGGTTCTGTATATACATTATGGATGGGAGAGAGAAGGGCAGGCCTAACCTCTGTTTTCTGTGGTCTGTTTTATGGACAGCATACCTGGTTTATTACGGTGGTAACAGTGTTCTATTTCTTCCTTGTCTTTCACCTCCTTTTTCCCTTCATGCAAACTGGATGTAACAAACAGACTTTTTTGTTTGTCATTTTTCTGGTAATTTTTTCCTGTCTATCGTTGATGGGAAGCTGCAATGTTATTGCTTGCCAGCAACAGTCAAATCTTAATGAGGTATTTGAGAAGTCCCAATGGAGAACCTGCCACATGTAGAGAAAATATAGAATAAATGCAGGAAATACGCAGGCCAATGCTTTGTTTTATGGATTATCCTGTCACACATAACACAGAACTGTTCATGTAGTCATTTGGATGACTGTTCTTGAATATCTTTCAATAGTGAATTTCTCATAGGAAACTAAGTTGCTGGTTTCATCCAGGCATTTGAAAAGAGCAGCCCTGTCTTCTGAGAAAATTCATGTCTATTTTGTAGATTTATGCCCAGTTCTAAACTTAATTGATAGTAGATTAATTTCAGTTTCTACAGTTTTTTGGTAACCTTTTCTTTCTGAAGCCTGTAGGAGTTTGGGTAGGGAAGGATCAGAAGCTGAAGCTTCCCTCCCTCTTTATTTTTGTCAAGGTGCTTTTCCTACTGTTCACTTCTGGACTTTGACAACGAGTGAGCTCTAGCAAGCTGCTGCATGTCAGCACCCTGGAAGCCCTAAAACTGAGCTAACTTGTGCAGCTGTGGTGCTTCAGGCAGTCTGAAGGGTGACTTGCTTTCTATATCAGGGTTATGCTCACACTGCTCTCTGGCAAAGTGTGAAGGTAAACGCCCAAAGAGGGGAAGGCAGTGGCTCTGGGGTGAGCTGTAAATACTGCAGTCTGTGAATCAAACCACGCTCCCTCTCCCACCCTTTCTAGAAATCTATCAAGCTGGCAGCCTGCCCCGCTTGAAATAAATGTGGAAAATATTATGTAACTCTGCCCTGTGCGCCGCGCTGACAGTGTAGGCACTAGTCAGGCTTTGGTTACACTATCTGTTGGGGCTATTTTTGGTGGCCAAAGGCTTCTCTCTTTAAATTTATGTCTGTATTTCCTTTGCCCCCACCCTCGCATTTATGCTTTTTTATATTTTTTTTTTTCTTTTCCATCAACAGAATGCAGCTCATCTTCCACAAAAAGAAGAAAAAGCTGTTTAAGGGTTATTCCTTTTGAAAAATAATACACCCCTGCCCCCCGACAACAACAAAAAGTAAACAAGAACCCCTAGCAAACTGCTGGAGGAAGGATTTATCGCCTCTGAGCGCAGCCAAGCACCGAAGCAGTTAGTCTCAGATCCCCTCCCACAGAGCTGTACGCTGTGTCAATACCTCCCTCTGCTGAAAGCTCGACATTCTTCCTCTCCTGCTTGGCCGCCTTTGCTGTGGCAGGCCTGGCAGAGAGCAGAAGGAATCTGTGACACACACTGGAGCAGCCCTCGCTGCAACACAGCTGCCCTGCCGAGACTGCACCCTCTGGGGAGTGCAGAAACTTCATCTGTTTGTCCTTCCCAGTGGGACTGTGTGCAGACTAAAATCTGAGATTAGGGAACGATTAAAATTTGGAGTCAGGTGACTTTTAAAAATACTCTTTCAGGAGCTCCTGTGATGGGATTCAGTCATTGTAGAAGGACAATCCGTTTGAAGACAATTCTAACTGTGTGTGCCTTACAAATTATTTTCCTTCAGTTTTAGTCACTTAACTAGTTTTTGTTCTAGAAATAGTAAAATTACTGTGTGGTTTGTGATCCATTGTGCTGCATAAACTAGACTTTAAGTATTGTGTTACTCAAACAGATTGAATTATCTTAATGATTGGAAAATCTATGAATCATCTCAACTACAACTGGTGTGGTTATTAGGGACCTCAGTTTTTGAGAGGCTGTGGGATTAGGGACCCATGCCAGTAATTTCTCATGTCAGATCATTATAATATAAAGATTTTAAAGTGAGCAACACATTTTATTTGTGTCTGTTTTAGGTACCCCAAATGAACATACAAAAAGGGTAGTGATTTTGTCAGAGGTGAATGATTGAATTTAGCAGAGAATCAACCAACTTCTAGATGTCTCAAGTTAGGCTCCTAATTTTAGTAGAGGAATACAAGCAAAAGGCCCTAATTCAAACCCAGTATTTTTCTTTATGCTTATCACTCCCTTGGAATTTTGGAGTGTCTGCCTGTGCTGTGGGAAAGGCTAATGCTCTGCAAAGCCATAGCTGAGCTACAGCAGTTCACAGCTTTTCTTAGTTAATAATTTTTAATATTTCCTCATTATGTCCAGTGGCTTCAGATCAGATGAGTTTTCCCTCTATTTGATGGCAGATTGCAAACAACCATTCTACATCAACTTTGTTCTAGAAGAAGTACAAATGGGGCTGCTCCTATTAACTTTTTCAACTGAACTTTTTAATGTGTTCAGGGAAATTTGGTAACGTTGGAGATGAGAAGAGTAATGAAGAATAAGGAAAAACCATAAATTCTGTGTACAGAAAATTGTTCTGATTGGATGGGGTTCAAAAAAAGCAAACAATGCAGAGCAGGGGTAGAAAGCAGACAGGAGGGTGCAGGAAGGAGCACAGCTGTGGGGAATAAAAACACTCAGGGGAACGTCGTATAAGGAGGAGAAGAAATCATCATCATGTGGTGAAGTTTTCAGGAAGATTCTGTTGTATGCAGACTTGTAAGGAGAGCTGACCTTAAATAGGAAGAAATAAAGGACTACTTGCTACAGAAATGATGGTAGGAATTAGGCTTTGTAGGAAGAGAGGAGGATTTGATTTAGAGCGTGCTGTGAGGTTGAGGTCTTATGGCTCGCTGGAAGATGGCTTTTCCTAGGAGGAGAAGGCTTGGTCAGGGAAGCATGGCTTGAGGAAGGGCACCCTGTAAAGATACCTGTGTGATTCCTTGAACATATATTTTTTTATGGAGGTTTGCTCATTCTTAATTATGGTGCAGATTCTCCCATTTTTTGCCTTGGATATTTATAACCGGTAGAAAAATGCTAGCAAAGTTATTTGGTTTACAGAAGGAAAAGTGTGTCATGTATTTGTACTTTACATTTTTTTCAAAATTACATTATTTGATATTAAGATTTCATTTGGATGTTAAGCCACTCATACACAGCTTTTGTAAAATGCTGGCTGTGACCTGCTGAGACAAACCTGAGAGGCATAGTTGCAAAATTACCTAAATGGATATGGAAAAACTGTTTTGTGGACTTCACTGGCACACTAGATATGCCAAGGTTTCTACCATTGGGCTGGATGTTATTACTGCTAAAAAGGCATGTTTATTGCCTCTGACATTTTTTTCCCTCCCTCCCCCAGGCTGTGGTGCACAAGGATGACTTAAAGAGTCATCCCTAAGTCTGACTGAACTTTTCAGTAACATATGAGCATTGATGCACTTTCTGTTAGCTTATTCTCTGTGAGAGTTTTAGGTGGTTGTGATTAAGGTACAATGTACCATTCTGTGCTTTTGTGTTAACTGAGACACTCTCAGCACTCAACTGAATGTCTCCTCTAAACAGAGATAGATTAAGATGGGGGCAGGCAGGCTGCAAAATGTGCATCCTGGCTGTAGCAGGGCAGTCAGAAATGCAGCTGTAATGCTGTGGGTATGTAGCTGGGAGTCAGCTGAGTGACAAAGTCTAAAGCAGTGACTCAATGGGAATCGGCTGCTGGCTTTGGGTCTGAGGTTCTAGGTTCAGTTGTGTGAGCTTTTTAAAGGTTCCCCACACTCCACAAGGCTCTCAAGGAATCTTTATGGAAGACAGATGAAATGAGGATATTAAAAGCCCTGTACTTATAGCTCAACAGAACTCAATTCACTTTTATCACTCTTTCAGACAACAAGGTGTATATTTATGTAGGGCTTTTTGCTCAACAGAGTGGCCACACAACAGGATGCTCCTAATGAAGCTACACTTTTAGTATCAAAAATGTCTGGACAATGCAAGAAACACATGAATCTCTAGGATATCTAGAGTAACTTGATAGGGGCACACTTCTCTTGCAAAAGCAGTGCCACATGTTTATACTGCTTTGTTTGGAAAGTAAAACAAGAGACTCTAGGAGATGGAATGTGTATGAGAAGGGCCCATTATCAGTCACGCTAAATACTCAATGAAACCTGAGGCCACACAAATCTCAACTGGTTTCAAGTTTTCTTACAGTCGAAACTCGGATCAGGTTCCTCGAGAGTTCAAGAATTTCTACGCAAAACTAGACCTCCTGAATGCATAGAACTTGAATAGCAGCTTTACAGTACATGCTCAAAGCACTTGCTATAAATTAATAGCTTTCCACAGCACCCATGTGATTTAGAGACCTTTGATTAGCCTTCTCTTGCAATTCAGTCCACAGGCAAACAAAAAAATGGATTTGTTAAGGGTTTTAGTATGGAGTGATGCACTTAAACATTTCATTGGGTGACTAACCTCTATAGGTAGACCATCTAGGTTCCTGTCTGACTTTTAAGCATGCACAAAATTTTACAAGTATTGTACTGAACTGGTCACCCCAGCAAAGTCTGTTTGTGGTGAGAGTGAGATGATCTATCTTCAATGAAAGCTTTGTGACAACAATATAGGTCCTGATTTTGGTCTGTAAACTAAATTTTTTTTTGTTTTAGTATACTTGATCATTATATGGACAGGTGAGCTATTAAATGGAGTGTTTGCATATGATTGAAGATTTGCTCTGCAAATTCTGTGGTTTTAATCCTGGTGCTCTCACTGTCCCTGAATCCAATGGCTGCAAAACCTGGTAATATGTGTAGTGTGAATATTTGGGTGAACACGTTTTAATGTACATTTTCTGCTAGTTGTTAATTTCTGGCAGGAGTCCTATGGAAAAATGCATTATGGCAGCATTGTGACACGGAGTGGCTCGTTTGGATGTCTGAATGTCTACACGCACATGTCCCCTCCCCTGGGTCCCCGAAGGAGTTATACAATGCACACGTGCAACACCAACAGGATGGCCCCTCCATTAAGTGACCCAACAGGAAACCAGGAGAGTTAACTCCTGCTCCTCATTCTTTGAAACTCTCTGCCTGAAAACCTGGGAAATCCACTGAGGAAAACTGAGGCACGTGAAATCTATCAGCAAAACAGGAGACCAGGGTAACTTTGTGGTTGTATTTGAATAATTTAAACTGGCAAGGAAAAATGTGGATGTGTCTTAATAACACTGTTAAAACTAACTTTGAAGCCTTGAAACACATGTCCAAGGATAGAAAATACTTTAAAGATACACTTCAGGATTATAAAAAAATGTTGTTTTGGCTGTTTTCCAATAACAAAAGCAGATTTGATGGTATCAAAAGGCAGATTTGTATTTTTTCTGTTGATCACTCTTGAAATGTTTGTAGAAATCTTTATCAAAACGTCACTTTTTTTTTTTTTTTTTCTTTGCTTGAAATGTCCCTTTTTCGACATAGGACGAAAGGAAAATTTTGCTTGTTCTCTGGCTTTCTTAATGACATCTCAATTTGTGGAGTTGTAGCATTCCACCAAAACAAAATAAGTCTTGCTTTCTAAAACCACCAGAGGACTGAAAGTCCTCTTATTCTTTATTCCAATAAATTTTAGGAACATTTTTTACCACCTCTAAATGCTTTAGATGCTCTGTTTTGGTTTTAGTGTCAGTGATCTACCGTGGCTCTGCTAGTTTCACGGAGAGGGATTATATTCAATCATGCAATCCTAGGAGTGCTAGGAGGAGTGAAGCCTGATGGCCCATGGTTTTGTAAATATGGCTTGGGAAGTTTTTGTGCACTCTGTGTTCCTAAACTTTCC